>NW_027326745.1:3838125-4477812 GCF_047675955.1 Chlorocebus sabaeus | reverse complement strand
AAGGCTGTTCTTGTGGAATTGGCAAAGGGATATTTGGAAGCCCATAGAGGGCTATGGTGAAAAACGAAATATCTTCCGTTCAAAACTGGAAAGAAGTTTCCTGAGAAACTGCTCTGTGTTCTGTTAATTCATCTCACAGAGTTACATCTTTCCCTTCAAGAAGCCTTTCGCTGAGGCGGCTCTTGTGGAATTGGCAAAGGGATATTTGGAAGCACATAGAGGGCTATGGTGAAAAATGAAATATCTTCCGTTCAAAACTGGAAAGAAGTTTTCTGAGAAACTGCTCTGTGTTCTCTTAATTCATCTCACAGAGTTACATCTTTCCCTTCAAGAAGCATTTCGCTAAGGCTGTTCTTGTGGAATTGGCAAAGGGATATTTGGAAGCCCATAGAGGGCTATGGTGAAAAACGAAATATCTTCCGTTCAAAACTGGAAAGAAGCTTTCTGAGAAACTGCTCTGTATTCCCTTAATTCATGTCACAGAGATACATCTTTCCCTTCAAGAAGACTTTCGCTAAGGCTGTTCTTGTGGAATTGGCAAAGGGATATTTGGAAGCCCATAGAGGGCTATGGTGAAAAACGAAATATCTTCCGTTCAAAACTGGAAAGAAGCTTTTGAGAAACTGCTCTGTGTTCTGTTAATTCATGTCACTGTTAATTCATGTCACAGAGTTGCATCTTTCCCTTCAAGAAGCATTTCGCTAAGGCTGTTCTTGTGGAATTGGCAAAGGGATATTTGGAAGCCCATAGATGGCTATGGTGAAAAACGAAATATCTTCCGTTCAAAACTGGAAAGAAGCTTTCTGAGAAACTGCTCTGTGTTCTGTTAATTCATTTCACAGAGTTACATCTTTCCCTTAAAGAAGCCTTTCGCTGAGGCTGTTCTTGTGGAATTGGCAAAGGGATATTTGGAAGCCCATACAGGGCCATGGTGAAAAATGAAATATCTTCCGTTCAAAACTGGAAAGAAGCGTTCTGAGAAACTGCTCTGTGTTCTGTTAATTCATCTCACAGAGTTTCATCTATCCCTTCAAGAAGCCTTTCGCTAACGGTGTTCTTGTGGAATTGGCAAAGGGATATTTGGAAGCCCATAGAGGGCTTTGGTGAAAAACGAAATATCTTCCGTTCAAAACTGGAAAGAAGCTTTCTGAGAAACTGCTCTGTGTTCTGTTAATTCATATCACAGAGTTACATCTTTCCCTTCAAGAAGCCTTTCGCTAAGGCTGTTCTTGTGGATTTGGCAAATTGATATTGGGAAGCCCATAGAGGGTTATGGTGAAAAAGGAAATATCTTCCGTTCCAAACTGGAAAGAAGCTTTCTGAGAAACTGCTCTGTGTTCTGTTAATTCATCTCACAGTGTTACATCTTTCCCTTCAAGATGCCTTTCGCTAAAGCTGTTCTTGTGGAATTGGCAAAGGGATATTTGGAAGCCCATAGAGGGCTATGGTGAAAAACGAAATATCTTCCGTTCAAAACTAGAAAGAAGCTTTCTGAGAAACTGCTCTGTGTTCTGTTAATTCATCTCACAGAGTTATATCTTTCCCTTCAAGAAGCCTTTCGCTAAGGCTGTTCTTGTGGAATTGGCAAAGGGATATTTGGAAGCCCATAGAGGGCTATGATGAAAAACGAAATAACTTAAGATCAAAACTAGAAAGAAGCTTTCTGAGAAACTGCTCTGTGTTCTGTTAATTCACATCACAGAGTTACATCTTTCCCTTCAAGAAGCCTTTCGCTAAGGCTGTTCTTGTGGAATTGGCAAAGGGATATTTGGAAGCCCATAGAGGACTATGGTGAAAAACGAAATATCTTAAGTTCAAAACGAGAAAGAAGCTTTCTGAGAAACTGCTCTGTGTTCTGTTAATTCATATCACAGAGTTACATCTTTCCCTTCAAGAAGCCTTTCGCTAAGGCTGTTCTTGTGGAATTGCCAAAGGGATATTTGGAAGCCAATAGAGGGCTATGGTGAAAAGGGAAATATCTTCCGTTCAAAACTTGAAAGAAGCTTTCTGAGAAACTGCTCTGTGTTCTGTTAATTCATCTCACAGAGTTACATCTTTCCCTTCAAGAAGCCTTTTGCTAAGACTGTTCTTGTGGAATTGGCAAAGGGATATTTGGAAGCCCGTAGAGGGCTATGGTGAAAAAAGAAATATCTTCCTTTCCAAACTGGAAAGAAACTTTCTGAGAAACTGCTCTGTGTTCTGTTAATTCATGTCACTGTTAATTCATGTCACAGAGTTGCATCTTTCCCTTCAAGAAGCCTTTCGCTAATGCTGTTCTTGTGGAATTGTCAAAGGAATATTTGGAAGCCCATAGATGACTACGGTGAAAAAGGAAATATCTTCCGTTCCAAACTGGAAAGAAGCTATCTGAGAAACTGCTCTGTGTTCTGTTAATTCATCTCACAGAGTTACATCTTTCCCTTCAAGAAGCCTTTTGCTAAGACTGTTCTTGTGGAATATGCAAAGGGATATTTGGAAACCCGTAGAGGGCTATGGTGAAAAACGAAATATCTTCCGTTCAAAACTGGAAAGAAGTTTTCTGAGAAACTGCTCTGTGTTCTGTTAATACATGTCACTGTTAATTCATGTCACAGAGTTACATCTTTCCCTTCAAGAAGACTTTCGCTAAGGCTGTTCTTGTGGAATTGGCAAAGGGATATTTGGAAGCCCATAGAGGGCTATGGTGAAAAAGGAAATATCTTCCGTTCAAAACTGGAAAGAAGCTTTCTGAGAAACTGCTCTGTGTTCTGTTAATTCACATCACAGAGTTAAATCTTTCCCTTCAAGAAGCCTTTTGCTAAGACTGTTCTTGTGGAATTGGCAAAGGGATATTTGGAAGTCCGTAGAGGGCTATGGTGAAAAAGGAAATATCTTCCGTTCCAAACTGGAAGGAAGCTTTCTGAGAAACTGCTCTGTGTTCTGTTAATTCATCTCACAGAGTTACATCTCTCCCTTCAAGAAGACTTTCGCTAAGGCTGTTCTTGTGGAATTGGCAAAGGGATATTTGGAAGCCCTTAGAGGGCTATGGTGAAAAACGAAATATCTTCCGTCCAAAACTGGAAAGAAGCTTTCTGAGAAACTGCTCTGTGTTCTGTTAATTCATGTCACTGTTAATTCATGTCACAGAGTTACATCTTTCCCTTCAAGAAGCCTTTCGCTAAGGCTGTTCTTGTGGAATTGGCAAAGGGATATTTGGAAGCCCATAGAGGGCTATGGTGAAAAACGAAATATCTTAAGTTCAAAACTAGAAAGAAGCTTTCTGAGAAACTACTCTGTGTTCTGTTAATTCATATCACAGAGTTATATCTTTCCCTTCAACAAGCCTTTCGCTTAGGCTGTTCTTGTGGAATTGGCAAAGGGATATTTGGAAGCCCCTAGAGGGCTATGGTGAAAAGGGAATTATCTTCCGTTCCAACCTGGAAAGAAGCTTTCTGAGTAACTGCTCTGTGTTCTGTTAATTCATCTCACAGAGTTACATCTTTCCCTTCAAGGAGACTTTCGCTAAGGCAGTTCTTGTGGAATTGGCAAAGGGATATTTGGAAGCCCATAGAGGGCTATGGTTAAAAACGAAATATCTTCCGTTCAAAACTGGAAAGAAGCTTTCTGAGAAACTGCTCTGTGTTCTGTTAATTCATGTCACTGTTAATTCATGTCACAGAGTTGCATCTTTCCCTTCAAGAAGCCTTTCGCTAAGGCTGTTCTTGTGGAATTGACAAAGGGATATTTGGAAGCCCGTAGATGACTATGGTGAAAAAGGAAATATCTTCCGTTCCAAACTGGAAAGAAGCTATCTGAGAAACTGCTCTGTGTTCTGTTAATTCATCTCACAGAGTTACATCTTTCCCTTCAAGAAGCCTTTTGCTAATACTGTTCTTGTGGAATTGGCAAAGGGATATTTGGAAGCCCGTAGAGGGCTATGGTGAAAAACGAAATATCTTCCGTTCAAAACTGGAAAGAAGCTTTCTGAGAAACTGCTCTGTGTTCTGTTAATTCATGTCACTGTTAATTCATGTCACAGAGTTACATCTTTCCCTTCAAGAAGCCTTTCGCTAAGGCTGTTCTTGTGGAATTGGCAAAGGGATATTTGGAAGCCCATAGAGGGCTATGGTGAAAAAGGAAATATCTTCCGTTCAAAACTGGAAAGAAGCTTTCTGAGAAACTGCTCTGTGTTCTGTTAATTCACATCACAGAGTTACATCTTTCCCTTCAAGAAGCCTTTTGCTAAGACTGTTCTTGTGGAATTGGCAAAGGGATATTTGGAAGTCCGTAGAGGGCTATGGTGAAAAAGGAAATATCTTCCGTTCCAAACTGGAAGGAAGCTTTCTGAGAAACTGCTCTGTGTTCTGTTAATTCATCTCACAGAGTTACATCTTTCCCTTCAAGAAGCCTTTCGCTAAGGCTGTTCTTGTGGAATTGGCAAAGGGATATTGGGAAGCCCATAGAGGGCTATGGTGAAAAAGGAAATATCTTCCGTTCACAACTGGAAAGAAGCTTTCTGAGAAACTGCTCTGTGTTCTGTTAATTCATCTCACAGAGTTACATCTTTCCCTTCAAGAAGCCTTTCGCTAAGGCTGTTCTTGTGGAATTGGCAAAGGGATATTTGGAAGCCCAGAGAAGGCTATGATGAAAAAGGAAACATCTTCCTTTCAAAACTGGAAAGAAGCTTTCTGAGAAACTGCTCTTTGTTCTGTTAATTCACATCACAGTGTTACATCTTTCCCTTCAAGAAGCCTTTCGCTAAGGCTGTTCTTGTGGAATTGGCAAAGGGATATTTGGAAGCCCATAGAGGGCTATGGTGAAAATGGAAATATCTTCCGTTCCAAACTGGAAAGAAGCTTTCTGAGAAACTGCTCTGTGTTCTGTTAATTCATCTCACAGAGTTACATCTTTCCCTTCAAGAAGACTTTCGCTAAGGCTGTTCTTGTGGAATTGGCAAAGGGATATTTGGAAGCCCATAGAGGGCTATGATGAAAAACGAAATAACTTAAGTTCAAAACTAGAAAGAAGCTTTCTGAGAAACTGCTCTTTGTTCTGTTAATTCACATCACAGAGTTACATCTTTCCCTTCAAGAAGCCTTTCGCTAAGGCTGTTCTTGTGGAATTGGCAAAGGGATATTTGGAAGCCCGTAGAGGGCTATGGTGAAAATGGAAATATCTTCCGTTCCAAACTGGAAAGAAGCTTTCTGAGAAACTGCGCTGTGTTCTGTTAATTCATCTCACAGAGTTACATCTTTCCCTTCAAGAAGACTTTCGCTAAGGCTGTTCTTGTGGAATAGGAAAATGGATATTTGGAAGCCCATAGAGGGATATGGTGAAAAAAGAAATATCTTCCGTTCAAAACTGGAAAGAAGCTTTCTGAGAAACTGCTCTGTGTTCTGTTAATTCATGTCACTGTTAATTCATGTCACAGAGTTACATCTTTCCCTTCAAGAAGCCTTTCGCTAAGGCTGTTCTTGTGGAATTGGCAAAGGGATATTTGGAAGCCCATAGAGGGCTATGGTGAAAAAGGAAATATCTTCCGTTCAAAACTGGAAAGAAGCTTTCTGAGAAACTGCTCTGTGTTCTGTTAATTCACATCACAGAGTTACATCTTTCCCTTCAAGAAGCCTTTTGCTAAGACTGTTCTTGTGGAATTGGCAAAGGGATATTTGGAAGTCCGTAGAGGGCTATGGTGAAAAAGGAAATATCTTCCGTTCCAAACTGGAAGGAAGCTTTCTGAGAAACTGCTCTGTGTTCTGTTAATTCATCTCACAGTGTTACATCTTTCCCTTCAAGAAGCCTTTCGCTAAGGCTGTTCTTGTGGAATTGGCAAAGGTATATTTGGAAGCCCATAGAGGGCTATGGTGAAAAACGAAATATCTTCCGTTCCAAACTGGAAAGAAGCTTTCTGAGAAACTGCTCTGTGTTCTGTTAATTCATCTCACAGAGTTACATCTTTCCCTTCAAGAAGCCTTTCGCTAAGGCTGTTCTTGTGGAATTGGCAAAGCGATATTGGGAAGCCCATAGAGGGCTATGGTGAAAAAGGAAATAACTTCCGTTCACAACTGGAAAGAAGCTTTCTGAGAAACTGCTCTGTGTTCTGTTAATTCATCTCACAGAGTTAAATCTTTCCCTTCAAGAAGCCTTTCGCTAAGGCTGTTCTTGTGGAATTGGCAAAGGGATATTTGGAAGCCCACAGAAGCCTATAATGAAAAACGAAATAACTTAAGTTCAAAACTAGAAAGAAGCTTTCTGAGAAACTGCTCTTTGTTCTGTTAATTCACATCACAGAGTTACATCTTTCCCTTCAAGAAGCCTTTCGCTAAGGCTGTTCTTGTGGAATTGGCAAAGGGATATTTGGAAGCCCATAGAGGGCTATGGTGAAAATGGAAATATCTTCCGTTCCAAACTGGAAAGAAGCTTTCTGAGAAACTGCTCTGTGTTCTGTTAATTCATCTCACAGAGTTACATCTTTCCCTTCAAGAAGACTTTCGCTAAGGCTGTTCTTGTGGAATTGGCAAAGGGATATTTGGAAGCCCATAGAGGGCTATGATGAAAAACGAAATAACTTAAGTTCAAAACTAGAAAGAAGCTTTCTGAGAAACTGCTCTTTGTTCTGTTAATTCACATCACAGAGTTACATCTTTCCCTTCAAGAAGCCTTTCGCTAAGGCTGTTCTTGTGGAATTGGCAAAGGGATATTTGGAAGCCCGTAGAGGGCTATGGTGAAAATGGAAATATCTTGCGTTCCAAATTGGAAAGAAGCTTTCTGAAAAACTGCTCTGTGTTCTGTTAATTCGTCTCACAGAGTATCATCTTTCCCTTCAACAAGACTTTCGCTAAGGCTGTTATTGTGGAATTGGAAAATGGATATTTGGAAGCCCATAGAGGGCTATGGTGAAAAAAGAAATATCTTCCGTTCAAAACTGGAAAGAAGCTTTCTGAGAAACTGCTCTGTGTTCTGTTAATTCATGTCACTGTTAATTCATGTCACAGAGTTACATCTTTCGCTTCAAGAAGCCTTTCGCTAAGGCTGTTCTTGTGGAATTGGCAAAGGGATATTTGTAAGCCCGTAGAGGGCTATGGTGAAAAAGGAAATATCTTCCGTTCCAAACTGCAAAGAAGCTTTCTGTGAAACTGCTCTGTGTTCTGTTAATTCATCTCACAGAGTTACATCTTTCCCTTCAAGAAGCCTTTCGCTAAGGCTGTTCTTGTGGAATTGGCAAAGGGATATTTGGAAGCCCATAGAGGGCTATGGTGAAAAAGGAATTATCTTCCGTTCCAAACTGGAATGAAGCTTTCTGAGAAACTGCTCTGTGTTCTGTTAATTCATCTCACAGAGTTACATCTTTCTCTTCAAGAAGCCTTTCGCTAAGGCTGTTCTTGAGGAATTGGCAAAGGGATATTGGGAAGCCCATAGAGGGCTATGGTGAAAAAGGAAATATCTTCCGTTCCAAACTGGAACGAAGCTTTCTGAGAAACTGCTCTGTGTTCTGTTAATTCATCTCACAGAGTTACATCTTTCCCTTCAAGAAGCCTTTCGCTGAGGCTGTTCTTGTGGAATTGGCAAAGGGATATTTGGAAGCCCATAGAGGGCTATGGTGAAAAACGAAATATCTTCCGTTCAAAACTGGAAAGAAGCTTTCTGAGAAACTGCTCTGTGTTCTGTTAATTCATGTCACTGTTAATTCATATCACAGAGTTGCATCTTTCCCTTCAAGAAGCCTTTCGCCAAGGCTGTTCTTGTGGAATTGGCAAAGGGATATTTGGAAGCCCATAGATGGCTATGGTGAAAAACGAGATATCTTCCGTTCAAAACTAGAAAGAAGCTTTCTGAGAAACTGCTCTGTGTTCTGTTAATTCACCTCACAGAGTTACATCTTTCCCTTCAAGGAGCATTTCGCTAAGGCTGTTCTTGTAGAATTGGCAAAGGGATATTTGGAAGCCCAAAGAGGGCTTTGGTGAAAAACGAAATATCTTCCGTTCAAAACTGGAAAGAAGCTTTCTGAGAAACTGCTCTGTGTTCTGTTAATTCATGTCACTGTTAATTCATGTCACAGAGTTGCATCTTTCCCTTCAAGAAGCTTTTCGCTAAGGCTGTTCTTGGGGAATTGGCAAAGGGATATTTGGAAGCCCATAGAGGGCTATGTTGAAAAAGGAAATATCTTAAGTTCAAAACTAGAAAGAAGCTTTCTGTGAAACTGCTCTGTGTTCTGTTAATTCATCTCACAGAGTTACATCTCTCCCTTCAAGAAGCCTTTCGCTAAGGCTGTTCTTGTGGAATTGGCAAAGGGATATTTGGAAGCCCATAGAGGGCTATGGTGAAAAACGAAATATCTTAAGTTCAAAACTAGAAAGAAGCTTTCTGTGAAACTGCTCTGTGTTCTGTTAATTCATATCACAGAGTTACATCTTTCCCTTCAAGAAGCCTTTCGCTAAGGCTGTTCTTGTGGAATTGGCAAAGGGATATTTGGAAGCCCCTAGAGGGCTATGGTGAAAAGGGAATTATCTTCCGTTCCAAACTGGAAAGAAGCTTTCTGAGAAACTGCTCTGTGTTCTGTTAATTCATGTCACTGTTAATTCATGTCACAGAGTTGCATCTTTCCCTTCAAGAAGCCTTTCGCTAAGGCTGTTCTTGTGGAATTGGCAAAGGGATATTTGGAAGCCCATAGAGGGCTATGGTGAAAAATGAAATATCTTCCGTTCAAAACTGGAAAGAAGCTTTCTGAGAAACTGCTCTGTGTTCTGTTAATTCATATCACAGAGTTACATCTTTCCCTTCAAGAAGCCTTTCGCTAAGGCTGTTCTTGTGGAATTGGCAAAGGGATATTTGGAAGCCCATAGAGGACTATGGTGAAAAAGGAAATATCTTCCGTTCCAAACTGGAAAGAAGCTATCTGAGAAACTGCTCTGTGTTCTGTTAATTCATCTCACAGAGTTACATCTTTCCCTTCAAGAAGCCTTTTGCTAAGACTGTTCTTGTGGAATTGGCAAAGGGATATTTGGAAGCCCATAGAGGGCTATGATGAAAAAGGAAATATCTTCCGTTTCAAACTGGAAAGAATCTTTCTGAGAAACTGCTCTGTGTTCTGTTAATTCATCTCACAGAGTTACATCTTTCCCTTCAAGAAGCCATTCGCTAAGGCTGTTCTTCTGGAATTGGCAAAGGGATATTTGGAAGCCCAAGAAGCGCTATGGTGAAAAAGGAAATATCTTCCGTTCCAAACTGGAAAGAAGCTTTCTGAGAAACTGCTCTGTGTTCTGTTAATTCATCTCACAGAGTTACATCTTTCCCTTCAAGAAGCCTTTCGCTAAGGCTGTTCTTGTGGAATTGGCAAAGGGATATTGGGAAGCCCATAGAGGGCTATGGTGAAAAACGAAATATCTTAAGTTCAAAACTAGAAAGAAGCTTTCTGAGAAACTGCTCTGTGTTCTGTTAATTCATATCACAGAGTTACATCTTTCCCTTCAAGAAGCCTTTCGCTAAGGCTGTTCTTGTGGAATTGGCAAAGGGATATTTGGAAGCCCATAGAGGGCTATGGTGAAAAGGGAAATATCTTCCGTTCCAAACTGGAAAGTGCTTTCAGAGAAACTGCTCTGTGTTCTGTTAATTCATCTCACAGAGTTACATCTTTCTCTTCAAGAAGCCTTTCGCTAAGGCTGTTCTTGAGGAATTGGCAAAGGGATATTGGGAAGCCCATAGAGGGCTATGGTGAAAAAGGAAATATCTTCCGTTCCAAACTGGAAAGTAGCTTTCTGAGAAACTGCCCTGTGTTCTGTTAATTCATCTCACAGAGTTACATCTTTCCCTTCAAGAAGCCTTTCGCTAAGGCTGTTCTTGTGGAATTGGCAAAGGGATATTTGGAAGCCCATAGAGGGCTATGGTGAAAAACGAAATATCTTCCGTTCAAAAATGGAAAGAAGTTTCCTGAGAAACTGCTCTGTGTTCTGTTAATTCATCTCACAGAGTTACATCTTTCCCTTCAAGAAGCCTTTCGGTGAGGCTGTTCTTGTGGAATTGGCAAAGGGATATTTGGAAGCCCATAGAGGGCTATGGTGAAAAACGAAATATCTTCCGTTCAAAACTGGAAAGAAGCTTTCTGAGAAACTGCTCTGTGTTCCCTTAATTCATGTCACAGAGTTACATCTTTCCCTTCAAGAAGACTTTCGCTAAGGCTGTTCTTGTGGAATTGGCAAAGGGATATTTGGAAGCCCATAGAGGGCTATGGTGAAAAACGAAATATCTTCCGTTCAAAACTGGAAAGAAGCTTTCTGAGAAACTGCTCTGTGTTCTGTTAATTCATGTCACTGTTAATTCATGTCACAGAGTTGCATCTTTCCCTTCAAGAAGCCTTTCGCTAAGGCTGTTATTGTGGAATTGGCAAAGGGATATTTGGAAGCCCATAGATGGCTATGGTGAAAAACGAAATATCTTCCGTTCAAAACTAGAAAGAAGCTTTCTGAGAAACTGCTCTGTGTTCTGTTAATTCATCTCACAGAGTTACATCTTTCCCTTCAAGAATCCTTTCGCTAAGGCTGTTCTTGTGGAATTGGCAAGGGGATATTGGGAAGCCCATAGAGGGCTATGGTAAAAAACGAAATATCCTAAGTTCAAAACTAGAAAGAAGCTTTCTGAGAAACTGCTCTGTGTTCTATTAATTCATATCACAGAGTTACATCTTTCCCTTCAAGAAGCCTTTCGCTAAGGCTGTTCTTGTGGAATTGGCAAAGGGATATTTGGAAGCCCATAGAGGGCTATGGTGAAAAGGGAAATATCTTCCGTTCCAAACTGGAAAGAAGCTTTCTGAGAAACTGCTCTGTGTTCTGTTAATTCATCTCACAGAGTTACATCTTTCCCTTCAAGAAGCCTTTCGCTAAGGCTGTTCTTGTGGAATTGGCAAAGGGATATTGGGAAGCCCATAGAGGGCTATGGAGAAAAAGGAAATATCTTCCGTTCCAAACTGGAATGAAGCTTTCTGAGAAACTGCTCTGTGTTCTGTTAATTCATCTCACAGAGTTACATCCTTACTTTCAAGAAGCCTTTCGCTAAGGCTGTTCTTGTGGAATTGGCAAAGGGATATTTGGAAGCCCATAGAGGGCTATGGTGAAAAACGAAATATCTTAAGTTCAAAACTAGAAAGAAGCTTTCTGATAAACTGCTCTGTGTACTGTTAATTCATATCACAGAGTTACATCTTTCCCTTCAACAAGCCTTTCGCTAAGGCTGTTCTTGTGGAATTGACAAAGGGATATTTGGAAGCCCATAGAGGGCTATGTTGAAAAGGGAAATATCTTCCGTTCCAAACTGGAAAGAAGCTTTCTGAGAAACTGCTCTGTTTTCTGTTAATTCATCTCACAGAGTTACATCTTTCCCTTCAAGAGGCCTTTCGCTAAGGCTGTTCTTGTGTAATTGGCAAAGGGATATTTGGAAGCCCATAGAGGGCTATGGTGAAAAACGAAATATCTTCCGTTCAGAACTGGAAAGAAGCTTTCTGAGAAACTGCTCTGTGTTCTGTTAATTCAGGTCACTGTTAATTCATGTCACAGAGTTACATCTTTCCCTTCAAGAAGCCTTTCGCTAAGGCTGTTCTTGTGGAAATGGCAAAGGGATATTTGGAAGCCCATACAGGGCTATGGTGAAAAAGGAAATATCTTCCGTTCAAAACTGGAAAGAAGCTTTCTGAGAAACTGCTCTGTGTTCTGTTAATTCATCACACAGAGTTACATCTTTCCCTTCAAGAAGCCTTTTGCTAAGACTGTTGTTGTGGAATTCGCAAAGGGATATTTGGAAGCCCGTAGAGGGCTATGGTGAAAAAGGAAATATCTTCCGTTCAAAACTGGAAGGAAGCTTTCTGAGAAACTGCTCTGTGTTCTGTTAATTCATCTCACAGAGTTACATCTTTCCCTTCAAGAAGCCTTTCGCTAAGGCTGTTCTTGTGGAATTGGCAAAGGGATATTTGGAATCCCATAGAGGGCTATGGTGAAAAGGGAAATATCTTCCGTTCAAAACTGGAAAGAAGCTTTCTGAGAAAGTGCTCTGTGTTCTGTTAATTCATCTCACAGAGTTACATCTTTCCCTTCAAGAAGCCTTTTGCTAAGACTGTTCTTGTGGAATTGGCAAAGGGATATTTGTAAGCCCGTAGAGGGCTATGGTGAAAAAGGAAATATCTTCCGTTCCAAACTGGAAAAACGTTTTCTGAGAAACTGCTCTGTGTTCTGTTGATTCATCTCACAGAGTTACATCTTTCCCTTCAAGGAGACTTTCGCTAAGGCTGTTATTGTGGAATTGGCAAAGGGTTATTTGGAAACCCATAGAGGGCTATGGTGAAAAACGAAATATCTTCCGTTCAAAAATGGAAAGAAGTTTCCTGAGAAACTGCTCTGTGTTCTGTTAATTCATCTCACAGAGTTACATCTTTCCCTTCAAGAAGCCTTTCGCTGAGGCTGTTCTTGTGGAATTGGCAAAGGGATATTTGGAATCCCATAGAGGGCTATGGTGAAAAATGAAATATCTTCCGTTCAAAACTGGAAAGAAGTTTTCTGAGAAACTGCTCTGTGTTCTGTTAATTCATCTCACAGAGTTACATCTTTCCCTTCAAGAAGCTTTTCGCTAAGGCTGTTCTTGTGGAATTGGCAAAGGGATATTTGGAAGCCCATAGAGGGCTATGGTGAAAAACGAAATATCTTCCGTTCAAAACTGGAAGGAAGCTTTCTGAGAAACTGCTCTGTGTTCCCTTAATTCATGTCACAGAGTTACATCTTTCCCTTCAAGAAGACTTTCGCTAAGGCTGTTCTTGTGGAATTGGCAAAGGGATATTTGGAAGCCCATAGAGGGCTATGGTGAAAAACGAAATATCTTCCGTTCAAAACAGGAAAGAAGCTTGCTGAGAAACTGCTCTGTGTTCTGTTAATTCATGTCACTGTTAATTCATGTCACAGAGTTGCATCTTTCCCTTCAAGAAGCCTTTCGCTAAGGCTGTTATTGTGGAATTGGCAAAGGGATATTTGGAAGCCCATAGATGGCTATGGTGAAAAAGGAAATATCTTCCGTTCCAAACTGGAAAGAAGCTTTCTGAGAAAGTGCTCTGTGTTCTGTTAATTCATCTCACTGAGTTACATCTTTACCTTCAAGAAGCCTTTCGCTAAGGCTGTTCTCGTGGAATTGGCAAAGGGATATTTGGAAGCCCATAGAGGGCTATGGTGAAAAACGAAATATCTTAAGTTCAAAACTAGAAAGAAGCTTTCTGAGAAACTGCTCTGTGTTCTGTTAATTCATATCACAGAGTTACATCTTTCCCTTCAAGAAGCCTTTCGCTAAGGCTGTTCTTGTGGAATTGGCAAAGGGATATTTGGAAGCCCCTAGAGGGCTATGGTGAAAAGGGAATTATCTTCCGTTCCAAACTGGAAAAAAGTTTTCTGAGAAACTGCTCTGTGTTCTGTTAATTCATCTCACAGAGTTACATCTTTCCCTTCAAGGAGACTTTCGCTAAGGCTGTTCTTGTGGAATTGGCAAAGGGATATTTGGAAGCCCTTAGATGGCTATGGTGAAAAACGAAATATCTTCCGTTCAAAACTGGAAAGAAGCTTTCTGAGAAACTGCTCTGTGGTCTGTTAATTCATATCACAGAGTTACATCTTTCCCTTCAAGAAGCCTTTCGCTAAGGCTGTTCTTGTGGAATTGGCAAAGGGATATTTGGAAGTCCATACAGGACTATGGTGAAAAAGGAAATATCTTCCGTTCCAAACTGGAAAGAAGCTATCTGAGAAACTGCTCTGTGTTCTCTTAATTCATCTCAAAGAGTTACATCTTTCCCTTCAAGAAGCCTTTTGCTAAGACTGTTCTTGTGGAATTGGCAAAGGGATATTTGGAAGCCCATAGAGGGCTATGATGAAAAAGGAAATATCTTCCGTTTCAAACTGGAAAGAATCTTTCTGAGAAACTGCTCTGTGTTCTGTTACTTCATCTCACAGAGTTACATCTTTCCCTTCAAGAAGCCTTTCGCTAAGGCTGTTCTTCTGGAATTGGCACAGGGATATTTGGAAGCCCAAGGAGCGCTATGGTAAAAAAGGAAATATCTTCCGTTCCAAACTGGAAAGAAGCTTTCTGAGAAACTGCTCTGTGTTCTGTTAATTCATCTCACAGAGTTACATCTTTCCCTTCAAGAATCCTTTCGCTAAGGCTGTTCTTGTGGAATTGGCAAGGGGATATTGGGAAGCCCATAGAGGGCTATGGTAAAAAACGAAATATCTTAAGTTCAAAACTAGAAAGAAGCTTTCTGAGAAACTGCTCTGTGTTCTGTTAATTCATATCACAGAGTTACTTCTTTCCCTTCAAGAAGCCTTTCGCTAAGGCTGTTCTTGTGGAATTGGCAAAGGGATATTTGGAAGCCCATAGAGGGCTATGGTGAAAAGGGAAATATCTTCCGTTCCAAACTGGAAAGAAGCTTTCTGAGAAACTGCTCTGTGTTCTGTTAATTCATCTCACAGAGTTACATCTTTCCCTTCAAGAAGCCTTTCGCTAAGGCTGTTCTTGTGGAATTGGCAAAGGGATATTGGGAAGCCCATAGAGGGCTATGGAGAAAAAGGAAATATCTTCCGTTCCAAACTGGAATGAAGCTTTCTGAGAAACTGCTCTGTGTTCTGTTAATTCATCTCACAGAGTTACATCCTTACTTTCAAGAAGCCTTTCGCTAAGGCTGTTCTTGTGGAATTGCCAAAGGGATATTTGGAAGCCCATAGAGGGCTATGGTGAAAAACGAAATATCTTAAGTTCAAAACTAGAAAGAAGCTTTCTGATAAACTGCTCTGTGTTCTGTTAATTCATATCACAGAGTTACATCTTTCCCTTCAACAAGCCTTTCGCTAAGGCTGTTCTTGTGGAATTGACAAAGGGATATTTGGAAGCCCATAGAGGGCTATGTTGAAAAGGGAAATATCTTCCGTTCCAAACTGGAAAGAAGCTTTCTGAGAAACTGCTCTGTGTTCTGTTAATTCATCTCACAGAGTTACATCTTTCCCTTCAAGAGGCCTTTTCCTAAGGCTGTTCTTGTGGAATTGGCAAAGGGATATTTGGAAGCCCATAGAGGGCTATGGTTAAAAACGAAATATCTTCCGTTCAGAACTGGAAAGAAGCTTTCTGAGAAACTGCTCTGTGTTCTGTTAATTCGTGTCACTGTTAATTCATGTCACAGAGTTACATCTTTCCCTTCAAGAAGCCTTTCGCTAAGGCTGTTCTTGTGGAAATGGCAAAGGGATATTTGGAAGCCCATACAGGGCTATGGTGAAAAAGGAAATATCTTCCGTTCAAAACTGGAAAGAAGCTTTCTGAGAAACTGCTCTGTGTTCTGTTAATTCATCACACAGAGTTACATCTTTCCCTTCAAGAAGCCTTTTGCTAAGACTGTTGTTGTGGAATTCGCAAAGGGATATTTGGAAGCCCGTAGAGGGCTATGGTGAAAAAGGAAATATCTTCCGTTCCAAACTGGAAGGAAGCTTTCTGAGAAACTGCTCTGTGTTCTGTTAATTCATCTCACAGAGTTACATCTTTCCCTTCAAGAAGCCTTTCGCTGAGGCTGTTCTTGTGGAATTGGCAAAGGGATATTTGGAAGCCCATACAGGGCCATGGTGAAAAATGAAATATCTTCCGTTCAAAACTGGAAAGAAGCTTTCTGAGAAACTGCTCTGTGTTCTGTTAATTCATCTCACAGAGTTACATCTATCCCTTCAAGAAGCCTTTCGCTAAGGGTGTTCTTGTGGAATTGGCAAAGGGATATTTGGAAGCCCATAGAGGGCTTTGGTGAAAAACGAAATATCTTCCGTTCAAAACTGGAAAGAAGCTTTCTGAGAAACTGCTCTGTGTTCTGTTAATTCATATCACAGAGTTACATCTTTCCCTTCAAGAAGCCTTTCGCTAAGGCTGTTCTTGTGGATTTGGCAAAGGGATATTGGGAAGCCCATAGAGGGTTATGGTGAAAAAGGAAATATCTTCCGTTCCAAACTGGAAAGAAGCTTTCTGAGAAACTGCTCTGTGTTCTGTTAATTCATCTCACAGAGTTACATCTTTCCCTTCAAGGAGACTTTCGCTAAGGCTGTTCTTGTGGAATTGGCAAAGGGATATTTGGAAGCCCATAGAGGGCTATGGTGAAAAACGAAATATCTTCCGTTCAAAACTAGAAAGAAGCTTTCTGAGAAACTGCTCTGTGTTCTGTTAATTCATCTCACAGAGTTATATCTTTCCCTTCAAGAAGCCTTTCGCTAAGGCTGTTCTTGTGGAATTGGCAAAGGGATATTTGGAAGCCCATAGAGGGCTATGATGAAAAACGAAATAACTTAAGTTCAAAACTAGAAAGAAGCTTTCTGAGAAACTGCTCTGTGTTCTGTTAATTCACATCACAGAGTTACATCTTTCCCTTCAAGAAGCCTTTCGCTAAGGCTGTTCTTGTGGAATTGGCAAAGGGATATTTGGAAGCCCATAGAGGACTATGGTGAAAAACGAAATATCTTAAGTTCAAAACTAGAAAGAAGCTTTCTGAGAAACTGCTCTGTGTTCTGTTAATTCATATCACAGAGTTACATCTTTCCCTTCAAGAAGCCTTTCGCTAAGGCTGTTCTTGTGGAATTGCCAAAGGGATATTTGGAAGCCAATAGAGGGCTATGGTGAAAAGGGAAATATCTTCCGTTCAAAACTTGAAAGAAGCTTTCTGAGAAATTGCTCTGTGTTCTGTTAATTCATCTCACAGAGTTACATCTTTCCCTTCAAGAAGCCTTTTGCTAAGACTGTTCTTGTGGAATTGGCAAAGGGATATTTGGAAGCCCGTAGAGGGCTATGGTGAAAAAAGAAATATCTTCCTTTCCAAACTGGAAAGAAACTTTCTGAGAAACTGCTCTGTGTTCTGTTAATTCATGTCACTGTTAATTCATGTCACAGAGTTGCATCTTTCCCTTCAAGAAGCCTTTCGCTAATGCTGTTCTTGTGGAATTGTCAAAGGAATATTTGGAAGCCCATAGATGACTACGGTGAAAAAGGAAATATCTTCCGTTCCAAACTGGAAAGAAGCTATCTGAGAAACTGCTCTGTGTTCTGTTAATTCATCTCACAGAGTTACATCTTTCCCTTCAAGAAGCCTTTTGCTAAGACTGTTCTTGTGGAATTGGCAAAGGGATATTTGGAAGCCCGTAGAGGGCTATGGTGAAAAACGAAATATCTTCCGTTCAAAACTGGAAAGAAGTTTTCTGAGAAACTGCTCTGTGTTCTGTTAATACATGTCACTGTTAATTCATGTCACAGAGTTACATCTTTCCCTTCAAGAAGACTTTCGCTAAGGCTGTTCTTGTGGAATTGGCAAAGGGATATTTGGAAGCCCATAGAGGGCTATGGTGAAAAAGGAAATATCTTCCGTTCAAAACTGGAAAGAAGCTTTCTGAGAAACTGCTCTGTGTTCTGTTAATTCACATCACAGAGTTACATCTTTCCCTTCAAGAAGCCTTTTGCTAAGACTGTTCTTGTGGAATTGGCAAAGGGATATTTGGAAGTCCGTAGAGGGCTATGGTGAAAAAGGAAATATCTTCCGTTCCAAACTGGAAGGAAGCTTTCTGAGAAACTGCTCTGTGTTCTGTTAATTCATCTCACAGAGTTACATCTCTCCCTTCAAGAAGACTTTCGCTAAGGCTGTTCTTGTGGAATTGGCAAAGGGATATTTGGAAGCCCATAGAGGGCTATGGTGAAAAACGAAATATCTTAAGTTCAAAACTAGAAAGAAGCTTTCTGAGAAACTACTCTGTGTTCTGTTAATTCATATCACAGAGTTATATCTTTCCCTTCAACAAGCCTTTCGCTTAGGCTGTTCTTGTGGAATTGGCAAAGGGATATTTGGAAGCCCCTAGAGGGCTATGGTGAAGAGGGAATTATCTTCCGTTCCAACCTGGAAAGAAGCTTTCTGAGTAACTGCTCTGTGTTCTGTTAATTCATCTCACAGAGTTACATCTTTCCCTTCAAGGAGACTTTCGCTAAGGCTGTTCTTGTGGAATTGGCAAAGGGATATTTGGAAGCCCATAGAGGGCTATGGTTAAAAACGAAATATCTTCCGTTCAAAACTGGAAAGAAGCTTTCTGAGAAACTGCTCTGTGTTCTGTTAATTCATGTCACTGTTAATTCATGTCACAGAGTTGCATCTTTCCCTTCAAGAAGCCTTTCGCTAAGGCTGTTCTTGTGGAATTGACAAAGGGATATTTGGAAGCCCATAGATGACTATGGTGAAAAAGGAAATATCTTCCGTTCCAAACTGGAAAGAAGCTATCTGAGAAACTGCTCTGTGTTCTGTTAATTCATCTCACAGAGTTACATCTTTCCCTTCAAGAAGCCTTTTGCTAAGACTGTTCTTGTGGAATTGGCAAAGGGATATTTGGAAGCCCGTAGAGGGCTATGGTGAAAAACGAAATATCTTCCGTTCAAAACTGGAAAGAAGCTTTCTGAGAAACTGCTCTGTGTTCTGTTAATTCATGTCACTGTTAATTCATGTCACAGAGTTACATCTTTCCCTTCAAGAAGCCTTTCGCTAAGGCTGTTCTTGTGGAATTGGCAAAGGGATATTTGGAAGCCCATAGAGGGCTATGGTGAAAAAGGAAATATCTTCCGTTCAAAACTGGAAAGAAGCTTTCTGAGAAACTGCTCTGTGTTCTGTTAATTCACATCACAGAGTTACATCTTTCCCTTCAAGAAGCCTTTTGCTAAGACTGTTCTTGTGGAATTGGCAAAGGGATATTTGGAAGTCCGTAGAGGGCTATGGTGAAAAAGGAAATATCTTCCGTTCCAAACTGGAAGGAAGCTTTCTGAGAAACTGCTCTGTGTTCTGTTAATTCATCTCACAGAGTTACATCTTTCCCTTCAAGAAGCCTTTCGCTAAGGCTGTTCTTGTGGAATTGGCAAAGGGATATTGGGAAGCCCATAGAGGGCTATGGTGAAAAAGGAAATATCTTCCGTTCACAACTGGAAAGAAGCTTTCTGAGAAACTGCTCTGTGTTCTGTTAATTCATCTCACAGAGTTACATCTTTCCCTTCAAGAAGCCTTTCGCTAAGGCTGTTCTTGTGGAATTGGCAAAGGGATATTTGGAAGCCCATAGAAGGCTATGATGAAAAAGGAAACATCTTCCTTTCAAAACGGGAAAGAAGCTTTCTGAGAAACTGCTCTTTGTTCTGTTAATTCACAACACAGTGTTACATCTTTCCCTTCAAGAAGCCTTTCGCTAAGGCTGTTCTTGTGGAATTGGCAAAGGGATATTTGGAAGCCCATAGAGGGCTATGGTGAAAATGGAAATATCTTCCGTTCCAAACTGGAAAGAAGCTTTCTGAGAAACTGCTCTGTGTTCTGTTAATTCATCTCACAGAGTTACATCTTTCCCTTCAAGGAGACTTTCGCTAAGGCTGTTCTTGTGGAATTGGCAAAGGGATATTTGGAAGCCCATAGAGGGCTATGATGAAAAACGAAATAACTTAAGTTCAAAACTAGAAAGAAGCTTTCTGAGAAACTGCTCTTTGTTCTGTTAATTCACATCACAGAGTTACATCTTTCCCTTCAAGAAGCCTTTCGCTAAGGCTGTTCTTGTGGAATTGGCAAAGGGATATTTGGAAGCCCGTAGAGGGCTCTGGTGAAAAAGGAAATATCTTCCGTTCCAAACTGGAAAGAAGCTTTCTGAGAAACTGCGCTGTGTTCTGTTAATTCATCTCACAGAGTTACATCTTTCCCTTCAAGAAGACTTTCGCTAAGGCTGTTCTTGTGGAATAGGAAAATGGATATTTGGAAGCCCATAGAGGGATATGGTGAAAAAAGAAATATCTTCCGTTCAAAACTGGAAAGAAGCTTTCTGAGAAACTGCTCTGTGTTCTGTTAATTCATGTCACTGTTAATTCATGTCACAGAGTTACATCTTTCGCTTCAAGAAGCCTTTCGCTAAGGCTGTTCTTGTGGAATTGGCAAAGGGATATTTGGAAGCCCATAGAGGGCTATGGTGATAAATGAAATATCTTAAGTTCAAAACTAGAAAGAAGCTTTCTGAGAAACTGCTCTGTGTTCTGTTAATTCATATCACAGAGTTACATCTTTCCCTTCAACAAGCCTTTCGCTAAGGCTGTTCTTGTGGAATTGGCAAAGGGATATTTGGAAGCCCCTAGAGGGCTATGGTGAAAAGGTAATTATCTTCCGTTCCAAACTGGAAAGAAGCTTTCTGAGTAACTGCTCTGTGTTCTGTTAATTCATCTCACAGAGTTACATCTTTCCCTTCAAGGAGACTTTCGCTAAGGCTGTTCTTGTGGAATTGGCAAAGGGATATTTGGAAGCCCGTAGAGGGCTATGGTGAAAAACGAAATATCTTCCGTTCAAAACTGGAAAGAAGCTTTCTGAGAAACTGCTCTGTGTTCTGTTAATTCATGTCACTGTTAATTCATGTCACAGAGTTACATCTTTCGCTTCAAGAAGCCTTTCGCTAAGGCTGTTCTTGTGGAATTGGCAAAGGGATACTTGGAAGCCCATAGAGGGCTATGGTGAAAAAGGAAATATCTTCCGTTCAAAACTGGAAAGAAGCTTTCTGAGAAACTGCTCTGTGTTCTGTTAATTCACATCACAGAGTTACATCTTTCCCTTCAAGAAGCCTTTTGCTAAGACTGTTCTTGTGGAATTGGCAAAGGGATATTTGGAAGTCCGTAGAGGGCTATGGTGAAAAAGGAAATATCTTCCGTTCCAAACTGGAAGGAAGCTTTCTGAGAAACTGCTCTGTGTTCTGTTAATTCATCTCACAGTGTTACATCTTTCCCTTCAAGAAGCCTTTCGCTAAGGCTGTTCTTGTGGAATTGGCAAAGGGATATTTGGAAGCCCATAGAGGGCTATGGTGAAAAAGGAAATATCTTCCGTTCCAAACTGGAAAGAAGCTTTCTGAGAAACTGCTCTGTGTTCTGTTAATTCATCTCACAGAGTTACATCTTTCCCTTCAAGAAGCCTTTCGCTAAGGCTGTTCTTGTGGAATTGGCAAAGCGATATTGGGAAGCCCATAGAGGGCTATGGTGAAAAAGGAAATAACTTCCGTTCACAACTGGAAAGAAGCTTTCTGAGAAACTGCTCTGTGTTCTGTTAATTCATCTCACAGAGTTACATCTTTCCCTTCAAGAAGCCTTTCGCTAAGGCTGTTCTTGTGGAATTGGCAAAGGGATATTTGGAAGCCCACAGAAGGCTATAATGAAAAACGAAATAACTTAAGTTCAAAACCAGAAAGAAGCTTTCTGAGAAACTGCTCTTTGTTCTGTTAATTCACATCACAGAGTTACATCTTTCCCTTCAAGAAGCCTTTCGCTAAGGCTGTTCTTGTGGAATTGGCAAAGGGATATTTGGAAGCCCGTAGAGGGCTATGGTGAAAATGGAAATATCTTGCGTTCCAAATTGGAAAGAAGCTTTCTGAAAAACTGCTCTGTGTTCTGTTAATTCGTCTCACAGAGTATCATCTTTCCCTTCAACAAGACTTTCGCTAAGGCTGTTATTGTGGAATTGGAAAATGGATATTTGGAAGCCCATAGAGGGCTATGGTGAAAAAAGAAATATCTTCCGTTCAAAACTGGAAAGAAGCTTTCTGAGAAACTGCTCTGTGTTCTGTTAATTCATGTCACTGTTAATTCATGTCACAGAGTTACATCTTTCGCTTCAAGAAGCCTTTCGCTAAGGCTGTTCTTGTGGAATTGGCAAAGGGATATTTGTAAGCCCGTAGAGGGCTATGGTGAAAAAGGAAATATCTTCCGTTCCAAACTGGAAAGAAGCTTTCTGTGAAACTGCTCTGTGTTCTGTTAATTCATCTCACAGAGTTACATCTTTCCCTTCAAGAAGCCTTTCGCTAAGGCTGTTCTTGTGGAATTGGCAAAGGGATATTTGGAAGCCCATAGAGGGCTATGGTGAAAAAGGAATTATCTTCCGTTCCAAACTGGAATGAAGCTTTCTGAGAAACTGCTCTGTGTTCTGTTAATTCATCTCACAGAGTTACATCTTTCTCTTCAAGAAGCCTTTCGCTAAGGCTGTTCTTGAGGAATTGGCAAAGGGATATTGGGAAGCCCATAGAGGGCTATGGTGAAAAAGGAAATATCTTCCGTTCAAAACTGGAAAGAAGCTTTCTGAGAAACTGCTCTGTGTTCTGTTAATTCATCTCACAGAGTTACATCTTTCCCTTCAAGAAGCCTTTCGCTAAGGCTGTTCTTGTGGAATTGGCAAAGGGATATTTGGAATCCCATAGAGGGCTATGGTGAAAAGGGAAATATCTTCCGTTCAAAACTGGAAAGAAGCTTTCTGAGAAAGTGCTCTGTGTTCTGTTAATTCATCTCACAGAGTTACATCTTTCCCTTCAAGAAGCCTTTTGCTAAGACTGTTCCTGTGGAATTGGCAAAGGGATATTTGTAAGCCCGTAGAGGGCTATGGTGAAAAAGGAAATATCTTCCGTTCCAAACTGGAAAAACGTTTTCTGAGAAACTGCTCTGTGTTCTGTTGATTCATCTCACAGAGTTACATCTTTCCCTTCAAGAAGCTTTTCGCTAAGGCTGTTCTTGTGGAATTGGCAAAGGGATATTTGGAAGCCCATAGAGGGCTATGGTGAAAAACGAAATATCTTCCGTTCAAAACTGGAAGGAAGCTTTCTGAGAAACTGCTCTGTGTTCCCTTAATTCATGTCACAGAGTTACATCTTTCCCTTCAAGAAGACTTTCGCTAAGGCTGTTCTTGTGGAATTGGCAAAGGGATATTTGGAAGCCCATAGAGGGCTATGGTGAAAAACGAAATATCTTCCGTTCAAAACTGGAAAGAATCTTGCTGAGAAACTGCTCTGTGTTCTGTTAATTCATGTCACTGTTAATTCATGTCACAGAGTTGCATCTTTCCCTTCAAGAAGCCTTTCGCTAAGGCTGTTATTGTGGAATTGGCAAAGGGATATTTGGAAGCCCATAGATGGCTATGGTGAAAAAGGAAATATCTTCCGTTCCAAACTGGAGAGAAGCTTTCTGAGAAAGTGCTCTGTGCTCTGTTAATTCATCTCACAGAGTTACATCTTTCCCTTCAAGAAGCCTTTCGCTAAGGCTGTTCTCGTGGAATTGGCAAAGGGATATTTGGAAGCCCTTAGAGGGCTATGGTGAAAAACGAAATATCTTAAGTTCAAAACTAGAAAGAAGCTTTCTGAGAAACTGCTCTGTGTTCTGTTAATTCATATCACAGAGTTACATCTTTCCCTTCAAGAAGCCTTTCGCTAAGGCTGTTCTTGTGGAATTGGCAAAGGGATATTTGGAAGCCCCTAGAGGGCTATGGTGAAAAGGGAATTATCTTCCGTTCCAAACTGGAAAAAAGTTTTCTGAGAAACTGCTCTGTGTTCTGTTAATTCATCTCACAGAGTTACATCTTTCCCTTCAAGGAGACTTTCGCTAAGGCTGTTCTTGTGGAATTGGCAAAGGGATATTTGGAAGCCCATAGATGGCTATGGTGAAAAACGAAATATCTTCCGATCAAAACTGGAAAGAAGCTTTCTGAGAAACTGCTCTGTGGTCTGTTAATTCATATCACAGAGTTACATCTTTCCCTTCAAGAAGCCTTTCGCTAAGGCTGTTCTTGTGGAATTGGCAAAGGGATATTTGGAAGTCCATACAGGACTATGGTGAAAAAGGAAATATCTTCCGTTCCAAACTGGAAAGAAGCTATCTGAGAAACTGCTCTGTGTTCTGTTAATTCATCTCAAAGAGTTACATCTTTCCCTTCAAGAAGCCTTTTGCTAAGACTGTTCTTGTGGAATTGGCAAAGGGATATTTGGAAGCCCATAGAGGGCTATGATGAAAAAGGAAATATCTTCCGTTTCAAACTGGAAAGATTCTTTCTGAGAAACTGCTCTGTGTTCTGTTACTTCATCTCACAGAGTTACATCTTTCCCTTCAAGAAGCCTTTCGCTAAGGCTGTTCTTCTGGAATTGGCACAGGGATATTTGGAAGCCCAAGGAGCGCTATGGTAAAAAAGGAAATATCTTCCGTTCCAAACTGGAAAGAAGCTTTCTGAGAAACTGCTCTGTGTTCTGTTAATTCATCTCACAGAGTTACATCTTTCCCTTCAAGAATCCTTTCGCTAAGGCTGTTCTTGTGGAATTGGCAAGGGGATATTGGGAAGCCCATAGAGGGCTATGGTAAAAAACGAAATATCTTAAGTTCAAAACTAGAAAGAAGCTTTCTGAGAAACTGCTCTGTGTTCTGTTAATTCATATCACATAGTTACTTCTTTCCCTTCAAGAAGCCTTTCGCTAAGGCTGTTCTTGTGGAATTGGCAAAGGGATATTTGGAAGCCCATAGAGGGCTATGGTGAAAAGGGAAATATCTTCCGTTCCAAACTGGAAAGAAGCTTTCTGAGAAACTGCTCTGTGTTCTGTTAATTCATCTCACAGAGTTACATCTTTCCCTTCAAGAAGCCTTTCGCTAAGGCTGTTCTTGTGGAATTGGCAAAGGGATATTGGGAAGCCCATAGAGGGCTATGGAGAAAAAGGAAATATCTTCCGTTCCAAACTGGAATGAAGCTTTCTGAGAAACTGCTCTGTGTTCTGTTAATTCATCTCACAGAGTTACATCCTTACTTTCAAGAAGCCTTTCGCTAAGGCTGTTCTTGTGGAATTGCCAAAGGGATATTTGGAAGCCCATAGAGGGCTATGGTGAAAAACGAAATATCTTAAGTTCAAAACTAGAAAGAAGCTTTCTGATAAACTGCTCTGTGTTCTGTTAATTCATATCACAGAGTTACATCTTTCCCTTCAACAAGCCTTTCGCTAAGGCTGTTCTTGTGGAATTGACAAAGGGATATTTGGAAGCCCATAGAGGGCTATGTTGAAAAGGGAAATATCTTCCGTTCCAAACTGGAAAGAAGCTTTCTGAGAAACTGCTCTGTGTTCTGTTAATTCATCTCACAGAGTTACATCTTTCCCTTCAAGAGGCCTTTTCCTAAGGCTGTTCTTGTGGAATTGGCAAAGGGATATTTGGAAGCCCATAGAGGGCTATGGTTAAAAACGAAATATCTTCCGTTCAGAACTGGAAAGAAGCTTTCTGAGAAACTGCTCTGTGTTCTGTTAATTCATGTCACTGTTAATTCATGTCACAGAGTTACATCTTTCCCTTCAAGAAGCCTTTCGCTAAGGCTGTTCTTGTGGAAATGGCAAAGGGATATTTGGAAGCCCATACAGGGCTATGGTGAAAAAGGAAATATCTTCCGTTCAAAACTGGAAAGAAGCTTTCTGAGAAACTGCTCTGTGTTCTGTTAATTCATCACACAGAGTTACATCTTTCCCTTCAAGAAGCCTTTTGCTAAGACTGTTGTTGTGGAATTCGCAAAGGGATATTTGGAAGCCCGTAGAGGGCTATGGTGAAAAAGGAAATATCTTCCGTTCCAAACTGGAAGGAAGCTTTCTGAGAAACTGCTCTGTGTTCTGTTAATTCATCTCACAGAGTTACATCTTTCCCTTCAAGAAGCCTTTCGCTGAGGCTGTTCTTGTGGAATTGGCAAAGGGATATTTGGAAGCCCATACAGGGCCATGGTGAAAAATGAAATATCTTCCGTTCAAAACTGGAAAGAAGCTTTCTGAGAAACTGCTCTGTGTTCTGTTAATTCATCTCACAGAGTTACATCTATCCCTTCAAGAAGCCTTTCGCTAAGGGTGTTCTTGTGGAATTGGCAAAGGGATATTTGGAAGCCCATAGAGGGCTTTGGTGAAAAACGAAATATCTTCCGTTCAAAACTGGAAAGAAGCTTTCTGAGAAACTGCTCTGTGTTCTGTTAATTCATATCACAGAGTTACATCTTTCCCTTCAAGAAGCCTTTCGCTAAGGCTGTTCTTGTGGATTTGGCAAAGGGATATTGGGAAGCCCATAGAGGGTTATGGTGAAAAAGGAAATATCTTCCGTTCCAAACTGGAAAGAAGCTTTCTGAGAAACTGATCTGTGTTCTGTTAATTCATCTCACAGAGTTACATCTTTCCCTTCAAGGAGACTTTCGCTAAGGCTGTTCTTGTGGAATTGGCAAAGGGATATTTGGAAGCCCATAGAGGGCTATGGTGAAAAACGAAATATCTTCCGTTCAAAACTAGAAAGAAGCTTTCTGAGAAACTGCTCTGTGTTCTGTTAATTCATCTCACAGAGTTATATCTTTCCCTTCAAGAAGCCTTTCGCTAAGGCTGTTCTTGTGGAATTGGCAAAGGGATATTTGGAAGCCCATAGAGGGCTATGATGAAAAACGAAATAACTTAAGTTCAAAACTAGAAAGAAGCTTTCTGAGAAACTGCTCTGTGTTCTGTTAATTCACATCACAGAGTTACATCTTTCCCTTCAAGAAGCCTTTCGCTAAGGCTGTTCTTGTGGAATTGGCAAAGGGATATTTGGAAGCCCATAGAGGACTATGGTGAAAAACGAAATATCTTAAGTTCAAAACTAGAAAGAAGCTTTCTGAGAAACTGCTCTGTGTTCTGTTAATTCATATCACAGAGTTACATCTTTCCCTTCAAGAAGCCTTTCGCTAAGGCTGTTCTTGTGGAATTGCCAAAGGGATATTTGGAAGCCAATAGAGGGCTATGGTGAAAAGGGAAATATCTTCCGTTCAAAACTTGAAAGAAGCTTTCTGAGAAATTGCTCTGTGTTCTGTTAATTCATCTCACAGAGTTACATCTTTCCCTTCAAGAAGCCTTTTGCTAAGACTGTTCTTGTGGAATTGGCAAAGGGATATTTGGAAGCCCGTAGAGGGCTATGGTGAAAAAAGAAATATCTTCCTTTCCAAACTGGAAAGAAACTTTCTGAGAAACTGCTCTGTGTTCTGTTAATTCATGTCACTGTTAATTCATGTCACAGAGTTGCATCTTTCCCTTCAAGAAGCCTTTCGCTAATGCTGTTCTTGTGGAATTGTCAAAGGAATATTTGGAAGCCCATAGATGACTACGGTGAAAAAGGAAATATCTTCCGTTCCAAACTGGAAAGAAGCTATCTGAGAAACTGCTCTGTGTTCTGTTAATTCATCTCACAGAGTTACATCTTTCCCTTCAAGAAGCCTTTTGCTAAGACTGTTCTTGTGGAATTGGCAAAGGGATATTTGGAAGCCCGTAGAGGGCTATGGTGAAAAACGAAATATCTTCCGTTCAAAACTGGAAAGAAGTTTTCTGAGAAACTGCTCTGTGTTCTGTTAATACATGTCACTGTTAATTCATGTCACAGAGTTACATCTTTCCCTTCAAGAAGACTTTCGCTAAGGCTGTTCTTGTGGAATTGGCAAAGGGATATTTGGAAGCCCATAGAGGGCTATGGTGAAAAAGGAAATATCTTCCGTTCAAAACTGGAAAGAAGCTTTCTGAGAAACTGCTCTGTGTTCTGTTAATTCACATCACAGAGTTACATCTTTCCCTTCAAGAAGCCTTTTGCTAAGACTGTTCTTGTGGAATTGGCAAAGGGATATTTGGAAGTCCGTAGAGGGCTATGGTGAAAAAGGAAATATCTTCCGTTCCAAACTGGAAGGAAGCTTTCTGAGAAACTGCTCTGTGTTCTGTTAATTCATCTCACAGAGTTACATCTCTCCCTTCAAGAAGACTTTCGCTAAGGCTGTTCTTGTGGAATTGGCAAAGGGATATTTGGAAGCCCTTAGAGGGCTATGGTGAAAAACGAAATATCTTCCGTCCAAAACTGGAAAGAAGCTTTCTGAGAAACTGCTCTGTGTTCTGTTAATTCATGTCACTGTTAATTCATGTCACAGAGTTACATCTTTCCCTTCAAGAAGCCTTTCGCTAAGGCTGTTCTTGTGGAATTGGCAAAGGGATATTGGGAAGCCCATAGAGGGCTATGGAGAAAAAGGAAATATCTTCCGTTCCAAACTGGAATGAAGCTTTCTGAGAAACTGCTCTGTGTTCTGTTAATTCATCTCACAGAGTTACATCCTTACTTTCAAGAAGCCTTTCGCTAAGGCTGTTCTTGTGGAATTGCCAAAGGGATATTTGGAAGCCCATAGAGGGCTATGGTGAAAAACGAAATATCTTAAGTTCAAAACTAGAAAGAAGCTTTCTGATAAACTGCTCTGTGTTCTGTTAATTCATATCACAGAGTTACATCTTTCCCTTCAACAAGCCTTTCGCTAAGGCTGTTCTTGTGGAATTGACAAAGGGATATTTGGAAGCCCATAGAGGGCTATGTTGAAAAGGGAAATATCTTCCGTTCCAAACTGGAAAGAAGCTTTCTGAGAAACTGCTCTGTGTTCTGTTAATTCATCTCACAGAGTTACATCTTTCCCTTCAAGAGGCCTTTTCCTAAGGCTGTTCTTGTGGAATTGGCAAAGGGATATTTGGAAGCCCATAGAGGGCTATGGTTAAAAACGAAATATCTTCCGTTCAGAACTGGAAAGAAGCTTTCTGAGAAACTGCTCTGTGTTCTGTTAATTCATGTCACTGTTAATTCATGTCACAGAGTTACATCTTTCCCTTCAAGAAGCCTTTCGCTAAGGCTGTTCTTGTGGAAATGGCAAAGGGATATTTGGAAGCCCATACAGGGCTACGGTGAAAAAGGAAATATCTTCCGTTCAAAACTGGAAAGAAGCTTTCTGAGAAACTGCTCTGTGTTCTGTTAATTCATCACACAGAGTTACATCTTTCCCTTCAAGAAGCCTTTTGCTAAGACTGTTGTTGTGGAATTCGCAAAGGGATATTTGGAAGCCCGTAGAGGGCTATGGTGAAAAAGGAAATATCTTCCGTTCCAAACTGGAAGGAAGCTTTCTGAGAAACTGCTCTGTGTTCTGTTAATTCATCTCACAGAGTTACATCTTTCCCTTCAAGAAGCCTTTCGCTGAGGCTGTTCTTGTGGAATTGGCAAAGGGATATTTGGAAGCCCATACAGGGCCATGGTGAAAAATGAAATATCTTCCGTTCAAAACTGGAAAGAAGCTTTCTGAGAAACTGCTCTGTGTTCTGTTAATTCATCTCACAGAGTTACATCTTTCCCTTCAAGAAGCCTTTCGCTAAGGGTGTTCTTGTGGAATTGGCAAAGGGATATTTGGAAGCCCATAGAGGGCTTTGGTGAAAAACGAAATATCTTCCGTTCAAAACTGGAAAGAAGCTTTCTGAGAAACTGCTCTGTGTTCTGTTAATTCATATCACAGAGTTACATCTTTCCCTTCAAGAAGCCTTTCGCTAAGGCTGTTCTTGTGGATTTGGCAAAGGGATATTGGGAAGCCCATAGAGGGTTATGGTGAAAAAGGAAATATCTTCCGTTCCAAACTGGAAAGAAGCTTTCTGAGAAACTGCTCTGTGTTCTGTTAATTCATCTCACAGAGTTACATCTTTCCCTTCAAGGAGACTTTCGCTAAGGCTGTTCTTGTGGAATTGGCAAAGGGATATTTGGAAGCCCATAGAGGGCTATGGTGAAAAACGAAATATCTTCCGTTCAAAACTAGAAAGAAGCTTTCTGAGAAACTGCTCTGTGTTCTGTTAATTCATCTCACAGAGTTATATCTTTCCCTTCAAGAAGCCTTTCGCTAAGGCTGTTCTTGTGGAATTGGCAAAGGGATATTTGGAAGCCCATAGAGGGCTATGATGAAAAACGAAATAACTTAAGTTCAAAACTAGAAAGAAGCTTTCTGAGAAACTGCTCTGTGTTCTGTTAATTCACATCACAGAGTTACATCTTTCCCTTCAAGAAGCCTTTCGCTAAGGCTGTTCTTGTGGAATTGGCAAAGGGATATTTGGAAGCCCATAGAGGACTATGGTGAAAAACGAAATATCTTAAGTTCAAAACTAGAAAGAAGCTTTCTGAGAAACTGCTCTGTGTTCTGTTAATTCATATCACAGAGTTACATCTTTCCCTTCAAGAAGCCTTTCGCTAAGGCTGTTCTTGTGGAATTGCCAAAGGGATATTTGGAAGCCAATAGAGGGCTATGGTGAAAAGGGAAATATCTTCCGTTCAAAACTTGAAAGAAGCTTTCTGAGAAATTGCTCTGTGTTCTGTTAATTCATCTCACAGAGTTACATCTTTCCCTTCAAGAAGCCTTTTGCTAAGACTGTTCTTGTGGAATTGGCAAAGGGATATTTGGAAGCCCGTAGAGGGCTATGGTGAAAAAAGAAATATCTTCCTTTCCAAACTGGAAAGAAACTTTCTGAGAAACTGCTCTGTGTTCTGTTAATTCATGTCACTGTTAATTCATGTCACAGAGTTGCATCTTTCCCTTCAAGAAGCCTTTCGCTAATGCTGTTCTTGTGGAATTGTCAAAGGAATATTTGGAAGCCCATAGATGACTACGGTGAAAAAGGAAATATCTTCCGTTCCAAACTGGAAAGAAGCTATCTGAGAAACTGCTCTGTGTTCTGTTAATTCATCTCACAGAGTTACATCTTTCCCTTCAAGAAGCCTTTTGCTAAGACTGTTCTTGTGGAATTGGCAAAGGGATATTTGGAAGCCCGTAGAGGGCTATGGTGAAAAACGAAATATCTTCCGTTCAAAACTGGAAAGAAGTTTTCTGAGAAACTGCTCTGTGTTCTGTTAATACATGTCACTGTTAATTCATGTCACAGAGTTACATCTTTCCCTTCAAGAAGACTTTCGCTAAGGCTGTTCTTGTGGAATTGGCAAAGGGATATTTGGAAGACCATAGAGGGCTATGGTGAAAAAGGAAATATCTTCCGTTCAAAACTGGAAAGAAGCTTTCTGAGAAACTGCTCTGTGTTCTGTTAATTCACATCACAGAGTTACATCTTTCCCTTCAAGAAGCCTTTTGCTAAGACTGTTCTTGTGGAATTGGCAAAGGGATATTTGGAAGTCCGTAGAGGGCTATGGTGAAAAAGGAAATATCTTCCGTTCCAAACTGGAAGGAAGCTTTCTGAGAAACTGCTCTGTGTTCTGTTAATTCATCTCACAGAGTTACATCTCTCCCTTCAAGAAGACTTTCGCTAAGGCTGTTCTTGTGGAATTGGCAAAGGGATATTTGGAAGCCCTTAGAGGGCTATGGTGAAAAACGAAATATCTTCCGTCCAAAACTGGAAAGAAGCTTTCTGAGAAACTGCTCTGTGTTCTGTTAATTCATGTCACTGTTAATTCATGTCACAGAGTTACATCTTTCCCTTCAAGAAGCCTTTCGCTAAGGCTGTTCTTGTGGAATTGGCAAAGGGATATTTGGAAGCCCATAGAGGGCTATGGTGAAAAACGAAATATCTTCCGTTCACAACTGGAAAGAAGCTTTCTGAGAAACTGCTCTGTGTTCTGTTAATTCATCTCACAGAGTTACATCTTTCCCTTCAAGAAGCCTTTCGCTAAGGCTGTTCTTGTGGAATTGGCAAAGGGATATTTGGAAGCCCATAGAAGGCTATGATGAAAAAGGAAACATCTTCCTTTCAAAACTGGAAAGAAGCTTTCTGAGAAACTGCTCTTTGTTCTGTTAATTCACAACACAGTGTTACATCTTTCCCTTCAAGAAGCCTTTCGCTAAGGCTGTTCTTGTGGAATTGGCAAAGGGATATTTGGAAGCCCATAGAGGGCTATGGTGAAAATGGAAATATCTTCCGTTCCAAACTGGAAAGAAGCTTTCTGAGAAACTGCTCTGTGTTCTGTTAATTCATCTCACAGAGTTACATCTTTCCCTTCAAGAAGACTTTCGCTAAGGCTGTTCTTGTGGAATTGGCAAAGGGATATTTGGAAGCCCATAGAGGGCTATGATGAAAAACGAAATAACTTAAGTTCAAAACTAGAAAGAAGCTTTCTGAGAAACTGCTCTTTGTTCTGTTAATTCACATCACAGAGTTACATCTTTCCCTTCAAGAAGCCTTTCGCTAAGGCTGTTCTTGTGGAATTGGCAAAGGGATATTTGGAAGCCCGTAGAGGGCTCTGGTGAAAAAGGAAATATCTTCCGTTCCAAACTGGAAAGAAGCTTTCTGAGAAACTGCGCTGTGTTCTGTTAATTCATCTCACAGAGTTACATCTTTCCCTTCAAGAAGACTTTCGCTAAGGCTGTTCTTGTGGAATAGGAAAATGGATATTTGGAAGCCCATAGAGGGATATGGTGAAAAAAGAAATATCTTCCGTTCAAAACTGGAAAGAAGCTTTCTGAGAAACTGCTCTGTGTTCTGTTAATTCATGTCACTGTTAATTCATGTCACAGAGTTACATCTTTCGCTTCAAGAAGCCTTTCGCTAAGGCTGTTCTTGTGGAATTGGCAAAGGGATATTTGGAAGCCCATAGAGGGCTATGGTGATAAATGAAATATCTTAAGTTCAAAACTAGAAAGAAGCTTTCTGAGAAACTGCTCTGTGTTCTGTTAATTCATATCACAGAGTTACATCTTTCCCTTCAACAAGCCTTTCGCTAAGGCTGTTCTTGTGGAATTGGCAAAGGGATATTTGGAAGCCCCTAGAGGGCTATGGTGAAAAGGTAATTATCTTCCGTTCCAAACTGGAAAGAAGCTTTCTGAGTAACTGCTCTGTGTTCTGTTAATTCATCTCACAGAGTTACATCTTTCCCTTCAAGGAGACTTTCGCTAAGGCTGTTCTTGTGGAATTGGCAAAGGGATATTTGGAAGCCCATAGAGGGCTATGGTTAAAAACGAAATATCTTCCGTTCAAAACTGGAAAGAAGCTTTCTGAGAAACTGCTCTGTGTTCTGTTAATTCATGTCACTGTTAATTCATGTAACAGAGTTGCATCTTTCCCTTCAAGAAGCCTTTCGCTAAGGCTGTTCTTGTGGAATTGACAAAGATATATTTGGAAGCCCATAGATGACTACGGTGAAAAAGGAAATATCTTCCGTTCCAAACTGGAAAGAAGCTATCTGAGAAACTGATCTGTGTTCTGTTAATTCATCTCACAGAGTTACATCTTTCCCTTCAAGAAGCCTTTTGCTAAGACTGTTCTTGTGGAATTGGCAAAGGGATATTTGGAAGCCCGTAGAGGGCTATGGTGAAAAACGAAATATCTTCCGTTCAAAACTGGAAAGAAGCTTTCTGAGAAACTGCTCTGTGTTCTGTTAATTCATGTCACTGTTAATTCATGTCACAGAGTTACATCTTTCCCTTCAAGAAGCCTTTCGCTAAGGTTGTTCTTGTGGAATTGGCAAAGGGATACTTGGAAGCCCATAGAGGGCTATGGTGAAAAAGGAAATATCTTCCGTTCAAAACTGGAAAGAAGCTTTCTGAGAAACTGCTCTGTGTTCTGTTAATTCACATCACAGAGTTACATCTTTCCCTTCAAGAAGCCTTTTGCTAAGACTGTTCTTGTGGAATTGGCAAAGGGATATTTGGAAGTCCGTAGAGGGCTATGGTGAAAAAGGAAATATCTTCCGTTCCAAACTGGAAGGAAGCTTTCTGAGAAACTGCTCTGTGTTCTGTTAATTCATCTCACAGTGTTACATCTTTCCCTTCAAGAAGCCTTTCGCTAAGGCTGTTCTTGTGGAATTGGCAAAGGGATATTTGGAAGCCCATAGAGGGCTATGGTGAAAAAGGAAATATCTTCCGTTCCAAACTGGAAAGAAGCTTTCTGAGAAACTGCTCTGTGTTCTGTTAATTCATCTCACAGAGTTACATCTTTCCCTTAAAGAAGCCTTTCGCTAAGGCTGTTCTTGTGGTATTGGCAAAGCGATATTGGGAAGCCCATAGAGGGCTATGGTGAAAAAGGAAATAACTTCCGTTCACAACTGGAAAGAAGCTTTCTGAGAAACTGCTCTGTGTTCTGTTAATTCATCTCACAGAGTTACATCTTTCCCTTCAAGAAGCCTTTCGCTAAGGCTGTTCTTGTGGAATTGGCAAAGGGATATTTGGAAGCCCACAGAAGGCTATAATGAAAAACGAAATAACTTAAGTTCAAAACTAGAAAGAAGCTTTCTGAGAAACTGCTCTTTGTTCTGTTAATTCACATCACAGAGTTACATCTTTCCCTTCAAGAAGCCTTTCGCTAAGGCTGTTCTTGTGGAATTGGCAAAGGGATATTTGGAAGCCCATAGAGGGCTATGGTGAAAATGGAAATATCTTCCTTTCCAAACTGGAAAGAAGCTTTCTGAGAAACTGCTCTGTGTTCTGTTAATTCATCTCACAGAGTTACATCTTTCCCTTCAAGAAGACTTTCGCTAAGGCTGTTCTTGTGGAATTGGCAAAGGGATATTTGGAAGCCCATAGAGGGCTATGATGAAAAACGAAATAACTTAAGTTCAAAACTAGAAAGAAGCTTTCTGAGAAACTGCTCTTTGTTCTGTTAATTCACATCACAGAGTTACATCTTTCCCTTCAAGAAGCCTTTCGCTAAGGCTGTTCTTGTGGAATTGGCAAAGGGATATTTGGAAGCCCGTAGAGGGCTATGGTGAAAATGGAAATATCTTGCGTTCCAAATTGGAAAGAAGCTTTCTGAAAAAATGCTCTGTGTTCTGTTAATTCGTCTCACAGACTATCATCTTTCCCTTCAACAAGACTTTCGCTAAGGCTGTTATTGTGGAATTGGAAAATGGATATTTGGAAGCCCATAGAGGGCTATGGTGAAAAAAGAAATATCTTCCGTTCAAAACTGGAAAGAAGCTTTCTGAGAAACTGCTCTGTGTTCTGTTAATTCCTGTCACTGTTAATTCATGTCACAGAGTTACATCTTTCGCTTCAAGAAGCCTTTCGCTAAGGCTGTTCTTGTGGAATTGGCAAAGGGATATTTGTAAGCCCGTAGAGGGCTATGGTGAAAAAGGAAATATCTTCCGTTCCAAACTGGAAAGAAGCTTTCTGTGAAACTGCTCTGTGTTCTGTTAATTCATCTCACAGAGTTACATCTTTCCCTTCAAGAAGCCTTTCGCTAAGGCTGTTCTTGTGGAATTGGCAAAGGGATATTTGGAAGCCCATAGAGGGCTATGGTGAAAAAGGAATTATCTTCCGTTCCAAACTGGAATGAAGCTTTCTGAGAAACTGCTCTGTGTTCTGTTAATTCATCTCACAGAGTTACATCTTTCTCTTCAAGAAGCCTTTCGCTAAGGCTGTTCTTGAGGAATTGGCAAAGGGATATTGGGAAGCCCATAGAGGGCTATGGTGAAAAAGGAAATATCTTCCGTTCCAAACTGGAACGAAGCTTTCTGAGAAACTGCTCTGTGTTCTGTTAATTCATCTCACAGAGTTACATCTTTCCCTTCAAGAAGCCTTTCGCTGAGGCTGTTCTTGTGGAATTGGCAAAGGGATATTTGGAAGCCCATAGAGGGCTATGGTGAAAAATGAAATATCTTCCGTTCAAAACTGGAAAGAAGTTTTCTGAGAAACTGCTCTGTGTTCTGTTAATTCATCTCACAGAGTTACATCTTTCCCTTCAAGAAGCCTTTTCCTAAGGCTGTTCTTGTGGAATTGGCAAAGGGATATTTGGAAGCCCATAGAGGGCTATGGTGAAAAACGAAATATCTTTCGTTCAAAACTGCAAAGAAGCTTTCTGAGAAACTGCTCTGTGTTCCCTTAATTCATGTCACAGAGTTACATCTTTCCCTTCAAGAAGACTTTCGCTAAGGCTGTTCTTGTGGAATTGGCAAAGGGATATTTGGAAGCCCATAGAGGGCTATGGTGAAAAACGAAATATCTTCCGTTCAAAACTGGAAAGAAGCTTTCTGAGAAACTGCTCTGTGTTCTGTTAATTCATGTCACTGTTAATTCATATCACAGAGTTGCATCTTTCCCTTCAAGAAGCCTTTCGCCAAGGCTGTTCTTGTGGAATTGGCAAAGGGATATTTGGAAGCCCATAGATGGCTATGGTGAAAAACGAGATATCTTCCGTTCAAAACTAGAAAGAAGCTTTCTGAGAAACTGCTCTGTGTTCTGTTAATTCACCTCACAGAGTTACATCTTTCCCTTCAAGTAGCATTTCGCTAAGGCTGTTCTTGTAGAATTGGCAAAGGGATATTTGGAAGCCCAAAGAGGGCTTTGGTGAAAAACGAAATATCTTCCGTTCAAAACTGGAAAGAAGTTTCCTGAGAAACTGCTCTGTGTTCTGTTAATTCATCTCTCAGAGTTACATCTTTCCCTTCAAGAAGCCTTTCGCTGAGGCTGTTCTTGTGGAATTGGCAAAGGGATATTTGGAAGCCCATAGAGGGCTATGGTGAAAAACGAAATATCTTCCGTTCAAAACTGGAAAGAAGCTTTCTGAGAAACTGCTCTGTGTTCCCTTAATTCATGTCACAGAGTTACATCTTTCCCTTCAAGAAGACTTTCGCTAAGGCTGTTCTTGTGGAATTGGCAAAGGGATATTTGGAAGCCCATAGAGGGCTATGGTGAAAAACGAAATATCTTCCGTTCAAAACTGGAAAGAAGCTTTCTGAGAAACTGCTCTCTGTTCTGTTAATTCATGTCACTGTTAATTCATGTCACAGAGTTGCATCTTTCCCTTCAAGAAGCCTTTCGCTAAGGCTGTTATTGTGGAATTGGCAAAGGGATATTTGGAAGCCCATAGATGGCTATGGTGAAAAACGAAATATCTTCCGTTCAAAACTAGAAAGAAGCTTTCTGAGAAACTGCTCTGTGTTCTGTTAATTCATCTCACAGAGTTACATCTTTCCCTTCAAGAATCCTTTCGCTAAGGCTGTTCTTGTGGAATTGGCAAGGGGATATTGGGAAGCCCATAGAGGGGTATGGTAAAAAACGAAATATCTTAAGTTCAAAATTAGAAAGAAGCTTTCTGAGAAACTGCTCTGTGTTCTGTTAATTCATATCACAGAGTTACATCCTTCCCTTCAAGAAGCCTTTCGCTAAGGCTGTTCTTGTGGAATTGGCAAAGGGATATTTGGAAGCCCATAGAGGGCTATGGTGAAAAGGGAAATATCTTCCGTTCCAAACGGGAAAGAAGCTTTCTGAGAAACTGCTCTGTGTTCTGTTAATTCATCTCACAGAGTTACATCTTTCCCTTCAAGAAGCCTTTCGCTAAGGCTGTTCTTGTGGAATTGGCAAAGGGATATTGGGAAGCCCATAGAGGGCTATGGAGAAAAAGGAAATATCTTCCGTTCCAAACTGGAATGAAGCTTTCTGAGAAACTGCTCTGTGTTCTGTTAATTCATCTCACAGAGTTACATCCTTACTTTCAAGAAGCCTTTCGCTAAGGCTGTTCTTGTGGAATTGGCAAAGGGATATTTGGAAGCCCATAGAGGGCTATGGTGAAAAACGAAATATCTTAAGTTCAAAACTAGAAAGAAGCTTTCTGATAAACTGCTCTGTGTACTGTTAATTCATATCACAGAGTTACATCTTTCCCTTCAACATGCCTTTCGCTAAGGCTGTTCTTGTGGAATTGACAAAGGGATATCTGGAAGCCCATAGAGGGCTATGTTGAAAAGGGAAATATCTTCCGTTCTAAACTGGAAAGTAGCTTTCTGAGAAACTGCTCTGTGTTCTGTTAATTCATCTCACAGAGTTACATCTTTCCCTTCAAGAGGCCTTTCGCTAAGGCTGTTCTTGTGTAATTGGCAAAGGGATATTTGGAAGCCCATAGAGGGCTATGGTGAAAAACGAAATATCTTCCGTTCAGAACTGGAAAGAAGCTTTCTGAGAAACTGCTCTGTGTTCTGTTAATTCATGTCACTGTTAATTCATGTCACAGAGTTACATCTTTCCCTTCAAGAAGCCTTTCGCTAAGGCTGTTCTTGTGGAAATGGCAAAGGGATATTTGGAAGCCCATACAGGGCTATGGTGAAAAAGGAAATATCTTCCGTTCAAAACTGGAAAGAAGCTTTCTGAGAAACTGCTCTGTGTTCTGTTAATTCATCACACAGAGTTACATCTTTCCCTTCAAGAAGCCTTTTGCTAAGACTGTTGTTGTGGAATTCGCAAAGGGATATTTGGAAGCCCGTAGAGGGCTATGGTGAAAAAGGAAATATCTTCCGTTCCAAACTGGAAGGAAGCTTTCTGAGAAACTGCTCTGTGTTCTGTTAATTCATCTCACAGAGTTACATCTTTCCCTTCAAGAAGCCTTTCGCTAAGGCTGTTCTTGTGGAATTGGCAAAGGGATATTTGGAATCCCATAGAGGGCTATGGTGAAAAGGGAAATATCTTCCGTTCAAAACTGGAAAGAAGCTTTCTGAGAAAGTGCTCTGTGTTCTGTTAATTCATCTCACAGAGTTACATCTTTCCCTTCAAGAAGCCTTTTGCTAAGACTGTTCTTGTGGAATTGGCAAAGGGATATTTGTAAGCCCGTAGAGGGCTATGGTGAAAAAGGAAATATCTTCCGTTCCAAACTGGAAAAACGTTTTCTGAGAAACTGCTCTGTGTTCTGTTAATTCATCTCACAGAGTTACATCTTTCCCTTCAAGGAGACTTTCGCTAAGGCTGTTCTTGTGGAATTGGCAAAGGGATATTTGGAAGCCCATAGATGGCTATGGTGAAAAACGAAATATCTTCCGTTCAAAACTGGAAAGAAGCTTTCTGAGAAACTGCTCTGTGTTCTGTTAATTCATATCACAGAGTTACATCTTTCCCTTCAAGAAGCCTTTCGCTAAGGCTGTTCTTGTGGAATTGGCAAAGGGATATTTGGAAGCCCATGGAGGACTATGGTGAAAAAGGAAATATCTTCCGTTCCAAACTGGAAAGAAGCTATCTGAGAAACTGCTCTGTGTTCTGTTACTTCATCTCACAGAGTTACATCTTTCCCTTCAAGAAGCCTTTCGCTAAGGCTGTTCTTCTGGAATTGGCAAAGGGATATTTGGAAGCCCAAGGAGCGCTATGGTAAAAAAGGAAATATCTTCCGTTCCAAACGGGAAAGAAGCTTTCTGAGAAACTGCTCTGTGTTCTGTTAATTCATCTCACAGAGTTACATCTTTCCCTTCAAGAATCCTTTCGCTAAGGCTGTTCTTGTGGAATTGGCAAGGGGATATTGGGAAGCCCATAGAGGGCTATGGTAAAAAACGAAATATCTTAAGTTCAAAACTAGAAAGAAGCTTTCTGAGAAACTGCTCTGTGTTCTGTTAATTCATATCACAGAGTTACATCTTTCCCTTCAAGAAGCCTTTCGCTAAGGCTGTTCTTGTGGAATTGGCAAAGGGATATTTGGAAGCCCATAGAGGGCTATGCTGAAAAGGGAAATATCTTCCGTTCCAAACTGGAAAGAAGCTTTCTGAGAAACTGCTCTGTGTTCTGTTAATTCATCTCACAGAGTTACATCTTTCCCTTCAAGAAGCCTTTCGCTAAGGCTGTTCTTGTGGAATTGGCAAAGGGATATTGGGAAGCCCATAGAGGGCTATGGAGAAAAAGGAAATATCTTCCGTTCCAAACTGGAATGAAGCTTTCTGAGAAACTGCTCTGTGTTCTGTTAATTCATCTCACACAGTTACATCCTTACTTTCAAGAAGCCTTTCGGTAAGGCTGTTCTTGTGGAATTGGCAAAGGGATATTTGGAAGCCCATAGAGGGCTATGGTGAAAAACGAAATATCGTAAGTTCAAAACTAGAAAGAAGCTTTCTGATAAACTGCTCTGTGTTCTGTTAATTCATATCACAGAGTTACATCTTTCCCTTCAACAAGCCTTTCGCTAAGGCTGTTCTTGTGGAATTGACAAAGGGATATTTGGAAGCCCATAGAGGGCTATGTTGAAAAGGGAAATATCTTCCCTTCCAAACTGGAAAGAAGCTTTCTGAGAAACTGCTCTGTGTTCTGTTAATTCATCTCACAGAGTTACATCTTTCCCTTCAAGAGGCCTTTCGCTAAGGCTGTTCTTGTGGAATTGGCAAAGGGATATTTGGAAGCCCATAGAGGGCTATGGTGAAAAACGAAATATCTTCCGTTCCGAACTGGAAAGAAGCTTTCTGAGAAACTGCTCTGTGTTCTGTTAATTCATGTCACTGTTAATTCATGTCACAGAGTTACATCTTTCCCTTCAAGAAGCCTTTCGCTAAGGCTGTTCTTGTGGAAATGGCAAAGGGATATTTGGAAGCCCATACAGGGCTATGGTGAAAAAGGAAATATCTTCCGTTCAAAACTGGAAAGAAGCTTTATGAGAAACTGCTCTGTGTTCTGTTAATTCATCACACAGAGTTACATCTTTCCCTTCAAGAAGCCTTTTGCTAAGACTGTTGTTGTGAAATTCGCAAAGGGATATTTGGAAGCCCGTAGAGGGCTATGGTGAAAAAGGAAATATCTTCCGTTCCAAACTGGAAGGAAGCTTTCTGAGAAACTGCTCTGTGTTCTGTTAATTCATCTCACAGAGTTACATCTTTCCCTTCAAGAAGCCTTTCGCTAAGGCTGTTCTTGTGGAATTGGCAAAGGGATATTTGGAATCCCATAGAGGGCTATGGTGAAAAGGGAAATATCTTCCGTTCAAAACTGGAAAGAAGTTTTCTGAGAAAGTGCTCTGTGTTCTGTTAATTCATCTCACAGAGTTACATCTTTCCCTTCAAGAAGCCTTTTGCTAAGACTGTTCTTGTGGAATTGGCAAAGGGATATTTGTAAGCCCGTAGAGGGCTATGGTGAAAAAGGAAATATCTTCCGTTCCAAACTGGAAAGAAGCTTTCTGAGAAACTGCTCTGTGTTCTGTTAATTCATCTCACAGAGTTACATCTTTCCCTTCAAGAAGCCTTTCGCTAAGGCTGTTCTTGTGGAATTGGCAAAGGGATATTGGGAAGCCCATAGAGGGCTATGGTGAAAAAGGAAATACCTTCCGTTCCAAACTGGAATGAAGCTTTCTGAGAAACTGCTCTGTGTTCTGTTAATTCATCTCACAGAGTTACATCTTTCTCTTCAAGAAACCTTTCGCTAAGGCTGTTCTTGAGGAATTGGCAAAGGGATATTGGGAACCCCATAGAGGGCTATGGTGAAAAAGGAAATATCTTCCGTTCCAAACTGGAAAGAAGCTTTCTGAGAAACTGCTCTGTGTTCTGTTAATTCATCTCACAGAGTTACATCTTTCCCTTCAAGAAGCCTTTCGCTAAGGCTGTTCTTGTGGAATTGGCAAAGGGTTATTTGGAAGCCCATAGAGGGCTATGGTGAAAAACGAAATATCTTCCGTTCAAAAATGGAAAGAAGTTTCCTGAGAAACTGCTCTGTGTTCTGTTAATTCATCTCACAGAGTTACATCTTTCCCTTCATGAAGCCTTTCGCTGAGGCTGTTCTTGTGGAATTGGCAAAGGGATATTTGGAATCCCTTAGAGGGCTATGGTGAAAAATGAAATATCTTCCGTTCAAAACTGGAAAGAAGTTTTCTGAGAAACTGCTCTGTGTTCTGTTAATTCATCTCACAGAGTTACATCTTTCCCTTCAAGAAGCTTTTCGCTAAGGCTGTTCTTGTGGAATTGGCAAAGGGATATTTGGAAGCCCATAGAGGGCTATGGTGAAAAACGAAATATCTTCCGTTCAAAACTGGAAGGAAGCTTTCTGAGAAACTGCTCTGTGTTCCCTTAATTCATGTCACAGAGTTACATCTTTCCCTTCAAGAAGACTTTCGCTAAGGCTGTTCTTGTGGAATTGGCAAAGGGATATTTGGAAGCCCATAGAGGGCTATGGTGAAAAACGAAATATCTTCCGTTCAAAACTGGAAAGAAGCTTGCTGAGAAACTGCTCTGTGTTCTGTTAATTCATGTCACTGTTAATTCATGTCACAGAGTTGCATCTTTCCTTCAAGAAGCCTTTCGCTAAGGCTGTTCTTGTGGAATTGGCAAAGGGATATTTGGAAGCCCATAGGTGGCTATGGTGGAAAACGAAATATCTTCCGTTCAAAACTAGAAAGAAGCTTTCTGAGAAACTGCTCTGTGTTCTGTTAATTCACCTCACAGAGTTACATCTTTCCCTTCTAGAAGCCTTTCGCTAAGGCTGTTCTTGTGGAATTGGCAAAGGGATATTTGGAAGCCCATAGATGGCTATGGTGAAAAAGGAAATATCTTCCGTTCCAAACTGGAAAGAAGCTTTCTGAGAAAGTGCTCTGTGTTCTGTTAATTCATCTCACAGAGTTACATCTTTCCCTTCAAGAAGCCTTTCGCTAAGGCTGTTCTCGTGGAATTGGCAAAGGGATATTTGGAAGCCCATAGAGGGCTATGGTGAAAAACGAAGTATCTTAAGTTCAAAACTAGAAAGAAGCTTTCTGAGAAACTGCTCTGTGTTCTGTTAATTCATATCACAGAGTTACATCTTTCCCTTCAAGAAGCCTTTCGCTAAGGCTGTTCTTGTGGAATTGGCAAAGGGATATTTGGAAGCCCCTAGAGGGCTATGGTGAAAAGGGAATTATCTTCCGTTCCAAAGTGGAAAAATGTTTTCTGAGAAACTGCTCTGTGTTCTGTTAATTCATCTCACAGAGTTACATATTTCCCTTCAAGGAGACTTTCGCTAAGGCTGTTCTTGTGGAATTGGCAAAGGGATATTTGGAAGCCCATAGATGGCTATGGTGAAAAACGAAATATCTTCCGTTCAAAACTGGAAAGAAGCTTTCTGAGAAACTGCTCTGTGTTCTGTTAATTCATATCACAGAGTTACATCTTTCCCTTCAAGAAGCCTTTCGCTAAGGCTGTTCTTGTGGAATTGGCAAAGGGATATTTGGAAGCCCATAGAGGACTATGGTGAAAAAGGAAATATCTTCCGTTCCAAACTGGAAAGAAGCTATCTGAGAAACTGCTCTGTGTTCTGTTAATTCATCTCAAAGAGTTACATCTTTCCCTTCAAGAAGCCTTTTGCTAAGACTGTTCTTGTGGAATTGGCAAAGGGATATTTGGAAGCCCATAGAGGGCTATGATGAAAAAGGAAATATCTTCCGTTTCAAACTGGAAAGAATCTTTCTGAGAAACTGCTCTGTGTTCTGTTACTTCATCTCACAGAGTTACATCTTTCCCTTCAAGAAGCCTTTCGCTAAGGCTGTTCTTCTGGAATTGGCAAAGGGATATTTGGAAGCCCAAGGAGCGCTATGGTAAAAAAGGAAATATCTTCCGTTCCAAACTGGAAAGAAGCTTTCTGAGAAACTGCTCTGTGTTCTGTTAATTCATCTCACAGAGTTACATCTTTCCCTTCAAGAATCCTTTCGCTAAGGCTGTTCTTGTGGAATTGGCAAGGGGATATTGGGAAGCCCATAGAGGGCTATGGTAAAAAACGAAATATCTTAAGTTCAAAACTAGAAAGAAGCTTTCTGAGATACTGCTCTGTGTTCTGTTAATTCATATCACAGAGTTACATCTTTCCCTTCAAGAAGCCTTTCGCTAAGGCTGTTCTTGTGGAATTGGCAAAGGGATATTTGGAAGCCCATAGAGGGCTATGGTGAAAAGGGAAATATCTTCCGTTCCAAACTGGAAAGAAGCTTTCTGAGAAACTGCTCTGTGTTCTGTTAATTCATCTCACAGAGTTACATCTTTCCCTTCAAGAAGCCTTTCGCTAAGGCTGTTCTTGTGGAATTGGCAAAGGGATATTGGGAAGCCCATAGAGGGCTATGGAGAAAAAGGAAATATCTTCCGTTCCAAACTGGAATGAAGCTTTCTGAGAAACTGCTCTGTGTTCTGTTAATTCATCTCACCGAGTTACATCCTTACTTTCAAGAAGCCTTTCGCTAAGGCTGTTCTTGTGGAATTGGCAAAGGGATATTTGGAAGCCCATAGAGGGCTATGGTGAAAAACGAAATATCGTAAGTTCAAAACTAGAAAGAAGCTTTCTGATAAACTGCTCTGTGTTCTGTTAATTCATATCACAGAGTTACATCTTTCCCTTCAACAAGCCTTTCGCTAAGGCTGTTCTTGTGGAATTGACAAAGGGATATTTGGAAGCCCATAGAGGGCTATGTTGAAAAGGGAAATATCTTCCGTTCCAAACTGGAAAGAAGCTTTCTGAGAAACTGCTCTGTGTTCTGTTAATTCATCTCACAGAGTTACATCTTTCCCTTCAAGAGGCCTTTTCCTAAGGCTGTTCTTGTGGAATTGGCAAAGGGATATTTGGAAGCCCATAGAGGGCTATGGTGAAAAACGAAATATCTTCCGTTCAGAACTGGAAAGAAGCTTTCTGAGAAACTGCTCTGTGTTCTGTTAATTCATGTCACTGTTAATTCATGTCACAGAGTTACATCTTTCCCTTCAAGAAGCCTTTCGCTAAGGCTGTTCTTGTGGAAATGGCAAAGGGATATTTGGAAGCCCATACAGGGCTATGGTGAAAAAGGAAATATCTTCCGTTCAAAACTGGAAAGAAGCTTTCTGAGAAACTGCTCTGTGTTCTGTTAATTCATCACACAGAGTTACATCTTTCCCTTCAAGAAGCCTTTTGCTAAGACTGTTGTTGTGGAATTCGCAAAGGGATATTTGGAAGCCCGTAGAGGGCTATGGTGAAAAAGGAAATATCTTCCGTTCCAAACTGGAAGGAAGCTTTCTGAGAAACTGCTCTGTGTTCTGTTAATTCATCTCACAGAGTTACATCTTTCCCTTCAAGAAGCCTTTCGCTAAGGCTGTTCTTGTGGAATTGGCAAAGGGATATTGGGAAGCCCATAGAGGGCTATGGTGAAAAAGGAAATATCTTCCGTTCCAAACTGGAATGAAGCTTTCTGAGAAACTGCTCTGTGTTCTGTTAATTCATCTCACAGAGTTACATCTTTCTCTTCAAGAAGCCTTTCGCTAAGGCTGTTCTTGAGGAATTGGGAAAGGGATATTGGGAAGCCCATAGAGGGCTATGGTGAAAAAGGAAATATCTTCCGTTCCAAACTGGAAAGAAGCTTTCTGAGAAACTGCTCTGTGTTCTGTTAATTCATCTCACAGAGTTACATCTTTCCCTTCAAGAAGCCTTTCGCTAAGGCTGTTCTTGTGGAATTGGCAAAGGGTTATTTGGAAGCCCATTGAGGGCTATGGTGAAAAACGAAATATCTTCCGTTCAAAAATGGAAAGAAGTTTCCTGAGAAACTGCTCTGTGTTCTGTTAATTCATCTCACAGAGTTACATCTTTCCCTTCAAGAAGCCTTTCGCTGAGGCTGTTCTTGTGGAATTGGCAAAGGGATATTTGGAAGCCCATAGAGGGCTATGGTGAAAAATGAAATATCTTCCGTTCAAAACTGGAAAGAAGTTTTCTGAGAAACTGCTCTGTGTTCTGTTAATTCATCTCACAGAGTTACATCTTTCCCTTCAAGAAGCTTTTCGCTAAGGCTGTTCTTGTGGAATTGGCAAAGGGATATTTGGAAGCCCATAGAGGGCTATGGTGAAAAACGAAATATCTTCCGTTCAAAACTGGAAAGAAGCTTTCTGAGAAACTGCTCTGTGTTCCCTTAATTCATGTCACAGAGTTACATCTTTCCCTTCAAGAAGACTTTCGCTAAGGCTGTTCTTGTGGAATTGGCAAAGGGATATTTGGAAGCCCATAGAGGGCTATGGTGAAAAACGAAATATCTTCCGTTCAAAACTGGAAACAAGCTTTCTGAGAAACTGCTCTGTGTTCTGTTAATTCATGTCACTGTTAATTCATGTCACAGAGTTGCATCTTTCCCTTCAAGAAGCCTTTCGCTAAGGCTGTTCTTGTGGAATTGGCAAAGGGATATTTGGAAGCCCATAGATGGCTATGGTGAAAAACGAAATATCTTCCGTTCAAAACTAGAAAGAAGCTTTCTGAGAAACTGCTCTGTGTTCTGTTAATTCACCTCACAGAGTTACATCTTTCCCTTCAAGAAGCATTTCGCTAAGGCTGTTCTTGTGGAATTGGCAAAGGGATATTTGGAAGCCCATAGAGGGCTTTGGTGAAAAACGAAATATCTTCCGTTCAAAACTGGAAAGAAGCTTTCTGAGAAACTGCTCTGTCTTCTGTTAATTCATATCACAGAGTTACATCTTTCCCTTCAAGAAGCCTTTCGCTAAGGCTGTTCTTGTGGAATTGGCAAAGGGATATTGGGAAGCCCATAGAGGGTTATGGTGAAAAAGGAAATATCTTCCGTTCCAAACTGGAAAGAAGCTTTCTGAGAAACTGCTCTGTGTTCTGTGAATTCATCTCACAGAGTTACATCTTTCCCTTCAAGAAGCCTTTCGCTAAGGCTGTTCTTGTGGAATTGGCAAAGGGATATTTGGAAGCCCATAGAGGGCTATGGTGAAAAACGAAATATCTTAAGTTCAAAACTAGAAAGAAGCTTTCTGAGAAACTGCTCTGTGTTCTGTAAATTCATATCACAGAGTTACATCTTTCCCTTCAACAAGCCTTTCGCTAAGGCTGTTCTTGTGGAATTGCCAAAGGGATATTTGGAAGCCAATAGAGGGCTATGGTGAAAAGGGAAGTATCTTCCGTTCAAAACTGGAAAGAAGCTTTCTGAGAAACTGCTCTGTGTTCTGTTAATTCATCTCACAGAGTTACATCTTTCCCGTCAAGAAGCCTTTTGCTAAGACTGTTCTTGTGGAATTGGCAAAGGGATATTTGGAAGCCCATAGAGGGCTGTGGTGAAAAAGGAAATATCTTCCGTTCAAAACTGGAAAGAAGCTTTCTGAGAAACTGCTCTGTGTTCTGTGAATTCATCTCACAGAGTTACATCTTTCCCTTCAAGAAGCCTTTCGCTAAGGCTGTTCTTGTGGAATTGGCAAAGGGATATTAGGAAGCCCATAGAGGGCTATGTTGAAAAAGGAAATATCTTCCGTTCCAAACTGGAAAGAAGGTTTCTGAGAAAGAGCTCTGTGTTCTGTTAATTCATCTCACAGAGTTACATCTTTCCCTTCAAGAAGCCTTTCGCTAAGGCTGTTCTTCTGAAATTGGCAAAGGGATATTTGGAAGCCCATAGAGGGCTATGGTGAAAAACGAAATATCTTAAGTTCAAAACTAGAAAGAAGCTTTCTGAGAAACTGCTCTGTGTTCTGTTAATTCATATCACAGAGTTACATCTTTCCCTTCAAGAAGCCTTTCGCTAAGGCTGTTCTTGTGGAATTGGCAAAGGGATATTTGGAAGCCCATAGAGGGCTATGGTGAAAAGGGAATTATCTTCCGTTCCAATCTGGAAAAAAGTTTTCTGAGAAACTGCTCTGTGTTCTGTTAATTCATCTCACAGAGTTACATCTTTCCCTTCAAGGAGACTTTCGCTAAGGCTGTTCTTGTGGAATTGGCAAAGGGATATTTGGAAGCCCATAGAGGGCTATGGTTAAAAACGAAATATCTTCCGTTCAAAACTGGAAAGAAGCTTTCTGAGAAACTGCTCTGTGTTCTGTTAATTCATGTCACTGTTAATTCATGTCACAGAGTTGCATCTTTCCCTTCAAGAGGCCTTTCGCTAAGGCTGTTCTTGTGGAATTGGCAAAGGGATATTTGGAAGCCCATAGATGGCTATGGTGAAAAACGAAATGTCTTCCGTTCAAAACTGGAAAGAAGCTTTCTGAGAAACTGCTCTGTGTTCTGTTAATTCATATCACAGAGTTACATCTTTCCCTTCAAGAAACCTTTCGCTAAGGCTGTTCTTGTGGAATTGGCAAAGGGATATTTGGAAGCCCTTAGAGGACTATGTTGAAAAAGGAAATATCTTCCGTTCCAAACTGGAAGGAAGCTATCTGAGAAACTGCTCTGTGTTCTCTTAATTCATCTCAAAGAGTTACATCTTTCCCTTCAAGAAGCCTTTTGCTAAGACTGTTCTTGTGGAATTGGCAAAGGGATATTTGGAAGCCCATAGTGGGCTATGATGAAAAAGGAAATATCTACCGTTTCTAACTGGAAAGAATCTTTCTGAGAAACTGCTCTGTGTTCTGTTACTTCATCTCACAGAGTTACATCTTTCCCTTCAAGAAGCCTTTCGCTAAGGCTGTTCTTCTGGAATTGGCAAAGGGATATTTGGAAGCCCAAGGAGCGCTATGGTAAAAAAGGAAATATCTTCCGTTCCAAACTGGAAAGAAGCTTTCTGTGAAACTGCTCTGTGTTCTGTTAATTCATCTCACAGAGTTACATCTTTCCCTTCAAGAATCCTTTCGCTAAGGCTGTTCTTGTGGAATTGGCAAGGGGATATTGGGAAGCCCATAGAGGGCTATGGTAAAAAACGAAATATCTTAAGTTCAAAACTAGAAAGAAGCTTTCTGAGAAACTGCTCTGTGTTCTGTTAATTCATATCACAGAGTTACATCTTTCCCTTCAAGAAGCCTTTCGCTAAGGCTGTTCTTGTGGAATTGGCAAAGGGATATTTGGAATCCCATAGAGGGCTATGGTGAAAAGGGAAATATCTTCCGTTCCAAACTGGAAAGAAGCTTTCTGAGAAACTGCTCTGTGTTCTGTTAATTCATCTCACAGAGTTACATCTTTCCCTTCAAGAAGCCTTTCGCTAAGGCTGTTCTTGTGGAATTGGCAAAGGGATATTGGGAAGCCCATAGAGGGCTATGGAGAAAAAGGAAATATCTTCCGTTCCAAACTGGAATGAAGCTTTCTGAGAAACTGCTCTGTGTTCTGTTAATTCATCTCACAGAGTTACATCCTTCCTTTCAAGAAGCCTTTCGCTAAGGCTGTTCTTGTGGAATTGGCAAAGGGATATTTGGAAGCCCATAGAGGGCTATGGTGAAAAACGAAATATCTTAAGTTCAAAACTAGAAAGAAGCTTTCTGATAAACTGCTCTGTGTTCTGTTAATTCATATCACAGAGTTACATCTTTCCCTTCAACAAGCCTTTCGCTAAGGCTGTTCTTGTGGAATTGGCAAAGGGATATTTGGAAGCCCATAGAGGGCTATGTTGAAAAAGGAAATATCTTCCGTTCCAAACTGGAAAGAAGCTTTCTGAGAAAGTGCTCTGTGTTCTGTTAATTCATCTCACAGAGTTACATCTTTCCCTTCAAGAAGCCTTTCGCTAAGGCTGTTCTTGTGGAATTGGCAAAGGGATATTTGGAAGCCCATAGAGGGTTATGGTGAAAAAGGAAATATCTTCCGTTTCAAACTGGAAAGAACTTTTCTGAGAAACTGCTCTGTGTTCTGTTAGTTCATCTCACACAGTTACATCTTTCCCTTCAAGAAGCCTTTCGCTAAGGCTGTTCTTGTGGAATTGGCAAAGGGATATTTGGAAGCCCATAGAGGGCTATGGTGAAAAATGAAATATGTTCCGTTCAAAACTGGAAAGAAGCTTTCTGAGAAACTGCTCTGTGTTCTGTTAATTCATCTCACAGAGTTACATCTTTCCCTTCAAGAAGCCTTTCGCTAAGGCTGTTCTTGTGGAATTGGCAAAGGGATATTGGGAAGCCCATAGAGGGCTATGATGAAAAACGAAATATCTTAAGTTCAAAAGTAGAAAGAAGCTTTCTGAGAAACTGCTCTGTGTTCTGTTAATTCACATCACAGAGTTACATCTTTCCTTTCAAGCAGCCTTTCGCTAAGGCTGTTCTTGTGGAATTGGCAAAGGGATATTTGGAAGCCCATAGAGGGCTATGGTGAAAAGGGAAATATCTTCCGTTCTAAACTGGAAAGAAGCTTTCTGAGAAACTGCTCTGTGTTCTGTTAATTCATCTCACAGAGTTACATCTTTCCCTTCAAGAAGACTTTCGCTAAGGCTGTTCTTGTGGAATTGGCAAAGGGATATTTGGAAGCCCTTAGAGGGCTATGGTGAAAAACGAAATATCTTCCGTTCAAAACTGGAAAGAATCTTTCTGAGAAACTGCTCTGTGTTCTGTTAATTCATGTCACTGTTAATTCATGTCACAGAGTTACATCTTTCCCTTCAAGAACCCTTTCGCTAAGGCTGTTCTTTTGGAATTGGCAAAGGGATATTTGGAAGACCATAGAGGGCTATGGTGAAAAACGAAATATCTTCCGTTCCAAACTGGAAAGAAGCTTTCTGAGAAACTGCTCTGTGTTCTGTTAATTCATGTCACTGTTAATTCATGTCACAGAGTTACATCTTTCCCTTCAAGAAGCCTTTCGCTAAGGCTGTTCTTGTGGAATTGGCAAAGGGATATTTGGAAGCCCATAGAGGGCTATGGTGAAAAAGGAAATATCTTCCGTTCAAAACTGGAAAGAAGCTTTCTGAGAAAGTGCTCTGTGTTCTGTTAATTCATCTCACAGAGTTACATCTTTCCCTTCAAGAAGCCTTTTGCTTAGACTGTTCTTGTGGAATTGGCAAAGGGATATTTGGAAGCCCGTAGAGGGCTACGGTGAAAAAGGAAATATCTTCCGTTTCAAACTGGAAAGAACTTTTCTGAGAAACTGCTCTGTGTTCTGTTAATTCATCTCACAGAGTTACATCATTCCCTTCAAGAAGCCTTTCGCTATGGCTGTTCTTGTGGAATTGGCAAAGGGATATTTGGAAGCCCATAGAGCGCTATGATGAAAAAGGAAATGTCTTCCGATCCAAACTGGAAAGAAGCTTTCTGAGAAACTGCTCTGTGTTCTGTTAATTCATATCACAGAGTTACATCTTTCCCTTCAAGAAGCCTTTCGCTAAAGCTGTTCTTGTGGAATTGGCAAAGGGATATTGGGAAGCCCATAGAGGGCTACGGTGAAAAACGAAATATCTTAAGTTCAAAACTAGAAAGAAGCTTTCTGAGAAACTGCTCTGTGTTCTGTTAATTCATATCACAGAGTTACATCTTTCCCTTCAAGAAGCCTTTCGCTAAGGCTGTTCTTGTGGAATTGGCAAAGGGATATTTGGAAGCCCATAGAGGGCTTTGTTGAAAAGGGAAATATCTTCCGTTCCAAACTGGAAAGAAGCTTTCTGAGAAACTGCTCAGTGTTCTGTTAATTCATCTCACAGAGTTACATCTTTCCCTTGAAGAGGCCTTTCGCTAAGTCTGTTCTTGTGGAATTGGCAAAGGGATATTTGGAAGCCCATAGAGGGCTATGGTGAAAAACGAAATATCTTCCGTTCGAAACTGGAAAGAAGCTTTCTGAGAAACTGCTCTGTGTCTGTTAATTCATGTCACTGTTAATTCATGTCACAGAGTTATATCTTTCCCTTCAAGAAGCCTTTCGCTAAGTCTCTTCTTGAGGAATTGGCAAAGGGATATTCGGAAGCCCATAGAGGGCTATGCTGAAAAAGGAATTATCTTCCATACCAAACTGTAAAGAAGCTTTCTGAGAAACTGCTCTGTGTTCTGTTAATTCATCTCACAGAGTTACATCTTTCCCTTCAAGAAGCCTTTCGCTAAGGCTGTTCTTGTGGAATTGGCAAAGGGATATTTGGAACCCCATAAAGGGCTATGGTGAAAAAGGAAATATCTTCCGTTCCAAACTGGAAAGAAGCTTTCTGAGAAACTGCTCTGTGTTCTGTTAATTCATCTCACAGAGTTACATCTTTCCCTTCAAGAAGCCGTTTGCTAAGACTGTTCATGTGGAATTGGCAAAGGGATATTTGGAAGCCCGTAGAGGGCTATGGTGAAAAAGGAAATATCTTCCGTTACTAACTGGAAAGAAGCTTTCTGAGAAACTGCTCTGTGTTCTGTTAATTCATCTCACAGAGTTACATCTTTCCCTTCAAGAAGCCTTTCGCTAAGGCTGTTCTTGTGGAATTGGCAAGGGGATATTGGGAAGCCCATAGAGGGCTATGGTGAAAAACGAAATATCTTAAGTTCAAAACTAGAAAGAAGCTTTCTGAGAAGCTGCTCTGTGTTCTGTTAATTCATATCACAGAGTTACATCTTTCCCTTCAAGAAGCCTTTCGCTAAGGCTGTTCTTGTGGAATTGGCAAAGGGATATTTGGAAGCCCATAGAGGGCTATGGTGAAAAGGGAAATATCTTCCGCTCCAAACTGGAAAGAAGCTTTCTGAGAAACTGCTCTGTGTTCTGTTAATTGATCTCACAGAGTTACATCTTTCCCTTCAAGAAGCCTTTCGCTAAGGCTGTTCTTGTGGAATTGGCAAAGGGTTATTTGGAAGCCCATAGAGGGCTATGGTGAAAAACGAAATATCTTCCGTTCAAAACTGGAAAGAAGTTTTCTGAGAAACTGCTCTGTGTTCTGTTAATTCATCTCACAGAGTTACATCTTTCCCTTCAAGAAGCCTTTCGCTGAGGCTGTTCTTGTGGAATTGGCAAAGGGATATTTGGAAGCCCATAGAGGGCTATGGTGAAACACGAAATATCTTCCGTTCCAAACTGGAAAGAAGCTTTCTGAGAAACTGCTCTGTGTTCTGTTAATTCATGTTACTGTTAATTCATGTCACAGAGTTACATCTTTCCCTTCAAGAAGCCTTTCGCTAAGGCTGTTCTTGTGGAATTGGCAAAGGGATATTTGGAAGCCCATAGAGGGCTATGGTGAAAAAGGAAATATCTTCCGTTCAAAACTGGAAAGAAGCTTTCTGAGAAAGTGCTCTGTGTTCTGTTAATTCATCTCACAGAGTTACATCTTTCCCTTCAAGAAGCCTTTTGCTTAGACTGTTCTTGTGGAATTGGCAAAGGGATATTTGGAAGCCCGTAGAGGGCTACGGTGAAAAAGGAAATATCTTCCGTTTCAAACTGGAAAGAACTTTTCTGAGAAACTGCTCTGTGTTCTGTTAGTTCATCTCACACAGTTACATCTTTCCCTTCAAGAAGCCTTTCGCTAAGGCTGTTCTTGTGGAATTGGCAAAGGGATATTTGGAAGCCCATAGAGCGCTATGGTGAAAAAGGAAATATCTTCCGTTCCAAACTGGAAAGAAGCTTTCTGAGAAACTGCTCTGTGTTCTGTTAATTCATATCACAGAGTTACATCTTTCCCTTCAAGAAGCCTTTCGCTAAGGCTGTTCTTGTGGAATTGGGAAAGGGATATTTGGAAGCCCTTAGAGGGCTATGGTGAAAAGGGAAATATCTTCCGTTCCAAACTGGAAAGAAGCTTTCTGAGTAACTGCTCTGTGTTCTGTTAATTCATCTCACAGAGTTACATCTTTCCCTTCAAGAAGCCTTTCGCTAAGGCTGTTCTTGTGGAATTGGCAAAGGGATATTTGGAAGCCCATAGAGGGCTATAGTGAAAAACGAAATATCTTCCGTTCAAAACTGGAAAGAAGCTTTCTGAGAAACTGCTCTGTGTTCTGTTAATTCATCTCACAGAGTTACATCTTTCCCTTCAAGAAGCCTTTCGCTAAAGCTGTTCTTGTGGAATTGGCAAAGGGATATTGGGAAGCCCATAGAGGGCTATGGTGAAAAAGGAAATATCTTCCGTTTAAAACTGGAAAGAAGCTTTCTGAGAAACTGCTCTGTGTTCTGTTAATTCATCTCACAGAGATACATCATTCCCTTCAAGAAGCTTTTCGCTAAGGCTGTTCTTGTGGAATTGGCAAAGGGATATTTGGAATCCCATAGAGGGCTATGGTGAAAAACGAAATATCTTAAGTTCAAAACTAGAAAGAAGCTTTCTGATAAACTGCTCTGTGTTCTGTTAATTCATATCAGAGAGTTACATCTTTCCCTTCAAGAAGCCTTTCGCTAAGGCTGTTCTTGTGGAATTGGCAAAGGGATATTTGGAAGCCCATAGAGGGCTATGGTGAAAAAGGAAATATCTTCCGTTCAAAACTGGAAAGAAGCTTTCTGAGAAAGTGCTCTGTGTTCTGTTAACTCATCTCACAGAGGTACATCTTTCCCTTCAAGGAGACTTTCGCTAAGGCTGTTCTTGTGGAATTGGCAAAGGGATATTGGAAGCCCATAGAGGGCTATGGTTAAAAACGAAATATCTTCCGTTCAAAACTGGAAAGAAGCTTTCTGAGAAACTGCTCTGTGTTCTGTTAATTCATCTCACAGAGATACATCATTCCCTTCAAGAAGCTTTTCGCTAAGGCTGTTCTTGTGGAATTGGCAAAGGGATATTTGGAAGCCCATAGAGGGCTATGTTGAAAAAGGAAATATCTTCCGTTCCAAACTGGAAAGAAGCTTTCTGAGAAAGTGCTCTGTGTTCTGTTAACTCATCTCACAGAGTTACATCTTTCCCTTCAAGAAGCCTTTCGCTAAGGCTGTTCTCGTGGAATTGGCGAAGGGATATTTGGAAGCCTATAGAGGGCTATGGTGAAAAAGGAAATATCTTCCGTTCAAAACTGGAAAGAAGCTTTCTGAGAAACTGCTCTGTGTTCTGTTAATTCATCTTACAGAGTTACATCTTTCCCTTCAATAAGCCTTTTGCTGTGGCTGTTCTTGTGGAATTGGCAAAGGGATATTTGGAAGCCCATAGAGGGCCATGGTGAAAAATGAAATATCTTCCGTTCCAAACTGGAAAGAAGCTTTCTGAGAAACTGCTCTGTGTTCTGTTAATTCATCTCACAGAGTTACATCTTTCCCTTCAAGAAGGCTTTCGCTAAGGCTGTTCTTGTGGAATTGGCAAAGGGATATTTGGAAGCCCATAGAGGGCTATGGTGAAAAACGAAATATCTTCCGTTCAAAACTGGAAAGAAGCTTTCTGAGAAACTGCTCTGTTTTCTGTTAATTCATATCACAGAGTTACATCTTTCCCTTCAAGAAGCCTTTCGCTAAGGCTGTTCTTGTGGAATTGGCAAAGGGATATTTGGAAGCCCATAGAGGGCTATGGTGAAAAAGGAAATATCTCCCGTTCCAAACTGGAAAGAAGCTTTCTCAGAAACTGCTCTGTGTTCTGTTAATTCATCTCACAGAGTTACATCTTTCCCTTCAAGAAGCCTTTCGCTAAGGCTGTTCTTGTGGAATTGGCAAAGGGATATTGGGAAGCCCATAGAGGGCTATGGTGAAAAAGGAAATATCTTCCGTTCCAAACTGGAAAGAAGCTTTCTGAGAAACTGCTCTGTGTTCTGTTAATTCATCTAACAGAGTTACATCTTTCCTTTCAAGAAGCCTTTCTCTAAGGCTGTTCTTGTGGAATTGGCAAAGGGATATTTGGAAGCCCATAGAGGGCTATGTTGAAAAACGAAATATCTTAAGTTCAAAACTAGAAAGATGCTTTCTGAGAAACTGCTCTGTGTTCTGTGAATTCATCTCACAGAGTTACATCTTTCCCTTCAAGAAGCCTTTCGCTAACGCTGTTCTTGTGGAATTGGCAAAGGGATATTTGGAAGCCCATAGAGTGCTATGGTGAAAAGGGAAATATCTTCCGTTCCAAACTGGAAAGAAGCTTTCTGAGAAAGTGCTCTGTGTTCTGTTTATTCATCTCACAGATTTCCATCTTTCCCTTCAAGAAGCCTTTCGCTAAGGCTGTTCTTGTGGAATTGGCAAAGGGATATTTGGAAGCCCATAGAGGGCTTTGGTGAAAAAGGAAATATCTTCCGTTCCAAACTGGAAAGAAGCTTTCTGAGAAACTGCTCTGTGTTCTGTTAATTCATCTCACGGAGTTACATCTTTCCCTTCAAGAAGCCTTTTGCTAAGACTGTTCTTGTGGAATTGGCAAAGGGATATTTGGAAGCCCGTAGAGGGCTATGTTGAAAAAGGAAATATCTTCCGTTTCAAACTGGAAAGAACTTTTCTGAGAAACTGCTCTGTGTTCTGTTAATTCATCTCACAGAGTTACATCTTTCCCTTCAAGAAGCCTTTCGCTAAGGCTGTTGTTGTGGAATTGGCAAAGGGATATTTGGAAGCCTATAGAGCGCTATGGTGAAAAAGGAAATATCTTCCGTTCAAAAATGGAAAGAAGCTTTCTGAGAAACTGCTCTGTGTTCTGTTAATTCATCTCACAGAGTTACATCATTCCCTTCAAGAAGCCTTTCGCTAAGGCTGTTCTTGTGGAATTGGCAAAGGGATATTTGGAAGCCCATGGAGGGCTATGATGAAAAACGAAATAACTTAAGTTCAAAACTAGAAAGAAGCTTTCTGAGAAACTGCTCTGTGTTCTGTTAATTCACATCACAGAGTTACATCTTTCCCTTCAAGAAGCCTTTCGCTAAGGCTGTTCTTGTGGAATTGGCAAAGGGATATTTGGAAGCCCATAGAGGGCTGTGGTGAAAAGGGAAATAACTTCCGTTCCAAACTGGAAAGAAACTGTCTGAGAAACTGCTCTGTGTTCTGTTAATTCATCTCACAGAGTTACATATTTCCCTTCAAGAAGCCTTTCGCTAAGGATGTTCTTATGGAATTGGCAAAGGGATATTTGGAAGCCCATAGAGGGCTATGGTGAAAAACGAAATATCTTCCGTTCAAAACTGGAAAGAAGCTTTCTGAGAAACTGCTCTGTGTTCTGTTAATTCATGTCACTGTTAATTCATGTCACAGAGTTACATCTTTCCCTTCAAGAAGCCTTTCGCTAAGGCTGTTCTTGTGGAATTGGCAAAGGGATATTTGGAAGCCCATAGAGGGCTATGATGAAAAACGAAATAACTTAAGTTCAAAACCAGAAAGAAGCTTTCTGAGAAACTGCTCTATGTTCTGTTAATTCATATCACAGAGTTACATCTTTCCCTTCAAGAAGCCTTTCGCTAAGCCTGTTGTTGTGGAATTGGCAAAGGGATATTTGGAAGCCCATAGAGGGCTATGGTGAAAAGGGTAATATCTTCCGTTCCATACTGGAAAGAAGCTTTCTGAGAAACTGCTCTGTGTTCTGTTAATTCATCTCACAGAGTTACATCTTTCCCTTCAAGAAGCCTTTCGCTAAGGCTGTTCTTGTGGAATTGGCAAAGGGATATTTGGAAGCCCATAGAGGGCTATGGTGAAAAACGAAATATCTTCCGTTCAAAACTGGAAAGAAGCTTTCTGAGAAACTGCTCTGTGTTCTGTTAATTCTTTTCACTGTTAATTCATGTCACAGAGTTACATCATTCCCTTCAAGAAGCCTTTCGCTAAGGCTGTTCTTGTCGAATTGGCAAAGGGATATTTGGAAGCCGATAAAGGGCTATGGTGAAAAAGGAATTATCTTCCGTTCCAAACGGGAATGAAGCTTTCTGAGAAACTGCTCTGTGTTCTGTTAATTCATCTCACAGAGTTCCATCTTCCCTTCAAGAAGCCTTTCGCTAAGGCTCTTCTTGTGGAATTGGCAAAGGGATATTTGGAAGCCCATAGAGGGCTATGGTGAAAATGGAAATAACTTCCGTTCAAAACTGGAAAGAAGCTTTCTGACAAACTGCTCTGGGTTCTGTTAATTCATCTAACAGAGTTATATCTTTCCCTTCAAGAAGACTTTCGCTAAGGCTGTTCTTGTGGAATTGGCAAAGGGATATTTGGAAGCCCATAGAGGGCTATGGTGAAAAAGGAAATATCTTCCGTTGCAAACTGGAAAGAAGCTTTCTGAGAAACTGCTATGTGTTCTGTTAATTCATGTCACAGAGTTACATCTTTCCCTTCAAGAAGCCTTTCGCTAAGGCTGTTCTTCTGGAATTGGCAAAGGGATATTTGGAAGCCCATAGAGGGCTATGGTGAAAAAGGAAATATCATCCGTTCCAAACTGGAAAGAAGCTTTCTGAGAAACTGCTCTGTGTTCTGTTAATTTATCTCACACAGTTACATCTTTCCCTTCAAGAAGCCTTTTGCTAAGACTATTCTTGTGGAATTGGCAAAGGGAGATTTGGAATCCCGTAGAGTGCTATGGTGAAAAAGGAAATATCTTCCGTTCCAAACTGGAAAGAAGCTTTCTGAGAAACTGCTCTGTGTTCTGTTAATTCATCTCACAGAGTTACATCTTTCCCTTCAAGAAGCCTTTCGCTAAGGCTGTTCTTGTGGAATTGGCAAAGGGATATTGGGAAGCCCATAGAGGGCTATGATGAAAAACGAAATATCTTAAGTTCAAAAGTAGAAAGAAGCTTTCTGAGAAACTGCTCTGTGTTCTGTTAATTCACATCACAGGGTTACATCTTTCCTTTCAAGCAGCCTTTCGCTAAGGCTGTTCTTGTGGAATTGGCAAAGGGATATTTGGAAGCCCATAGAGGGCTATGGTGAAAAACGAAATATCTTCCGTTCGAAACTGGAAAGAAGCTTTCTGAGAAACTGCTCTGTGTTCTGTTAATTCATGTCACTGTTAATTCATGTCACAGAGTTACATCTTTCCCTTCAAGAAGCCTTTCGCTAAGTCTGTTCTTGTGGAAATGGCAAAGGGATATTTGGAAGCCCATAGAGGGCTATGGTGAAAAAGGAAATATCTTCCGTTCAAAACTGGAAAGAAGCTTTCTGAGAAACTGCTCTGTGTTCTGTTAATTCATCTCACAGAGTTACATCTTTCCCTTCAAGAAGCCTTTTGCTAAGACTGTTGTTGTGGAATTCGCAAAGGGATATTTGGAAGCCCGTAGAGGGCTATGGTGAAAAAGGAAATATCTTCCGTTCCAAACTGGAAGGAAGCTTTCTGAGAAACTGCTCTGTGTTCTGTTAATTCATCTCACAGAGTTACATCTTTCCCTTCAAGAAGCCTTTCGCTAAGCCTGTTCTTGTGGAATTGGCAAAGGGATATTGGGAAGCCCATAGAGGGCTATGGTGAAAAAGGAAATATCTTCCGTTCAAAACTGGAAAGAAGCTTTCTGAGAAACTGCTCTGTGTCTGTTAATTCATGTCACTGTTAATTCATGTCACAGAGTTATATCTTTCCCTTCAAGAAGCCTTTCGCTAAGTCTCTTCTTGAGGAATTGGCAAAGGGATATTCGGAAGCCCATAGAGGGCTATGCTGAAAAAGGAATTATCTTCCATACCAAACTGGAAAGAAGCTTTCTGAGAAACTGCTCTGTGTTCTGTTAATTCATCTCACGGAGTTACATCTTTCCCTTCAAGAAGCCTTTCGCTAAGGCTGTTCTTGTGGAATTGGCAAAGGGATATTTGGAACCCCATAAAGGGCTATGGTGAAAAAGGAAATATCTTCCGTTCCAAACTGGAAAGAAGCTTTCTGAGAAACTGCTCTGTGTTCTGTTAATTCATCTCACAGAGTTACATCTTTCCCTTCAAGAAGCCTTTTGCTAAGACTGTTCATGTGGAATTGGCAAAGGGATATTTGGAAGCCCGTAGAGGGCTATGGTGAAAAAGGAAATATCTTCCGTTACTAACTGGAAAGAAGCTTTCTGAGAAACTGCTCTGTGTTCTGTTAATTCATCTCACAGAGTTACATCTTTCCCTTCAAGAAGCCTTTCGCTAAGGCTGTTCTTGTGGAATTGGCAAGGGGATATTGGGAAGCCCATAGAGGGCTATGGTGAAAAACGAAATATCTTAAGTTCAAAACTAGAAAGAAGCTTTCTGAGAAACTGCTCTGTGTTCTGTTAATTCATATCACAGAGTTACATCTCTCCCTTCAAGAAGCCTTTCGCTAAGGCTGTTCTTGTGGAATTGGCAAAGGGATATTTGGAAGCCCATAGAGGGCTATGGTGAAAAGGGAAATATTTTCCGTTCCAAATTGGAAAGAAGGTTTCTGAGAAACTGCTCTGTGTTCTGTTAATTCATCTCACAGAGTTACATCTTTTCCTTCAAGAAGCCTTTCGCTAAGGCTGTTCTTGTGGAATTGGCAAAGGGTTATTTGGAGCCCATAGAGGGCTATGGTGAAAAACGAAATATCTTCCGTTCAAAACTGGAAAGAAGTTTTCTGAGAAACTGCTCTGTGTTCTGTTAATTCATCTCACAGAGTTACATCTTTCCCTTCAAGAAGCCTTTCGCTGAGGCTGTTCTTGTGGCATTGGCAAAGGGATATTTGGAAGCCCATAGAGGGCTATGGTGAAAAACGAAATATCTTCCGTTCCAAACTGGAAAGAAGCTTTTTGAGAAACTGCTCTGTGTTCTGTTAATTCATGTCACTGTTAATTCATGTCACAGAGTTACATCTTTCCCTTCAAGAAGCCTTTCGCTAAGGCTGTTCTTGTGGAATTGGCAAAGGGATATTTGGAAGCCCATAGAGGGCTATGGTGAAAAAGGAAATATCTTCCGTTCAAAACTGGAAAGAAGCTTTCTGAGAAAGTGCTCTGTGTTCTGTTAATTCATCTCACAGAGTTAAATCTTTCCCTTCAAGAAGCCTTTTGCTTAGACTGTTCTTGTGGAATTGGAAAAGGGATATTTGGAAGCCCGTAGAGGGCTACGGTGAAAAAGGAAATATCTTCCGTTTCAAACTGGAAAGAACTTTTCTGAGAAACTGCTCTGTGTTCTGTTAGTTCATCTCACACAGTTACATCTTTCCCTTCAAGAAGCCTTTCGCTAAGGCTGTTCTTGTGGAATTGGCAAAGGGATATTTGGAAGCCCATAGAGCGCTATGGTGAAAAAGGAAATATCTTCCGTTCCAAACTGGAAAGAAGCTTTCTGAGAAACTGCTCTGTGTTCTGTTAATTCATATCACAGAGTTACATCTTTCCCTTCAAGAAGCCTTTCGCTAAGGCTGTTCTTGTGGAATTGGCAAAGGGATATTTGGAAGCCCATAGAGGGCTATGTTGAAAAGGGAAATATCTTCCGTTCCAAACTGGAAAGAAGCTTTCTGAGAAACTGCTCAGTGTTCTGTTAATTCATCTCACAGAGTTACATCTTTCCCTTGAAGAGGCCTTTCGCTAAGGCTGTTCTTGTGGAATTGGCAAAGGGATATTTGGAAGCCCATAGAGGGCTATGGTGAAAAACGAAATATCTTCCGTTCGAAACTGGAAAGAAGCTTTCTGAGAAACTGCTCTGTGTTCTGTTAATTCATGTCACTGTTAATTCATGTCACAGAGTTACATCTTTCCCTTCAAGAAGCCTTTCGCTAAGGCTGTTCTTGTGGAAATGGCAAAGGGATATTTGGAAGCCCATAGAGGGCTATGGTGAAAAAGGAAATATCTTCCGTTCAAAACTGGAAAGAAGCTTTCTGAGAAACTGCTCTGTGTTCTGTTAATTCATCTCACAGAGTTACATCTTTCCCTTCAAGAAGCCTTTTGCTAAGACTGTTGTTGTGGAATTCGCAAAGGGATATTTGGAAGCCCGTAGAGGGCTATGGTGAAAAAGGAAATATCTTCCGTTCCAAACTGGAAGGAAGCTTTCTGAGAAACTGCTCTGTGTTCTGTTAATTCATCTCACAGAGTTACATCTTTCCCTTCAAGAAGCCTTTCGCTAAGCCTGTTCTTGTGGAATTGGCAAAGGGATATTGGGAAGCCCATAGAGGGCTATGGTGAAAAAGGAAATATCTTCCGTTCAAAACAGGAAAGAAGCTTTCTGAGAAACTGCTCTGTGTCTGTTAATTCATGTCACTGTTAATTCATGTCACAGAGTTATATCTTTCCCTTCAAGAAGCCTTTCGCTAAGTCTCTTCTTGAGGAATTGGCAAAGGGATATTCGGAAGCCCATAGAGGGCTATGCTGAAAAAGGAATTATCTTCCATACCAAACTGGAAAGAAGCTTTCTGAGAAACTGCTCTGTGTTCTGTTAATTCATCTCACAGAGTTACATCTTTCCCTTCAAGAAGCCTTTCGCTAAGGCTGTTCTTGTGGAATTGGCAAAGGGATATTTGGAACCCCATAAAGGGCTATGGTGAAAAAGGAAATATCTTCCGTTCCAAACTGGAAAGAAGCTTTCTGAGAAACTGCTCTGTGTTCTGTTAATTCATCTCACAGAGTTACATCTTTCCCTTCAAGAAGCCTTTTGCTAAGACTGTTCATGTGGAATTGGCAAAGGGATATTTGGAAGCCCGTAGAGGGCTATGGTGAAAAAGGAAATATCTTCCGTTACTAACTGGAAAGAAGCTTTCTGAGAAACTGCTCTGTGTTCTGTTAATTCATCTCACAGAGTTACATCTTTCCCTTCAAGAAGCCTTTCGCTAAGGCTGTTCTTGTGGAATTGGCAAGGGGATATTGGGAAGCCCATAGAGGGCTATGGTGAAAAACGAAATATCTTAAGTTCAAAACTAGAAAGAAGCTTTCTGAGAAACTGCTCTGTGTTCTGTTAATTCATATCACAGAGTTACATCTTTCCCTTCAAGAAGCCTTTCGCTAAGGCTGTTCTTGTGGAATTGGCAAAGGGATATTTGGAAGCCCATAGAGGGCTATGGTGAAAAGGGAAATATTTTCCGTTCCAAACTGGAAAGAAGGTTTCTGAGAAACTGCTCTGTGTTCTGTTAATTCATCTCACAGAGTTACATCTTTTCCTTCAAGAAGCCTTTCGCTAAGGCTGTTCTTGTGGAATTGGCAAAGGGTTATTTGGAGCCCATAGAGGGCTATGGTGAAAAACGAAATATCTTCCGTTCAAAACTGGAAAGAAGTTTTCTGAGAAACTGCTCTGTGTTCTGTTAATTCATCTCACAGAGTTACATCTTTCCCTTCAAGAAGCCTTTCGCTGAGGCTGTTCTTGTGGAATTGGCAAAGGGATATTTGGAAGCCCATAGAGGGCTATGGTGAAAAACGAAATATCTTCCGTTCCAAACTGGAAAGAAGCTTTTTGAGAAACTGCTCTGTGTTCTGTTAATTCATGTCACTGTTAATTCATGTCACAGAGTTACATCTTTCCCTTCAAGAAGCCTTTCGCTAAGGCTGTTCTTGTGGAATTGGCAAAGGGATATTTGGAAGCCCATAGAGGGCTATGGTGAAAAAGGAAATATCTTCCGTTCAAAACTGGAAAGAAGCTTTCTGAGAAAGTGCTCTGTGTTGTGTTAATTCATCTCACAGAGTTAAATCTTTCCCTTCAAGAAGCCTTTTGCTTAGACTGTTCTTGTGGAATTGGCAAAGGGATATTTGGAAGCCCGTAGAGGGCTACGGTGAAAAAGGAAATATCTTCCGTTTCAAACTGGAAAGAACTTTTCTGAGAAACTGCTCTGTGTTCTGTTAGTTCATCTCACACAGTTACATCTTTCCCTTCAAGAAGCCTTTCGCTAAGGCTGTTCTTGTGGAATTGGCAAAGGGATATTTGGAAGCCCATAGAGCGCTATGGTGAAAAAGGAAATATCTTCCGTTCCAAACTGGAAAGAAGCTTTCTGAGAAACTGCTCTGTGTTCTGTTAATTCATATCACAGAGTTACATCTTTCCCTTCAAGAAGCCTTTCGCTAAGGCTGTTCTTGTGGAATTGGCAAAGGGATATTTGGAAGCCCATAGAGGGCTATGTTGAAAAGGGAAATATCTTCCGTTCCAAACTGGAAAGAAGCTTTCTGAGAAACTGCTCAGTGTTCTGTTAATTCATCTCACAGAGTTACATCTTTCCCTTGAAGAGGCCTTTCGCTAAGGCTGTTCTTGTGGAATTGGCAAAGGGATATTTGGAAGCCCATAGAGGGCTATGGTGAAAAACGAAATATCTTCCGTTCGAAACTGGAAAGAAGCTTTCTGAGAAACTGCTCTGTGTTCTGTTAATTCATGTCACTGTTAATTCATGTCACAGAGTTACATCTTTCCCTTCAAGAAGCCTTTCGCTAAGGCTGTTCTTGTGGAAATGGCAAAGGGATATTTGGAAGCCCATAGAGGGCTATGGTGAAAAAGGAAATATCTTCCGTTCAAAACTGGAAAGAAGCTTTCTGAGAAACTGCTCTGTGTTCTGTTAATTCATCTCACAGAGTTACATCTTTCCCTTCAAGAAGCCTTTTGCTAAGACTGTTGTTGTGGAATTCGCAAAGGGATATTTGGAAGCCCGTAGAGGGCTATGGTGAAAAAGGAAATATCTTCCGTTCCAAACTGGAAGGAAGCTTTCTGAGAAACTGCTCTGTGTTCTGTTAATTCATCTCACAGAGTTACATCTTTCCCTTCAAGAAGCCTTTCGCTAAGCCTGTTCTTGTGGAATTGGCAAAGGGATATTGGGAAGCCCATAGAGGGCTATGGTGAAAAAGGAAATATCTTCCGTTCAAAACAGGAAAGAAGCTTTCTGAGAAACTGCTCTGTGTCTGTTAATTCATGTCACTGTTAATTCATGTCACAGAGTTATATCTTTCCCTTCAAGAAGCCTTTCGCTAAGTCTCTTCTTGAGGAATTGGCAAAGGGATATTCGGAAGCCCATAGAGGGCTATGCTGAAAAAGGAATTATCTTCCATACCAAACTGGAAAGAAGCTTTCTGAGAAACTGCTCTGTGTTCTGTTAATTCATCTCACAGAGTTACATCTTTCCCTTCAAGAAGCCTTTCGCTAAGGCTGTTCTTGTGGAATTGGCAAAGGGATATTTGGAACCCCATAAAGGGCTATGGTGAAAAAGGAAATATCTTCCGTTCCAAACTGGCAAGAAGCTTTCAGAGAAACTGCTCTGTGTTCTGTTAATTCATCTCACAGAGTTACATCTTTCCCTTCAAGAAGCCTTTTGCTAAGACTGTTCATGTGGAATTGGCAAAGGGATATTTGGAAGCCCGTAGAGGGCTATGGTGAAAAAGGAAATATCTTCCGTTACTAACTGGAAAGAAGCTTTCTGAGAAACTGCTCTGTGTTCTGTTAATTCATCTCACAGAGTTACATCTTTCCCTTCAAGAAGCCTTTCGCTAAGGCTGTTCTTGTGGAATTGGCAAGGGGATATTGGGAAGCCCATAGAGGGCTATGGTGAAAAACGAAATATCTTAAGTTCAAAACTAGAAAGAAGCTTTCTGAGAAACTGCTCTGTGTTCTGTTAATTCATATCACAGAGTTACATCTTTCCCTTCAAGAAGCCTTTCGCTAAGGCTGTTCTTGTGGAATTGGCAAAGGGATATTTGGAAGCCCATAGAGGGCTATGGTGAAAAGGGAAATATCTTCCGTTCCAAACTGGAAAGAAGCTTTCTGAGAAACTGCTCTGTGTTCTGTTAATTCACATCACAGAGTTACATCTTTCCCTTCAAGAAGCCTTTCGCTAAGGCTGTTCTTGTGGAATTGGCAAAGGGTTATTTGGAAGCCCATAGAGGGCTATGGTGAAAAACGAAATATCTTCCGTTCAAAACTGGAAAGAAGTTTTCTGAGAAACTGCTCTGTGTTCTGTTAATTCATCTCACAGAGTTACATCTTTCCCTTCAAGAAGCCTTTCGCTGAGGCTGTTCTTGTGGAATTGGCAAAGGGATATTTTGAAGCCCATAGAGGGCTATGGTGAAAAACGAAATATCTTCCGTTCCAAACTGGAAAGAAGCTTTTTGAGAAACTGCTCTGTGTTCTGTTAATTCATGTCACTGTTAATTCATGTCACAGAGTTACATCTTTCCCTTCAAGAAGCCTTTCGCTAAGGCTGTTCTTGTGGAAATGGCAAAGGGATATTTGGAAGCCCATAGAGGGCTATGGTGAAAAAGGAAATATCTTCCGTTCAAAACTGGAAAGAAGCTTTCTGAGAAACTGCTCTGTGTTCTGTTAATTCATCTCACAGAGTTACATCTTTCCCTTCAAGAAGCCTTTTGCTAAGACTGTTGTTGTGGAATTCGCAAAGGGATATTTGGAAGCCCGTAGAGGGCTATGGTGAAAAAGGAAATATCTTCCGTTCCAAACTGGAAGGAAGCTTTCTGAGAAACTGCTCTGTGTTCTGTTAATTCATCTCACAGAGTTACATCTTTCCCTTCAAGAAGCCTTTCGCTAAGCCTGTTCTTGTGGAATTGGCAAAGGGATATTGGGAAGCCCATAGAGGGCTATGGTGAAAAAGGAAATATCTTCCGTTCAAAACAGGAAAGAAGCTTTCTGAGAAACTGTTCTGTGTCTGTTAATTCATGTCACTGTTAATTCATGTCACAGAGTTATATCTTTCCCTTCAAGAAGCCTTTCGCTAAGTCTCTTCTTGAGGAATTGGCAAAGGGATATTCGGAAGCCCATAGAGGGCTATGCTGAAAAAGGAATTATCTTCCATACCAAACTGGAAAGAAGCTTTCTGAGAAACTGCTCTGTGTTCTGTTAATTCATCTCACAGAGTTACATCTTTCCCTTCAAGAAGCCTTTCGCTAAGGCTGTTCTTGTGGAATTGGCAAAGGGATATTTGGAACCCCATAAAGGGCTATGGTGAAAAAGGAAATATCTTCCGTTCCAAACTGGAAAGAAGCTTTCTGAGAAACTGCTCTGTGTTCTGTTAATTCATCTCACAGAGTTACATCTTTCCCTTCAAGAAGCCTTTTGCTAAGACTGTTCATGTGGAATTGGCAAAGGGATATTTGGAAGCCCGTAGAGGGCTATGGTGAAAAAGGAAATATCTTCCGTTACTAACTGGAAAGAAGCTTTCTGAGAAACTGCTCTGTGTTCTGTTAATTCATCTCACAGAGTTACATCTTTCCCTTCAAGAAGCCTTTCGCTAAGGCTGTTCTTGTGGAATTGGCAAGGGGATATTGGGAAGCCCATAGAGGGCTATGGTGAAAAACGAAATATCTTAAGTTCAAAACTAGAAAGAAGCTTTCTGAGAAACTGCTCTGTGTTCTGTTAATTCATATCACAGAGTTACATCTTTCCCTTCAAGAAGCCTTTCGCTAAGGCTGTTCTTGTGGAATTGGCAAAGGGATATTTGGAAGCCCATAGAGGGCTATGGTGAAAAGGGAAATATTTTCCGTTCCAAACTGGAAAGAAGGTTTCTGAGAAACTGCTCTGTGTTCTGTTAATTCATCTCACAGAGTTACATCTTTTCCTTCAAGAAGCCTTTCGCTAAGGCTGTTCTTGTGGAATTGGCAAAGGGTTATTTGGAGCCCATAGAGGGCTATGGTGAAAAACGAAATATCTTCCGTTCAAAACTGGAAAGAAGTTTTCTGAGAAACTGCTCTGTGTTCTGTTAATTCATCTCACAGAGTTACATCTTTCCCTTCAAGAAGCCTTTCGCTGAGGCTGTTCTTGTGGAATTGGCAAAGGGATATTTGGAAGCCCATAGAGGGCTATGGTGAAAAACGAAATATCTTCCGTTCCAAACTGGAAAGAAGCTTTTTGAGAAACTGCTCTGTGTTCTGTTAATTCATGTCACTGTTAATTCATGTCACAGAGTTACATCTTTCCCTTCAAGAAGCCTTTCGCTAAGGCTGTTCTTGTGGAATTGGCAAAGGGATATTTGGAAGCCCATAGAGGGCTATGGTGAAAAAGGAAATATCTTCCGTTCAAAACTGGAAAGAAGCTTTCTGAGAAAGTGCTCTGTGTTGTGTTAATTCATCTCACAGAGTTAAATCTTTCCCTTCAAGAAGCCTTTTGCTTAGACTGTTCTTGTGGAATTGGCAAAGGGATATTTGGAAGCCCGTAGAGGGCTACGGTGAAAAAGGAAATATCTTCCGTTTCAAACTGGAAAGAACTTTTCTGAGAAACTGCTCTGTGTTCTGTTAGTTCATCTCACACAGTTACATCTTTCCCTTCAAGAAGCCTTTCGCTAAGGCTGTTCTTGTGGAATTGGCAAAGGGATATTTGGAAGCCCATAGAGCGCTATGGTGAAAAAGGAAATATCTTCCGTTCCAAACTGGAAAGAAGCTTTCTGAGAAACTGCTCTGTGTTCTGTTAATTCATATCACAGAGTTACATCTTTCCCTTCAAGAAGCCTTTCGCTAAGGCTGTTCTTGTGGAATTGGCAAAGGGATATTTGGAAGCCCATAGAGGGCTATGTTGAAAAGGGAAATATCTTCCGTTCCAAACTGGAAAGAAGCTTTCTGAGAAACTGCTCAGTGTTCTGTTAATTCATCTCACAGAGTTACATCTTTCCCTTGAAGAGGCCTTTCGCTAAGGCTGTTCTTGTGGAATTGGCAAAGGGATATTTGGAAGCCCATAGAGGGCTATGGTGAAAAACGAAATATCTTCCGTTCGAAACTGGAAAGAAGCTTTCTGAGAAACTGCTCTGTGTTCTGTTAATTCATGTCACTGTTAATTCATGTCACAGAGTTACATCTTTCCCTTCAAGAAGCCTTTCGCTAAGGCTGTTCTTGTGGAAATGGCAAAGGGATATTTGGAAGCCCATAGAGGGCTATGGTGAAAAAGGAAATATCTTCCGTTCAAAACTGGAAAGAAGCTTTCTGAGAAACTGCTCTGTGTTCTGTTAATTCATCTCACAGAGTTACATCTTTCCCTTCAAGAAGCCTTTTGCTAAGACTGTTGTTGTGGAATTCGCAAAGGGATATTTGGAAGCCCGTAGAGGGCTATGGTGAAAAAGGAAATATCTTCCGTTCCAAACTGGAAGGAAGCTTTCTGAGAAACTGCTCTGTGTTCTGTTAATTCATCTCACAGAGTTACATCTTTCCCTTCAAGAAGCCTTTCGCTAAGCCTGTTCTTGTGGAATTGGCAAAGGGATATTGGTAAGCCCATAGAGGGCTATGGTGAAAAAGGAAATATCTTCCGTTCAAAACAGGAAAGAAGCTTTCTGAGAAACTGCTCTGTGTCTGTTAATTCATGTCACTGTTAATTCATGTCACAGAGTTATATCTTTCCCTTCAAGAAGCCTTTCGCTAAGTCTCTTCTTGAGGAATTGGCAAAGGGATATTCGGAAGCCCATAGAGGGCTATGCTGAAAAAGGAATTATCTTCCATACCAAACTGGAAAGAAGCTTTCTGAGATACTGCTCTGTGTTCTGTTAATTCATCTCACAGAGTTACATCTTTCCCTTCAAGAAGCCTTTCGCTAAGGCTGTTCTTGTGGAATTGGCAAAGGGATATTTGGAACCCCATAAAGGGCTATGGTGAAAAAGGAAATATCTTCCGTTCCAAACTGGAAAGAAGCTTTCAGAGAAACTGCTCTGTGTTCTGTTAATTCATCTCACAGAGTTACATCTTTCCCTTCAAGAAGCCTTTTGCTAAGACTGTTCATGTGGAATTGGCAAAGGGATATTTGGAAGCCCGTAGAGGGCTATGGTGAAAAAGGAAATATCTTCCGTTACTAACTGGAAAGAAGCTTTCTGAGAAACTGCTCTGTGTTCTGTTAATTCATCTCACAGAGTTAATTCATGTCACAGAGTTACATCTTTCCCTTCAAGAAGCCTTTCGCTAAGGCTGTTCTTGTGGAATTGGCAAAGGGATATTTGGAAGCCCATAGAGGGCTATAGTGAAAAACGAAATATCTTCCGTTCAAAACTGGAAAGAAGCTTTCTGAGAAACTGCTCTGTGTTCTGTTAATTCATCTCACAGAGTTACATCTTTCCCTTCAAGAAGCCTTTCGCTAAAGCTGTTCTTGTGGAATTGGCAAAGGGATATTGGGAAGCCCATAGAGGGCTATGGTGAAAAAGGAAATATCTTCCGTTTAAAACTGGAAAGAAGCTTTCTGAGAAACTGCTCTGTGTTCTGTTAATTCATCTCACAGAGATACATCATTCCCTTCAAGAAGCTTTTCGCTAAGGCTGTTCTTGTGGAATTGGCAAAGGGATATTTGGAAGCCCATAGAGGGCTATGTTGAAAAAGGAAATATCTTCTAATCCAAACTGGAAAGAAGCTTTCTGAGAAAGTGCTCTGTGTTCTGTTAACTCATCTCACAGAGTTACATCTTTCCCTTCAAGGAGACTTTCGCTAAGGCTGTTCTTGTGGAATTGGCAAAGGGATATTGGAAGCCCATAGAGGGCTATGGTTAAAAACGAAATATCTTCCGTTCAAAACTGGAAAGAAGCTTTCTGAGAAACTGCTCTGTGTTCTGTTACTTCATCTCACAGAGATACATCATTCCCTTCAAGAAGCTTTTCGCTAAGGCTGTTCTTGTGGAATTGGCAAAGGGATATTTGGAAGCCCATAGAGGGCTATGTTGAAAAAGGAAATATCTTCCGTTCCAAACTGGAAAGAAGCTTTCTGAGAAAGTGCTCTGTGTTCTGTTAACTCATCTCACAGAGTTACATCTTTCCCTTCAAGAAGCCTTTCGCTAAGGCTGTTCTCGTGGAATTGGCGAAGGGATATTTGGAAGCCCATAGAGGGCTATGGTGAAAAAGGAAATATCTTCCGTTCAAAACTGGAAAGAAGCTTTCTGAGAAACTGCTCTGTGTTCTGTTAATTCATCTTACAGAGTTACATCTTTCCCTTCAATAAGCCTTTCGCTGTGGCTGTTCTTGTGGAATTGGCAAAGGGATATTTGGAAGCCCATAGAGGGCCATGGTGAAAAATGAAATATCTTCCGTTCCAAACTGGAAAGAAGCTTTCTGAGAAACTGCTCTGTGTTCTGTTAATTCATCTCACAGAGTTACATCTTTCCCTTCAAGAAGCCTTTCGCTAAGGCTGTTCTTGTGGAATTGGCAAAGGGATATTTGGAAGCCCATAGAGGGCTATGGTGAAAAACGAAATATCTTCCGTTCAAAACTGGAAAGAAGCTTTCTGAGAAACTGCTCTGTGTTCTGTTAATTCATATCACAGAGTTACATCTTTCCCTTCAAGAAGCCTTTCGCTAAGGCTGTTCTTGTGGAATTGGCAAAGGGATATTTGGAAGCCCGTAGAGGGCTATGGTGAAAAAGGAAATATCTCCCGTTCCAAACTGGAAACAAGCTTTCTCAGAAACTGCTCTGTGTTCTGTTAATTCATCTCACAGAGTTACATCTTTCCCTTCAAGAAGCCTTTCGCTAAGGCTGTTCTTGTGGAATTGGCAAAGGGATATTGGGAAGCCCATAGAGGGCTATGGTGAAAAAGGAAATATCTTCCGTTCCAAACTGGAAAGAAGCTTTCTGAGAAACTGCTCTGTGTTCTGTTAATTCATCTCACAGAGTTACATCTTTCCTTTCAAGAAGCCTTTCGCTAAGGCTGTTCTTGTGGAATTGGCAAAGGGATATTTGGAAGCCCATAGAGGGCTATGTTGAAAAACGAAATATCTTAAGTTCAAAACTAGAAAGATGCTTTCTGAGAAACTGCTCTGTGTTCTGTGAATTCATCTCACAGAGTTACATCTTTCCCTTCAAGAAGCCTTTCGCTAACGCTGTTCTTGTGGAATTGGCAAAGGGATATTTGGAAGCCCATAGAGTGCTATGGTGAAAAGGGAAATATCTTCCGTTCCAAACTGGAAAGAAGCTTTCTGAGAAAGTGCTCTGTGTTCTGTTTATTCATCTCACAGATTTCCATCTTTCCCTTCAAGAAGCCTTTCGCTAAGGCTGTTCTTGTGGAATTGGCAAAGGGATATTTGGAATCCCATAGAGGGCTTTGGTGAAAAAGGAAATAACTTCCGTTCCAAACTGGAAAGAAGCTTTCTGAGAAACTGCTCTGTGTTCTGTTAATTCATCTCACAGAGTTACATCTTTCCCTTCAAGAAGCCTTTTGCTAAGACTGTTCTTGTGGAATTGGCAAAGGGATATTTGGAAGCCCGTAGAGGGCTATGTTGAAAAAGGAAATATCTTCCGTTTCAAACTGGAAAGAACTTTTCTGAGAAACTGCTCTGTGTTCTGTTAATTCATCTCACAGAGTTACATCTTTCCCTTCAAGAAGCCTTTCGCTAAGGCTGTTGTTGTGGAATTGGCAAAGGGATATTTGGAAGCCTATAGAGCGCTATGGTGAAAAAGGAAATATCTTCCGTTCAAAAATGGAAAGAAGCTTTCTGAGAAACTGCTCTGTGTTCTGTTAATTCATCTCACAGAGTTACATCATTCCCTTCAAGAAGCCTTTAGCTAAGGCTGTTCTTGTGGAATTGGCAAAGGGATATTTGGAAGCCCATGGAGGGCTATGATGAAAAACGAAATAACTTAAGTTCAAAACTAGAAAGAAGCTTTCTGAGAAACTGCTCTGTGTTCTGTTAATTCACATCACAGAGTTACATCTTTCCCTTCAAGAAGCCTTTCGCTAAGGCTGTTCTTGTGGAATTGGCAAAGGGATATTTGGAAGCCCATAGAGGGCTGTGGTGAAAAGAGAAATAACTTCCGTTCCAAACTGGAAAGAAACTGTCTGAGAAACTGCTCTGTGTTCTGTTAATTCATCTCACAGAGTTACATATTTCCCTTCAAGAAGCCTTTCGCTAAGGCTGTTCTTATGGAATTGGCAAAGGGATATTTGGAAGCCCATAGAGGGCTATGGTGAAAAACGAAATATCTTCCGTTCAAAACTGGAAAGAAGCTTTCTGAGAAACTGCTCTGTGTTCTGTTAATTCATGTCACTGTTAATTCATGTCACAGAGTTACATCTTTCCCTTCAAGAAGCCTTTCGCTAAGGCTGTTCTTGTGGAATTGGCAAAGGGATATTTGGAAGCCCATAGAGGGCTATGATGAAAAACGAAATAACTTAAGTTCAAAACCAGAAAGAAGCTTTCTGAGAAACTGCTCTATGTTCTGTTAATTCATATCACAGAGTTACATCTTTCCCTTCAAGAAGCCTTTCGCTAAGCCTGTTGTTGTGGAATTGGCAAAGGGATATTTGGAAGCCCATAGAGGGCTATGGTGAAAAGGGTAATATCTTCCGTTCCAAACTGGAAAGAAGCTTTCTGAGAAACTGCTCTGTGTTCTGTTAATTCATCTCACAGAGTTACATCTTTCCCTTCAAGAAGCCTTTCGCTAAGGCTGTTCTTGTGGAATTGGCAAAGGGATATTTGGAAGCCCATAGAGGGCTATGGTGAAAAACGAAATATCTTCCGTTCAAAACTGGAAAGAAGCTTTCTGAGAAACTGCTCTGTGTTCTGTTAATTCTTTTCACTGTTAATTCATGTCACAGAGTTACATCATTCCCTTCAAGAAGCCTTTCGCTAAGGCTGTTCTTGTCGAATTGGCAAAGGGATATTTGGAAGCCGATAAAGGGCTATGGTGAAAAAGGAATTATCTTCCGTTCCAAACTGGAATGAAGCTTTCTGAGAAACTGCTCTGTGTTCTGTTAATTCATCTCACAGAGTTCCATCTTCCCTTCAAGAAACCTTTCGCTAAGGCTCTTCTTGTGGAATTGGCAAAGGGATATTTGGAAGCCCATAGAGGGCTATGGTGAAAAAGGAAATAACTTCCGTTCAAAACTGGAAAGAAGCTTTCTGACAAACTGCTCTGGGTTCTGTTAATTCATCTAACAGAGTTATATCTTTCCCTTCAAGAAGACTTTCGCTAAGGCTGTTCTTGTGGAATTGGCAAAGGGATATTTGGAAGCCCATAGAGGGCTATGGTGAAAAAGGAAATATCTTCCGTTGCAAACTGGAAAGAAGCTTTCTGAGAAACTGCTATGTGTTCTGTTAATTCATGTCACAGAGTTACATCTTTCCCTTCAAGAAGCCTTTCGCTAAGGCTGTTCTTGTGGAATTGGCAAAGGGATATTTGGAAGCCCATAGAGGGCTATGGTGAAAAAGGAAATATCATCCGTTCCAAACTGGAAAGAAGCTTTCTGAGAAACTGCTCTGTGTTCTGTTAATTTATCTCACACAGTTACATCTTTCCCTTCAAGAAGCCTTTTGCTAAGACTGTTCTTGTGGAATTGGCAAAGGGATATTTGGAATCCCGTAGAGTGCTATGGTGAAAAAGGAAATATCTTCCGTTCCAAACTGGAAAGAAGCTTTCTGAGAAACTGCTCTGTGTTCTGTTAATTCATCTCACAGAGTTACATCTTTCCCTTCAAGAAGCCTTTCGCTAAGGCTGTTCTTGTGGAATTGGCAAAGGGATATTTGGAAGCCCATAGAGCGCTATGGTGAAAAAGGAAATATCTTCCGTTCCAAACTGGAAAGAAGCTTTCTGAGAAACTGCTCTGTGTTCTGTTAATTCATCTCACAGAGTTACATCTATCCCTTCAAGAAGCGTTTCGCTTAGGCTGTTCTTGTGGAATTGGCAAAGGGATATTGGGAAGCCCATAGAGGGCTATGGTGAAAAAGGAAATATCTTCCGTTCCAAACTGGAAAGAAGCTTTCTGAGAAACTGCTCTGTGTTGTGTTAATTCATCTCACAGAGTTACATCTTTCCCTTCAAGAAGCCTTTCGCTAAGGATGTTCTTGTGGAATTGGCAAAGGGATATTTGGAAGCCCATAGAGGGCTATGGGGAAAAAGGAATTATCTTCTTTCAAAACTGGAAAGAAGCTTTCTGAGAAACTGCTCTGTGTTCTGTTAATTCATCTCACAGAGTTACATCTTTCCCTTCAAGAAGCCTTTCGCTAAGGCTGTTCTTGTGGAATTGGCAAACAGATATTTGGAAGCCCAGAGACGGCTATGGTGAAACAGGAAATATCTTCCGTTCAAAACTGGAAAGAAGCTTTCTGAGAAACTGCTCTGTGTTCTGTTAATTCATGTCACTGTTAATTCATGTCGCAGAGTTACATCTTTCCCTTCAAGAAGCCTTTCGCTAAGGCTGTTCTTGTGGAATTGGCAAAGGGATACTTGGAAGCCCAAAGAGGGCTATGGTGAAAAACGAAATATCTTCCTTTCAAACTGGAAAGAAGCTTTCTGAGAAACTGCTCTGTGTTCTGTTAATTCATCTCACAGAGTTACATCTTTCCCTTCTAAGAAGCCTTTCGCTAAGGCTGTTCTTGTGGAATTCGCAAACAGATATTTGGAAGCCCATAGAGGGCTACGGTGAAAAAGGAAATATCTTCCGTTCAAAACTGGAAAGAAGCTTTCTGAGAAACTGCTCTGTGTTCTGTTAATTCATCTCACAGAGTTACATCTTTCCCTTCAAGAAGCCTTTCGCTAAGGCTGTTCTTGTGGAATTGGCAAAGGGATATTTGGAAGCCCATAGAGGGCTATGGTGAAAAAGGAAATATCTTCCGTTCCAAACTGGAAAGAAGCTTTCTGAGAAACTTCTATGTGTTCTGTTAATTCATCTCACAGAGTTACATCTTTCCCTTCAAGAAGCCTTTCGCTAAGGCTGTTCTTCTGGAATTGGCAAAGGGATATTTGGAAGCCCATAGAGGGCTATGGTGAAAAAGGAAATATCTTCCGTTCCAAACTGGAAAGAAGCTTTCTGAGAAACTGCTCTGTGTTCTGTTAATTTATCTCACACAGTTACATCTTTCCCTTCAAGAAGCCTTTTGCTAAGACTGTTCTTGTGGAATTGGCAAAGGGATATTTGGAAGCCCGTAGGGTGCTATGGTGAAAAAGGAAATATCTTCCGTTCAAAACTGGAAAGAAGCTTTCTGAGAAACTGCTCTGTGTTCTGTTAATTCATCTCACAGAGTTACATCTATCCCTTCAAGAAGCGTTTCGCTTAGGCTGTTCTTGTGGAATTGGCAAAGGGATATTGGGAAGCCCATAGAGGGCTATGGTGAAAAAGGAAATATCTTCCGTTCCAAACTGGAAAGAAGCTTTCTGCGAAACTGCTCTGTGTTGTGTTAATTCATCTCACAGAGTTACATCTTTCCCTTCAAGAAGCCTTTCGCTAAGGATGTTCTTGTGGAATTGGCAAAGGGATATTTGGAAGCCCATAGAGGGCTATGGGGAAAAAGGAAATATCTTCATTCAAAACTGGAAAGAAGCTTTCTGAGAAACTGCTCTGTGTTCTGTTAATTCATCTCACAGAGTTACATCATTCCCTTCAAGAAGCCTTTCGCTAAGGCTGTTCTTGTCGAATTGGCAAAGGGATATTTAGAAGCCCATAAAGGGCTATGGTGAAAAAGAAAATATCTTCCGTTCAAAACTGGAAAGAAGTTTCTGCGAAACTGCTCTGTGTTCTGTTAATTCATCTCACAGAGTTACATCTTTCCCTTCAAGAAGCCTTTCGCTAAGGCTGTTCTTGTGGAATTGGCAAAGGGATATTTGGAAGCCCATAGAGGGCTATGGTGAAAAAGGAAATATCTTCCGTTCCAAACTGGAAAGAAGCTTTCTGAGAAACTGCTCTGTGTTCTGTTAATTCATCTCACCGAGTTACATCTTTCCCTTCAAGAAGCCTTTCGCTAAGGCTGTTCTTGTGGAATTGGAAAAGGGATATTTGGAAGCCCATAGAGGGCTATGTTGAAAAACGAAGTATCTTCCGTTCCAAACTGGAAAGAAGCTTTCTGAGAAACTTCCCTGTGTTCTGTTAATTCATCCAACAGAGTTACATCTTTCCCTACAAGAAGGGTTTCGCTAAGGCTGTTCTTGTGGAATTGGCAAAGGGATATTGGGAAGCCCATAGAGGGCTATGGTGAAAAAGGAAGTATCTTCCCGTCAAAACTGGAAAGAAGCTTTCTGAGAAACTGCTCTGTGTTCTGTTAATTCATCTCCCAGAGTTACATCTTTCCCTTCAAGAAGACTTTCGCTAAGGCTGTTCTTGTGGAATTGGCAAACAGATATTTGGAAGCCCATAGAGGGCTATGGTTGAAAAGGAAATATCTTCCGTTCAAAACTGGAAAGAAGCTTTCTGAGAAACTGCTCTGTGTTCTGTTAATTCATCTCCCAGAGTTACATCTTTCCCTTCAAGAAGCCTTTCGCTAAGGCTGTTCTTGTGGAATTGTCAAAGGGATATTTGGAAGCCCATAGAGGGCTATGGTGAAAAAGGAAATATCATCCGTTCCAAACTGGAAAGAAGATTTCTGAGAAACTGCTCTGTGTTCTGTTAATTTATCTCACACAGTTACATCTTTCCCTTCAAGAAGCCTTTTGCTAAGACTGTTCTTGTGGAATTGGCAAAGGGATATTTGGAATCCCGTAGAGTGCTATGGTGAAAAAGGAAATATCTTCCGTTCCAAACTGGAAAGAAGCTTTCTGAGAAACTGCTCTGTGTTCTGTTAATTCATCTCACAGAGTTACATATTTCCCTTCAAGAAGCCTTTCGCTAAGGCTGTTCTTGTGGAATTGGCAAACAGATATTTGGAAGCCCAGAGACGGCTATGGTGAAACAGGAAATATCTTCCGTTCAAAACTGGAAAGAAGCTTTCTGAGAAACTGCTCTGTGTTCTGTTAATTCATCTCACAGAGTTACATCTTTCCCTTCAAGAAGCCTTTCGCTAAGTCTGTTCTTGTGGAATTGGCAAACAGATATTTGGAAGCCCATAGAGGGCTATGGTTGAAAAGGAAATATCTTCCGTTCAAAACTGGAAAGATGGTTTCTGAGAAACTGCTCTGTGTTCTGTTAATTCATCTTTCCCTTCAAGAAGCCTTTCGCTAAGGCTGTTCTTGTGGAATTGGCAAAGGGATATTTGGAAGCCCATAGAGGGCTATGGGGAAAAAGGAAATATCTTCTTTCAAAACTGGAAAGAAGTTTTCTCCGAAACTGCTCTGTGTTCTGTTAATTCATCTCACAGAGTTACATCTTTCCCTTCAAGAAGCCTTTCGCTAAGGCTGTTATTGTGGAATTGGCAAAGGGATATTTGGAAGCCCATAGAGGGCTATGGTGAAAAACGAAATATCTTCCGTTCCAAACTGGAAAGAAGCTTTCTGAGAAACTGCTCTGTGTTCTGTTAATTCATCTCACCGAGTTACATCTTTCCCTTCAAGAAGCCTTTCGCTAAGGCTGTTCTTGTGGAATTGGAAAAGGGATATTTGGAAGCCCATAGAGGGCTATGTTGAAAAACGAAATATCTTCCGTTCCAAACTGGAAAGAAGCTTTCTGAGAAACTGCTCTGTGTTCTGTTAATTCATCTCACAGAGTTACATCTTTCCCTACAAGAAGCCTTTCGCTAAGGCTGTTCTTGTGGAATTGGCAAAGGGATATTTGGAAGCCCATAGAGGGCTATGGTGAAAATGGAAATATCATCCGTTCCAAACTGGAAAGAAGATTTCTGAGAAACTGCTCTGTGTTCTGTTAATTTATCTCACACAGTTACATCTTTCCCTTCAAGAAGCCTTTTGCTAAGACTGTTCTTGTGGAATTGGCAAAGGGATATTTGGAATCCCGTAGGGTGCTATGGTGAAAAAGGAAATATCTTCCGTTCCAAACTGGAAAGAAGCTTTCTGAGAAACTGCTCTGTGTTCTGTTAATTCATCTCACAGAGTTACATCTTTCCCTTCAAGAAGCCTTTCGCTAAGGCTGTTCTTGTGGAATTGGCAAAGGGATATTTGGAAGCCCATAGAGGGCTATGGGGAAAAAGGAAATATCTTCTTTCAAAACTGGAAAGAAGCTTTCTGAGAAACTGCTCTGTGTTCTGTTAATTCATCTCACCGAGTTACATCTTTCCCTTCAAGAAGCCTTTCGCTAAGGCTGTTATTGTGGAATTGTCAAAGGGATATTGTGAAGTCCATAGAGGGCTATGGTGAAAAAGGAAATATCTTCCGTTCAAAACTGGAAAGATGCTTTCTGAGAAACTGCTCTGTGTTCTGTTAATTCATCTCACAGAGTTACATCTTTCCCTTCAAGAAGCCTTTCGCTAAGTCTGTTCTTGTGTAATTGGCAAACAGATATTTGGAAGCCCATAGAGGGCTATGGTTGAAAAGGAAATATCTTCCGTTCAAAACTGGAAAGATGCTTTCTGAGAAACTGCTCTGTGTTCTGTTAATTCATCTCCCAGAGGTACATCTTTCCCTTCAAGAAGCCTTTCGCTAAGGCTGTTCTTGTGGAATTGGGAAAGGGATATTTGGAAGCCCATAAAGGGCTATGGTGAAAAAGGAAATATCTTCCGTTGCAAACTGGAAAGAAGCTTTCTGAGAAACTGCTATGTGTTCTGTTAATTCATGTCACAGAGTTACATCTTTCCCTTCAAGAAGCCTTTCGCTAAGGCTGTTCTTCTGGAATTGGCAAAGGGATATTTGGAAGCCCATAGAGGGCTATGGTGAAAAAGGAAATATCATCCGTTCCAAACTGGAAAGAAGCTTTCTGAGAAACTGCTCTGTGTTCTGTTAATTTATCTCACACAGTTACATCTTTCCCTTCAAGAAGCCTTTTGCTAAGACTGTTCTTGTGGAATTGGCAAAGGGATATTTGGAATCCCGTAGAGTGCTATGGTGAAAAAGGAAATATCTTCCGTTCCAAACTGGAAAGAAGCTTTCTGAGAAACTGCTCTGTGTTCTGCTAATTCATCTCACAGAGTTACATCTTTCCCTTCAAGAAGCCTTTCGCTAAGGCTGTTCTTGTGGAATTGGCAAAGGGATATTTGGAAGCCCATAGAGCGCTATGGTGAAAAAGGAAATATCTTCCGTTCCAAACTGGAAAGAAGCTTTCTGAGAAACTGCTCTGTGTTCTGTTAATTCATCTCACAGAGTTACATCTATCCCTTCAAGAAGCGTTTCGCTTAGGCTGTTCTTGTGGAATTGGCAAAGGGATATTGGGAAGCCCATAGAGGGCTATGGTGAAAAAGGAAATATCTTCCGTTCCAAACTGGAAAGAAGCTTTCTGAGAAACTGCTTTGTGTTGTGTTAATTCATCTCACAGAGTTACATCTTTCCCTTCAAGAAGCCTTTCGCTAAGGCTGTTCTTGTGGAATTGGCAAAGGGATATTTGGAAGCCCATAGAGGGCTATGGGGAAAAAGGAATTATCTTCTTTCAAAACTGGAAAGAAGCTTTCTGAGAAACTGCTCTGTGTTCTGTTAATTCATGTCACAGAGTTACATCATTCCCTTCAAGAAGCCTTTCGCTAAGGCTGTTCTTGTCGAATTGGCAAAGGGATATTTGGAAGCCCATAAAGGGCTATGGTGAAAAAGAAAATATCTTCCGTTCAAAACTGGAAAGAAGCTTTCTGCGAAACTGCTCTGTGTTCTGTTAATTCATCTCCCAGAGTTACATCTTTCCCTTCAAGAAGCCTTTCGCTAAGGCTGTTCTTGTGGAATTGTCAAAGGGATATTTGGAAGCCCATAGAGGGCTATGGTGAAAAAGGAAATATCATCCGTTCCAAACTGGAAAGAAGATTTCTGAGAAACTGCTCTGTGTTCTGTTAATTTATCTCACACAGTTACATCTTTCCCTTCAAGAAGCCTTTTGCTAAGACTGTTCTTGTGGAATTGGCAAAGGGATATTTGGAATCCCGTAGAGTGCTATGGTGAAAAAGGAAATATCTTCCGTTCCAAACTGGAAAGAAGCTTTCTGAGAAACTGCTCTGTGTTCTGTTAATTCATCTCACAGAGTTACATCTTTCCCTTCAAGAAGCCTTTCGCTAAGGCTGTTCTTGTGGAATTGGCAAACAGATATTTGGAAGCCCAGAGACGGCTATGGTGAAACAGGAAATATCTTCCGTTCAAAACTGGAAAGAAGCTTTCTGAGAAACTGCTCTGTGTTCTGTTAATTCATCACACAGAGTTACATCTTTCCCTTCAAGAAGCCTTTCGCTAAGTCTGTTCTTGTGGAATTGGCAAACAGATATTTGGAAGCCCATAGAGGGCTATGGTTGAAAAGGAAATATCTTCCGTTCAAAACTGGAAAGATGGTTTCTGAGAAACTGCTCTGTGTTCTGTTAATTCATCTTTCCCTTCAAGAAGCCTTTCGCTAAGGCTGTTCTTGTGGAATTGGCAAAGGGATATTTGGAAGCCCATAGAGGGCTATGGGGAAAAAGGAAATATCTTCTTTCAAAACTGGAAAGAAGCTTTCTCCGAAACTGCTCTGTGTTCTGTTAATTCATCTCACAGAGTTACATCTTTCCCTTCAAGAAGCCTTTCGCTAAGGCTGTTATTGTGGAATTGGCAAAGGGATATTTGGAAGCCCATACAGGGCTATGGTGAAAAAGGAAATATCTTCCGTTCCAAACTGGAAAGAAGCTTTCTGAGAAACTGCTCTGTGTTCTGTTAATTCATCTCACCGAGTTACATCTTTCCCTTCAAGAAGCCTTTCGCTAAGGCTGTTCTTGTGGAATTGGAAAAGGGATATTTGGAAGCCCATAGAGGGCTATGTTGAAAAACGAAATATCTTCCGTTCCAAACTGGAAAGAAGCTTTCTGAGAAACTGCTCTGTGTTCTGTTAATTCATCTCACAGAGTTACATCTTTCCCTACAAGAAGCCTTTCGCTAAGGCTGTTCTTGTGGAATTGGCAAAGGGATATTTGGAAGCCCATAGAGGGCTATGGTGAAAAAGGAAATATCACCCGTTCCAAACTGGAAAGAAGATTTCTGAGAAACTGCTCTGTGTTCTGTTAATTTATCTCACACAGTTACATCTTTCCCTTCAAGAAGCCTTTTGCTAAGACTGTTCTTGTGGAATTGGCAAAGGGATATTTGGAATCCCGTAGAGTGCTATGGTGAAAAAGGAAATATCTTCCGTTCCAAACTGGAAAGAAGCTTTCTGAGAAACTGCTCTGTGTTCTGCTAATTCATCTCACAGAGTTACATCTTTCCCTTCAAGAAGCCTTTCGCTAAGGCTGTTCTTGTGGAATTGGCAAAGGGATATTTGGAAGCCCATAGAGCGCTATGGTGAAAAAGGAAATATCTTCCGTTCCAAACTGGAAAGAAGCTTTCTGAGAAACTGCTCTGTGTTCTGTTAATTCATCTCACAGAGTTACATCTATCCCTTCAAGAAGCGTTTCGCTTAGGCTGTTCTTGTGGAATTGGCAAAGGGATATTGGGAAGCCCATAGAGGGCTATGGTGAAAAAGGAAATATCTTCCGTTCCAAACTGGAAAGAAGCTTTCTGAGAAACTGCTTTGTGTTGTGTTAATTCATCTCACAGAGTTACATCTTTCCCTTCAAGAAGCCTTTCGCTAAGGCTGTTCTTGTGGAATTGGCAAAGGGATATTTGGAAGCCCATAGAGGGCTATGGGGAAAAAGGAATTATCTTCTTTCAAAACTGGAAAGAAGCTTTCTGAGAAACTGCTCTGTGTTCTGTTAATTCATGTCACAGAGTTACATCATTCCCTTCAAGAAGCCTTTCGCTAAGGCTGTTCTTGTCGAATTGGCAAAGGGATATTTGGAAGCCCATAAAGGGCTATGGTGAAAAAGAAAATATCTTCCGTTCAAAACTGGAAAGAAGCTTTCTGCGAAACTGCTCTGTGTTCTGTTAATTCATCTCCCAGAGTTACATCTTTCCCTTCAAGAAGCCTTTCGCTAAGGCTGTTCTTGTGGAATTGTCAAAGGGATATTTGGAAGCCCATAGAGGGCTATGGTGAAAAAGGAAATATCATCCGTTCCAAACTGGAAAGAAGATTTCTGAGAAACTGCTCTGTGTTCTGTTAATTTATCTCACACAGTTACATCTTTCCCTTCAAGAAGCCTTTTGCTAAGACTGTTCTTGTGGAATTGGCAAAGGGATATTTGGAATCCCGTAGAGTGCTATGGTGAAAAAGGAAATATCTTCCGTTCCAAACTGGAAAGAAGCTTTCTGAGAAACTGCTCTGTGTTCTGTTAATTCATCTCACAGAGTTACATCTTTCCCTTCAAGAAGCCTTTCGCTAAGGCTGTTCTTGTGGAATTGGCAAACAGATATTTGGAAGCCCAGAGACGGCTATGGTGAAACAGGAAATATCTTCCGTTCAAAACTGGAAAGAAGCTTTCTGAGAAACTGCTCTGTGTTCTGTTAATTCATCACACAGAGTTACATCTTTCCCTTCAAGAAGCCTTTCGCTAAGTCTGTTCTTGTGGAATTGGCAAACAGATATTTGGAAGCCCATAGAGGGCTATGGTTGAAAAGGAAATATCTTCCGTTCAAAACTGGAAAGATGGTTTCTGAGAAACTGCTCTGTGTTCTGTTAATTCATCTTTCCCTTCAAGAAGCCTTTCGCTAAGGCTGTTCTTGTGGAATTGGCAAAGGGATATTTGGAAGCCCATAGAGGGCTATGGGGAAAAAGGAAATATCTTCTTTCAAAACTGGAAAGAAGCTTTCTCCGAAACTGCTCTGTGTTCTGTTAATTCATCTCACAGAGTTACATCTTTCCCTTCAAGAAGCCTTTCGCTAAGGCTGTTATTGTGGAATTGGCAAAGGGATATTTGGAAGCCCATACAGGGCTATGGTGAAAAAGGAAATATCTTCCGTTCCAAACTGGAAAGAAGCTTTCTGAGAAACTGCTCTGTGTTCTGTTAATTCATCTCACCGAGTTACATCTTTCCCTTCAAGAAGCCTTTCGCTAAGGCTGTTCTTGTGGAATTGGAAAAGGGATATTTGGAAGCCCATAGAGGGCTATGTTGAAAAACGAAATATCTTCCGTTCCAAACTGGAAAGAAGCTTTCTGAGAAACTGCTCTGTGTTCTGTTAATTCATCTCACAGAGTTACATCTTTCCCTACAAGAAGCCTTTCGCTAAGGCTGTTCTTGTGGAATTGGCAAAGGGATATTTGGAAGCCCATAGAGGGCTATGGTGAAAAAGGAAATATCACCCGTTCCAAACTGGAAAGAAGATTTCTGAGAAACTGCTCTGTGTTCTGTTAATTTATCTCACACAGTTACATCTTTCCCTTCAAGAAGCCTTTTGCTAAGACTGTTCTTGTGGAATTGGCAAAGGGATATTTGGAATCCCGTAGAGTGCTATGGTGAAAAAGGAAATATCTTCCGTTCCAAACTGGAAAGAAGCTTTCTGAGAAACTGCTCTGTGTTCTGTTAATTCATCTCACAGAGTTACATCTTTCCCTTCAAGAAGCCTTTCGCTAAGGCTGTTCTTGTGGAATTGGCAAAGGGATATTTGGAAGCCCATAGAGGGCTATGGGGAAAAAGGAAATATCTTCTTTCAAAACTGGAAAGAAGCTTTCTGAGAAACTGCTCTGTGTTCTGTTAATTCATCTCACCGAGTTACATCTTTCCCTTCAAGAAGCCTTTCGCTAAGGCTGTTATTGTGGAATTGGCAAAGGGATATTGTGAAGTCCATAGAGGGCTATGGTGAAAAAGGAAATATCTTCCGTTCAAAACTGGAAAGATGCTTTCTGAGAAACTGCTCTGTGTTCTGTTAATTCATCTCACAGAGTTACATCTTTCCCTTCAAGAAGCCTTTCGCTAAGTCTGTTCTTGTGTAATTGGCAAACAGATATTTGGAAGCCCATAGAGGGCTATGGTTGAAAAGGAAATATCTTCCGTTCAAAACTGGAAAGATGCTTTCTGAGAAACTGCTCTGTGTTCTGTTAATTCATCTCCCAGAGGTACATCTTTCCCTTCAAGAAGCCTTTCGCTAAGGCTGTTCTTGTGGAATTGGGAAAGGGATATTTGGAAGCCCATAAAGGGCTATGGTGAAAAAGGAAATATCTTCCGTTGCAAACTGGAAAGAAGCTTTCTGAGAAACTGCTATGTGTTCTGTTAATTCATGTCACAGAGTTACATATTTCCCTTCAAGAAGCCTTTCGCTAAGGCTGTTCTTCTGGAATTGGCAAAGGGATATTTGGAAGCCCATAGAGGGCTATGGTGAAAAAGGAAATATCATCCGTTCCAAACTGGAAAGAAGCTTTCTGAGAAACTGCTCTGTGTTCTGTTAATTTATCTCACACAGTTACATCTTTCCCTTCAAGAAGCCTTTTGCTAAGACTGTTCTTGTGGAATTGGCAAAGGGATATTTGGAATCCCGTAGAGTGCTATGGTGAAAAAGGAAATATCTTCCGTTCCAAACTGGAAAGAAGCTTTCTGAGAAACTGCTCTGTGTTCTGCTAATTCATCTCACAGAGTTACATCTTTCCCTTCAAGAAGCCTTTCGCTAAGGCTGTTCTTGTGGAATTGGCAAAGGGATATTTGGAAGCCCATAGAGCGCTATGGTGAAAAAGGAAATATCTTCCGTTCCAAACTGGAAAGAAGCTTTCTGAGAAACTGCTCTGTGTTCTGTTAATTCATCTCACAGAGTTACATCTATCCCTTCAAGAAGCGTTTCGCTTAGGCTGTTCTTGTGGAATTGGCAAAGGGATATTGGGAAGCCCATAGAGGGCTATGGTGAAAAAGGAAATATCTTCCGTTCCAAACTGGAAAGAAGCTTTCTGAGAAACTGCTCTGTGTTGTGTTAATTCATCTCACAGAGTTACATCTTTCCCTTCAAGAAGCCTTTCGCTAAGGCTGTTCTTGTGGAATTGGCAAAGGGATATTTGGAAGCCCATAGAGGGCTATGGGGAAAAAGGAATTATCTTCTTTCAAAACTGGAAAGAAGCTTTCTGAGAAACTGCTCTGTGTTCTGTTAATTCATGTCACAGAGTTACATCATTCCCTTCAAGAAGCCTTTCGCTAAGGCTGTTCTTGTCGAATTGGCAAAGGGATATTTGGAAGCCCATAAAGGGCTATGGTGAAAAAGAAAATATCTTCCGTTCAAAACTGGAAAGAAGCTTTCTGCGAAACTGCTCTGTGTTCTGTTAATTCATCTCACAGAGTTACATCTTTCCCTTCAAGAAGCCTTTCGCTAAGGCTGTTATTGTGGAATTGGCAAAGGGATATTTGGAAGCCCATAGAGGGCTATGGTGAAAAAGGAAATATCTTCCGTTCCAAACTGGAAAGAAGCTTTCTGAGAAACTGCTCTGTGTTCTGTTAATTCATCTCACAGAGTTACATCTTTCCCTTCAAGAAGCCTTTCGCTAAGGCTGTTCTTGTGGAATTGGCAAACAGATATTTGGAAGCCCAGAGACGGCTATGGTGAAAGAGGAAATATCTTCCGTTCAAAACTGGAAAGAAGCTTTCTGAGAAACTGCTCTGTGTTCTGTTAATTCATCTCACAGAGTTACATCTTTCCCTTCAAGAAGCCTTTCGCTAAGGCTGTTCTTTTGGAATTGGCAAAGGGATATTTGGAAGCCCATAGAGGGCTATGGTGAAAAGGGAAATATCTTCCGTTCCAAACTGGAAAGAAGCTTTCTGAGAAACTGCTCTGTGTTCTGTTAATTCATCTCACAGAGTTACATCTTTCCCTTCAAGAAGACTTTCGCTAAGGCTGTTCTTGTGGAATTGGCAAAGGGATATTTGGAATCCCATAGAGGGCTATGGTGAAAAACGAAATATCTTCCGTTCAAAACTGGAAAGAAGCTTTCTGAGAAACTGCTCTGTGTTCTGTTAATTCATGTCACTGTTAATTCATGTCACAGAGTTACATCTTTCCCTTCAAGAAGCCTTTCGCTAAGGCTGTTCTTGTGGAATTGGCAAAGGGATACTTGGAAGCCCAAAGAGGGCTATGGTGAAAAACGAAATATCTTCCTTTCAAAACTGGAAAGAAGCTTTCTGAGAAACTGCTCTGTGTTCTGTTAATTCATCTCACAGAGTTACATCTTTCCCTTCTAAGAAGCCTTTCGCTAATGCTGTTCTTGTGGAATTCGCAAACAGATATTTGGAAGCCCATAGAGGGCTACGGTGAAAAAGGAAATAACTTCCGTTCAAAACTGGAAAGAAGCTTTCTGAGAAACTGCTCTGTGTTCTGTTAATTCATCTCACAGAGTTACATCTTTCCCTTCAAGAAGCCTTTCGCTAAGGCTGTTCTTGTGGAATTGGCAAAGGGATATTTGGAAGCCCATAGAGGGCTATGGTGAAAAAGGAAATATCTTCCATTCCAAACTGGAAAGAAGCTTTCTGAGAAACTTCTATGTGTTCTGTTAATTCATCTCACAGAGTTACATCTTTCCCTTCAAGAAGCCTTTCGCTAAGGCTGTTCTTCTGGAATTGGCAAAGGGATATTTGGAAGCCCATAGAGGGCTATGGTGAAAAAGGAAATATCTTCCGTTCCAAACAGGAAAGAAGCTTTCTGAGAAACTGCTCTGTGTTCTGTTAATTTATCTCACACAGTTACATCTTTCCCTTCAAGAAGCCTTTTGCTAAGACTGTTCTTGTGGAATTGGCAAAGGGATATTTGGAAGCCCGTAGGGTGCTATGGTGAAAAAGGAAATATCTTCCGTTCAAAACTTGAAAGAAGCTTTCTGAGAAACTGCTCTGTGTTCTGTTAATTCATCTCACCGAGTTACATCTTTCCCTTCAAGAAGCCTTTCGCTAAGGCTGTTCTTGTGGAATTGGCAAAGGGATATTTGGAAGCCCATAGAGGGCTATGGGGAAAAAGGAAATATCTTCATTCAAAACTGGAAAGAAGCCTTCTGCGAAACTGCTCTGTGTTCTGTTAATTCATCTCACAGAGTTACATCATTCCCTTCAAGAAGCCTTTCGCTAAGGCTGTTCTTGTCGAATTGGCAAAGGGATATTTGGAAGCCCATAAAGGGCTATGGTGAAAAAGAAAATATCTTCCGTTCAAAACTGGAAAGAAGCTTTCTGCGAAACTGCTCTGTGTTCTGTTAATTCATCTCCCAGAGTTACATCTTTCCCTTCAAGAAGCCTTTCGCTAAGGCTGTTCTTGTGGAATTGTCAAAGGGATATTTGGAAGCCCATAGAGGGCTATGGTGAAAAAGGAAATATCATCCGTTCCAAACTGGAAAGAAGATTTCTGAGAAACTGCTCTGTGTTCTGTTAATTTATCTCACACAGTTACATCTTTCCCTTCAAGAAGCCTTTTGCTAAGACTGTTCTTGTGGAATTGGCAAAGGGATATTTGGAATCCCGTAGAGTGCTATGGTGAAAAAGGAAATATCTTCCGTTCCAAACTGGAAAGAAGCTTTCTGAGAAACTGCTCTGTGTTCTGTTAATTCATCTCACAGAGTTACATCTTTCCCTTCAAGAAGCCTTTCGCTAAGGCTGTTCTTGTGGAATTGGCAAACAGATATTTGGAAGCCCAGAGACGGCTATGGTGAAACAGGAAATATCTTCCGTTCAAAACTGGAAAGAAGCTTTCTGAGAAACTGCTCTGTGTTCTGTTAATTCATCTCACAGAGTTACATCTTTCCCTTCAAGAAGCCTTTCGCTAAGTCTGTTCTTGTGGAATTGGCAAACAGATATTTGGAAGCCCATAGAGGGCTATGGTTGAAAAGGAAATATCTTCCGTTCAAAACTGGAAAGATGGTTTCTGAGAAACTGCTCTGTGTTCTGTTAATTCATCTTTCCCTTCAAGAAGCCTTTCGCTAAGGCTGTTCTTGTGGAATTGGCAAAGGGATATTTGGAAGCCCATAGAGGGCTATGGGGAAAAAGGAAATATCTTCTTTCAAAACTGGAAAGAAGCTTTCTCCGAAACTGCTCTGTGTTCTGTTAATTCATCTCACAGAGTTACATCTTTCCCTTCAAGAAGCCTTTCGCTAAGGCTGTTATTGTGGAATTGGCAAAGGGATATTTGGAAGCCCATAGAGGGCTATGGTGAAAAAGGAAATATCTTCCGTTCCAAACTGGAAAGAAGCTTTCTGAGAAACTGCTCTGTGTTCTGTTAATTCATCTCACCGAGTTACATCTTTCCCTTCAAGAAGCCTTTCGCTAAGGCTGTTCTTGTGGAATTGGAAAAGGGATATTTGGAAGCCCATAGAGGGCTATGTTGAAAAACGAAATATCTTCCGTTCCAAACTGGAAAGAAGCTTTCTGAGAAACTGCTCTGTGTTCTGTTAATTCATCTCACCGAATTACATCTTTCCCTTCAAGAAGCCTTTCGCTAAGGCTGTTATTGTGGAATTGGCAAAGGGATATTGTGAAGTCCATAGAGGGCTATGGTGAAAAAGGAAATATCTTCCGTTCAAAACTGGAAAGATGCTTTCTGAGAAACTGCTCTGTGTTCTGTTAATTCATCTCACAGAGTTACATCTTTCCCTTCAAGAAGCCTTTCGCTAAGTCTGTTCTTGTGTAATTGGCAAACAGATATTTGGAAGCCCATAGAGGGCTATGGTTGAAAAGGAAATATCTTCCGTTCAAAACTGGAAAGATGCTTTCTGAGAAACTGCTCTGTGTTCTGTTAATTCATCTCCCAGAGGTACATCTTTCCCTTCAAGAAGCCTTTCGCTAAGGCTGTTCTTGTGGAATTGGGAAAGGGATATTTGGAAGCCCATAAAGGGCTATGGTGAAAAAGGAAATATCTTCCGTTGCAAACTGGAAAGAAGCTTTCTGAGAAACTGCTATGTGTTCTGTTAATTCATGTCACAGAGTTACATCTTTCCCTTCAAGAAGCCTTTCGCTAAGGCTGTTCTTCTGGAATTGGCAAAGGGATATTTGGAAGCCCATAGAGGGCTATGGTGAAAAAGGAAATATCATCCGTTCCAAACTGGAAAGAAGCTTTCTGAGAAACTGCTCTGTGTTCTGTTAATTTATCTCACACAGTTACATCTTTCCCTTCAAGAAGCCTTTTGCTAAGACTGTTCTTGTGGAATTGGCAAAGGGATATTTGGAATCCCGTAGAGTGCTATGGTGAAAAAGGAAATATCTTCCGTTCCAAACTGGAAAGAAGCTTTCTGAGAAACTGCTCTGTGTTCTGCTAATTCATCTCACAGAGTTACATCTTTCCCTTCAAGAAGCCTTTCGCTAAGGCTGTTCTTGTGGAATTGGCAAAGGGATATTTGGAAGCCCATAGAGCGCTATGGTGAAAAAGGAAATATCTTCCGTTCCAAACTGGAAAGAAGCTTTCTGAGAAACTGCTCTGTGTTCTGTTAATTCATCTCACAGAGTTACATCTATCCCTTCAAGAAGCGTTTCGCTTAGGCTGTTCTTGTGGAATTGGCAAAGGGATATTGGGAAGCCCATAGAGGGCTATGGTGAAAAAGGAAATACCTTCCGTTCCAAACTGGAAAGAAGCTTTCTGAGAAACTGCTCTGTGTTCTGTTAATTCATGTCACAGAGTTACATCATTCCCTTCAAGAAGCCTTTCGCTAAGGCTGTTCTTGTCGAATTGGCAAAGGGATATTTGGAAGCCCATAGAGGGCTATGGGGAAAAAGGAATTATCTTCTTTCAAAACTGGAAAGAAGCTTTCTGAGAAACTGCTCTGTGTTCTGTTAATTCATGTCACAGAGTTACATCATTCCCTTCAAGAAGCCTTTCGCTAAGGCTGTTCTTGTCGAATTGGCAAAGGGATATTTGGAAGCCCATAAAGGGCTATGGTGAAAAAGAAAATATCTTCCGTTCAAAACTGGAAAGAAGCTTTCTGCGAAACTGCTCTGTGTTCTGTTAATTCATCTCACAGAGTTACATCTTTCCCTTCAAGAAGCCTTTCGCTAAGGCTGTTATTGTGGAATTGGCAAAGGGATATTTGGAAGCCCATAGAGGGCTATGGTGAAAAAGGAAATATCTTCCGTTCCAAACTGGAAAGAAGCTTTCTGAGAAACTGCTCTGTGTTCTGTTAATTCATCTCACAGAGTTACATCTTTCCCTTCAAGAAGCCTTTCGCTAAGGCTGTTCTTGTGGAATTGGCAAACAGATATTTGGAAGCCCAGAGACGGCTATGGTGAAACAGGAAATATCTTCCGTTCAAAACTGGAAAGAAGCTTTCTGAGAAACTGCTCTGTGTTCTGTTAATTCATCTCACAGAGTTACATCTTTCCCTTCAAGAAGCCTTTCGCTAAGGCTGTTCTTTTGGAATTGGCAAAGGGATATTTGGAAGCCCATAGAGGGCTATGGTGAAAAGGGAAATATCTTCCGTTCCAAACTGGAAAGAAGCTTTCTGAGAAACTGCTCTGTGTTCTGTTAATTCATCTCACAGAGTTACATCTTTCCCTTCAAGAAGACTTTCGCTAAGGCTGTTCTTGTGGAATTGGCAAAGGGATATTGGGAAGCCCATAGAGGGCTATGGTGAAAAACGAAATATCTTCCGTTCAAAACTGGAAAGAAGCTTTCTGAGAAACTGCTCTGTGTTCTGTTAATTCATGTCACTGTTAATTCATGTCACAGAGTTACATCTTTCCCTTCAAGAAGCCTTTCGCTAAGGCTGTTCTTGTGGAATTGGCAAAGGGATACTTGGAAGCCCAAAGAGGGCTATGGTGAAAAACGAAATATCTTCCTTTCAAAACTGGAAAGAAGCTTTCTGAGAAACTGCTCTGTGTTCTGTTAATTCATCTCACAGAGTTACATCTTTCCCTTCTAAGAAGCCTTTCGCTAATGCTGTTCTTGTGGAATTCGCAAACAGATATTTGGAAGCCCATAGAGGGCTACGGTGAAAAAGGAAATATCTTCCGTTCAAAACTGGAAAGAAGCTTTCTGAGAAACTGCTCTGTGTTCTGTTAATTCATCTCACAGAGTTACATCTTTCCCTTCAAGAAGCCTTTCGCTAAGGCTGTTCTTGTGGAATTGGCAAAGGGATATTTGGAAGCGCATAGAGGGCTATGGTGAAAAAGGAAATATCTTCCATTCCAAACTGGAAAGAAGCTTTCTGAGAAACTTCTATGTGTTCTGTTAATTCATCTCACAGAGTTACATCTTTCCCTTCAAGAAGCCTTTCGCTAAGGCTGTTCTTCTGGAATTGGCAAAGGGATATTTGGAAGCCCATAGAGGGCTATGGTGAAAAAGGAAATATCTTCCGTTCCAAACAGGAAAGAAGCTTTCTGAGAAACTGCTCTGTGTTCTGTTAATTTATCTCACACAGTTACATCTTTCCCTTCAAGAAGCCTTTTGCTAAGACTGTTCTTGTGGAATTGGCAAAGGGATATTTGGAAGCCCGTAGGGTGCTATGGTGAAAAAGGAAATATCTTCCGTTCAAAACTTGAAAGAAGCTTTCTGAGAAACTGCTCTGTGTTCTGCTAATTCATCTCACAGAGTTACATCTTTCCCTTCAAGAAGCCTTTCGCTAAGGCTGTTCTTGTGGAATTGGCAAAGGGATATTTGGAAGCCCATAGAGGGCTATGGGGAAAAAGGAAATATCTTCATTCAAAACTGGAAAGAAGCTTTCTGCGAAACTGCTCTGTGTTCTGTTAATTCATCTCACAGAGTTACATCATTCCCTTCAAGAAGCCTTTCGCTAAGGCTGTTCTTGTCGAATTGGCAAAGGGATATTTGGAAGCCCATAAAGGGCTATGGTGAAAAAGAAAATATCTTCCGTTCAAAACTGGAAAGAAGCTTTCTGCGAAACTGCTCTGTGTTCTGTTAATTCATCTCACAGAATTACATCTTTCCCTTCAAGAAGCCTTTCGCTAAGGCTGTTCTTGTGGAATTGGCAAACAGATATTTGGAAGCCCAGAGACGGCTATGGTGAAACAGGAAATATCTTCCGTTCAAAACTGGAAAGAAGCCTTCTGAGAAACTGCTCTGTGTTCTGTTAATTCATCTCACAGAGTTACATCTTTCCCTTCAAGAAGCCTTTCGCTAAGGCTGTTCTTTTGGAATTGGCAAAGGGATATTTGGAAGCCCATAGAGGGCTATGGTGAAAAGGGAAATATCTTCCGTTACAAACTGGAAAGAAGCTTTCTGAGAAACTGCTCTGTGTTTCGTTAATTCATCTCACAGAGTTACATCTTTCCTTTCAAGAAGCCTTTCGCTAAGGCTGTTCTTGTGGAATTGGCAAAGGGATATTGGGAAGCCCATAGAGGGCTATGGTGAAAAAGGAAATATCTTCCGTTCCAAACTGGAAAGAAGCTTTCTGAGAAACTTCTTTGTGTTCTGTTAATTCATCTCACAGAGTTACATCTTTCCCTTCAAGAAGCCTTTCGCTAAGGCTGTTCTTCTGGAATTGGCAAAGGGATATTTGGAAGCCCATAGAGGGCTATGGTGAAAAAGGAAATATCTTCCGTTCCAAACTGGAAAGAAGCTTTGTGAGAAACTGCTCTGTGTTCTGTTAATTTATCTCACACAGTTACATCTTTCCCTTCAAGAAGCCTTTTGCTAAGACTGTTCTTGTGGAATTGGCAAAGGGATATTTGGAAGTCCGTAGAGTGCTATGGTGAAAAAGGAAATATCTTCCGTTCAAAACTGGAAAGAAGCTTTCTGAGAAACTGCTCTGTGTACTGTTAATTCGTCTCACAGAGTTACATCTTTCCCTTCAAGAAACCTTTCGCTAAGGCTGTTCTTGTGGAATTGGCAAAGGTATATTTGGAAGCCGTAGAGGGCTATGGTGAAAAAGGAAATATCTTCCGTTCCAAACTGGAAAGAAGGTTTCTGAGAAACTGCTCTGTGTTCTATTAGTTCATCTCACAGAGTTACGTCTTTCCCTTCAAGAAGCGTTGCACTAAGGCTGTTCTTGTGGAATTGGCAAAGTGATATTGGGAAGCCCATAGAGGGCTATGGTGAAAAAATAAATATCTTCCGTTCAAAACTGGAAAGAAGCTTTCTGCGAAACTGCTCTGTGTTCTGTTAATCCATCTCACAGAGTTACATCTTTCCCTTCAAGAAGCCTTTCGCTAAGGCTGTTCTTGTGGAATTGGCAAAGGGATATTTGGAAGCCCATAGAGGGCTACGGTGAAAAAGGAAATATCTTCTTTCAAAACTGGAAAGAAGCTTTCTGAGAAACTGCTCTGCGTTCTGTTAATTCATCTCACAGAGTTACATCATTCCCTTCAAGAAGCCGTTCGCTAAGTCTTTTCTTGTGGAATTGGCATAGGGATATTTGGAAGCCCATAAATGGCTATGGTGAAAAAGGAAATATCTTCCGTTCCAAACTGGAAAGAAGCTTTCTGAGAAACTGCTCTGTGTTCTGTTAATTCATCTCACAGAGTTACATCTTTCCCTTCAAGAAGCCATACGCTAAGGCTGTTCTTGTGGAATTGGCCAAGGGATATTTGGAAGCCCATAGAGGGCTATGGTGAAAAAGGAAATAACTTCCGTTCAAAACTGGAAAGAAGCTTTCTGACAAACTGCTCTGGGTTCTGTTAATTCATCTAACAGAGTTATATCTTTCCCTTCAAGAAGCCTTTCGCTAAGGCTGTTCTTGTGGAATTGGCAAAGGGATATTTGGAAGCCCATAGAGGGCTATGTTGAAAAAGGAAATATCTACCGTTCAAAACTGGAAAGAAGCTTTCTGAGAAACTGCTCTGTGTTCTGTTAATTCATCTCACAGAGTTACATCTTTCCCTTCAAGAAGCCTTTCGCTAAGTCTGTTCTTGTGGAATTGGCAAACAGATATTTGGAAGCCCATAGAGGGCTATGGTTGAAAAGGAAATATCTTCCGTTCAAAACTGGAAAGATGCTTTCTGAGAAAGTGCTCTGTGTTCTGTTAATTCATCTTTCCCTCAAGAAGCCTTTCGCTAAGGCTGTTCTTGTGGAATTGGCAAAGGGATATTTGGAAGCCCATAGAGGGCTATGGGGAAAAATGAAATATCTTCTTTCAAAACTGGAAAGAAGCTTTCTGCGAAACTGCTCTGTGTCCTGTTAATTCATTTCACAGAGTTACATCTTTCCCTTCAAGAAGCCTTTCGCTAAGGCTGTTATTGTGGAATTGGCAAAGGGATATTTGGAAGCCCATAGAGGGCTATGGTGAAAAAGGAAATATCTTCCGTTCCAAACTGGAAAGAAGCTTTCTGAGAAACTGCTCTGTGTTCTGTTAATTCATCTCACCGAGTTACATCTTTCCCTTCAAGAAGCCTTTCGCTAAGGCTGTTCTTGTGGAATTGGAAAAGGGATATTTTAAGCCCATCGAGGGTATGTTGAAAAACGAAATATCTTCCGTTCCAAACTGGAAAGAAGCTTTCTGAGAAACTGCTCTGTGTTCTGTTAATTCATCTCACAGAGTTACATCTTTCCCTACAAGAAGCCTTTCGCTAAGGCTGTTCTTGTGGAATTGGCAAAGGGATATTTGGAAGCCCATAGAGGGCTATGGTGAAAAAGGAAATATCATCCGTTCCAAACTGGAAAGAAGATTTCTGAGAAACTGCTCTGTGTTCTGTTAATTTATCTCACACAGTTACATCTTTCCCTTCAAGAAGCCTTTTGCTAAGACTGTTCTTGTGGAATTGGCAAAGGGATATTTGGAATCCCGTAGAGTGCTATGGTGAAAAAGGAAATATCTTCCGTTCCAAACTGGAAAGAAGCTTTCTGAGAAACTGCTCTGTGTTCTGTTAATTCATCTCACAGAGTTACATCTTTCCCTTCAAGAAGCCTTTCGCTAAGGCTGTTCTTGTGGAATTGGCAAAGGGATATTTGGAAGCCCATAGAGGGCTATGGGGAAAAAGGAAATATCTTCTTTCAAAACTGGAAAGAAGCTTTCTGAGAAACTGCTCTGTGTTCTGTTAATTCATCTCACAGAGTTACATCATTCCCTTCAAGAAGCCTTTCGCTAAGGCTGTTCTTGTCGAATTGGCAAAGGGATATTTGGAAGCCCATAGAGGGCTATGGTGAAAAAGGAAATATCTTCCGTTCCAAAATGGAAAGAAGCTTTCTGAGAAACTGCTCTGTGTTCTGTTAATTCATCTCACCGAGTTACATCTTTCCCTTCAAGAAGCCTTTCGCTGAGGCTGTTCTTGTGGAATTGGCAAAGGGATATTGTGAAGTCCATAGAGGGCTATGGTGAAAAAGGAAATATCTTCCGTTCAAAACTGGAAAGATGCTTTCTGAGAAACTGCTCTGTGTTCTGTTAATTCATCTCACAGAGTTACATCTTTCCCTTCAAGAAGCCTTTCGCTAAGGCTGTTCTTGTGGAATTGACAAACAGATATTTGGAAGCCCAGAGACGGCTATGGTGAAACAGGAAATATCTTCCGTTCAAAACTGGAAAGAAGCTTTCTGAGAAACTGCTCTGTGTTCTGTTAATTCATCTCACAGAGTTACATCTTTCCCTTCAAGAAGCCTTTCGCTAAGGCTGTTCTTTTGGAATTGGCAAAGGGATATTTGGAAGCCCATAGAGGGCTATGGTGAAAAGGGAAATATCTTCCGTTACAAACTGGAAAGAAGCTTTCTGAGAAACTGCTCTGGGTTCTGTTAATTCATCTCACAGAGTTACATCTTTCCCTTCAAGAAGACTTTCGCTAAGGCTGTTCTTGTGGAATTGGCAAAGGGATATTTGGAAGCCCATAGAGGGCTATGGTGAAAAACGAAATATCTTCCGTTCAAAACTGGAAAGAAGCTTTCTGAGAAACTGCTCTGTGTTCTGTTAATTCATCTCACAGAGTTACATCTTTCCCTTCAAGAAGCCTTTCGCTAAGGCTGTTCTTTTGGAATTGGCAAAGGGATATTTGGAAACCCATAGAGGGCTATGGTGAAAAAGGAAATATCTTCCGTTCCAAACTGGAAAGAAGCTTTCTGAGAAACTTCTATGTGTTCTGTTAATTCATCTCACAGAGTTACATCTTTCCCTTCAAGAAGCCTTTCGCTAAGGCTGTTCTTGTCGAATTGGCAAAGGGATATTTGGAAGCCCATAAAGGGCTATGGTGAAAAAGGAAATATCTTCCGTTCCAAACTGAAAAGAAGCTTTCTGCGAAACTGCTCTGTGTTCTGTTAATTCATCTCACAGAGTTACATCTTTCCCTTCAAGAAGCCTTTCGCTAAGGCTGTTCTTGTCGAATTGGCAAAGGGATATTTGGAAGCCCATAAAGGGCTATGGTGAAAAAGGAAATATCTTCCGTTCCAAACTGAAAAGAAGCTTTCTGCGAAACTGCTCTGTGTTCTGTTAATTCATCTCACAGAGTTACATCTTTCCCTTCAAGAAGCCTTTCACTAAGGCTGTTCTTGTGGAATTGGCAAAGGGATATTTGGAAGCCCATAGAGGGCTATGGTGAAAAAGGAAATATCTTCCGTTCCAAACTGGAAAGAAGCTTTCTGAGAAACTGCTCTGTGTTCTGCTAATTCATCTCACAGAGTTACATCTTTCCCTTCAAGAAGCCTTTCGCTAAGGCTGTTCTTGTGGAATTGGGAAAGGGATATTTGGAAGCCCATAAAGGGCTATGGTGAAAAAGGAAATATCTTCCGTTGCAAACTGGAAAGAAGCTTTCTGAGAAACTGCTATGTGTTCTGTTAATTCATGTCACAGAGTTACATATTTCCCTTCAAGAAGCCTTTCGCTAAGGCTGTTCTTCTGGAATTGGCAAAGGGATATTTGGAAGCCCATAGAGGGCTATGGTGAAAAAGGAAATATCATCCGTTCCAAACTGGAAAGAAGCTTTCTGAGAAACTGCTCTGTGTTCTGTTAATTTATCTCACACAGTTACATCTTTCCCTTCAAGAAGCCTTTTGCTAAGACTGTTCTTGTGGAATTGGCAAAGGGATATTTGGAATCCCGTAGAGTGCTATGGTGAAAAAGGAAATATCTTCCGTTCCAAACTGGAAAGAAGCTTTCTGAGAAACTGCTCTGTGTTCTGCTAATTCATCTCACAGAGTTACATCTTTCCCTTCAAGAAGCCTTTCGCTAAGGCTGTTCTTGTGGAATTGGCAAAGGGATATTTGGAAGCCCATAGAGCGCTATGGTGAAAAAGGAAATATCTTCCGTTCCAAACTGGAAAGAAGCTTTCTGAGAAACTGCTCTGTGTTCTGTTAATTCATCTCACAGAGTTACATCTATCCCTTCAAGAAGCGTTTCGCTTAGGCTGTTCTTGTGGAATTGGCAAAGGGATATTGGGAAGCCCATAGAGGGCTATGGTGAAAAAGGAAATATCTTCCGTTCCAAACTGGAAAGAAGCTTTCTGAGAAACTGCTCTGTGTTGTGTTAATTCATCTCACAGAGTTACATCTTTCCCTTCAAGAAGCCTTTCGCTAAGGCTGTTCTTGTGGAATTGGCAAAGGGATATTTGGAAGCCCATAGAGGGCTATGGGGAAAAAGGAATTATCTTCTTTCAAAACTGGAAAGAAGCTTTCTGAGAAACTGCTCTGTGTTCTGTTAATTCATGTCACAGAGTTACATCATTCCCTTCAAGAAGCCTTTCGCTAAGGCTGTTCTTGTCGAATTGGCAAAGGGATATTTGGAAGCCCATAAAGGGCTATGGTGAAAAAGAAAATATCTTCCGTTCAAAACTGGAAAGAAGCTTTCTGCGAAACTGCTCTGTGTTCTGTTAATTCATCTCACAGAGTTACATCTTTCCCTTCAAGAAGCCTTTCGCTAAGGCTGTTATTGTGGAATTGGCAAAGGGATATTTGGAAGCCCATAGAGGGCTATGGTGAAAAAGGAAATATCTTCCGTTCCAAACTGGAAAGAAGCTTTCTGAGAAACTGCTCTGTGTTCTGTTAATTCATCTCACAGAGTTACATCTTTCCCTTCAAGAAGCCTTTCGCTAAGGCTGTTCTTGTGGAATTGGCAAACAGATATTTGGAAGCCCAGAGACGGCTATGGTGAAAGAGGAAATATCTTCCGTTCAAAACTGGAAAGAAGCTTTCTGAGAAACTGCTCTGTGTTCTGTTAATTCATCTCACAGAGTTACATCTTTCCCTTCAAGAAGCCTTTCGCTAAGGCTGTTCTTTTGGAATTGGCAAAGGGATATTTGGAAGCCCATAGAGGGCTATGGTGAAAAGGGAAATATCTTCCGTTCCAAACTGGAAAGAAGCTTTCTGAGAAACTGCTCTGTGTTCTGTTAATTCATCTCACAGAGTTACATCTTTCCCTTCAAGAAGACTTTCGCTAAGGCTGTTCTTGTGGAATTGGCAAAGGGATATTTGGAATCCCATAGAGGGCTATGGTGAAAAACGAAATATCTTCCGTTCAAAACTGGAAAGAAGCTTTCTGAGAAACTGCTCTGTGTTCTGTTAATTCATGTCACTGTTAATTCATGTCACAGAGTTACATCTTTCCCTTCAAGAAGCCTTTCGCTAAGGCTGTTCTTGTGGAATTGGCAAAGGGATACTTGGAAGCCCAAAGAGGGCTATGGTGAAAAACGAAATATCTTCCTTTCAAAACTGGAAAGAAGCTTTCTGAGAAACTGCTCTGTGTTCTGTTAATTCATCTCACAGAGTTACATCTTTCCCTTCTAAGAAGCCTTTCGCTAATGCTGTTCTTGTGGAATTCGCAAACAGATATTTGGAAGCCCATAGAGGGCTACGGTGAAAAAGGAAATAACTTCCGTTCAAAACTGGAAAGAAGCTTTCTGAGAAACTGCTCTGTGTTCTGTTAATTCATCTCACAGAGTTACATCTTTCCCTTCAAGAAGCCTTTCGCTAAGGCTGTTCTTGTGGAATTGGCAAAGGGATATTTGGAAGCCCATAGAGGGCTATGGTGAAAAAGGAAATATCTTCCATTCCAAACTGGAAAGAAGCTTTCTGAGAAACTTCTATGTGTTCTGTTAATTCATCTCACAGAGTTACATCTTTCCCTTCAAGAAGCCTTTCGCTAAGGCTGTTCTTCTGGAATTGGCAAAGGGATATTTGGAAGCCCATAGAGGGCTATGGTGAAAAAGGAAATATCTTCCGTTCCAAACAGGAAAGAAGCTTTCTGAGAAACTGCTCTGTGTTCTGTTAATTTATCTCACACAGTTACATCTTTCCCTTCAAGAAGCCTTTTGCTAAGACTGTTCTTGTGGAATTGGCAAAGGGATATTTGGAAGCCCGTAGGGTGCTATGGTGAAAAAGGAAATATCTTCCGTTCAAAACTTGAAAGAAGCTTTCTGAGAAACTGCTCTGTGTTCTGTTAATTCATCTCACCGAGTTACATCTTTCCCTTCAAGAAGCCTTTCGCTAAGGCTGTTCTTGTGGAATTGGCAAAGGGATATTTGGAAGCCCATAGAGGGCTATGGGGAAAAAGGAAATATCTTCATTCAAAACTGGAAAGAAGCCTTCTGCGAAACTGCTCTGTGTTCTGTTAATTCATCTCACAGAGTTACATCATTCCCTTCAAGAAGCCTTTCGCTAAGGCTGTTCTTGTCGAATTGGCAAAGGGATATTTGGAAGCCCATAAAGGGCTATGGTGAAAAAGAAAATATCTTCCGTTCAAAACTGGAAAGAAGCTTTCTGCGAAACTGCTCTGTGTTCTGTTAATTCATCTCCCAGAGTTACATCTTTCCCTTCAAGAAGCCTTTCGCTAAGGCTGTTCTTGTGGAATTGTCAAAGGGATATTTGGAAGCCCATAGAGGGCTATGGTGAAAAAGGAAATATCATCCGTTCCAAACTGGAAAGAAGATTTCTGAGAAACTGCTCTGTGTTCTGTTAATTTATCTCACACAGTTACATCTTTCCCTTCAAGAAGCCTTTTGCTAAGACTGTTCTTGTGGAATTGGCAAAGGGATATTTGGAATCCCGTAGAGTGCTATGGTGAAAAAGGAAATATCTTCCGTTCCAAACTGGAAAGAAGCTTTCTGAGAAACTGCTCTGTGTTCTGTTAATTCATCTCACAGAGTTACATCTTTCCCTTCAAGAAGCCTTTCGCTAAGGCTGTTCTTGTGGAATTGGCAAACAGATATTTGGAAGCCCAGAGACGGCTATGGTGAAACAGGAAATATCTTCCGTTCAAAACTGGAAAGAAGCTTTCTGAGAAACTGCTCTGTGTTCTGTTAATTCATCTCACAGAGTTACATCTTTCCCTTCAAGAAGCCTTTCGCTAAGTCTGTTCTTGTGGAATTGGCAAACAGATATTTGGAAGCCCATAGAGGGCTATGGTTGAAAAGGAAATATCTTCCGTTCAAAACTGGAAAGATGGTTTCTGAGAAACTGCTCTGTGTTCTGTTAATTCATCTTTCCCTTCAAGAAGCCTTTCGCTAAGGCTGTTCTTGTGGAATTGGCAAAGGGATATTTGGAAGCCCATAGAGGGCTATGGGGAAAAAGGAAATATCTTCTTTCAAAACTGGAAAGAAGCTTTCTCCGAAACTGCTCTGTGTTCTGTTAATTCATCTCACAGAGTTACATCTTTCCCTTCAAGAAGCCTTTCGCTAAGGCTGTTATTGTGGAATTGGCAAAGGGATATTTGGAAGCCCATAGAGGGCTATGGTGAAAAAGGAAATATCTTCCGTTCCAAACTGGAAAGAAGCTTTCTGAGAAACTGCTCTGTGTTCTGTTAATTCATCTCACCGAGTTACATCTTTCCCTTCAAGAAGCCTTTCGCTAAGTCTGTTCTTGTGTAATTGGCAAACAGATATTTGGAAGCCCATAGAGGGCTATGGTTGAAAAGGAAATATCTTCCGTTCAAAACTGGAAAGATGCTTTCTGAGAAACTGCTCTGTGTTCTGTTAATTCATCTCCCAGAGGTACATCTTTCCCTTCAAGAAGCCTTTCGCTAAGGCTGTTCTTGTGGAATTGGGAAAGGGATATTTGGAAGCCCATAAAGGGCTATGGTGAAAAAGGAAATATCTTCCGTTGCAAACTGGAAAGAAGCTTTCTGAGAAACTGCTATGTGTTCTGTTAATTCATGTCACAGAGTTACATCTTTCCCTTCAAGAAGCCTTTCGCTAAGGCTGTTCTTCTGGAATTGGCAAAGGGATATTTGGAAGCCCATAGAGGGCTATGGTGAAAAAGGAAATATCATCCGTTCCAAACTGGAAAGAAGCTTTCTGAGAAACTGCTCTGTGTTCTGTTAATTTATCTCACACAGTTACATCTTTCCCTTCAAGAAGCCTTTTGCTAAGACTGTTCTTGTGGAATTGGCAAAGGGATATTTGGAATCCCGTAGAGTGCTATGGTGAAAAAGGAAATATCTTCCGTTCCAAACTGGAAAGAAGCTTTCTGAGAAACTGCTCTGTGTTCTGCTAATTCATCTCACAGAGTTACATCTTTCCCTTCAAGAAGCCTTTCGCTAAGGCTGTTCTTGTGGAATTGGCAAAGGGATATTTGGAAGCCCATAGAGCGCTATGGTGAAAAAGGAAATATCTTCCGTTCCAAACTGGAAAGAAGCTTTCTGAGAAACTGCTCTGTGTTCTGTTAATTCATCTCACAGAGTTACATCTATCCCTTCAAGAAGCGTTTCGCTTAGGCTGTTCTTGTGGAATTGGCAAAGGGATATTGGGAAGCCCATAGAGGGCTATGGTGAAAAAGGAAATACCTTCCGTTCCAAACTGGAAAGAAGCTTTCTGAGAAACTGCTCTGTGTTCTGTTAATTCATGTCACAGAGTTACATCATTCCCTTCAAGAAGCCTTTCGCTAAGGCTGTTCTTGTCGAATTGGCAAAGGGATATTTGGAAGCCCATAGAGGGCTATGGGGAAAAAGGAATTATCTTCTTTCAAAACTGGAAAGAAGCTTTCTGAGAAACTGCTCTGTGTTCTGTTAATTCATGTCACAGAGTTACATCATTCCCTTCAAGAAGCCTTTCGCTAAGGCTGTTCTTGTGGAATTGGCAAACAGATATTTGGAAGCCCAGAGACGGCTATGGTGAAACAGGAAATATCTTCCGTTCAAAACTGGAAAGAAGCTTTCTGAGAAACTGCTCTGTGTTCTGTTAATTCATCTCACAGAGTTACATCTTTCCCTTCAAGAAGCCTTTCGCTAAGTCTGTTCTTGTGGAATTGGCAAACAGATATTTGGAAGCCCATAGAGGGCTATGGTTGAAAAGGAAATATCTTCCGTTCAAAACTGGAAAGATGGTTTCTGAGAAACTGCTCTGTGTTCTGTTAATTCATCTTTCCCTTCAAGAAGCCTTTCGCTAAGGCTGTTCTTGTGGAATTGGCAAAGGGATATTTGGAAGCCCATAGAGGGCTATGGGGAAAAAGGAAATATCTTCTTTCAAAACTGGAAAGAAGCTTTCTCCGAAACTGCTCTGTGTTCTGTTAATTCATCTCACAGAGTTACATCTTTCCCTTCAAGAAGCCTTTCGCTAAGGCTGTTATTGTGGAATTGGCAAAGGGATATTTGGAAGCCCATAGAGGGCTATGGTGAAAAAGGAAATATCTTCCGTTCCAAACTGGAAAGAAGCTTTCTGAGAAACTGCTCTGTGTTCTGTTAATTCATCTCACCGAGTTACATCTTTCCCTTCAAGAAGCCTTTCGCTAAGGCTGTTCTTGTGGAATTGGAAAAGGGATATTTGGAAGCCCATAGAGGGCTATGTTGAAAAACGAAATATCTTCCGTTCCAAACTGGAAAGAAGCTTTCTGAGAAACTGCTCTGTGTTCTGTTAATTCATCTCACCGAGTTACATCTTTCCCTTCAAGAAGCCTTTCGCTAAGGCTGTTATTGTGGAATTGGCAAAGGGATATTGTGAAGTCCATAGAGGGCTATGGTGAAAAAGGAAATATCTTCCGTTCAAAACTGGAAAGATGCTTTCTGAGAAACTGCTCTGTGTTCTGTTAATTCATCTCACAGAGTTACATCTTTCCCTTCAAGAAGCCTTTCGCTAAGTCTGTTCTTGTGTAATTGGCAAACAGATATTTGGAAGCCCATAGAGGGCTATGGTTGAAAAGGAAATATCTTCCGTTCAAAACTGGAAAGATGCTTTCTGAGAAACTGCTCTGTGTTCTGTTAATTCATCTCCCAGAGGTACATCTTTCCCTTCAAGAAGCCTTTCGCTAAGGCTGTTCTTGTGGAATTGGGAAAGGGATATTTGGAAGCCCATAAAGGGCTATGGTGAAAAAGGAAATATCTTCCGTTGCAAACTGGAAAGAAGCTTTCTGAGAAACTGCTATGTGTTCTGTTAATTCATGTCACAGAGTTACATCTTTCCCTTCAAGAAGCCTTTCGCTAAGGCTGTTCTTCTGGAATTGGCAAAGGGATATTTGGAAGCCCATAGAGGGCTATGGTGAAAAAGGAAATATCATCCGTTCCAAACTGGAAAGAAGCTTTCTGAGAAACTGCTCTGTGTTCTGTTAATTTATCTCACACAGTTACATCTTTCCCTTCAAGAAGCCTTTTGCTAAGACTGTTCTTGTGGAATTGGCAAAGGGATATTTGGAATCCCGTAGAGTGCTATGGTGAAAAAGGAAATATCTTCCGTTCCAAACTGGAAAGAAGCTTTCTGAGAAACTGCTCTGTGTTCTGCTAATTCATCTCACAGAGTTACATCTTTCCCTTCAAGAAGCCTTTCGCTAAGGCTGTTCTTGTGGAATTGGCAAAGGGATATTTGGAAGCCCATAGAGCGCTATGGTGAAAAAGGAAATATCTTCCGTTCCAAACTGGAAAGAAGCTTTCTGAGAAACTGCTCTGTGTTCTGTTAATTCATCTCACAGAGTTACATCTATCCCTTCAAGAAGCGTTTCGCTTAGGCTGTTCTTGTGGAATTGGCAAAGGGATATTGGGAAGCCCATAGAGGGCTATGGTGAAAAAGGAAATACCTTCCGTTCCAAACTGGAAAGAAGCTTTCTGAGAAACTGCTCTGTGTTCTGTTAATTCATGTCACAGAGTTACATCATTCCCTTCAAGAAGCCTTTCGCTAAGGCTGTTCTTGTCGAATTGGCAAAGGGATATTTGGAAGCCCATAGAGGGCTATGGGGAAAAAGGAATTATCTTCTTTCAAAACTGGAAAGAAGCTTTCTGAGAAACTGCTCTGTGTTCTGTTAATTCATGTCACAGAGTTACATCATTCCCTTCAAGAAGCCTTTCGCTAAGGCTGTTCTTGTCGAATTGGCAAAGGGATATTTGGAAGCCCATAAAGGGCTATGGTGAAAAAGAAAATATCTTCCGTTCAAAACTGGAAAGAAGCTTTCTGCGAAACTGCTCTGTGTTCTGTTAATTCATCTCACAGAGTTACATCTTTCCCTTCAAGAAGCCTTTCGCTAAGGCTGTTATTGTGGAATTGGCAAAGGGATATTTGGAAGCCCATAGAGGGCTATGGTGAAAAAGGAAATATCTTCCGTTCCAAACTGGAAAGAAGCTTTCTGAGAAACTGCTCTGTGTTCTGTTAATTCATCTCACAGAGTTACATCTTTCCCTTCAAGAAGCCTTTCGCTAAGGCTGTTCTTGTGGAATTGGCAAACAGATATTTGGAAGCCCAGAGACGGCTATGGTGAAACAGGAAATATCTTCCGTTCAAAACTGGAAAGAAGCTTTCTGAGAAACTGCTCTGTGTTCTGTTAATTCATCTCACAGAGTTACATCTTTCCCTTCAAGAAGCCTTTCGCTAAGGCTGTTCTTTTGGAATTGGCAAAGGGATATTTGGAAGCCCATAGAGGGCTATGGTGAAAAGGGAAATATCTTCCGTTCCAAACTGGAAAGAAGCTTTCTGAGAAACTGCTCTGTGTTCTGTTAATTCATCTCACAGAGTTACATCTTTCCCTTCAAGAAGACTTTCGCTAAGGCTGTTCTTGTGGAATTGGCAAAGGGATATTGGGAAGCCCATAGAGGGCTATGGTGAAAAACGAAATATCTTCCGTTCAAAACTGGAAAGAAGCTTTCTGAGAAACTGCTCTGTGTTCTGTTAATTCATGTCACTGTTAATTCATGTCACAGAGTTACATCTTTCCCTTCAAGAAGCCTTTCGCTAAGGCTGTTCTTGTGGAATTGGCAAAGGGATACTTGGAAGCCCAAAGAGGGCTATGGTGAAAAACGAAATATCTTCCTTTCAAAACTGGAAAGAAGCTTTCTGAGAAACTGCTCTGTGTTCTGTTAATTCATCTCACAGAGTTACATCTTTCCCTTCTAAGAAGCCTTTCGCTAATGCTGTTCTTGTGGAATTCGCAAACAGATATTTGGAAGCCCATAGAGGGCTACGGTGAAAAAGGAAATATCTTCCGTTCAAAACTGGAAAGAAGCTTTCTGAGAAACTGCTCTGTGTTCTGTTAATTCATCTCACAGAGTTACATCTTTCCCTTCAAGAAGCCTTTCGCTAAGGCTGTTCTTGTGGAATTGGCAAAGGGATATTTGGAAGCGCATAGAGGGCTATGGTGAAAAAGGAAATATCTTCCATTCCAAACTGGAAAGAAGCTTTCTGAGAAACTTCTATGTGTTCTGTTAATTCATCTCACAGAGTTACATCTTTCCCTTCAAGAAGCCTTTCGCTAAGGCTGTTCTTCTGGAATTGGCAAAGGGATATTTGGAAGCCCATAGAGGGCTATGGTGAAAAAGGAAATATCTTCCGTTCCAAACAGGAAAGAAGCTTTCTGAGAAACTGCTCTGTGTTCTGTTAATTTATCTCACACAGTTACATCTTTCCCTTCAAGAAGCCTTTTGCTAAGACTGTTCTTGTGGAATTGGCAAAGGGATATTTGGAAGCCCGTAGGGTGCTATGGTGAAAAAGGAAATATCTTCCGTTCAAAACTTGAAAGAAGCTTTCTGAGAAACTGCTCTGTGTTCTGCTAATTCATCTCACAGAGTTACATCTTTCCCTTCAAGAAGCCTTTCGCTAAGGCTGTTCTTGTGGAATTGGCAAAGGGATATTTGGAAGCCCATAGAGGGCTATGGGGAAAAAGGAAATATCTTCATTCAAAACTGGAAAGAAGCTTTCTGCGAAACTGCTCTGTGTTCTGTTAATTCATCTCACAGAGTTACATCATTCCCTTCAAGAAGCCTTTCGCTAAGGCTGTTCTTGTCGAATTGGCAAAGGGATATTTGGAAGCCCATAAAGGGCTATGGTGAAAAAGAAAATATCTTCCGTTCAAAACTGGAAAGAAGCTTTCTGCGAAACTGCTCTGTGTTCTGTTAATTCATCTCACAGAATTACATCTTTCCCTTCAAGAAGCCTTTCGCTAAGGCTGTTCTTGTGGAATTGGCAAACAGATATTTGGAAGCCCAGAGACGGCTATGGTGAAACAGGAAATATCTTCCGTTCAAAACTGGAAAGAAGCCTTCTGAGAAACTGCTCTGTGTTCTGTTAATTCATCTCACAGAGTTACATCTTTCCCTTCAAGAAGCCTTTCGCTAAGGCTGTTCTTTTGGAATTGGCAAAGGGATATTTGGAAGCCCATAGAGGGCTATGGTGAAAAGGGAAATATCTTCCGTTACAAACTGGAAAGAAGCTTTCTGAGAAACTGCTCTGTGTTTCGTTAATTCATCTCACAGAGTTACATCTTTCCCTTCAAGAAGCCTTTCGCTAAGGCTGTTCTTGTGGAATTGGCAAAGGGATATTGGGAAGCCCATAGAGGGCTATGGTGAAAAAGGAAATATCTTCCGTTCCAAACTGGAAAGAAGCTTTCTGAGAAACTTCTTTGTGTTCTGTTAATTCATCTCACAGAGTTACATCTTTCCCTTCAAGAAGCCTTTCGCTAAGGCTGTTCTTCTGGAATTGGCAAAGGGATATTTGGAAGCCCATAGAGGGCTATGGTGAAAAAGGAAATATCTTCCGTTCCAAACTGGAAAGAAGCTTTGTGAGAAACTGCTCTGTGTTCTGTTAATTTATCTCACACAGTTACATCTTTCCCTTCAAGAAGCCTTTTGCTAAGACTGTTCTTGTGGAATTGGCAAAGGGATATTTGGAAGTCCGTAGAGTGCTATGGTGAAAAAGGAAATATCTTCCGTTCAAAACTGGAAAGAAGCTTTCTGAGAAACTGCTCTGTGTACTGTTAATTCGTCTCACAGAGTTACATCTTTCCCTTCAAGAAACCTTTCGCTAAGGCTGTTCTTGTGGAATTGGCAAAGGTATATTTGGAAGCCGTAGAGGGCTATGGTGAAAAAGGAAATATCTTCCGTTCCAAACTGGAAAGAAGGTTTCTGAGAAACTGCTCTGTGTTCTATTAGTTCATCTCACAGAGTTACGTCTTTCCCTTCAAGAAGCGTTGCACTAAGGCTGTTCTTGTGGAATTGGCAAAGTGATATTGGGAAGCCCATAGAGGGCTATGGTGAAAAAATAAATATCTTCCGTTCAAAACTGGAAAGAAGCTTTCTGCGAAACTGCTCTGTGTTCTGTTAATCCATCTCACAGAGTTACATCTTTCCCTTCAAGAAGCCTTTCGCTAAGGCTGTTCTTGTGGAATTGGCAAAGGGATATTTGGAAGCCCATAGAGGGCTACGGTGAAAAAGGAAATATCTTCTTTCAAAACTGGAAAGAAGCTTTCTGAGAAACTGCTCTGCGTTCTGTTAATTCATCTCACAGAGTTACATCATTCCCTTCAAGAAGCCGTTCGCTAAGTCTTTTCTTGTGGAATTGGCATAGGGATATTTGGAAGCCCATAAATGGCTATGGTGAAAAAGGAAATATCTTCCGTTCCAAACTGGAAAGAAGCTTTCTGAGAAACTGCTCTGTGTTCTGTTAATTCATCTCACAGAGTTACATCTTTCCCTTCAAGAAGCCATACGCTAAGGCTGTTCTTGTGGAATTGGCCAAGGGATATTTGGAAGCCCATAGAGGGCTATGGTGAAAAAGGAAATAACTTCCGTTCAAAACTGGAAAGAAGCTTTCTGACAAACTGCTCTGGGTTCTGTTAATTCATCTAACAGAGTTATATCTTTCCCTTCAAGAAGCCTTTCGCTAAGGCTGTTCTTGTGGAATTGGCAAAGGGATATTTGGAAGCCCATAGAGGGCTATGTTGAAAAAGGAAATATCTACCGTTCAAAACTGGAAAGAAGCTTTCTGAGAAACTGCTCTGTGTTCTGTTAATTCATCTCACAGAGTTACATCTTTCCCTTCAAGAAGCCTTTCGCTAAGTCTGTTCTTGTGGAATTGGCAAACAGATATTTGGAAGCCCATAGAGGGCTATGGTTGAAAAGGAAATATCTTCCGTTCAAAACTGGAAAGATGCTTTCTGAGAAAGTGCTCTGTGTTCTGTTAATTCATCTTTCCCTCAAGAAGCCTTTCGCTAAGGCTGTTCTTGTGGAATTGGCAAAGGGATATTTGGAAGCCCATAGAGGGCTATGGGGAAAAATGAAATATCTTCTTTCAAAACTGGAAAGAAGCTTTCTGCGAAACTGCTCTGTGTCCTGTTAATTCATTTCACAGAGTTACATCTTTCCCTTCAAGAAGCCTTTCGCTAAGGCTGTTATTGTGGAATTGGCAAAGGGATATTTGGAAGCCCATAGAGGGCTATGGTGAAAAAGGAAATATCTTCCGTTCCAAACTGGAAAGAAGCTTTCTGAGAAACTGCTCTGTGTTCTGTTAATTCATCTCACCGAGTTACATCTTTCCCTTCAAGAAGCCTTTCGCTAAGGCTGTTCTTGTGGAATTGGAAAAGGGATATTTGGAAGCCCATCGAGGGTATGTTGAAAAACGAAATATCTTCCGTTCCAAACTGGAAAGAAGCTTTCTGAGAAACTGCTCTGTGTTCTGTTAATTCATCTCACAGAGTTACATCTTTCCCTACAAGAAGCCTTTCGCTAAGGCTGTTCTTGTGGAATTGGCAAAGGGATATTTGGAAGCCCATAGAGGGCTATGGTGAAAAAGGAAATATCATCCGTTCCAAACTGGAAAGAAGATTTCTGAGAAACTGCTCTGTGTTCTGTTAATTTATCTCACACAGTTACATCTTTCCCTTCAAGAAGCCTTTTGCTAAGACTGTTCTTGTGGAATTGGCAAAGGGATATTTGGAATCCCGTAGAGTGTTATGGTGAAAAAGGAAATATCTTCCGTTCCAAACTGGAAAGAAGCTTTCTGAGAAACTGCTCTGTGTTCTGTTAATTCATCTCACAGAGTTACATCTTTCCCTTCAAGAAGCCTTTCGCTAAGGCTGTTCTTGTGGAATTGGCAAAGGGATATTTGGAAGCCCATAGAGGGCTATGGGGAAAAAGGAAATATCTTCTTTCAAAACTGGAAAGAAGCTTTCTGAGAAACTGCTCTGTGTTCTGTTAATTCATCTCACAGAGTTACATCATTCCCTTCAAGAAGCCTTTCGCTAAGGCTGTTCTTGTCGAATTGGCAAAGGGATATTTGGAAGCCCATAGAGGGCTATGGTGAAAAAGGAAATATCTTCCGTTCCAAAATGGAAAGAAGCTTTCTGAGAAACTGCTCTGTGTTCTGTTAATTCATCTCACCGAGTTACATCTTTCCCTTCAAGAAGCCTTTCGCTGAGGCTGTTCTTGTGGAATTGGCAAAGGGATATTGTGAAGTCCATAGAGGGCTATGGTGAAAAAGGAAATATCTTCCGTTCAAAACTGGAAAGATGCTTTCTGAGAAACTGCTCTGTGTTCTGTTAATTCATCTCACAGAGTTACATCTTTCCCTTCAAGAAGCCTTTCGCTAAGGCTGTTCTTGTGGAATTGACAAACAGATATTTGGAAGCCCAGAGACGGCTATGGTGAAACAGGAAATATCTTCCGTTCAAAACTGGAAAGAAGCTTTCTGAGAAACTGCTCTGTGTTCTGTTAATTCATCTCACAGAGTTACATCTTTCCCTTCAAGAAGCCTTTCGCTAAGGCTGTTCTTTTGGAATTGGCAAAGGGATATTTGGAAGCCCATAGAGGGCTATGGTGAAAAGGGAAATATCTTCCGTTACAAACTGGAAAGAAGCTTTCTGAGAAACTGCTCTGGGTTCTGTTAATTCATCTCACAGAGTTACATCTTTCCCTTCAAGAAGACTTTCGCTAAGGCTGTTCTTGTGGAATTGGCAAAGGGATATTTGGAAGCCCATAGAGGGCTATGGTGAAAAACGAAATATCTTCCGTTCAAAACTGGAAAGAAGCTTTCTGAGAAACTGCTCTGTGTTCTGTTAATTCATCTCACAGAGTTACATCTTTCCCTTCAAGAAGCCTTTCGCTAAGGCTGTTCTTTTGGAATTGGCAAAGGGATATTTGGAAACCCATAGAGGGCTATGGTGAAAAAGGAAATATCTTCCGTTCCAAACTGGAAAGAAGCTTTCTGAGAAACTTCTATGTGTTCTGTTAATTCATCTCACAGAGTTACATCTTTCCCTTCAAGAAGCCTTTCGCTAAGGCTGTTCTTGTCGAATTGGCAAAGGGATATTTGGAAGCCCATAAAGGGCTATGGTGAAAAAGGAAATATCTTCCGTTCCAAACTGAAAAGAAGCTTTCTGCGAAACTGCTCTGTGTTCTGTTAATTCATCTCACAGAGTTACATCTTTCCCTTCAAGAAGCCTTTCGCTAAGGCTGTTCTTGTCGAATTGGCAAAGGGATATTTGGAAGCCCATAAAGGGCTATGGTGAAAAAGGAAATATCTTCCGTTCCAAACTGAAAAGAAGCTTTCTGCGAAACTGCTCTGTGTTCTGTTAATTCATCTCACAGAGTTACATCTTTCCCTTCAAGAAGCCTTTCACTAAGGCTGTTCTTGTGGAATTGGCAAACGGATATTTGGAAGCCCATAGAGGGCTATGGTGAAAAAGGAAATATCTTCCGTTCCAAACTGGAAAGAAGCTTTCTGAGAAACTGCTCTGTGTTCTGTTAATTCATCTCACAGAGTTACATCTTTCCCTACAAGAAGGGTTTCGCTAAGGCTGTTCTTGTGGAATTGGCAAAGGGATATTGGGAAGCCAATAGAGGGCTATGGTGAAAAAGGAAGTATCTTCCGTTCAAAACTGGAAAGAAGCTTTCTGAGAAACTGCTCTGTGTTCTGTTAATTCATCTCCCAGAGTTACATCTTTCCCTTCAAGAAGACTTTCGCTAAGGCTGTTCTTGTGGAATTGGGAAACAGATATTTGGAAGCCCATAGAGGGCTATGGTTGAAAAGGAAATATCTTCCGTTCAAAATTGGAAAGAAGCTTTCTGAGAAACTGCTCTGTGTTCTGTTAATTCATCTCCCAGAGTTACATCTTTCCCTTCAAGAAGCCTTTCGCTAAGGCTGTTCTTGTGGAATTGGCAAAGGGATATTTGGAAGCCCATAGAGGGCTATGGTGAAAAAGGAAATATCATCCGTTCCAAACTGGAAAGAAGATTTCTGAGAAACTGCTCTGTGTTCTGTTAATTTATCTCACACAGTTACATCTTTCCCTTCAAGAAGCCTTTTGCTCAGACTGTTCTTGTGGAATTGGCAAAGGGATATTTGGAATCCCGTAGAGTGCTATGGTGAAAAAGGAAATATCTTCCGTTCCAAACTGGAAAGAAGCTTTCTGAGAAACTGCTCTGTGTTCTGTTAATTCATCTCACAGAGTTACATCTTTCCCTTCAAGAAGCCTTTCGCTAAGGCTGTTCTTGTGGAATTGGCAAAGGGATATTTGGAAGCCCATAGAGGGCTACGGTGAAAAACGAAATATCTTCCGTTCAAAACTGGAAAGAATCTTTCTGAGAAACTGCTCTGTGTTCTGTTAATTCATCTCACAGAGTTACATCTTTCCCTTCTAAGAAGCCTTTCGCTAAGGCTGTTCTTGTGGAATTGGCAAACAGATATTTGGAAGCCCATAGAGGGCTACGGTGAAAAGGGAAATATCTTCCGTTCAAAACTGGAAAGAAGCTTTCTGAGAAACTGCTCTGTGTTCTGTTAATTCATCTCACAGAGTTACATCTTTCCCTTCAAGAAGCCTTTCGCTAAGGCTGTTCTTGTGGAATTGGCAAAGGGATATTTGGAAGCCCATAGAGGGCTATGGTGAAAAAGGAAATACCTTCCGTTCCAAACTGGAAAGAAGCTTTCTGAGAAACTTCTGTGTGTTCTGTTAATTCATCTCACAGAGTTACATCTTTCCCTTCAAGAAGCCTTTAGCTAAGGCTGTTCTTCTGGAATTGGCAAAGGGATATTTGGAAGCCCATAGAGGGCTATGGTGAAAAAGGAAATATCTTCCGTTCCAAACTGGAAAGAAGCTTTCTGAGAAACTGCTCTGTGTTCTGTTAATTTATCTCACACAGTTACATCTTTCCCTTCAAGAAGCCTTTTGCTAAGACTGTTCTTGTGGAATTGGCAAAGGGATATTTGGAAGCCCGTAGAGTGCTATGGTGAAAAAGGAAATATCTTCCGTTCCAAACTGGAAAGAAGCTTTCTGAGAAACTGCTCTGTGTTCTGTTAATTCGTCTCACAGAGTTACATCTTTCCCTTCAAGAAACCTTTCGCTAAGGCTGTTCTTGTGGAATTGGCAAAGGTATAATGGAAGCCCTAGAGGGCTATGGTGAAAAAGGAAATATCTTCCGTTCCAAACTGGAAAGAAGCTTTCTGAGAAACTGCTCTGTGTTCTATTAGTTCATCTCACAGAGTTACGTCTTTCCCTTCAAGAAGCGTTTCACTAAGGCTGTTCTTGTGGAATTGGCAAAGGGATATTGTTAAGCCCATAGAGGGCTATGGTGAAAAAGGAAATATCTTCCGTTCAAAACTGGAAAGAAGCTTTCTGCGAAACTGCTCTGTGTTCTGTTAATCCATCTCACAGAGTTACATCTTTCCCTTCAAGAAGCCTTTCGCTAAGGCTGTTCTTGTGGAATTGGCAAAGGGATATTTGGAAGCCCATAGAGGGCTACGGTGAAAAAGGAAATATCTTCCGTTCCAAACGGGAAAGAAGCTTTCTGAGAAACTGCTCTGTGTTCTGTTAATTCATCTCACAGAGTTACATCTTTCCATTCAAGAAGCCTTTCGCTAAGGCTGTTCTTGTGGAATTGGCAAAGGGATATTTGGAAGCCCATAGAGGGATATGGTGAAAAAGGAAATATCTTCCGTTCAAAACTGGAAAGAAGCTTTATGAGAAACTGCTCTGTGTTCTGTTAATTCGTTTCACAGAGTTACATCTTTCCCTTCAAGAAGCCATACGCTAAGGCTGTTCTTGTGGAATTGGCCAAGGGATATTTGGAAGCCCATAGAGGGCTATGGTGAAAAAGGAAATATCTTCTTTCAAAACTGGAAAGAAGCTTTCTGAGAAACTGCTCTGTGTTCTGTTAATTCATCTCACAGAGTTACATCATTCCCTTCAAGAAGCCTTTCGCTAAGGCTGTTCTTGTCGAATTGGCAAAGGGATATTTGGAAGCCCATAAAGGGCTATGGTGAAAAAGGAAATATCTTCCGTTCCAAACTGGAAAGAAGCTTTCTGCGAAACTGCTCTGTGTTCTGTTAATTCATCTCACAGAGTTACATCTTTCCCTTCAAGAAGCCTTTCACTAAGGCTGTTCTTGTGGAATTGGCAAAGGGATATTTGGAAGCCCATAGAGGGCTATGGTGAAAAAGGAAATATCTTCGGTTCCAAACTGGAAAGAAGCTTTCTGAGAAACTGCTCTGTGTTCTGTTAATTCATCTCACAGAGTTACATCTTTCCCTTCAAGAAGCCATACCCTAGGCTGTTCTTGTGGAACTGGCAAAGGGATATTTGGAAGCCCGTAGAGGGCTATAGTGAAAACGAAATATCTTCCGTTCCAAACTGGAAAGAAGCTTTCTGAGAAACTGCTCTGTGTTCTGCTAATTCATCTCACAGAGTTACATCTTTCCCTTCAACAAGCCTTTCGCTAAGGCTGTTCTTGTGGAATTGGAAAAGGGATATTTGGAAGCCCATAGAGGGCTATGTTGAAAAACGAAATAACTTCCGTTACAAACTGGAAAGAAGCTTTCTGAGAAACTGCTCTGTGTTGTGTTAATTCATCTCACAGAGTTACATCTTTCCCTACAAGAAGGGTTTCGCTAAGGCTGTTCTTGTGGAATTGGCAAAGGGATATTGGGAAGCCCATAGAGGGCTATGGTGAAAAAGGAAGTATCTTCCGTTCCAAACTGGAAAGAAGCTTTCTGAGAAACTGCTCTGTGTTCTGTTAATTCATCTCACAGAGTTACATCTTTCCCTTCAAGAAGCCTTTCGCTAAGGCTGTTCTTGGGGAATTGGCAAACGGATATTTGGAAGCCCATAGAGGACTATGATGAAAAAGGAAATATGTTCCGTTCAAAACTGGAAAGAAGCTTTCTGAGAAACTGCTCTGTGTTGTGTTAATTCATCTCACAGAGTTACATCTTTCCCTTCAAAAGCCTTTCGCTAAGGCTGTTCTTGTGGAATTGGCAAAGGGATATTTGGAAGCCCATAGAGGGCTATGGTGAAAAAGGAAATATCTTCCGTTCTAAACTGGAAAGATGCTTTCTGAGAAACTGCTCTGTGTTCTGTTAATTCATCTCACAGAGTTACATCTTTCCCTTCAAGAAGCGTTTCGCTAAGGCTGTTCTTGTGGAATTGGCAAAGGGATATTGGGAAGCCCATAGAGGGCTATGGTGAAAAAGGAAATATCTTCCGTTCCAAACAGGAAAGAAACTTTCTGCGAAACTGCTCTGTGTTCTGTTAATTCATCTCACAGAGTTACATCTTTCCCTTCAAGAAGCCTTTCGCTAAGGCTGTTCTTGTGGAATTGGCAAAGGGATATTGGGAAGCCCATAGAGGGCTATGGTGAAAAAGGAAATATCTTCTTTCAAAACTGGAAAGAAGCTTTCTGAGAAACTGCTCTGTGTTCTGTTAATTCATCTCACAGAGTTACATCATTCCCTTCAAGAAGCCTTTCGCTAAGGCTGTTCTTGTCGAATAGGCAAAGGGATATTTGGAAGCCCATAAAGGGCTATGGTGAAAAAGGAAATATCTTCCGTTCCAAACTGGAAAGAAGCTTTCTGCGAAACTGCTCTGTGTTCTGTTAATTCATCTCACAGAGTTACATCTTTCCCTTCAAGAAGCCTTTCACTAAGGCTGTTCTTGTGGAATTGGCAAAGGGATATTTGGAAGCCCATAGAGGGCTATGGTGAAAAAGGAAATATCTTCGGTTCCAAACTGGAAAGAAGCTTTCTGAGAAACTGCTCTGTGTTCTGTTAATTCATCTCACAGAGTTACATCTTTCCCTTCAAGAAGCCATACCCTAGGCTGTTCTTGTGGAATTGGCAAAGGGATATTTGGAAGCCCATAGAGGGCTATGGTGAAAACGAAATATCTTCCGTTCCAAACTGGAAAGAAGCTTTCTGAGAAACTGCTCTGTGTTCTGTTAATTCATCTCACAGAGTTACATCTTTCCCTTCAAGAAGCCTTTCGCTAAGGCTGTTCTTGGGGAATTGGCAAACGGATATTTGGAAGCCCATAGAGGGCTATGGTGAAAAAGGAAATATGTTCCGTTCAAAACTGGAAAGAAGCTTTCTGAGAAACTGCTCTGTGTTGTGTTAATTCATGTCACAGAGTTACATCTTTCCCTTCAAAAGCCTTTCGCTAAGGCTGTTCTTGTGGAATTGGAAAAAGGGATATTTGGAAGCCCATAGAGGGCTATGGTGAAAAAGGAAATATCTTCCGTTCAAAACTGGAAAGAAGCTTTCTGAGAAACTGCCCTGTGTTCTGTTAATTCATCTCACAGAGTTACATCTTTCCCTTCAAGAAGCGTTTCGCTAAGGCTGTTCTTGTGGAATTGGCAAAGGGATATTGGGAAGCCCATAGAGGGCTATGGAGAAAAAGGAAATATCTTCCGTTCCAAACAGGAAAGAAGCTTTCTGCGAAATTGCTCTGTGTTCTGTTAATTCATCTCACAGAGTTACATCTTTCCCTTCAAGAAGCCTTTTGCTAAGGCTGTTCTTGTGGAATTGGCAAAGGGATATTTGGAAGCCCATAGAGGGCTATGGTGAAAAAGGAAATATCTTCTTTCAAAACTGGAAAGAAGCTTTCTGAGAAACTGCTCTGTGTTCTGTTAATTCATCTCACAGAGTTACATCTTTCCCTTCAACAAGCCTTTCGCTAAGGCTGTTCTTGTGGAATTGGAAAAGGGATATTTGGAAGCCCATAGAGGGCTATGTTGAAAAACGAAATAACTTCCGTTCCAAACTGGAAAGAAGCTTTCTGAGAAACTGCTCTGTGTTCTGTTAATTCATCTCACAGAGTTACATCTTTCCCTACAAGAAGGGTTTCGCTAAGGCTGTTCTTGTGGAATTGGCAAAGGGATATTGGGAAGCCCATAGAGGGCTATGGTGAAAAAGGAAGTATCTTCCGTTCCAAACTGGAAAGAAGCTTTCTGAGAAACTGCTCTGTGTTCTGTTAATTCATCTCACAGAGTTACATCTTTCCCTTCAAGAAGCCTTTCGCTAAGGCTGTTCTTGTGGAATTGGCAAAGGGATATTGGGAAGACCATAGAGGGCTATGGTGAAAAAGGAAATATCTTCCGTTCCAAACAGGAAAGAAGCTTTCTGTGAAATTGCTCTGTGTTCTGTTAATTCATCTCACAGAGTTACATCTTTCCCTTCAAGAAGCCTTTCGCTAAGGCTGTTCTTCTGGTATTGGCAAAGGGATATTTGGAAGCCCAAAGAGGGCTATGGTGAAAAAGGAAATATCTTCTTTCAAAACTGGAAAGAAGCTTTCTGAGAAACTGCTCTGTGTTCTGTTAATTCATCTCACAGAGTTACATCATTCCCTTCAAGAAGCCTTTCGCTAAGTCTGTTCTTGTCGAATTGGCAAAGGGATATTTGGAAGCCCATAAAGGGCTATGGTGAAAAAGGAAATATCTTCCGTTCCAAACTGGAAAGAAGCTTTCTGCGAAACTGCTCTGTGTTCTGTTAATTCATCTCACATAGTTACATCTTTCCCTTCAAGAAGCGTTTCACTAAGGCTGTTCTTGTGGAATTGGCAAAGGGATATTGGGAAGCCCGTAGAGGGCTATGGTGAAAAAGGAAATATCTTCCGTTCAAAACTGGAAAGAAGCTTTCTGCGAAACTGCTCTGTGTTCTGTTAATCCATATCACAGAGTTACATCTTTCCCTTCAAGAAGCCTTTCGCTAAGGCTGTTCTTGTGGGATTGGCAAAGGGATATTTGGAAGCCCAGAGAGGGCTACGGTGAAAAAGGAAATATCTTCTTTCAAAACTGGAAAGAAGCTTTCTGAGAAACTGCTCTGCGTTCTGTTAATTCATCTCACAGAGTTACATCATTCCCTTCAAGAAGCCTTTCGCTAAGGCTGTTCTTGTGGAATTGGCCAAGGGATATTTGGAAGCCCATAGAGGGCTATGGTGAAAAACGAAATATCTTCCGTTCAAAACTGGAAAGAAGCTTTCTGAGAAACTGCTCTGTGTTCTGTTAATTCATATCACAGAGTTACATCTTTCCCTTCAACAAGCCTTTCGCTAATTCTGTTCTTGTGGAATTGGAAAAGGGATATTTGGAAGCCCATAGAGGGCTATGTTGAAAAACGAAATATCTTCCGTTCCAAACTGGAAAGAAGCTTTCTGAGAAACTGCTCTGTGTTCTGTTAATTCATCTCACAGAGTTACATCTTTCCCTTCAAGAAGGGTTTCGCTAAGGCTGTTCTTGTGGAATTGGCAAAGGGATATTGGGAAGCCCATAGAGGGCTATGGTGAAAAAGGAAGTATCTTCCGTTCAAAACTGGAAAGAAGCTTTCTGAGAAACTGCTCTGTGTTCTGTTAATTCATCTCACAGAGTTACATCTTTCCCTTCAAGAAGCTTTTAGCTAAGGCTGTTCTTGTGGAATTGGCAAACGGATATTTGGAAGCTCATAGAGGGCTATGGTGAAAAAGGAAATATCTTAAGTTCAAAACTGGAAAGAAGCTTTATGAGAAACTGCTCTGTGTTGTGTTAATTCATCTCACAGAGTTACATCTTTCCCTTCAAGAAGCCATACCTTAGGCTGTTCTTGTGGAATTGGCAAAGGGATATTTGGAAGCCCATAGAGGGCTATGGTGAAAAACGAAATATCTTCCGTTCCAAACTGGAAAGAAGCTTTCTGAGAAACTGCTCTGTGTTGTGTTAATTCATCTCACAGAGTTACATCTTTCCCTTCAAAAGCCTTTCGCTAAGGCTGTTCTTGTGGAATTGGAAAAAGGGATATTTGGAAGCCCATAGAGGGCTATGGTGAAAAAGGAAATATCTTCCTTTCCAAACTGGAAAGAAGCTTTCTGAGAAACTGCTCTGTGTTCTGTTAATTCATCTCACAGAGTTACATCTTTCCCTTCAAGAAGCGTTTCGCTAAGGCTGTTCTTGTGGAATTGGCAAAGGGATATTGGGAAGCCCATAGAGGGCTATGGTGAAAAAGGAAATATCTTCCGTTCCAAACAGGAAAGAAGCTTTCTGCGAAATTGCTCTGTGTTCTGTTAATTCATCTCAAGGAGTTACATCTTTCCCTTCAAGAAGCCTTTCGCTAAGGCTGTTCTTGTGGAATTGGCAAAGGGATATTTGGAAGCCCATAGAGGGCTATGGTGAAAAAGGAAATATCTTCTTTCAAAACTGGAAAGAAGCTTTCTGAGAAACTGCTCTGTGTTCTGTTAATTCATCTCACAGAGTTACATCTTTCCCTTCAACAAGCCTTTCGCTAAGGCTGTTCTTGTGGAATTGGAAAAGGGATATTTGGAAGCCCATAGAGGGCTATGTTGAAAAACGAAATAACTTCCGTTCCAAACTGGAAAGAAGCTTTCTGAGAAACTGCTCTGTGTTCTGTTAATTCATCTCACAGAGTTACATCTTTCCCTACAAGAAGGGTTTCGCTAAGGCTGTTCTTGTGGAATTGGCAAAGGGATATTGGGAAGCCCATAGAGGGCTATGGTGAAAAAGGAAGTATCTTCCGTTCCAAACTGGAAAGAAGCTTTCTGAGAAACTGCTCTGTGTTCTGTTAATTCATCTCACAGAGTTACATCTTTCCCTTCAAGAAGCGTTTCGCTAAGGCTGTTCTTGTGGAATTGGCAAAGGGATATTGGGAAGACCATAGAGGGCTATGGTGAAAAAGGAAATATCTTCCGTTCCAAACAGGAAAGAAGCTTTCTGTGAAATTGCTCTGTGTTCTGTTAATTCATCTCACAGAGTTACATCTTTCCCTTCAAGAAGCCTTTCGCTAAGGCTGTTCTTCTGGAATTGGCAAAGGGATATTTGGAAGCCCAAAGAGGGCTATGGTGAAAAAGGAAATATCTTCTTTCAAAACTGGAAAGAAGCTTTCTGAGAAACTGCTCTGTGTTCTGTTAATTCATCTCACAGAGTTACATCATTCCCTTCAAGAAGCCTTTCGCTAAGGCTGTTCTTGTCGAATTGGCAAAGGGATATTTGGAAGCCCATAAAGGGCTATGGTGAAAAAGGAAATATCTTCCGTTCCAAACTGGAAAGAAGCTTTCTGCGAAACTGCTCTGTGTTCTGTTAATTCATCTCACAGAGTTACATCTTTCCCTACAAGAAGCCTTTCACTAAGGCTGTTCTTGTGAAATTGGCAAAGGGATATTTGGAAGCCCATAGAGGGCTATGGTGAAAAAGGAAATATCTTCCGTTCCAAACTGGAAAGAAGCTTTCTGAGAAACTGCTCTGTGTTCTGTTAATTCATCTCACAGAGTTACATCTATCCCTTCAAGAAGCGTTTCGCTTAGGCTGTTCTTGTGGAATTGGCAAAGGGATATTGGGAAGCCCATAGAGGGCTATGGTGAAAAAGGAAATATCTTCCGTTCCAAACTGGAAAGAAGCTTTCTGCGAAACTGCTCTGTGTTGTGTTAATTCATCTCACAGACTTACATCTTTCCCTTCAAGAAGCCTTTCGCTAAGGCTGTTCTTGTGGTATTGGCAAATGGATATTTGGAAGCCCATAGAGGGCTATTGTGAAAAAGGAAATATCTTCCGTTCCAAACTGGAAAGAAGCTTTCTGAGAATCTGCTCTGTGTTCTGTTAATTCATGTCACAGAGTTACATCTTTCCCTTCAAGAAGCCTTTCGCTAAGGCTGTTCTTTTGGAATTGGCAAAGGGATATTGTGAAGTCCATAGAGGGCTATGGTGAAAAAGGAAATATCTTCCGTTCAAAACTGGAAAGATGCTTTCTGAGAAACTGCTCTGTGTTCTGTTAATTCATCTCACAGAGTTACATCTTTCCCTTCAAGAAGCCTTTCGCTAAGGCTGTTCTTGAGGAATTCGCAAACAGATATTTGGAAGCCCATAGACGGCTATGGTGAAACAGGAAATATCTTCCGTTCAAAACTGGAAAGAAGCTTTCTGAGAAACTGCTCTGTGTTCTGTTAATTCATGTCACAGAGTTACATCTTTCCCTTCAAGAAGCCTTTCGCTAAGGCTGTTCTTGTGGAATTGGCAAAGGGATATTTGGAAGCCCATAGAGGGCTATGGTGAAAAACGAAATATCTTAAGTTCAAAACTAGAAAGAAGCTTTCTAAGAAACTGCTCTGTGTTCTGTTAATTCATATCACAGAGTTACATCTTTCCCTTCAAGAAGCCTTTCGCTAAGGCTGTTCTTGTGGAATTGGCAAAGGGATATTTGGAAGCCCATAGAGGGCTATGTTGAAAAACGAAATATCTTCCGTTCCAAACAGGAAAGAAGATTTCTGAGAAACTGCTCTGTGTTCTGTTAATTCATCTCACAGAGTTACATCTTTCCCTTCAAGAAGGGTTTCGCTAAGGCTGTTCTTGTGGAATTGGCAAAGGGATATTTGGAAGCCCATAGAGGGCTATGGTGAAAAAGGAAGTATCTTCCTTTCAAAACTGGAAAGAAGCTTTCTGAGAAACTGCTCTGTGTTCTGTTAATTCATCTCACAGAGTTACATCTTTCCCTTCAAGAAGCGTTTCACTAAGGCTGTTCTTGTGGAATTGGCAAAGGGATATTGGGAAGCCCGTAGAGGGCTATGGTGAAAAAGGAAATATCTTCCGTTCAAAACTGGAAAGAAGCTTTCTGCGAAACTGCTCTGTGTTCTGTTAATCCATATCACAGAGTTACATCTTTCCCTTCAAGAAGCCTTTCGCTAAGGCTGTTGTTGTGGAATTGGCAAAGGGATATTTGGAAGCCCATAGAGGGCTACGGTGAAAAAGGAAATATCTTCTTTCAAAACTGGAAACAAGCTTTCTGAGAAACTGCTCTGCGTTCTGTTAATTCATCTCACAGAGTTACATCATTCCCTTCAAGAAGCCTTTCGCTAAGGCTGTTCTTGTGGAATTGGCCAAGGGATATTTGGAAGCCCATAGAGGGCTATGGTGAAAAACGAAATATCTTCCGTTCAAAACTGGAAAGAAGCTTTCTGAGAAACTGCTCTGTGTTCTGTTAATTCATCTCACAGAGTTACATCTTTCCCTTCAACAAGCCTTTCGCTAATTCTGTTCTTGTGGAATTGGAAAAGGGATATTTGGAAGCCCATAGAGGGCTATGTTGAAAAACGAAATATCTTCCGTTCCAAACTGGAAAGAAGCTTTCTGAGAAACTGCTCTGTGTTGTGTTAATTCATCTCACAGAGTTACATCTTTCCCTTCAAGAAGGGTTTCGCTAAGGCTGTTCTTGTGGAATTGGCAAAGGGATATTGGGAAGCCCATAGAGGGCTATGGTGAAAAAGGAAGTATCTTCCGTTCCAAACTGGAAAGAAGCTTTCTGAGAAACTGCTCTGTGTTCTGTTAATTCATCTCACAGAGTTACATCTTTCCCTTCAAGAAGCCTTTCGCTAAGGCTGTTCTTGGGGAATTGGCAAACGGATATTTGGAAGCCCATAGAGGGCTATGATGAAAAAGGAAATATGTTCCGTTCAAAACAGGAAAGAAGCTTTCTGAGAAACTGCTCTGTGTTGTGTTAATTCATCTCACAGAGTTACCTCTTTCCCTTCAAGAAGCCTTTCGCTAAGGCTGTTCTTGTGGAATTGGCAAAGGGATATTTGGAAGCCCATAGAGGGCTATGGTGAAAAAGGAAATATCTTCCGTTCCAAACTGGAAAGAAGCTTTCTGAGAAACTGCTCTGTGTTCTGTTAATTCATCTCACAGAGTTACATCTTTCCCTTCAAGAAGCGTTTCGCTAAGGCTGTTCTTGTGGAATTGGCAAAGGGATATTGGGAAGCCCATAGAGGGCTATGGTGAAAAAGGAAATATCTTCCGTTCCAAACAGGAAAGAAGCTTTCTGCGAAACTGCTCTGTGTTCTGTTAATTCATCTCACAGAGTTACATCTTTCCCTTCAAGAAGCCTTTCGCTAAGGCTGTTCTTGTGGAATTGGCAAAGGGATATTTGGAAGCCCATAGAGGGCTATGGTGAAAAAGGAAATATCTTCTTTCAAAACTGGAAAGAAGCTTTCTGAGAAACTGCTCTGTGTTCTGTTAATTCATCTCACAGAGTTACATCATTCCCTTCAAGAAGCCTTTCGCTAAGGCTGTTTTTGTCGAATTGGCAAAGGGATATTTGGAAGCCCATAAAGGGCTATGGTGAAAAAGGAAATATCTTCCGTTCCAAACTGGAAAGAAGCTTTCTGCGAAACTGCTCTGTGTTCTGTTAATTCATCTCACAGAGTTACATCTTTCCCTTCAAGAAGCCTTTCACTAAGGCTGTTCTTGTGGAATTGTCAAAGGGATATTTGGAAGCCCATAGAGGGCTATGGTGAAAAAGGAAATATCTTCCGTTCCAAACTGGAAAGAAGCTTTCTGAGAAACTGCTCTGTGTTCTGTTAATTCATCTCACAGAGTTACATCTTTCCCTTCAAGAAGCTTTTAGCTAAGGCTGTTCTTGTGGAATTGGCAAACGGATATTTGGAAGCTCATAGAGGGCTATGTTGAAAAACGAAATATCTTCCGTTCAAAACTGGAAAAAGCTTTCTGAGAAACTGCTCTGTGTTGTGTTAATTCATCTCACAGAGTTACATCTTTCCCTTCAAGAAGCGTTTCGCTAAGGCTGTTCTTGTGGAATTGGCAAAGGGATATTGGGAAGCCCATAGAGGGCTATGGTGAAAAAGGAAGTATCTTCCGTTCAAAACTGGAAAGAAGCTTTCTGAGAAACTGCTCTGTGTTCTGTTAATTCATCTCACAGAGTTACATCTTTCCCTTCAAGAAGCCTTTCGCTAAGGCTGTTCTTGGGGAATTGGCAAACGGATATTTGGAAGCCCATAGAGGGCTATGATGAAAAAGGAAATATGTTCCGTTCAAAACAGGAAAGAAGCTTTCTGAGAAACTGCTCTGTGTTGTGTTAATTCATCTCACAGAGTTACATCTTTCCCTTCAAGAAGCCTTTCGCTAAGGCTGTTCTTGTGGAATTGGCAAAGGGATATTTGGAAGCCCATAGAGGGCTATGGTGAAAAAGGAAATATCTTCCGTTCCAAACTGGAAAGAAGCTTTCTGAGAAACTGCTCTGTGTTCTGTTAATTCATCTCACAGAGTTACATCTTTCCCTTCAAGAAGCGTTTCGCTAAGGCTGTTCTTGTGGAATTGGCAAAGGGATATTGGGAAGCCCATAGAGGGCTATGGTGAAAAAGGAAATATCTTCCGTTCCAAACAGGAAAGAAGCTTTCTGCGAAACTGCTCTGTGTTCTGTTAATTCATCTCACAGAGTTACATCTTTCCCTACAAGAAGCCTTTCGCTAAGGCTGTTCTTGTGGAATTGGCAAAGGGATATTTGGAAGCCCATAGAGGGCTATGGTGAAAAAGGAAATATCTTCTTTCAAAACTGGAAAGAAGCTTTCTGAGAAACTGCTCTGTGTTCTGTTAATTCATCTCACAGAGTTACATCATTCCCTTCAAGAAGCCTTTCGCTAAGGCTGTTCTTGTCGAATTGGCAAAGGGATATTTGGAAGCCCATAAAGGGCTATGGTGAAAAAGGAAATATCTTCCGTTCCAAACTGGAAAGAAGCTTTCTGCGAAACTGCTCTGTGTTCTGTTAATTCATCTCACAGAGTTACATCTTTCCCTTCAAGAAGCCTTTCACTAAGGCTGTTCTTGTGGAATTGTCAAAGGGATATTTGGAAGCCCATAGAGGGCTATGGTGAAAAAGGAAATATCTTCCGTTCCAAACTGGAAAGAAGCTTTCTGAGAAACTGCTCTGTGTTCTGTTAATTCATCTCACAGAGTTACATCTTTCCCTTCAAGAAGCTTTTAGCTAAGGCTGTTCTTGTGGAATTGGCAAACGGATATTTGGAAGCTCATAGAGGGCTATGTTGAAAAACGAAATATCTTCCGTTCAAAACTGGAAAAAGCTTTCTGAGAAACTGCTCTGTGTTGTGTTAATTCATCTCACAGAGTTACATCTTTCCCTTCAAGAAGCGTTTCGCTAAGGCTGTTCTTGTGGAATTGGCAAAGGGATATTGGGAAGCCCATAGAGGGCTATGGTGAAAAAGGAAGTATCTTCCGTTCAAAACTGGAAAGAAGCTTTCTGAGAAACTGCTCTGTGTTCTGTTAATTCATCTCACAGAGTTACATCTTTCCCTTCAAGAAGCCTTTCGCTAAGGCTGTTCTTGGGGAATGGCAAACGGATATTTGGAAGCCCATAGAGGGCTATGGTGAAAAAGGAAATATGTTCCGTTCAAAACTGGAAAGAAGCTTTCTGAGAAACTGCTCTGTGTTCTGTTAATTCATCTCACAGAGTTACATCTTTGCCTTCAAGAAGCGTTTCGCTAAGGCTGTTCTTGTGGAATTGGCAAAGGGATATTGGGAAGCCCATAGAGGGCTATGGTGAAAAACGAAATATCTTCCGTTCCAAACTGGAAAGAAGCTTTCTGAGAAACTGCTCTGTGTTGTGTTAATTCATCTCACAGAGTTACATCTTTCCCTTCAAAAGCCTTTCGCTAAGGCTGTTCTTGTGGAATTGGAAAAAGGGATATTTGGAAGCCCATAGAGGGCTATGGTGAAAAAGGAAATATCTTCCTTTCCAAACTGGAAAGAAGCTTTCTGAGAAACTGCTCTGTGTTCTGTTAATTCATCTCACAGAGTTACATCTTTCCCTTCAAGAAGCGTTTCGCTAAGGCTGTTCTTGTGGAATTGGCAAAGGGATATTGGGAAGCCCATAGAGGGCTATGGTGAAAAAGGAAATATCTTCCGTTCCAAACAGGAAAGAAGCTTTCTGCGAAATTGCTCTGTGTTCTGTTAATTCATCTCAAGGAGTTACATCTTTCCCTTCAAGAAGCCTTTCGCTAAGGCTGTTCTTGTGGAATTGGCAAAGGGATATTTGGAAGCCCATAGAGGGCTATGGTGAAAAAGGAAATATCTTCTTTCAAAACTGGAAAGAAGCTTTCTGAGAAACTGCTCTGTGTTCTGTTAATTCATCTCACAGAGTTACATCTTTCCCTTCAACAAGCCTTTCGCTAAGGCTGTTCTTGTGGAATTGGAAAAGGGATATTTGGAAGCCCATAGAGGGCTATGTTGAAAAACGAAATAACTTCCGTTCCAAACTGGAAAGAAGCTTTCTGAGAAACTGCTCTGTGTTCTGTTAATTCATCTCACAGAGTTACATCTTTCCCTACAAGAAGGGTTTCGCTAAGGCTGTTCTTGTGGAATTGGCAAAGGGATATTGGGAAGCCCATAGAGGGCTATGGTGAAAAAGGAAGTATCTTCCGTTCCAAACTGGAAAGAAGCTTTCTGAGAAACTGCTCTGTGTTCTGTTAATTCATCTCACAGAGTTACATCTTTCCCTTCAAGAAGCGTTTCGCTAAGGCTGTTCTTGTGGAATTGGCAAAGGGATATTGGGAAGACCATAGAGGGCTATGGTGAAAAAGGAAATATCTTCCGTTCCAAACAGGAAATAAGCTTTCTGTGAAATTGCTCTGTGTTCTGTTAATTCATCTCACAGAGTTACATCTTTCCCTTCAAGAAGCCTTTCGCTAAGGCTGTTCTTCTGGAATTGGCAAAGGGATATTTGGAAGCCCAAAGAGGGCTATGGTGAAAAAGGAAATATCTTCTTTCAAAACTGGAAAGAAGCTTTCTGAGAAACTGCTCTGTGTTCTGTTAATTCATCTCACAGAGTTACATCATTCCCTTCAAGAAGCCTTTCGCTAAGGCTGTTCTTGTCGAATTGGCAAAGGGATATTTGGAAGCCCATAAAGGGCTATGGTGAAAAAGGAAATATCTTCCGTTCCAAACTGGAAAGAAGCTTTCTGCGAAACTGCTCTGTGTTCTGTTAATTCATCTCACAGAGTTACATCTTTCCCTACAAGAAGCCTTTCACTAAGGCTGTTCTTGTGAAATTGGCAAAGGGATATTTGGAAGCCCATAGAGGGCTATGGTGAAAAAGGAAATATCTTCCGTTCCAAACTGGAAAGAAGCTTTCTGAGAAACTGCTCTGTGTTCTGTTAATTCATCTCACAGAGTTACATCTATCCCTTCAAGAAGCGTTTCGCTTAGGCTGTTCTTGTGGAATTGGCAAAGGGATATTGGGAAGCCCATAGAGGGCTATGGTGAAAAAGGAAATATCTTCCGTTCCAAACTGGAAAGAAGCTTTCTGCGAAACTGCTCTGTGTTGTGTTAATTCATCTCACAGACTTACATCTTTCCCTTCAAGAAGCCTTTCGCTAAGGCTGTTCTTGTGGTATTGGCAAATGGATATTTGGAAGCCCATAGAGGGCTATTGTGAAAAAGGAAATATCTTCCGTTCCAAACTGGAAAGAAGCTTTCTGAGAATCTGCTCTGTGTTCTGTTAATTCATGTCACAGAGTTACATCTTTCCCTTCAAGAAGCCTTTCGCTAAGGCTGTTCTTTTGGAATTGGCAAAGGGATATTGTGAAGTCCATAGAGGGCTATGGTGAAAAAGGAAATATCTTCCGTTCAAAACTGGAAAGATGCTTTCTGAGAAACTGCTCTGTGTTCTGTTAATTCATCTCACAGAGTTACATCTTTCCCTTCAAGAAGCCTTTCGCTAAGGCTGTTCTTGAGGAATTCGCAAACAGATATTTGGAAGCCCATAGACGGCTATGGTGAAACAGGAAATATCTTCCGTTCAAAACTGGAAAGAAGCTTTCTGAGAAACTGCTCTGTGTTCTGTTAATTCATGTCACAGAGTTACATCTTTCCCTTCAAGAAGCCTTTCGCTAAGGCTGTTCTTGTGGAATTGGCAAAGGGATATTTGGAAGCCCATAGAGGGCTATGGTGAAAAACGAAATATCTTAAGTTCAAAACTAGAAAGAAGCTTTCTAAGAAACTGCTCTGTGTTCTGTTAATTCATATCACAGAGTTACATCTTTCCCTTCAAGAAGCCTTTCGCTAAGGCTGTTCTTGTGGAATTGGCAAAGGGATATTTGGAAGCCCATAGAGGGCTATGTTGAAAAACGAAATATCTTCCGTTCCAAACAGGAAAGAAGATTTCTGAGAAACTGCTCTGTGTTCTGTTAATTCATCTCACAGAGTTACATCTTTCCCTTCAAGAAGGGTTTCGCTAAGGCTGTTCTTGTGGAATTGGCAAAGGGATATTTGGAAGCCCATAGAGGGCTATGGTGAAAAAGGAAGTATCTTCCTTTCAAAACTGGAAAGAAGCTTTCTGAGAAACTGCTCTGTGTTCTGTTAATTCATCTCACAGAGTTACATCTTTCCCTTCAAGAAGCGTTTCACTAAGGCTGTTCTTGTGGAATTGGCAAAGGGATATTGGGAAGCCCGTAGAGGGCTATGGTGAAAAAGGAAATATCTTCCGTTCAAAACTGGAAAGAAGCTTTCTGCGAAACTGCTCTGTGTTCTGTTAATCCATATCACAGAGTTACATCTTTCCCTTCAAGAAGCCTTTCGCTAAGGCTGTTGTTGTGGAATTGGCAAAGGGATATTTGGAAGCCCATAGAGGGCTACGGTGAAAAAGGAAATATCTTCTTTCAAAACTGGAAACAAGCTTTCTGAGAAACTGCTCTGCGTTCTGTTAATTCATCTCACAGAGTTACATCATTCCCTTCAAGAAGCCTTTCGCTAAGGCTGTTCTTGTGGAATTGGCCAAGGGATATTTGGAAGCCCATAGAGGGCTATGGTGAAAAACGAAATATCTTCCGTTCAAAACTGGAAAGAAGCTTTCTGAGAAACTGCTCTGTGTTCTGTTAATTCATCTCACAGAGTTACATCTTTCCCTTCAACAAGCCTTTCGCTAATTCTGTTCTTGTGGAATTGGAAAAGGGATATTTGGAAGCCCATAGAGGGCTATGTTGAAAAACGAAATATCTTCCGTTCCAAACTGGAAAGAAGCTTTCTGAGAAACTGCTCTGTGTTGTGTTAATTCATCTCACAGAGTTACATCTTTCCCTTCAAGAAGGGTTTCGCTAAGGCTGTTCTTGTGGAATTGGCAAAGGGATATTGGGAAGCCCATAGAGGGCTATGGTGAAAAAGGAAGTATCTTCCGTTCCAAACTGGAAAGAAGCTTTCTGAGAAACTGCTCTGTGTTCTGTTAATTCATCTCACAGAGTTACATCTTTCCCTTCAAGAAGCCTTTCGCTAAGGCTGTTCTTGGGGAATTGGCAAACGGATATTTGGAAGCCCATAGAGGGCTATGATGAAAAAGGAAATATGTTCCGTTCAAAACAGGAAAGAAGCTTTCTGAGAAACTGCTCTGTGTTGTGTTAATTCATCTCACAGAGTTACCTCTTTCCCTTCAAGAAGCCTTTCGCTAAGGCTGTTCTTGTGGAATTGGCAAAGGGATATTTGGAAGCCCATAGAGGGCTATGGTGAAAAAGGAAATATCTTCCGTTCCAAACTGGAAAGAAGCTTTCTGAGAAACTGCTCTGTGTTCTGTTAATTCATCTCACAGAGTTACATCTTTCCCTTCAAGAAGCGTTTCGCTAAGGCTGTTCTTGTGGAATTGGCAAAGGGATATTGGGAAGCCCATAGAGGGCTATGGTGAAAAAGGAAATATCTTCCGTTCCAAACAGGAAAGAAGCTTTCTGCGAAACTGCTCTGTGTTCTGTTAATTCATCTCACAGAGTTACATCTTTCCCTTCAAGAAGCCTTTCGCTAAGGCTGTTCTTGTGGAATTGGCAAAGGGATATTTGGAAGCCCATAGAGGGCTATGGTGAAAAAGGAAATATCTTCTTTCAAAACTGGAAAGAAGCTTTCTGAGAAACTGCTCTGTGTTCTGTTAATTCATCTCACAGAGTTACATCATTCCCTTCAAGAAGCCTTTCGCTAAGGCTGTTTTTGTCGAATTGGCAAAGGGATATTTGGAAGCCCATAAAGGGCTATGGTGAAAAAGGAAATATCTTCCGTTCCAAACTGGAAAGAAGCTTTCTGCGAAACTGCTCTGTGTTCTGTTAATTCATCTCACAGAGTTACATCTTTCCCTTCAAGAAGCCTTTCACTAAGGCTGTTCTTGTGGAATTGTCAAAGGGATATTTGGAAGCCCATAGAGGGCTATGGTGAAAAAGGAAATATCTTCCGTTCCAAACTGGAAAGAAGCTTTCTGAGAAACTGCTCTGTGTTCTGTTAATTCATCTCACAGAGTTACATCTTTCCCTTCAAGAAGCTTTTAGCTAAGGCTGTTCTTGTGGAATTGGCAAACGGATATTTGGAAGCTCATAGAGGGCTATGTTGAAAAACGAAATATCTTCCGTTCAAAACTGGAAAAAGCTTTCTGAGAAACTGCTCTGTGTTGTGTTAATTCATCTCACAGAGTTACATCTTTCCCTTCAAGAAGCGTTTCGCTAAGGCTGTTCTTGTGGAATTGGCAAAGGGATATTGGGAAGCCCATAGAGGGCTATGGTGAAAAAGGAAGTATCTTCCGTTCAAAACTGGAAAGAAGCTTTCTGAGAAACTGCTCTGTGTTCTGTTAATTCATCTCACAGAGTTACATCTTTCCCTTCAAGAAGCCTTTCGCTAAGGCTGTTCTTGGGGAATTGGCAAACGGATATTTGGAAGCCCATAGAGGGCTATGATGAAAAAGGAAATATGTTCCGTTCAAAACAGGAAAGAAGCTTTCTGAGAAACTGCTCTGTGTTGTGTTAATTCATCTCACAGAGTTACATCTTTCCCTTCAAGAAGCCTTTCGCTAAGGCTGTTCTTGTGGAATTGGCAAAGGGATATTTGGAAGCCCATAGAGGGCTATGGTGAAAAAGGAAATATCTTCCGTTCCAAACTGGAAAGAAGCTTTCTGAGAAACTGCTCTGTGTTCTGTTAATTCATCTCACAGAGTTACATCTTTCCCTTCAAGAAGCGTTTCGCTAAGGCTGTTCTTGTGGAATTGGCAAAGGGATATTGGGAAGCCCATAGAGGGCTATGGTGAAAAAGGAAATATCTTCCGTTCCAAACAGGAAAGAAGCTTTCTGCGAAACTGCTCTGTGTTCTGTTAATTCATCTCACAGAGTTACATCTTTCCCTACAAGAAGCCTTTCGCTAAGGCTGTTCTTGTGGAATTGGCAAAGGGATATTTGGAAGCCCATAGAGGGCTATGGTGAAAAAGGAAATATCTTCTTTCAAAACTGGAAAGAAGCTTTCTGAGAAACTGCTCTGTGTTCTGTTAATTCATCTCACAGAGTTACATCATTCCCTTCAAGAAGCCTTTCGCTAAGGCTGTTCTTGTCGAATTGGCAAAGGGATATTTGGAAGCCCATAAAGGGCTATGGTGAAAAAGGAAATATCTTCCGTTCCAAACTGGAAAGAAGCTTTCTGCGAAACTGCTCTGTGTTCTGTTAATTCATCTCACAGAGTTACATCTTTCCCTTCAAGAAGCCTTTCACTAAGGCTGTTCTTGTGGAATTGTCAAAGGGATATTTGGAAGCCCATAGAGGGCTATGGTGAAAAAGGAAATATCTTCCGTTCCAAACTGGAAAGAAGCTTTCTGAGAAACTGCTCTGTGTTCTGTTAATTCATCTCACAGAGTTACATCTTTCCCTTCAAGAAGCTTTTAGCTAAGGCTGTTCTTGTGGAATTGGCAAACGGATATTTGGAAGCTCATAGAGGGCTATGTTGAAAAACGAAATATCTTCCGTTCAAAACTGGAAAAAGCTTTCTGAGAAACTGCTCTGTGTTGTGTTAATTCATCTCACAGAGTTACATCTTTCCCTTCAAGAAGCGTTTCGCTAAGGCTGTTCTTGTGGAATTGGCAAAGGGATATTGGGAAGCCCATAGAGGGCTATGGTGAAAAAGGAAGTATCTTCCGTTCAAAACTGGAAAGAAGCTTTCTGAGAAACTGCTCTGTGTTCTGTTAATTCATCTCACAGAGTTACATCTTTCCCTTCAAGAAGCCTTTCGCTAAGGCTGTTCTTGGGGAATGGCAAACGGATATTTGGAAGCCCATAGAGGGCTATGGTGAAAAAGGAAATATGTTCCGTTCAAAACTGGAAAGAAGCTTTCTGAGAAACTGCTCTGTGTTCTGTTAATTCATCTCACAGAGTTACATCTTTGCCTTCAAGAAGCGTTTCGCTAAGGCTGTTCTTGTGGAATTGGCAAAGGGATATTGGGAAGCCCATAGAGGGCTATGGTGAAAAAGGAAATATCTTCCGTTCCAAACAGGAAAGAAGCTTTCTGCGAAACTGCTCTGTGTTCTGTTAATTCATCTCACAGAGTTACATGTTTCCCTTCAAGAAGCTTTTAGCTAAGGCTGTTCTTGTGGAATTGGCAAACGGATATTTGGAAGCTCATAGAGGGCTATGTTGAAAAACGAAATATCTTCCGTTCAAAACTGGAAAAAGCTTTCTGAGAAACTGCTCTGTGTTGTGTTAATTCATCTCACAGAGTTACATCTTTCCCTTCAAGAAGCGTTTCGCTAAGTCTGTTTTTGTGGAATTGGCAAAGGGATATTGGGAAGCCCATAGAGGGCTATGGTGAAAAAGGAAGTATCTTCCGTTCAAAACTGGAAAGAAGCTTTCTGAGAAACTGCTCTGTGTTCTGTTAATTCATCTCACAGAGTTACATCTTTCCCTTCAAGAAGCCTTTCGCTAAGGCTGTTCTTGGGGAATTGGCAAACGGATATTTGGAAGCCCATAGAGGGCTATGATGAAAAAGGAAATATGTTCCGTTCAAAACTGGAAAGAAGCTTTCTGAGAAACTGCTCTGTGTTGTGTTAATTCATCTCACAGAGTTACATCTTTCCCTTCAAAAGCCTTTCGCTAAGGCTGTTCTTGTGGAATTGGCAAAGGGATATTTGGAAGCCCATAGAGGGCTATGGTGAAAAACGAAATATCTTCCGTTCCAAACTGGAAAGAAGCTTTCTGAGAAACTGCTCTGTGTTCTGTTAATTCATCTCACAGAGTTACATCTTTCCCTTCAAGAAGCGTTTCGCTAAGGCTGTTCTTGTGGAATTGGCAAAGGGATATTGGGAAGCACATAGAGGGCTATGGTGAAAAAGGAAATATCTTCTTTCAAAACTGGAAAGAAGCTTTCTGAGAAACTGCTCTGTGTTCTGTTAATTCATCTCACAGAGTTACATCATTCCCTTCAAGAAGCCTTTCGCTAAGGCTGTTCTTGTGGAATTGGCAAAGGGATATTTGGAAGCCCCTAGAGGGCTATGGTGAAAAAGGAAATATCTTCCGTTCCAAACTGGAAAGAAGCTTTCTGAGAAACTGCTCTGTGTTCTGTTAATTCATCTCACAGAGTTACATCTATCCCTTCAAGAAGCGTTTCGCTTAGGCTGCTCTTGTAGAATTGTCAAAGGGATATTGGGAAGCCCATAGAGGGCTATGGTGAAAAAGGAAATATCTTCCGTTCCAAACTGGAAAGAAGCTTTCTGCGAAACTGCTCTGTGTTGTGTTAATTCATCTCACAGAGTTACATCTTTCCCTTCAAGAAGCCTTTCGCTAAGGCTGTTCTTGTGGAATTGGCAAAGGGGTATTTGGAAGCCCATAGAGGGCTATGGGGAAAAAGGAAATATCTTCTTTCAAAACTGGAAAGAAGCTTTCTGAGAAACTGCTCTGTGTTCTGTTAATTCATCTCACAGAGTTACATCATTCCCTTCAAGAAGCCTTTCGCTAAGGCTGTTCTTGTCGAATTGGCAAAGGGATATTTGGAAGCCCATAAAGGGCTATGGTGAAAAAGGAAATATCTTCCGTTCCAAACTGGAAAGAAGCTTTCTGCGAAACTGCTCTGTGTTCTGCTAATTCATCTCACAGAGTTACAGCTTTCCCTTCAAGAAGCCTTTCGCTAAAGCTGTTCTTGTGGAATTGGCAAAGGGATATTTGGAAGCCCATCGAGGGCTATGGTGAAAAAGGAAATATCTTCCGTTCCAAACTGGAAAGAAGCTTTCTGAGAAACTGCTCTGTGTTCTGTTAATTCATCTCACAGAGTTACATCTTTCCCTTCAAGAAGCCTTTCGCTAAGGCTGTTCTTGTGGAATTGGCAAAGGGATATTGTGAAGTCCATAGAGGGCTATGGTGAAAAAGGAAATATCTTCCGTTAAAAACTGGAAAGATGCTTTCTGAGAAACTGCTCTGTGTTCTGTTAATTCATCTCACAGAGTTACATCTTTCCCTTCAAGAAGCCTTTCGCTAAGGCTGTTCTTGAGGAATTGGCAAACAGATATTAGGAAGCCCATAGACGGCTATGGTGAAACAGGAAATATCTTCCGTTCAAAACTGAAAAGAAGCTTTCTGAGAAACTGCTCTGTGTTCTGTTAATTCATCTCACAGAGTTACATCTTTCCCTTCAAGAAGACTTTCGCTAAGGCTCTTCTTGTGGAATTGGCAAGGGGATATTTGGAAGCCCATAGAGGGCTATGGTGAAAAGGGAAATATCTTCCGTTCCAAACTGGAAAGAAGCTTTCTGAGAAACTGCTCTGTGTTCTGTTAATTCATCTCACAGCGTTACATCTTTCCCTTCAAGAAGACTTTCGCTAAGGCTGTTCTTGTGGAATTGGCAAAGGGATATTTGGAAGACCATAGAGGGCTATGGTGAAAAACGAAATATCTTCCGTTGCAAACTGGAAAGACGCTTTCTGAGAAACTGCTCTGTGTTCTGTTAATTCATGTCACTGTTAATTCATGTCACAGAGTTACATCTTTCCCTTCAAGAAGCCTTTCGCTAAGGCTGTTCTTGTGGAATTGGCAAAGGGATATTTGGAAGCCCATAGAGGGCTATGGTGAAAAAGGAAATATCTTCCTTTCAAAACTGGAAAGAAGTTTTCTGAGAAAATGCTCTGTGTTCTGTTAATTCATCTAACAGAGTTACATCATTCCCTTCAAGAAGCCTTTCGCTAAGGCTGTTCTTGTCGAATTGGCAAAGGGATATTTGGGAGCCCATAAAGGGCTATGGTGAAAAAGGAAATACCTTCCGTTCCAAACTGGAAAGAAGCGTTCTGAGAAACTGCTCTGTGTTCTGTTAATTCATCTCACAGAGTTACATCTTTCCCTTCAAGAAGCCTTTCGCTAAGGCGGTTCTTGTGGAATTGGCAAAGGGATATTTGGAAGCACATAGAGGGCTATGGTGAAAAAGGAAATATCTTCCGTTCCAAACTGGAAAGAAGCTTTCTGAGAAACTGCTCTGTGTTCTGTTAATTCATGTCCCTGTTAATTCATGTCACTGAGTTACATCTTTCCCTTCAAGAAGCCTTTCGCTAAGGCTGTTCTTGTGGAATTGGCAAAGGGATACTTGGAAGTCCAAAGAGGGCTATGGTGAAAAAGGAAATATCTTCCGTTCAAAACTGGAAAGAAGCTTTCTGAGAAACTGCTCTGTGTTCTGTTAATTCATCTCACAGAGTTACATCTTTCCCTTCAAGAAGTCTTTCGCTAAGGCTGTTCTTGTGGAATTGGCAATGGGATATTAGGAAGCCCATAGAGGGGTATGGTGAAAAAGGACATATCTTCCTTTCAAAAGTGGAAAGAAGCTTTCTGAGAAACTGCTCTGTGTTCTGTTAATTCTTTTCACTGTTAATTCATGTCACAGAGTTACATCTTTCCCTTCAAGAAGGCTTTCGCTAAGGCTGTTCTTCTGGAATTGGCAAAGGGATATTTGGAAGCCCATAGAGGGCTACGGTGAAAAAGGAATTATCTTCCGTTCCAAACTGGAAAGAAGCTTTCTGAGAAACTGCTCTGTGTTCTGTTAATTTATCTCACACAGTTACATCTTTCCCTTCAAGAAGCCTTTTGCTAAGACTGTTCTTGTGGAATTGGCAAAGGGATATTTGGAAGCCCGTAGAGTGCTATGATGAAAAAGGAAATATCTTCCGTTCCAAACTGGAAAGAAGCTTTCTGAGAAACTGCTCTGTGTTCTGTTAATTCATCTCACAGAGTTACATCTTTCCCTTCAAGAAACCTTTCGATAAGGCTGTTCTTGTGGAATTGGCAAAGGGATATTTGGAAGCCCATAGAGGGCTATGGTGAAAAAGGAAATATCTTCCGTTCCAAACTGGAAAGAAGCTTTCTGCGAAACTGCTCTGTGTTCTGTTAATCCATCTCACAGAGTTACATCTTTCCCTTCAAGAAGCCTTTCGCTAAGGCTGTTCTTGTGGAATTGGCAAAGGGATATTTGGAAGTCCATAGAGGGCTATGGTGAAAAACGAAATATCTTCCGTTCCAAACTGGAAAGAAGCTTTCTGAGAAACTGCTCTGTGTTCTGTTAATTCATCTCACAGAGTTACATCTTTCCCTTCAAGAAGCCTTTCGCTAAGGCTGTTCTTGTCGAATTGGCAAAGGGATATTTGGAAGCCGATAAAGGGCTATGGTGAAAAAGGAATTATCTTCCGTTCCAAACTGGAATGAAGCTTTCTGAGAAACTGCTCTGTGTTCTGTTAATTCATCGCACCGAGTTACATCTTTCCCTTCAAGAAGCCTTTCGCTAAGGCTGTTCTTTAGGAATTGGCAAAGGGATATTTGGAAGCCCATAGAGGGCTATGGTGAAAAACGAAATATCTTAAGTTCAAAACTAGAAAGAAGCTTTCTAAGAAACTGCTCTGTGTTCTGTTAATTCATATCACAGAGTTACATCTTTCCCTTCAAGAAGCCTTTCGCTAAGGCTGTTCTTGTGGAATTGGCAAAGGGATATTTGGAAGCCCATAAAGGGCTATGGTGAAAAAGGAAATATCTTCCGTTCCAAACTGGAAAGAAGCTTTCTGCGAAACTGCTCTGTGTTCTGCTAATTCATCTCACAGAGTTACATCTTTCCCTTCAACAAGCCTTTCGCTAAGGCTGTTCTTGTGGAATTGGAAAAGGGATATTTGGAAGCCCATAGAGGGCTATGTTGAAAAACGAAATAACTTCCGTTACAAACTGGAAAGAAGCTTTCTGAGAAACTGCTCTGTGTTGTGTTAATTCATCTCACAGAGTTACATCTTTCCCTACAAGAAGGGTTTCGCTAAGGCTGTTCTTGTGGAATTGGCAAAGGGATATTGGGAAGCCCATAGAGGGCTATGGTGAAAAAGGAAGTATCTTCCGTTCCAAACTGGAAAGAAGCTTTCTGAGAAACTGCTCTGTGTTCTGTTAATTCATCTCACAGAGTTACATCTTTCCCTTCAAGAAGCCTTTCGCTAAGGCTGTTCTTGGGGAATTGGCAAACGGATATTTGGAAGCCCATAGAGGACTATGATGAAAAAGGAAATATGTTCCGTTCAAAACTGGAAAGAAGCTTTCTGAGAAACTGCTCTGTGTTGTGTTAATTCATCTCACAGAGTTACATCTTTCCCTTCAAAAGCCTTTCGCTAAGGCTGTTCTTGTGGAATTGGCAAAGGGATATTTGGAAGCCCATAGAGGGCTATGGTGAAAAAGGAAATATCTTCCGTTCCAAACTGGAAAGATGCTTTCTGAGAAACTGCTCTGTGTTCTGTTAATTCATCTCACAGAGTTACATCTTTCCCTTCAAGAAGCGTTTCGCTAAGGCTGTTCTTGTGGAATTGGCAAAGGGATATTGGGAAGCCCATAGAGGGCTATGGTGAAAAAGGAAATATCTTCCGTTCCAAACAGGAAAGAAACTTTCTGCGAAACTGCTCTGTGTTCTGTTAATTCATCTCACAGAGTTACATCTTTCCCTTCAAGAAGCCTTTCGCTAAGGCTGTTCTTGTGGAATTGGCAAAGGGATATTGGGAAGCCCATAGAGGGCTATGGTGAAAAAGGAAATATCTTCTTTCAAAACTGGAAAGAAGCTTTCTGAGAAACTGCTCTGTGTTCTGTTAATTCATCTCACAGAGTTACATCATTCCCTTCAAGAAGCCTTTCGCTAAGGCTGTTCTTGTCGAATAGGCAAAGGGATATTTGGAAGCCCATAAAGGGCTATGGTGAAAAAGGAAATATCTTCCGTTCCAAACTGGAAAGAAGCTTTCTGCGAAACTGCTCTGTGTTCTGTTAATTCATCTCACAGAGTTACATCTTTCCCTTCAAGAAGCCTTTCACTAAGGCTGTTCTTGTGGAATTGGCAAAGGGATATTTGGAAGCCCATAGAGGGCTATGGTGAAAAAGGAAATATCTTCGGTTCCAAACTGGAAAGAAGCTTTCTGAGAAACTGCTCTGTGTTCTGTTAATTCATCTCACAGAGTTACATCTTTCCCTTCAAGAAGCCATACCCTAGGCTGTTCTTGTGGAATTGGCAAAGGGATATTTGGAAGCCCATAGAGGGCTATGGTGAAAACGAAATATCTTCCGTTCCAAACTGGAAAGAAGCTTTCTGAGAAACTGCTCTGTGTTCTGTTAATTCATCTCACAGAGTTACATCTTTCCCTTCAAGAAGCCTTTCGCTAAGGCTGTTCTTGGGGAATTGGCAAACGGATATTTGGAAGCCCATAGAGGGCTATGGTGAAAAAGGAAATATGTTCCGTTCAAAACTGGAAAGAAGCTTTCTGAGAAACTGCTCTGTGTTGTGTTAATTCATGTCACAGAGTTACATCTTTCCCTTCAAAAGCCTTTCGCTAAGGCTGTTCTTGTGGAATTGGAAAAAGGGATATTTGGAAGCCCATAGAGGGCTATGGTGAAAAAGGAAATATCTTCCGTTCAAAACTGGAAAGAAGCTTTCTGAGAAACTGCCCTGTGTTCTGTTAATTCATCTCACAGAGTTACATCTTTCCCTTCAAGAAGCGTTTCGCTAAGGCTGTTCTTGTGGAATTGGCAAAGGGATATTGGGAAGCCCATAGAGGGCTATGGAGAAAAAGGAAATATCTTCCGTTCCAAACAGGAAAGAAGCTTTCTGCGAAATTGCTCTGTGTTCTGTTAATTCATCTCACAGAGTTACATCTTTCCCTTCAAGAAGCCTTTTGCTAAGGCTGTTCTTGTGGAATTGGCAAAGGGATATTTGGAAGCCCATAGAGGGCTATGGTGAAAAAGGAAATATCTTCTTTCAAAACTAGAAAGAAGCTTTCTGAGAAACTGCTCTGTGTTCTGTTAATTCATCTCACAGAGTTACATCTTTCCCTTCAACAAGCCTTTCGCTAAGGCTGTTCTTGTGGAATTGGAAAAGGGATATTTGGAAGCCCATAGAGGGCTATGTTGAAAAACGAAATAACTTCCGTTCCAAACTGGAAAGAAGCTTTCTGAGAAACTGCTCTGTGTTCTGTTAATTCATCTCACAGAGTTACATCTTTCCCTACAAGAAGGGTTTCGCTAAGGCTGTTCTTGTGGAATTGGCAAAGGGATATTGGGAAGCCCATAGAGGGCTATGGTGAAAAAGGAAGTATCTTCCGTTCCAAACTGGAAAGAAGCTTTCTGAGAAACTGCTCTGTGTTCTGTTAATTCATCTCACAGAGTTACATCTTTCCCTTCAAGAAGCGTTTCGCTAAGGCTGTTCTTGTGGAATTGGCAAAGGGATATTGGGAAGACCATAGAGGGCTATGGTGAAAAAGGAAATATCTTCCGTTCCAAACAGGAAAGAAGCTTTCTGTGAAATTGCTCTGTGTTCTGTTAATTCATCTCACAGAGTTACATCTTTCCCTTCAAGAAGCCTTTCGCTAAGGCTGTTCTTCTGGTATTGGCAAAGGGATATTTGGAAGCCCAAAGAGGGCTATGGTGAAAAAGGAAATATCTTCCTTCAAAACTGGAAAGAAGCTTTCTGAGAAACTGCTCTGTGTTCTGTTAATTCATCTCACAGAGTTACATCATTCCCTTCAAGAAGCCTTTCGCTAAGTCTGTTCTTGTCGAATTGGCAAAGGGATATTTGGAAGCCCATAAAGGGCTATGGTGAAAAAGGAAATATCTTCCGTTCCAAACTGGAAAGAAGCTTTCTGCGAAACTGCTCTGTGTTCTGTTAATTCATCTCACATAGTTACATCTTTCCCTTCAAGAAGCGTTTCACTAAGGCTGTTCTTGTGGAATTGGCAAAGGGATATTGGGAAGCCCGTAGAGGGCTATGGTGAAAAAGGAAATATCTTCCGTTCAAAACTGGAAAGAAGCTTTCTGCGAAACTGCTCTGTGTTCTGTTAATCCATATCACAGAGTTACATCTTTCCCTTCAAGAAGCCTTTCGCTAAGGCTGTTCTTGTGGGATTGGCAAAGGGATATTTGGAAGCCCAGAGAGGGCTACGGTGAAAAAGGAAATATCTTCTTTCAAAACTGGAAAGAAGCTTTCTGAGAAACTGCTCTGCGTTCTGTTAATTCATCTCACAGAGTTACATCATTCCCTTCAAGAAGCCTTTCGCTAAGGCTGTTCTTGTGGAATTGGCCAAGGGATATTTGGAAGCCCATAGAGGGCTATGGTGAAAAACGAAATATCTTCCGTTCAAAACTGGAAAGAAGCTTTCTGAGAAACTGCTCTGTGTTCTGTTAATTCATCTCACAGAGTTACATCTTTCCCTTCAACAAGCCTTTCGCTAATTCTGTTCTTGTGGAATTGGAAAAGGGATATTTGGAAGCCCATAGAGGGCTATGTTGAAAAACGAAATATCTTCCGTTCCAAACTGGAAAGAAGCTTTCTGAGAAACTGCTCTGTGTTCTGTTAATTCATCTCACAGAGTTACATCTTTCCCTTCAAGAAGGGTTTCGCTAAGGCTGTTCTTGTGGAATTGGCAAAGGGATATTGGGAAGCCCATAGAGGGCTATGGTGAAAAAGGAAGTATCTTCCGTTCAAAACTGGAAAGAAGCTTTCTGAGAAACTGCTCTGTGTTCTGTTAATTCATCTCACAGAGTTACATCTTTCCCTTCAAGAAGCTTTTAGCTAAGGCTGTTCTTGTGGAATTGGCAAACGGATATTTGGAAGCTCATAGAGGGCTATGGTGAAAAAGGAAATATCTTAAGTTCAAAACTGGAAAGAAGCTTTATGAGAAACTGCTCTGTGTTGTGTTAATTCATCTCACAGAGTTACATCTTTCCCTTCAAGAAGCCATACCTTAGGCTGTTCTTGTGGAATTGGCAAAGGGATATTTGGAAGCCCATAGAGGGCTATGGTGAAAAACGAAATATCTTCCGTTCCAAACTGGAAAGAAGCTTTCTGAGAAACTGCTCTGTGTTGTGTTAATTCATCTCACAGAGTTACATCTTTCCCTTCAAAAGCCTTTCGCTAAGGCTGTTCTTGTGGAATTGGAAAAAGGGATATTTGGAAGCCCATAGAGGGCTATGGTGAAAAAGGAAATATCTTCCTTTCCAAACTGGAAAGAAGCTTTCTGAGAAACTGCTCTGTGTTCTGTTAATTCATCTCACAGAGTTACATCTTTCCCTTCAAGAAGCGTTTCGCTAAGGCTGTTCTTGTGGAATTGGCAAAGGGATATTGGGAAGCCCATAGAGGGCTATGGTGAAAAAGGAAATATCTTCCGTTCCAAACAGGAAAGAAGCTTTCTGCGAAATTGCTCTGTGTTCTGTTAATTCATCTCAAGGAGTTACATCTTTCCCTTCAAGAAGCCTTTCGCTAAGGCTGTTCTTGTGGAATTGGCAAAGGGATATTTGGAAGCCCATAGAGGGCTATGGTGAAAAAGGAAATATCTTCTTTCAAAACTGGAAAGAAGCTTTCTGAGAAACTGCTCTGTGTTCTGTTAATTCATCTCACAGAGTTACATCTTTCCCTTCAACAAGCCTTTCGCTAAGGCTGTTCTTGTGGAATTGGAAAAGGGATATTTGGAAGCCCATAGAGGGCTATGTTGAAAAACGAAATAACTTCCGTTCCAAACTGGAAAGAAGCTTTCTGAGAAACTGCTCTGTGTTCTGTTAATTCATCTCACAGAGTTACATCTTTCCCTACAAGAAGGGTTTCGCTAAGGCTGTTCTTGTGGAATTGGCAAAGGGATATTGGGAAGCCCATAGAGGGCTATGGTGAAAAAGGAAGTATCTTCCGTTCCAAACTGGAAAGAAGCTTTCTGAGAAACTGCTCTGTGTTCTGTTAATTCATCTCACAGAGTTACATCTTTCCCTTCAAGAAGCGTTTCGCTAAGGCTGTTCTTGTGGAATTGGCAAAGGGATATTGGGAAGACCATAGAGGGCTATGGTGAAAAAGGAAATATCTTCCGTTCCAAACAGGAAAGAAGCTTTCTGTGAAATTGCTCTGTGTTCTGTTAATTCATCTCACAGAGTTACATCTTTCCCTTCAAGAAGCCTTTCGCTAAGGCTGTTCTTCTGGAATTGGCAAAGGGATATTTGGAAGCCCAAAGAGGGCTATGGTGAAAAAGGAAATATCTTCTTTCAAAACTGGAAAGAAGCTTTCTGAGAAACTGCTCTGTGTTCTGTTAATTCATCTCACAGAGTTACATCATTCCCTTCAAGAAGCCTTTCGCTAAGGCTGTTCTTGTCGAATTGGCAAAGGGATATTTGGAAGCCCATAAAGGGCTATGGTGAAAAAGGAAATATCTTCCGTTCCAAACTGGAAAGAAGCTTTCTGCGAAACTGCTCTGTGTTCTGTTAATTCATCTCACAGAGTTACATCTTTCCCTACAAGAAGCCTTTCACTAAGGCTGTTCTTGTGAAATTGGCAAAGGGATATTTGGAAGCCCATAGAGGGCTATGGTGAAAAAGGAAATATCTTCCGTTCCAAACTGGAAAGAAGCTTTCTGAGAAACTGCTCTGTGTTCTGTTAATTCATCTCACAGAGTTACATCTATCCCTTCAAGAAGCGTTTCGCTTAGGCTGTTCTTGTGGAATTGGCAAAGGGATATTGGGAAGCCCATAGAGGGCTATGGTGAAAAAGGAAATATCTTCCGTTCCAAACTGGAAAGAAGCTTTCTGCGAAACTGCTCTGTGTTGTGTTAATTCATCTCACAGACTTACATCTTTCCCTTCAAGAAGCCTTTCGCTAAGGCTGTTCTTGTGGTATTGGCAAATGGATATTTGGAAGCCCATAGAGGGCTATTGTGAAAAAGGAAATATCTTCCGTTCCAAACTGGAAAGAAGCTTTCTGAGAATCTGCTCTGTGTTCTGTTAATTCATGTCACAGAGTTACATCTTTCCCTTCAAGAAGCCTTTCGCTAAGGCTGTTCTTTTGGAATTGGCAAAGGGATATTGTGAAGTCCATAGAGGGCTATGGTGAAAAAGGAAATATCTTCCGTTCAAAACTGGAAAGATGCTTTCTGAGAAACTGCTCTGTGTTCTGTTAATTCATCTCACAGAGTTACATCTTTCCCTTCAAGAAGCCTTTCGCTAAGGCTGTTCTTGAGGAATTCGCAAACAGATATTTGGAAGCCCATAGACGGCTATGGTGAAACAGGAAATATCTTCCGTTCAAAACTGGAAAGAAGCTTTCTGAGAAACTGCTCTGTGTTCTGTTAATTCATGTCACAGAGTTACATCTTTCCCTTCAAGAAGCCTTTCGCTAAGGCTGTTCTTGTGGAATTGGCAAAGGGATATTTGGAAGCCCATAGAGGGCTATGGTGAAAAACGAAATATCTTAAGTTCAAAACTAGAAAGAAGCTTTCTAAGAAACTGCTCTGTGTTCTGTTAATTCATATCACAGAGTTACATCTTTCCCTTCAAGAAGCCTTTCGCTAAGGCTGTTCTTGTGGAATTGGCAAAGGGATATTTGGAAGCCCATAGAGGGCTATGTTGAAAAACGAAATATCTTCCGTTCCAAACAGGAAAGAAGATTTCTGAGAAACTGCTCTGTGTTCTGTTAATTCATCTCACAGAGTTACATCTTTCCCTTCAAGAAGGGTTTCGCTAAGGCTGTTCTTGTGGAATTGGCAAAGGGATATTTGGAAGCCCATAGAGGGCTATGGTGAAAAAGGAAGTATCTTCCTTTCAAAACTGGAAAGAAGCTTTCTGAGAAACTGCTCTGTGTTCTGTTAATTCATCTCACAGAGTTACATCTTTCCCTTCAAGAAGCGTTTCACTAAGGCTGTTCTTGTGGAATTGGCAAAGGGATATTGGGAAGCCCGTAGAGGGCTATGGTGAAAAAGGAAATATCTTCCGTTCAAAACTGGAAAGAAGCTTTCTGCGAAACTGCTCTGTGTTCTGTTAATCCATATCACAGAGTTACATCTTTCCCTTCAAGAAGCCTTTCGCTAAGGCTGTTGTTGTGGAATTGGCAAAGGGATATTTGGAAGCCCATAGAGGGCTACGGTGAAAAAGGAAATATCTTCTTTCAAAACTGGAAACAAGCTTTCTGAGAAACTGCTCTGCATTCTGTTAATTCATCTCACAGAGTTACATCATTCCCTTCAAGAAGCCTTTCGCTAAGGCTGTTCTTGTGGAATTGGCCAAGGGATATTTGGAAGCCCATAGAGGGCTATGGTGAAAAACGAAATATCTTCCATTCAAAACTGGAAAGAAGCTTTCTGAGAAACTGCTCTGTGTTCTGTTAATTCATCTCACAGAGTTACATCTTTCCCTTCAACAAGCCTTTCGCTAATTCTGTTCTTGTGGAATTGGAAAAGGGATATTTGGAAGCCCATAGAGGGCTATGTTGAAAAACGAAATATCTTCCGTTCCAAACTGGAAAGAAGCTTTCTGAGAAACTGCTCTGTGTTGTGTTAATTCATCTCACAGAGTTACCTCTTTCCCTTCAAGAAGCCTTTCGCTAAGGCTGTTCTTGTGGAATTGGCAAAGGGATATTTGGAAGCCCATAGAGGGCTATGGTGAAAAAGGAAATATCTTCCGTTCCAAACTGGAAAGAAGCTTTCTGAGAAACTGCTCTGTGTTCTGTTAATTCATCTCACAGAGTTACATCTTTCCCTTCAAGAAGCGTTTCGCTAAGGCTGTTCTTGTGGAATTGGCAAAGGGATATTGGGAAGCCCATAGAGGGCTATGGTGAAAAAGGAAATATCTTCCGTTCCAAACAGGAAAGAAGCTTTCTGCGAAACTGCTCTGTGTTCTGTTAATTCATCTCACAGAGTTACATCTTTCCCTTCAAGAAGCCTTTCGCTAAGGCTGTTCTTGTGGAATTGGCAAAGGGATATTTGGAAGCCCATAGAGGGCTATGGTGAAAAAGGAAATATCTTCTTTCAAAACTGGAAAGAAGCTTTCTGAGAAACTGCTCTGTGTTCTGTTAATTCATCTCACAGAGTTACATCATTCCCTTCAAGAAGCCTTTCGCTAAGGCTGTTTTTGTCGAATTGGCAAAGGGATATTTGGAAGCCCATAAAGGGCTATGGTGAAAAAGGAAATATCTTCCGTTCCAAACTGGAAAGAAGCTTTCTGCGAAACTGCTCTGTGTTCTGTTAATTCATCTCACAGAGTTACATCTTTCCCTTCAAGAAGCCTTTCACTAAGGCTGTTCTTGTGGAATTGTCAAAGGGATATTTGGAAGCCCATAGAGGGCTATGGTGAAAAAGGAAATATCTTCCGTTCCAAACTGGAAAGAAGCTTTCTGAGAAACTGCTCTGTGTTCTGTTAATTCATCTCACAGAGTTACATCTTTCCCTTCAAGAAGCTTTTAGCTAAGGCTGTTCTTGTGGAATTGGCAAACGGATATTTGGAAGCTCATAGAGGGCTATGTTGAAAAACGAAATATCTTCCGTTCAAAACTGGAAAAAGCTTTCTGAGAAACTGCTCTGTGTTGTGTTAATTCATCTCACAGAGTTACATCTTTCCCTTCAAGAAGCGTTTCGCTAAGGCTGTTCTTGTGGAATTGGCAAAGGGATATTGGGAAGCCCATAGAGGGCTATGGTGAAAAAGGAAGTATCTTCCGTTCAAAACTGGAAAGAAGCTTTCTGAGAAACTGCTCTGTGTTCTGTTAATTCATCTCACAGAGTTACATCTTTCCCTTCAAGAAGCCTTTCGCTAAGGCTGTTCTTGGGGAATTGGCAAACGGATATTTGGAAGCCCATAGAGGGCTATGATGAAAAAGGAAATATGTTCCGTTCAAAACAGGAAAGAAGCTTTCTGAGAAACTGCTCTGTGTTGTGTTAATTCATCTCACAGAGTTACATCTTTCCCTTCAAGAAGCCTTTCGCTAAGGCTGTTCTTGTGGAATTGGCAAAGGGATATTTGGAAGCCCATAGAGGGCTATGGTGAAAAAGGAAATATCTTCCGTTCCAAACTGGAAAGAAGCTTTCTGAGAAACTGCTCTGTGTTCTGTTAATTCATCTCACAGAGTTACATCTTTCCCTTCAAGAAGCGTTTCGCTAAGGCTGTTCTTGTGGAATTGGCAAAGGGATATTGGGAAGCCCATAGAGGGCTATGGTGAAAAAGGAAATATCTTCCGTTCCAAACAGGAAAGAAGCTTTCTGCGAAACTGCTCTGTGTTCTGTTAATTCATCTCACAGAGTTACATCTTTCCCTTCAAGAAGCCTTTCGCTAAGGCTGTTCTTGTGGAATTGGCAAAGGGATATTTGGAAGCCCATAGAGGGCTATGGTGAAAAAGGAAATATCTTCTTTCAAAACTGGAAAGAAGCTTTCTGAGAAACTGCTCTGTGTTCTGTTAATTCATCTCACAGAGTTACATCATTCCCTTCAAGAAGCCTTTCGCTAAGGCTGTTCTTGTCGAATTGGCAAAGGGATATTTGGAAGCCCATAAAGGGCTATGGTGAAAAAGGAAATATCTTCCGTTCCAAACTGGAAAGAAGCTTTCTGCGAAACTGCTCTGTGTTCTGTTAATTCATCTCACAGAGTTACATCTTTCCCTTCAAGAAGCCTTTCACTAAGGCTGTTCTTGTGGAATTGTCAAAGGGATATTTGGAAGCCCATAGAGGGCTATGGTGAAAAAGGAAATATCTTCCGTTCCAAACTGGAAAGAAGCTTTCTGAGAAACTGCTCTGTGTTCTGTTAATTCATCTCACAGAGTTACATCTTTCCCTTCAAGAAGCTTTTAGCTAAGGCTGTTCTTGTGGAATTGGCAAACGGATATTTGGAAGCTCATAGAGGGCTATGTTGAAAAACGAAATATCTTCCGTTCAAAACTGGAAAAAGCTTTCTGAGAAACTGCTCTGTGTTGTGTTAATTCATCTCACAGAGTTACATCTTTCCCTTCAAGAAGCGTTTCGCTAAGGCTGTTCTTGTGGAATTGGCAAAGGGATATTGGGAAGCCCATAGAGGGCTATGGTGAAAAAGGAAGTATCTTCCGTTCAAAACTGGAAAGAAGCTTTCTGAGAAACTGCTCTGTGTTCTGTTAATTCATCTCACAGAGTTACATCTTTCCCTTCAAGAAGCCTTTCGCTAAGGCTGTTCTTGGGGAATGGCAAACGGATATTTGGAAGCCCATAGAGGGCTATGGTGAAAAAGGAAATATGTTCCGTTCAAAACTGGAAAGAAGCTTTCTGAGAAACTGCTCTGTGTTCTGTTAATTCATCTCACAGAGTTACATCTTTGCCTTCAAGAAGCGTTTCGCTAAGGCTGTTCTTGTGGAATTGGCAAAGGGATATTGGGAAGCCCATAGAGGGCTATGGTGAAAAAGGAAATATCTTCCGTTCCAAACAGGAAAGAAGCTTTCTGCGAAACTGCTCTGTGTTCTGTTAATTCATCTCACAGAGTTACATGTTTCCCTTCAAGAAGCTTTTAGCTAAGGCTGTTCTTGTGGAATTGGCAAACGGATATTTGGAAGCTCATAGAGGGCTATGTTGAAAAACGAAATATCTTCCGTTCAAAACTGGAAAAAGCTTTCTGAGAAACTGCTCTGTGTTGTGTTAATTCATCTCACAGAGTTACATCTTTCCCTTCAAGAAGCGTTTCGCTAAGTCTGTTTTTGTGGAATTGGCAAAGGGATATTGGGAAGCCCATAGAGGGCTATGGTGAAAAAGGAAGTATCTTCCGTTCAAAACTGGAAAGAAGCTTTCTGAGAAACTGCTCTGTGTTCTGTTAATTCATCTCACAGAGTTACATCTTTCCCTTCAAGAAGCCTTTCGCTAAGGCTGTTCTTGGGGAATTGGCAAACGGATATTTGGAAGCCCATAGAGGGCTATGATGAAAAAGGAAATATGTTACGTTCAAAACTGGAAAGAAGCTTTCTGAGAAACTGCTCTGTGTTGTGTTAATTCATCTCACAGAGTTACATCTTTCCCTTCAAAAGCCTTTCGCTAAGGCTGTTCTTGTGGAATTGGCAAAGGGATATTTGGAAGCCCATAGAGGGCTATGGTGAAAAACGAAATATCTTCCGTTCCAAACTGGAAAGAAGCTTTCTGAGAAACTGCTCTGTGTTCTGTTAATTCATCTCACAGAGTTACATCTTTCCCTTCAAGAAGCGTTTCGCTAAGGCTGTTCTTGTGGAATTGGCAAAGGGATATTGGGAAGCACATAGAGGGCTATGGTGAAAAAGGAAATATCTTCTTTCAAAACTGGAAAGAAGCTTTCTGAGAAACTGCTCTGTGTTCTGTTAATTCATCTCACAGAGTTACATCATTCCCTTCAAGAAGCCTTTCGCTAAGGCTGTTCTTGTCGAATTGGCAAAGGGATATTTGGAAGCCCATAAAGGGCTATGGTGAAAAAGGAAATATCGTCCGTTCCAAACTGGAAAGAATCTTTCTGCGAAACTGCTCTGTGTTCTGTTAATTCATCTCACAGAGTTACATCTTTCCCTTCAAGAAGCCTTTCACTAAGGCTGTTCTTGTGGAATTGGCAAAGGGATATTTGGAAGCCCATAGAGGGCTATGGTGAAAAAGGAAATATCTTCCGTTCCAAACTGGAAAGAAGCTTTCTGAGAAACTGCTCTGTGTTCTGTTAATTCATCTCACAGAGTTACATCTTTCCCTTCAAGAAGCGTTTCGCTTAGGCTGTTCTTGTGGAATTGGCAAAGGGATATTGGGAAGCCCATAGAGGGCTATGGTGAAAAATTAAATATCTTCCGTTCCAAACTGGAAAGAAGCTTTCTGCGAAACTGCTCTGTGTTGTGTTAATTCATCTCACAGAGTTACATCTTTCCCTTCAAGAAGCCTTTCGCTAAGGCTGTTCTTGTGGTATTGGCAAATGGATATTTGGAAGCCCATAGAGGGCTATGGTGAAAAAGGAAATATCTTCCGTTACAAACTGGAAAGAAGCTTTCTGAGAAACTGCTCTGTGTTCTGTTAATTCATCTCACAGAGTTACATCTTTCCCTTCAAGAAGCCTTTCGCTAAGGCTGTTCTTGTGGAATTGGCAAAGGGATATTGTGAAGTCCATAGAGGGCTATGGTGAAAAAGGAAATATCTTCCGTTCAAAACTGGAAAGATGCTTTCTGAGAAACTGCTCTGTGTTCTGTTAATTCATCTCACAGAGTTACATCTTTCCCTTCAAGAAGCGTTTCGCTAAGTCTGTTCTTGTGGAATTGGCAAAGGGATATTGGGAAGCCCATAGAGGGCTATGGTGAAAAAGGAAATATCTTCCGTTCCAAACAGGAAAGAAGCTTTCTGCGAAACTGCTCTGTGTTCTGTTAATTCATATCACAGAGTTACATCTTTCCCTTCAAGAAGCCTTTCGCTAAGGCTGTTCTTGTGGAATTGGCAAAGGGATATTTGGAAGCCCATAGAGGGCTATGGTGAAAAAGGAAATATCTACTTTCAAAACTGGAAAGAAGCTTTCTGAGAAACTGCTCTGTGTTCTGTTATTTCATCTCACAGAGTTACATCATTCCCTTCCAGAAGCCTTTCGTTAAGGCTGTTCTTGTCGAATTGGCAAAGGGATATTTGGAAGCTCATAAAGGGCTATGGTGAAAAAGGAAATATCTTCCGTTCCAAACTGGAAAGGAGCTTTCTGCGAAACTGCTCTGTGTTCTGTTAATTCATCTCACAGAGTTACATCTTTCCCTTCAAGAAGCCTTTCACTAAGGCTGTTCTTGTGGAATTGGCAAAGGGATATTTGGAAGCCCCTAGAGGGCTATGGTGAAAAAGGAAATATCTTCCGTTCCAAACTGGAAAGAAGCTTTCTGAGAAACTGCTCTGTGTTCTGTTAATTCATCTCACAGAGTTACATCTATCCCTTCAAGAAGCGTTTCGCTTAGGCTGCTCTTGTAGAATTGTCAAAGGGATATTGGGAAGCCCATAGAGGGCTATGGTGAAAAAGGAAATATCTTCCGTTCCAAACTGGAAAGAAGCTTTCTGCGAAACTGCTCTGTGTTGTGTTAATTCATCTCACAGAGTTACATCTTTCCCTTCAAGAAGCCTTTCGCTAAGGCTGTTCTTGTGGAATTGGCAAAGGGGTATTTGGAAGCCCATAGAGGGCTATGGGGAAAAAGGAATTATCTTCTTTCAAAACTGGAAAGAAGCTTTCTGAGAAACTGCTCTGTGTTCTGTTAATTCATCTCACAGAGTTACATCATTCCCTTCAAGAAGCCTTTCGCTAAGGCTGTTCTTGTCGAATTGGCAAAGGGATATTTGGAAGCCCATAAAGGGCTATGGTGAAAAAGGAAATATCTTCCGTTCCAAACTGGAAAGAAGCTTTCTGCGAAACTGCTCTGTGTTCTGCTAATTCATCTCACAGAGTTACAGCTTTCCCTTCAAGAAGCCTTTCGCTAAAGCTGTTCTTGTGGAATTGGCAAAGGGATATTTGGAAGCCCATCGAGGGCTATGGTGAAAAAGGAAATATCTTCCGTTCCAAACTGGAAAGAAGCTTTCTGAGAAACTGCTCTGTGTTCTGTTAATTCATCTCACAGAGTTACATCTTTCCCTTCAAGAAGCCTTTCGCTAAGGCTGTTCTTGTGGAATTGGCAAAGGGATATTGTGAAGTCCATAGAGGGCTATGGTGAAAAAGGAAATATCTTCCGTTAAAAACTGGAAAGATGCTTTCTGAGAAACTGCCCTGTGTTCTGTTAATTCATCTCACAGAGTTACATCTTTCCCTTCAAGAAGCCTTTCGCTAAGGCTGTTCTTGAGGAATAGGCAAACAGATATTAGGAAGCCCATAGACGGCTATGGTGAAACAGGAAATATCTTCCGTTCAAAACTGGAAAGAAGCTTTCTGAGAAACTGCTCTGTGTTCTGTTAATTCATCTCACAGAGTTACATCTTTCCCTTCAAGAAGACTTTCGCTAAGGCTCTTCTTGTGGAATTGGCAAAGGGATATTTGGAATCCCATAGAGGGCTATGGTGAAAAACGAAATATCTTAAGTTCAAAACTAGAAAGAAGCTTTCTAAGAAACTGCTCTGTGTTCTGTTAATTCATATCACAGAGTTACATCTTTCCCTTCAAGAAGCCTTTCGCTAAGGCTGTTCTTGTGGAATTGGCAAGGGGATATTTGGAAGCCCATAGAGGGCTATGGTGAAAAGGGAAATATCTTCCGTTCCAAACTGGAAAGAAGCTTTCTGAGAAACTGCTCTGTGTTCTGTTAATTCATCTCACAGAGTTACATCTTTCCCTTCAAGAAGACTTTCGCTAAGGCTGTTCTTGTGGAATTGGCAAAGGGATATTTGGAAGACCATAGAGGGCTATGGTGAAAAACGAAATATCTTCCGTTGCAAACTGGAAAGACGCTTTCTGAGAAACTGCTCTGTGTTCTGTTAATTCATGTCACTGTTAATTCATGTCACAGAGTTACATCTTTCCCTTCAAGAAGCCTTTCGCTAAGGCTGTTCTTGTGGAATTGGCAAAGGGATATTTGGAAGCCCATAGAGGGCTATGGTGAAAAACGAAATATCTTCCGTTCCAAACTGGAAAGAAGCTTTCTGAGAAACTGCTCTGTGTTCTGTTAATTCATATCACAGAGTTACATCTTTCCCTTCAAGAAGCGTTTCGCTAAGGCTGTTCTTGTGGAATTGGCAAAGGGATACTTGGAAGCCCATAGAGGGCTATGGTGAAAAAGGAAATATCTTCGTTTCAAAACTGGAAAGAAGTTTTCTGAGAAAATGCTCTGTGTTCTGTTAATTCATCTAACAGAGTTACATCATTCCCTTCAAGAAGCCTTTCGCTAAGGCTGTTCTTGTCGAATTGGCAAAGGGATATTTGGGAGCCCATAAAGGGCTATGGTGAAAAAGGAAATACCTTCCGTTCCAAACTGGAAAGAAGCGTTCTGAGAAACTGCTCTGTGTTCTGTTAATTCATCTCACAGAGTTACATATTTCCCTTCAAGAAGCCTTTCGCTAAGGCTGTTCTTCTGGAATTGGCAAAGGGATATTTGGAAGCACATAGAGGGCTATGGTGAAAAAGGAAATATCTTCCGTTCCAAACTGGAAAGAAGCTTTCTGAGAAACTGCTCTGTGTTCTGTTAATTCATGTCCCTGTTAATTCATGTCACTGAGTTACATCTTTCCCTTCAAGAAGCCTTTCGCTAAGGCTGTTCTTGTGGAATTGGCAAAGGGATACTTGGAAGTCCAAAGAGGGCTATGGTGAAAAAGGAAATATCTTCCGTTCAAAACTGGAAAGAAGCTTTCTGAGAAACTGCTCTGTGTTCTGTTAATTCATCTCACAGAGTTACATCTTTCCCTTCAAGAAGTCTTTCGCTAAGGCTGTTCTTGTGGAATTGGCAAAGGGATATTAGGAAGCCCATAGAGGGGTATGGTGAAAAAGGACATATCTTCCTTTCAAAAGTGGAAAGAAGCTTTCTGAGAAACTGCTCTGTGTTCTGTTAATTCTTTTCACTGTTAATTCATGTCACAGAGTTACATCTTTCCCTTCAAGAAGCCTTTCGCTAAGGCTGTTCTTCTGGAATTGGCAAAGGGATATTTGGAAGCCCATAGAGGGCTACGGTGAAAAAGGAATTATCTTCCGTTCCAAACTGGAAAGAAGCTTTCTGAGAAACTGCTCTGTGTTCTGTTAATTTATCTCACACAGTTACATCTTTCCCTTCAAGAAGCCTTTTGCTAAGACTGTTCTTGTGGAATTGGCAAAGGGATATTTGGAAGCCCGTAGAGTGCTATGGTGAAAAAGGAAATATCTTCCGTTCCAAACTGGAAAGAAGCTTTCTGAGAAACTGCTCTGTGTTCTGTTAATTCATCTCACAGAGTTACATCTTTCCCTTCAAGAAACCTTTCGATAAGGCTGTTCTTGTGGAATTGGCAAAGGGATATTTGGAAGCCCATAGAGGGCTATGGTGAAAAAGGAAATATCTTCCGTTCCAAACTGGAAAGAAGCTTTCTGCGAAACTGCTCTGTGTTCTGTTAATCCATCTCACAGAGTTACATCTTTCCCTTCAAGAAGCCTTTCGCTAAGGCTGTTCTTGTGGAATTGGCAAAGGGATATTTGGAAGTCCATAGAGGGCTATGGTGAAAAACGAAATATCTTCCGTTCCAAACTGGAAAGAAGCTTTCTGAGAAACTGCTCTGTGTTCTGTTAATTCATCTCACAGAGTTACATCTTTCCCTTCAAGAAGCCTTTCGCTAAGGCTGTTCTTGTCGAATTGGCAAAGGGATATTTGGAAGCCGATAAAGGGCTATGGTGAAAAAGGAATTATCTTCCGTTCCAAACTGGAATGAAGCTTTCTGAGAAACTGCTCTCTGTTCTGTTAATTCATCTCACAGAGTTCCATCTTCCCTTCAAGAAGCCTTTCGCTAAGGCTCTTCTTGTGGAATTGGCAAAGGGATATTTGGAAGCCCATAGAGGGCTATGGGGAAAAAGGAAATAACTTCCGTTCAAAACTGGAAAGAAGCTTTCTGACAAACTGCTCTGTGTTCTGTTAATTCATCTAACAGAGTTATATCTTTCCCTTCAAGAAGCCTTTCGCTAAGGCTGTTCTTGTGGAATTGGCAAAGGTATATTTGGAAGCCCATAGAGGGCTATGGTGAAAAAGGAAATATCTTCCGTTCAAAACTGGAAAGAAGCTTTCTGAGAAACTGCTCTGTGTTCTGTTAATTCATCTCACAGAGTTACATTTTTCCCTTCAAGAAGCCTTTCGCTAAGGCTGTTCTTGTGGAATTGGCAAACAGATATTTGGAAGCCCATAGAGGGCTATGGTTGAAAAGGAAATATCTTCCGTTCAAAACTGGAAAGATGCTTTCTGAGAAACTGCTCTGTGTTCTGTTAATTCATCTCACAGAGTTACATCTTTCCCTTCAAGAAGTCTTTCGCTAAGGCTGTTCTTGTGGAATTGGCAAAGGGATATTAGGAAGCCCATAGAGGGGTATGGTGAAAAAGGACATATCTTCCTTTCAAAAGTGGAAAGAAGCTTTCTGAGAAACTGCTCTGTGTTCTGTTAATTCTTTTCACTGTTAATTCATGTCACAGAGTTACATCTTTCCCTTCAAGAAGCCTTTCGCTAAGGCTGTTCTTCTGGAATTGGCAAAGGGATATTTGGAAGCCCATAGAGGGCTACGGTGAAAAAGGAATTATCTTCCGTTCCAAACTGGAAAGAAGCTTTCTGAGAAACTGCTCTGTGTTCTGTTAATTTATCTCACACAGTTACATCTTTCCCTTCAAGAAGCCTTTTGCTAAGACTGTTCTTGTGGAATTGGCAAAGGGATATTTGGAAGCCCGTAGAGTGCTATGGTGAAAAAGGAAATATCTTCCGTTCCAAACTGGAAAGAAGCTTTCTGAGAAACTGCTCTGTGTTCTGTTAATTCATCTCACAGAGTTACATCTTTCCCTTCAAGAAACCTTTCGATAAGGCTGTTCTTGTGGAATTGGCAAAGGGATATTTGGAAGCCCATAGAGGGCTATGGTGAAAAAGGAAATATCTTCCGTTCCAAACTGGAAAGAAGCTTTCTGCGAAACTGCTCTGTGTTCTGTTAATCCATCTCACAGAGTTACATCTTTCCCTTCAAGAAGCCTTTCGCTAAGGCTGTTCTTGTGGAATTGGCAAAGGGATATTTGGAAGTCCATAGAGGGCTATGGTGAAAAACGAAATATCTTCCGTTCCAAACTGGAAAGAAGCTTTCTGAGAAACTGCTCTGTGTTCTGTTAATTCATCTCACAGAGTTACATCTTTCCCTTCAAGAAGCCTTTCGCTAAGGCTGTTCTTGTCGAATTGGCAAAGGGATATTTGGAAGCCGATAAAGGGCTATGGTGAAAAAGGAATTATCTTCCGTTCCAAACTGGAATGAAGCTTTCTGAGAAACTGCTCTCTGTTCTGTTAATTCATCTCACAGAGTTCCATCTTCCCTTCAAGAAGCCTTTCGCTAAGGCTCTTCTTGTGGAATTGGCAAAGGGATATTTGGAAGCCCATAGAGGGCTATGGGGAAAAAGGAAATAACTTCCGTTCAAAACTGGAAAGAAGCTTTCTGACAAACTGCTCTGTGTTCTGTTAATTCATCTAACAGAGTTATATCTTTCCCTTCAAGAAGCCTTTCGCTAAGGCTGTTCTTGTGGAATTGGCAAAGGTATATTTGGAAGCCCATAGAGGGCTATGGTGAAAAAGGAAATATCTTCCGTTCAAAACTGGAAAGAAGCTTTCTGAGAAACTGCTCTGTGTTCTGTTAATTCATCTCACAGAGTTACATTTTTCCCTTCAAGAAGCCTTTCGCTAAGGCTGTTCTTGTGGAATTGGCAAACAGATATTTGGAAGCCCATAGAGGGCTATGGTTGAAAAGGAAATATCTTCCGTTCAAAACTGGAAAGATGCTTTCTGAGAAACTGCTCTGTGTTCTGTTAATTCATCTCCCAGAGTTACATCTTTCCCTTCTAGAAGCCTTTCGCTAAGGCTGTTCTTGTGGAATTGGCAAAGGGATATTTGGAAGCCCATAGAGGGCTATGGTGAAAAAGGAAATATGTTCCGTTCAAAACTGGAAAGAAGCTTTCTGAGAAACTGCTATGTGTTCTGTTAATTCATGTCACAGAGTTACATCTTTCCCTTCAAGAAGCCTTTCGCTAAGGCTGTTCTTCTGGAATTGGCAAAGGGATATTTGGAAGCCCATAGAGGGCTATGGTGAAAAAGGAAATATCATCCGTTCCAAACTGGAAAGAACCTTTCTGAGAAACTTCTCCGTGTTCTGTTAATTTATCTCACACGGTTACATCTTTCCCTTCAAGAAGCCTTTTGCTAAGACTGTTCTTGTGGAATTGGCAAAGGGATATTTGGAATCCCGTAGAGTGCTATGGTGAAAAAGGAAATATCTTCCGTTCCAAACTGGAAAGAAGCTTTCTGAGAAACTGCTCTGTGTTCTGTTAATTCATCTCACAGAGTTACATCTTTCCCTTCAAGAAGCCTTTCGCTAAGGCTGTTCTTGTGGAATTGGCAAAGGGATATTTGGAAGCCCATAGAGCGCTATGGTGAAAAAGGAAATATCTTCCGTTCCAAACTGCAAAGAAGCTTTCTGAGAAACTGCTCTGTGTTCTGTTAATTCATCTCACAGAGTTACATCTATCCCTTCAAGAAGCGTTTCGCTTAGGCTGTTCTTGTGGTATTGGCAAAGGGATATTGGGAAGCCCATACAGGGCTATGGTGAAAAAGGAAATATCTTCCGTTCCAAACTGGAAAGAAGCTTTCTGCGAAACTCCTCTGTGTTGTGTTAATTCATCTCACAGAGTTACATCTTTCCCTTCAAGAAGCCTTTCGCTAAGGCTGTTCTTGTGGAATTGGCAAAGGGATATTTGGAAGCCCATAGAGGGCTATGGGGAAAAAGGAAATATCTTCTTTCAAAACTGGAAAGAAGCTTTCTGAGAAACTGCTCTGTGTTCTGTTAATTCATCTCACAGAGTTACATCATTCCCTTCAAGAAGCCTTTCGCTAAGGCTGTTCTTGTCGAATTGGCAAAGGGATATTTGGAAGCCCATAAAGGGCTATGGTGAAAAAGAAAATATCTTCCGTTCAAAACTGGAAAGAAGCTTTCTGCGAAACTGCTCTGTGTTCTGTTAATTCATCTCACAGAGTTACATCTTTCCCTTCAAGAAGCCTTTCGCTAAGGCTGTTATTGTGGAATTGGCAAAGGGATATTTGGAAACCCATAGAGGGCTATGGTGAAAAAGGAAATATCTTCCGTTCCAAACTGGAAAGAAGCTTTCTGAGAAACTTCTATGTGTTCTGTTATTTCACCTCACAGAGTTACATCTTTCCCTTCAAGAAGCCTTTCGCTAAGGCGGTTCTTCTGGAATTGGCAAAGGGATATTTGGAAGCCCATAGAGGGCTACGGTGAAAAAGGAAATATCTTCCGTTCCAAACTGGAAAGAAGCTTTCTGAGAAACTGCTCTGTGTTCTGTTAATTTATCTCACACAGTTACATGTTTCCCTTCAAGAAGCCTTTTGCTAAGACTGTTCTTGTAGAATTGGCAATGGGATATTTGGAAGCCCGTAGAGTGCTATGGTGAAAAAGGAAATATCTTCCGTTCCAAACTGGAAAGCTTTCTGAGAAACTGCTCTGTGTTCTGTTAATTCATCTCACAGAGTTACATCTTTCCCTTCAAGAAACCTTTCGCTAAGGCTGTTCTTGTGGAATTGGCAAAGGGATATTTGGAAGCCCATAGAGGGCTATGGTGAAAAAGGAAATATCTTCCGTTCCAAACTGGAAAGAAGCTTTCTGAGAAACTGCTCTGTGTTCTGTTAATTCATCTCACAGAGTTACATCTTTCCCTTCAAGAAGCGTTTCGCTAAGGCTGTTCTTGTGGAATTGGCAAAGGGATATTGGGAAGCCCATAGAGGGCTATGGTGAAAAAGGAAATATCTTCCGTTCAAAACTGGAAAGAAGCTTTCTGCGAAACTGCTCTGTGTTCTGTTAATCCATCTCACAGAGTTACATCTTTCCCTTCAAGAAGCCTTTCGCTAAGGCTGTTCTTGTGGAATTGGCAAAGGGATATTTGGAAGCCCATAGAGGGCTATGGTGAAAAACGAAATATCTTCCGTTCCAAACTGGAAAGAAGCTTTCTGAGAAACTGCTCTGTGTTCTGTTAATTCATCTCACAGAGTTACATCTTTCCCTTCAACAAGCCTTTCGCTAAGGCTGTTCTTGTGGAATTGGAAAATGGATATTTGGAAGCCCATAGAGGGCTATGTTGAAAAACGAAATATCTTCCGTTCCAAACTGGAAAGAAGCTTTCTGAGAAACTGCTCTGTGTTCTGTTAATTCATCTCACAGAGTTACATCTTTCCCTTCAAGAAGCGTTTCGCTAAGGCTGTTCTTGTGGAATTGGCAAAGGGATATTGGGAAGCCCATAGAGGGCTATGGTGAAAAAGGAAGTATCTTCCGTTCAAAACTGGAAAGAAGCTTTCTGAGAAACTGCTCTGTGTTCTGTTAATTCATCTCACAGAGTTACATCTTTCCCTTCAAGAAGCCTTTCGCTAAGGTTGTTCTTGGGGAATTGGCAAACGGATATTTGGAAGCCCATAGAGGGCTCTGGTGAAAAAGGAAATATGTTCCGTTAAAAACTGGAAAGAAGCTTTCTGAGAAACTGCTCTGTGTTGTGTTAATTCATCTCACAGAGTTACATCTTTCCCTTCAAAAGCCTTTCGCTAAGGCTGTTCTTGTGGAATTGGCAAAGGGATATTTGGAAGCCCATAGAGGGCTATGGTGAAAAAGGAAATATCTTCCGTTCCAAACTGGAAAGAAGCTTTCTGAGAAACTGCTCTGTGTTCTGTTAATTCATCTCACAGAGTTACATCTTTCCCTTCAAGAAGACTTTCGCTAAGGCTGTTCTTGTGGAATTGGCAAAGGGATATTTGGAAGCCCGTAGAGGGCTATGGTAAAAAGGGAAATATCTTCCGTTCCAAACTGGAAAGAAGCTTTCTGAGAAACTGCTCTGTGTTCTGTTAATTCATGTCACTGTTAATTCATGTCACAGAGTTACATCTTTCCCTTCAAGAAGCCTTTCGCTAAGGCTGTTCTTGTGGAATTGGCAAAGGGATACTTGGAAGCCCAAAGAGGGCTATGGTGAAAAACGAAATATCTTCCTTTCAAAACTGGAAAGAAGCTTTCTGAGAAACTGCTCTGTGTTGTGTTAATTCATCTCACAGAGTTACATCTTTCCCTTCTAAGAAGCCTTTCGCTAAGGCTGTTCTTGTGGAATTGGCAAACAGATATTTGGAAGCCCATAGAGGGCTACGGTGAAAAAGGAAATATCTTCCGTTCCAAACTGGAAAGAAGCTTTCTGAGAAACTGCTCTGTGTTCTGAGAAAGTGCTCTGTGTTCTGTTAATTCATCTCACAGAGTTACATCTTTCCCTTCAAGAAACCTTTCGCTAAGGCTGTTCTTGTGGAATTGGCAAAGGGATATTTGGAAGCCCATAGAGGGCTATGGTGAAAAAGGAAATATCTTCCGTTCCAAACTGGAAAGAAGCTTTCTGAGAAACTGCTCTGTGTTCTGTTAATTCATCTCACAGAGATACATCTTTCCCTTCAAGAAGCGTTTCGCTAAGGCTGTTCTTGTGGAATTGGCAAAGGGATATTGGGAAGCCCATAGAGGGCTATGGTGAAAAAGGAAATATCTTCCGTTCAAAACTGGAAAGAAGCTTTCTGCGAAACTGCTCTGTGTTCTGTTAATCCATCTCACAGAGTTACATCTTTCCCTTCAAGAAGCCTTTCGCTAAGGCTGTTCTTGTGGAATTGGCAAAGGGATATTTGGAAGCCCATAGAGGGCTATGGTGAAAAACGAAATATCTTCCGTTCCAAACTGGAAAGAAGCTTTCTGAGAAACTGCTCTGTGTTCTGTTAATTCATCTCACAGAGTTACATCTTTCCCTTCAACAAGCCTTTCGCTAAGGCTGTTCTTGTGGAATTGGAAAAGGGATATTTGGAAGCCCATAGAGGGCTATGTTGAAAAACGAAATATCTTCCGTTCCAAACTGGAAAGAAGCTTTCTGAGAAACTGCTCTGTGTTCTGTTAATTCATCTCACAGAGTTACATCTTTCCCTTCAAGAAGGGTTTCGCTAAGGCTGTTCTTGGGGAATTGGCAAAGGGATATTGGGAAGCCCATAGAGGGCTATGGTGAAAAAGGAAGTATCTTCCGTTCAAAACTGGAAAGAAGCTTTCTGAGAAACTGCTCTGTGTTCTGTTAATTCATCTCACAGAGTTACATCTTTCCCTTCAAGAAGCCTTTCACTAAGGCTGTTCTTGTGGAATTGGCAAAGGGATATTTGGAAACCCATAGAGCGCTATGGTGAAAAAGGAAATATCTTCCGTTCAAAACTGGAAAGAAGCTTTCTGAGAAACTGCTCTGTGTTCTGTTAATTCATCTCACAGAGTTACATCTTTCCCTTCAAGAAGCCTTTCGCTAAGGCTGTTCTTGTGGAATTGGCAAAGGGATATTGGGAAGCCCATAGAGGGCTATGGTGAAAAAGGAAATATATTCCGTTCCAAACTGGAAAGAAGCTTTCTGAGAAACTACTCTGTGTTCTGTTAATTCATCTCACAGAGTTACATTTTTCCCTTCAAGAATCCTTTCGCTAAGGCTGTTCTTGTGGAATTGGCAAAGGGATATTTGGAAGCCCATAGAGGGCTTTGGTGAAAAAGGAAATATCTTCTTTCAAAATTGGAAAGAAGCTTTCTGAGAAACTGCTCTGTGTTCTGTTAATTCATCTCACAGAGTTGCATCATTCCCTTCAAGAAGCCTTTCGCTAAGGCTGTTCTTGTCGAATTTGCAAAGGGATATTTGGAAGCCCATAAAGTGCTATGGTGAAAAAGGAAATATCTTCCGTTCCAAACTGGAAAGAAGCTTTCTGAGAAACTGCTCTGTGTTCTGTTAATTCATCTCACAGAGTTACAACTTTCCCTTCAAGACGCCGTTCGCTAAGGCTGTTTTTGCGGAATTGGCAAAGGGATATTGGGAAGTCCATAGAGGGCTATGGTGAAAAATGAAATATCTTCCGTTCAAAACTGGAAAGAAGCTTTCTGAGAAACTGCTCTGTGTGCTGTTAATTCATCTCACAGAGTTACATCATTCCCTTCAAGAAGCCTTTCGCTAAGGCTGTTCTTGTGTAATTGGCAAAGGGATATTGGGAAGTCCATAGAGGGCTATGGTGAAAAAGGAAATATCTTGCGTTCAAAACTGGAAAGAAGCTTTCTGAGAAACTGCTCTGTGTTCTGTAAATTCATCTCACAGAGTTACATCTTTCCCTTCAAGAAGCCTTTCGCTAAGGCTGTTCTTGTGTAATTGGCAAACAGATATTTTGAAGCCCATAGAGGGCTATGGTGAAAAAGGAAATATCTTCCGTTCAAAACTGGAAAGAAGCTTTCTGAGAAACTGCTCTGTGTTCTGTTAATTTATCTCACAGAGTTACATCTTTCCCTTCAAGAAGACTTTCGCTAAGGCTGTTCTTGTGGAATTGGCAAAGGGATATTTGGAAGCCCATAGAGGGCTATGGTGAAAAACGAAATATCTTCCGTTCAAAACTGGAAAGAAGCTTTCTGAGAAACTGCTCTGTGTTCTGTTAATTCATGTCACTGTTAATTCATGTCACTGAGTTACATCTTTCCCTTCAAGAAGCCTTTCGCTAAGGCTGTTCTTGTGGAATTGGCAAAGGGATACTTGGAAGTCGAAAGAGGGCTATGGTGAAAAAGGAAATATCTTCCGTTCAAAACTGGAAAGAAGCTTTCTGAGAAACTGCTCTGTGTTCTGTTAATTCATCTCACAGAGTTACATCTTTCCCTTCAAGAAGCCTTTCGCTAAGGCTGTTCTTGTGGAATTGGCAAAGGGATATTAGGAAGCCCATAGAGGGCTATGGTGAAAAAGGACATATCTTCCTTTCAAAAGTGGAAAGAAGCTTTCTGAGAAACTGCTCTGTGTTCTGTTAATTCTTTTCACTGTTAATTCATGTCACAGAGTTACATCATTCCCTTCAAGAAGCCTTTCGCTAAGGCTGTTCTTGTCGAATTGGCAAAGGGATATTTGGAAGCCGATAAAGGGCTATGGTGAAAAAGGAATTATCTTCCGTTCCAAACTGGAATGAAGCTTTCTGAGAAACTGCTCTGTGTTCTGTTAATTCATCTCACAGAGTTCCATCTTCCCTTCAAGAAGCCTTTGGCTAAGGCTCTTCTTGTGGAATTGGCAAAGGGATATTTGGAAGCCCATAGAGGGCTATGGTGAAAAAGGAAATAACTTCCGTTCAAAACTGGAAAGAAGCTTTCTGACAAACTGCTCTGTGTTCTGTTAATTCATCTAACAGAGTAATATCTTTCCCTTCAAGAAGCCTTTCGCTAAGGCTGTTCTTGTGTAATTGGCAAAGGTATATTTGGAAGCCCATAGAGGGCTATGGTGAAAAAGGAAATATCTTCCGTTCAAAACTGGAAAGAAGCTTTCTGAGAAACTGCTCTGTGTTCTGTTAATTCATCTCACAGAGTTACATTTTTCCCTTCAAGAAGCCTTTCGCTAAGGCTGTTCTTGTGGAATTGGCAAACAGATATTTGGAAGCCCATAGAGGGCTATGGTTGAAAAGGAAATATCTTCCGTTCAAAACTGGAAAGATGCTTTCTGAGAAACTGCTCTGTGTTCTGTTAATTCATCTCCCAGAGTTACATCTTTCCCTTCTAGAAGCCTTTCGCTAAGGCTGTTCTTGTGGAATTGGCAAAGGGATATTTGGAAGCCCATAGAGGGCTATGGTGAAAAAGGAAATATGTTCCGTTCAAAACTGGAAAGAAGCTTTCTGAGAAACTGCTATGTGTTCTGTTAATTCATGTCACAGAGTTACATCTTTCCCTTCAAGAAGCCTTTCGCTAAGGCTGTTCTTCTGGAATTGGCAAAGGGATATTTGGAAGCCCATAGAGGGCTATGGTGAAAAAGGAAATATCATCCGTTCCAAACTGGAAAGAACCTTTCTGAGAAACTGCTCCGTGTTCTGTTAATTTATCTCACACGGTTACATCTTTCCCTTCAAGAAGCCTTTTGCTAAGACTGTTCTTGTGGAATTGGCAAAGGGATATTTGGAATCCCGTAGAGTGCTATGGTGAAAAAGGAAATATCTTCCGTTCCAAACTGGAAAGAAGCTTTCTGAGAAACTGCTCTGTGTTCTGTTAATTCATTAAACAGAGTTACATCTTTCCCTTCAAGAAGCCTTTCGCTAAGGCTGTTCTTGTGGAATTGGCAAAGGGATATTTGGAAGCCCATAGAGCGCTATGGTGAAAAAGGAAATATCTTCCGTTCCAAACTGGAAAGAAGCTTTCTGAGAAACTGCTCTGTGTTCTGTTAATTCATCTCACAGAGTTACATCTATCCCTTCAAGAAGCGTTTCGCTTAGGCTGTTCTTGTGGAATTGGCAAAGGGATATTGGGAAGCCCATACAGGGCTATGGTGAAAAAGGAAATATCTTCCGTTCCAAACTGGAAAGAAGCTTTCTGCGAAACTCCTCTGTGTTGTGTTAATTCATCTCACAGAGTTACATCTTTCCCTTCAAGAAGCCTTTCGCTAAGGCTGTTCTTGTGGAATTGGCAAAGGGATATTTGGAAGCCCATAGAGGGCTATGGGGATAAAAGGAAATATCTTCTTTCAAAACTGGAAAGAAGCTTTCTGAGAAACTGCTCTGTGTTCTGTTAATTCATCTCACAGAGTTACATCATTCCCTTCAAGAAGCCTTTCGCTAAGGCTGTTCTTGTCGAATTGGCAAAGGGATATTTGGAAGCCCATAAAGGGCTATGGTGAAAAAGAAAATATCTTCCGTTCAAAACTGGAAAGAAGCTTTCTGCGAAACTGCTCTGTGTTCTGTTAATTCATGTCATCGAGTTACATCTTTCCCTTCAAGAAGCCTTTCGCTAAGGCTGTTATTGTGGAATTGGCAAAGGGATATTTGGAAGCCCATAGAGGGCTATGGTGAAAAAGGAAATATCTTCCGTTCCAAACTGGAAAGAAGCTTTCTGAGAAACTTCTATGTGTTCTGTTATTTCACCTCACAGATTTACATCTTTCCCTTCAAGAAGCCTTTCGCTAAGGCTGTTCTTCTGGAATTGGCAAAGGGATATTTGGAAGCCCATAGAGGGCTACGGTGAAAAAGGAAATATCTTCCGTTCCAAACTGGAAAGAAGCTTTCTGAGAAACTGCTCTGTGTTCTGTTAATTTATCTCACACAGTTACATCTTTCCCTTCAAGAAGCCTTTTGCTAAGACTGTTCTTCTGGAATTGGCAATGGGATATTTGGAAGCCCGTAGAGTGCTATGGTGAAAAAGGAAATATCTTCCGTTCCAAACTGGAAAGAAGCTTTCTGAGAAACTGCTCTGTGTTCTGTTAATTCATCTCACAGAGTTACATCTTTCCCTTCAAGAAACCTTTCGCTAAGGCTGTTCTTGTGGAATTGGCAAAGGGATATTTGGAAGCCCATAGAGGGCTATGGTGAAAAAGGAAATATCTTCCGTTCCAAACTGGAAAGAAGCTTTCTGAGAAACTGCTCTGTGTTCTGTTAATTCATCTCACAGAGTTGCATCTTTCCCTTCAAGAAGCGTTTCGCTCAGGCTGTTCTTGTGGAATTGGCAAAGGGATATTGGGAAGCCCATAGAGGGCTATGGTGAAAAAGGAAATATCTTCCGTTCAAAACTGGAAAGAAGCTTTCTGCGAAACTGCTCTGTGTTCTGTTAATCCATCTCACAGAGTTACATCTTTCCCTTCAAGAAGCCTTTTGCTAAGGCTGTTCTTGTGGAATTGGCAAAGGGATATTTGGAAGCCCATAGAGGGCTATGGTGAAAAACGAAATATCTTCCGTTCCAAACTGGAAAGAAGCTTTCTGAGAAACTGCTCTGTGTTCTGTTAATTCATCTCACAGAGTTACATCTTTCCCTTCAAGAAGCCTTTCGCTAAGGCTGTTCTTGTGGAATTGGAAAAGGGATATTTGGAAGCCCATAGAGGGCTATGTTGAAAAACGAAATATCTTCCGTTCCAAACTGGAAAGAAGCTTTCTGAGAAACTGCTCTGTGTTCTGTTAATTCATCTCACAGAGTTACATCTTTCCCTTCAAGAAGGGTTTCGCTAAGGCTGTTCTTGGGGAATTGGCAAAGGGATATTGGGAAGCCCATAGAGGGCTATGGTAAAAAAGGAAGTATCTTCCGTTCAAAACTGGAAAGAAGCTTTCTGAGAAACTGCTCTGTGTTCTGTTAATTCATCTCACAGAGTTACATCTTTCCCTTCAAGAAGCCTTTCGCTAAGGTTGTTCTTGGGGAATTGGCAAACGGATATTTGGAAGCCCATAGAGGGCTATGGTGAAAAAGGAAATATGTTCCGTTAAAAACTGGAAAGAAGCTTTCTGAGAAACTGCTCTGTGTTGTGTTAATTCATCTCACAGAGTTACATCTTTCCCTTCAAAAGCCTTTCGCTAAGGCTGTTCTTGTGGAATTGGCAAAGGGATATTTGGAAGCCCATAGAGGGCTATGGTGAAAAAGGAAATATCTTCCGTTCCAAACTGGAAAGAAGCTTTCTGAGAAACTGCTCTGTGTTCTGTTAATTCATCTCACAGAGTTACATCTTTCCCTTCAAGAAGCGTTTCGCTAAGGCTGTTCTTGTGGAATTGGCAAAGGGATATTGGGAAGCCCATAGAGGGCTATGGTGAAAAAGGAAATATCTTCCTTTCCAAACTGGAAAGAAGCTTTCTGCGAAACTGCTCTGTGTTCTGTTAATTCATCTCACAGAGTTACATCTTTCCCTCCAAGAAGCCTTTCGCTAAGGCTGTTCTTGTGGAATTGGCAAAGGGATATTTGGAAGCCCATAGAGGGCTAAGGGGAAAAAGGAAATATCTTCTTTCAAAACTGGAAAGAAGCTTTCTGAGAAACTGCTCTGTGTTCTGTTAATTCATCTCACAGAGTTACGTCATTCCCTTCAAGAAGCCTTTCGCTAAGGCTGTTCTTGTCGAATTGGCAAAGGGATATTTGGAAGCCCATAGAGGGCTATGGTTAAAAAAGAAATATGTTCCGTTCCAAACTGGAAAGAAGCTTTCTGAGAAACTGCTCTGTGTTCTGTTAATTCATCTCACAGAGTTACATCTTTCCCTTCAAGAAGCCTTTCGCTAAGGCTGTTCTTGTGGAATTGGCAAAGGGATATTGTGAAGTCCATAGAGGGCTATGGTGAAAAAGGAAATATCTTCCGTTCAAAACTGGAAAGATGCTTTCTGAGAAACTGCTCTGTGTTCTGTGAATTCATCTCACAGAGTTACATCTTTCCCTTCAAGAAGCCTTTCGCTAAGGCTGTTCTTGTGGAATTGGCAAACAGATATTTGGAAGCCCATAGACGGCTATGGTGAAACAGGAAATATCTTCCGTTCAAAACTGGAAAGAAGCTTTCTGAGAAACTGCTCTGTGTTCTGTTAATTCATCTCACAGAGTTACATCTTTCCCTTCTAGAAGCCTTTCGCTAAGGCTGTTCTTGTGGAATTGGCAAAGGGATATTTGGAAGCCCATAGAGGGCTATGGTGAAAAACGAAATATCTTAAGTTCAAAACTAGAAAGAAGCTTTCTAAGAAACTGCTCTGTGTTCTGTTAATTCATATCACAGAGTTACATCTTTCCCTTCAAGAAGCCTTTCGCTAAGGCTGTTCTTGTGGAATTGGCAAAGGGATATTTGGAAGCCCGTAGAGGGCTATGGTAAAAAGGGAAATATCTTCCGTTCCAAACTGGAAAGAAGCTTTCTGAGAAACTGCTCTGTGTTCTGTTAATTCATGTCACTGTTAATTCATGTCACAGAGTTACATCTTTCCCTTCAAGAAGCCTTTCGCTAAGGCTGTTCTTGTGGAATTGGCAAAGGGATACTTGGAAGCCCAAAGAGGGCTATGGTGAAAAACGAAATATCTTCCTTTCAAAACTGGAAAGAAGCTTTCTGAGAAACTGCTCTGTGTTGTGTTAATTCATCTCACAGAGTTAAATCTTTCCCTTCTAAGAAGCCTTTCGCTAAGGCTGTTCTTGTGGAATTGGCAAACAGATATTTGGAAGCCCATAGAGGGCTACGGTGAAAAAGGAAATATCTTCCGTTCAAAACTGCAAAGAAGCTTTCTGAGAAACTGCTCTGTGTTCTGTTAATTCATCTCACAGAGTTACATCTTTCCCTTCAAGAAGCCTTTCGCTAAGGCTGTTCTTGTGGAATTGGCAAAGGGATATTTGGAAGCCCATAGAGGGCTATTCTGAAAAAGGAAATATCTTCCGTTCCAAACTGGAAAGAAGCTTTCTGTGAAACTTCTATGTGTTCTGTTAATTCATCTCACAGAGTTACATCTTTCCCTTCAAGAAGCCTTTCGCTAAGGCTGTTCTTCTGGAATTGGCAAAGGGGTATTTGGAAGCCCATAGAGGGCTATGGTGAAAAAGGAAATATCTTCGGTTCCAAACTGGAAAGAAGCTTTCTGAGAAACTGCTCTGTGTTCTGTTAATTTATCTCACACAGTTACATCTTTCCCTTCAAGAAGCCTTTTGCTAAGACTGTTCTTGTGGAATTGGCAAAGGGATATTTGGAAGCCCGTAGAGTGCTATGGTGAAAAAGGAAATATCTTCCGTTCCAAACTGGAAAGAAGCTTTCTGAGAAACTGCTCTGTGTTCTGTTAATTCATCTCACAGAGTTACATCTTTCCCTTCAAGAAACCTTTCGCTAAGGCTGTTCTTGTGGAATTGGCAAAGGGATATTTGGAAGCCCATAGAGGGCTATGGTGAAAAAGGAAATATCTTCCGTTCCAAACTGGAAAGAAGCTTTCTGCGAAACTGCTCTGTGTTCTGTTAATTCATCTCACAGAGTTACATCTTTCCCTTCAAGAAGCGTTTCGCTAAGGCTGTTCTTGTGGAATTGGCAAAGGGATATTGGGAAGCCCATAGAGGGCTATGGTGAAAAAGGAAATATCTTCCGTTCAAAACTGGAAAGAAGCTTTCTGCGAAATTGCTCTGTGTTCTGTTAATCCATCTCACAGAGTTACATCTTTCCCTTCAAGAAGCCTTTCGCTAAGGCTGTTCTTGTGGAATTGGCAAAGGGATATTTGGAAGCCCATAGAGGGTTATGGTGAAAAACGAAATATCTTCCGTTCCAAACTGGAAAGAAGCTTTCTGAGAAACTGCTCTGTGTTCTGTTAATTCATCTCACAGAGTTACATCTATCCCTTCAACAAGCCTTTCGCTAAGGCTGTTCTTGTGGAATTGGAAAAGGGATATTTGGAAGCCCATAGAGGGCTATGTTGAAAAACGAAATATCTTCCGTTCCAAACTGGAAAGAAGCTTTCTGAGAAACTGCTCTGTGTTCTGTTAATTCATCTCACAGAGTTACATCTTTCCCTTCAAGAAGGGTTTCGCTAAGGCTGTTCTTGGGGAATTGGCAAAGGGATATTGGGAAGCCCATAGAGGGCTATGGTAAAAAAGGAAGTATCTTCCGTTCAAAACTGGAAAGAAGCTTTCTGAGAAACTGCTCTGTGTTCTGTTAATTCATCTCACAGAGTTACATCTTTCCCTTCAAGAAGCCTTTCGCTAAGGCTGTTCTTGTGGAATTGGCAAAGGGATATTTGGAAACCCATAGAGCGCTATGGTGAAAAAGGAAATATCTTCCGTTCCAAACTGGAAAAAAGCTTTCTGAGAAACTGCTCTGTGTTCTGTTAATTCATCTCACAGCGTTACATCTTTCCCTTCAAGAAGCCTTTCGCTAAGGCTGTTCTTGTGGAATTGGCAAAGGGATATTGGGAAGCCCATAGAGGGCTATGGTGAAAAAGGAAATATATTCCGTTCCAAACTGGAAAGAATCTTTCTGAGAAACTACTCTGTGTTCTGTTAATTCATCTCACAGAGTTACATTTTTCCCTTCAAGAATCCTTTCGCTAAGGCTGTTCTTGTGGAATTGGCAAAGGGATATTTGGAAGCCCATAGAGGGCTTTGGTGAAAAAGGAAATATCTTCTTTCAAAATTGGAAAGAAGCTTTCTGAGAAACTGCTCTGTGTTCTGTTAATTCATCTCACAGAGTTGCATCATTCCTTTCAAGAAGCCTTTCGCTAAGGCTGTTCTTGTCGAATTTCCAAAGGGATATTTGGAAGCCCATAAAGTGCTATGGTGAAAAAGGAAATATCTTCCGTTCCAAACTGGAAAGAAGCTTTCTGCGAAACTGCTCTGTGTTCTGTTAATTCATCTCACAGAGTTACAACTTTCCCTTCAAGACGCCTTTCGCTAAGGCTGTTCTTGCGGAATTGGCAAAGGGATATTGGGAAGTCCATAGAGGGCTATGGTGAAAAATGAAATATCTTCCGTTCAAAACTGGAAAGAAGCTTTCTGAGAAACTGCTCTGTGTTCTGTTAATTCATCTCACAGAGTTACATCATTCCCTTCAAGAAGCCTTTCGCTAAGGCTGTTCTTGTGTAATTGGCAAAGGGATATTGGGAAGTCCATAGAGGGCTATGGTGAAAAAGGAAATATCTTGCGTTCAAAACTGGAAAGAAGCTTTCTGAGAAACTGCTCTGTGTTCTGTAAATTCATCTCACAGAGTTACATCTTTCCCTTCAAGAAGCCTTTCGCTAAGGCTGTTCTTGTGTAATTGGCAAACAGATATTTTGAAGCCCATAGAGGGCTATGGTGAAAAAGGAAATATCTTCCGTTCAAAACTGGAAAGAAGCTTTCTGAGAAACTGCTCTGTGTTCTGTTAATTTATCTCACAGAGTTACATCTTTCCCTTCAAGAAGACTTTCGCTAAGGCTGTTCTTGTGGAATTGGCAAAGGGATATTTGGAAGCCCATAGAGGGCTATGGTGAAAAACGAAATATCTTCCGTTCCAAACTGGAAAGAAGCTTTCTGAGAAACTGCTCTGTGTTCTGTTAATTCATCTCACAGAGTTACATCTATCCCTTCAACAAGCCTTTCGCTAAGGCTGTTCTTGTGGAATTGGAAAAGGGATATTTGGAAGCCCATAGAGGGCTATGTTGAAAAACGAAATATCTTCCGTTCCAAACTGGAAAGAAGCTTTCTGAGAAACTGCTCTGTGTTCTGTTAATTCATCTCACAGAGTTACATCTTTCCCTTCAAGAAGGGTTTCGCTAAGGCTGTTCTTGGGGAATTGGCAAAGGGATATTGGGAAGCCCATAGAGGGCTATGGTAAAAAAGGAAGTATCTTCCGTTCAAAACTGGAAAGAAGCTTTCTGAGAAACTGCTCTGTGTTCTGTTAATTCATCTCACAGAGTTACATCTTTCCCTTCAAGAAGCCTTTCGCTAAGGCTGTTCTTGTGGAATTGGAAAAGGGATATTTGGAAACCCATAGAGCGCTATGGTGAAAAAGGAAATATCTTCCGTTCCAAACTGGAAAGAAGCTTTCTGAGAAACTGCTCTGTGTTCTGTTAATTCATCTCACAGAGTTACATCTTTCCCTTCAAGAAGCCTTTCGCTAAGGCTGTTCTTGTGGAATTGGAAAAGGGATATTGGGAAGCCCATAGAGGGCTATGGTGAAAAAGGAAATATATTCCGTTCCAAACTGGAAAGAATCTTTCTGAGAAACTACTCTGTGTTCTGTTAATTCATCTCACAGAGTTACATTTTTCCCTTCAAGAATCCTTTCGCTAAGGCTGTTCTTGTGGAATTGGCAAAGGGATATTTGGAAGCCCATAGAGGGCTTTGGTGAAAAAGGAAATATCTTCCGTTCCAAACTGGAAAGAAGCTTTCTGAGAAACTGCTCTGTGTTCTGTTAATTCATCTCACAGAGTTACATCTTTCACTTCAAGAAGCCTTTCGCTAAGGCTGTTCTTGTGGAATTGGCAAAAGGATATTGGGAAGTCCATAGAGGGCTATGGTGAAAAAGGAAATATATTCCGTTCCAAACTGGAAAGAAGCTTTCTGAGAAACTACTCTGTGTTCTGTTAATTCATCTCACAGAGTTACATTTTTCCCTTCAAGAAGCCTTTCGCTAAGGCTGTTCTTGTGGAATTGGCAAAGGGATATTTGGAAGTCCATAGAGGGCTTTGGTGAAAAAGGAAATATATTCTTTCAAAACTGGAAAGAAGCTTTCTGAGAAACTGCTCTGTGTTCTGTTAATTCATCTCACAGAGTTGCATCATTCCCTTCAAGAAGCCTTTCGCTAAGGCTGTTCTTGTCGAATTTCCAAAGGGATATTTGGAAGCCCATAAAGTGCTATGGTGAAAAAGGAAATATCTTCCGTTCCAAACTGGAAAGAAGCTTTCTGCGAAACTGCTCTGTGTTCTGTTAATTCATCTCACAGAGTTACAACTTTCCCTTCAAGACGCCTTTCGATAAGGCTGTTCTTGCGGAATTGGCAAAGGGATATTGGGAAGTCCATAGAGGGCTATGGTGAAAAATGAAATATCTTCCGTTCAAAACTGGAAAGAAGCTTTCTGAGAAACTGCTCTGTGTTCTGTTAATTCATCTCACAGAGTTACATCATTCCCTTCAAGAAGCCTTTCGCTAAGGCTGTTCTTGTGTAATTGGCAAAGGGATATTGGGAAGTCCATAGAGGGCTATGGTGAAAAAGGAAATATCTTGCGTTCAAAACTGGAAAGAAGCTTTCTGAGAAACTGCTCTGTGTTCTGTAAATTCATCTCACAGAGTTACATCTTTCCCTTCAAGAAGCCTTTCGCTAAGGCTGTTCTTGTGTAATTGGCAAACAGATATTTTGAAGCCCATAGAGGGCTATGGTGAAAAAGGAAATATCTTCCGTTCAAAACTGGAAAGAAGCTTTCTGAGAAACTGCTCTGTGTTCTGTTAATTTATCTCACAGAGTTACATCTTTCCCTTCAAGAAGACTTTCGCTAAGGCTGTTCTTGTGGAATTGGCAAAGGGATATTTGGAAGCCCATAGAGGGCTATGGTGAAAAACGAAATATCTTCCGTTCCAAACTGGAAAGAAGCTTTCTGAGAAACTGCTCTGTGTTCTGTTAATTCATCTCACAGAGTTACATCTATCCCTTCAACAAGCCTTTCGCTAAGGCTGTTCTTGTGGAATTGGAAAAGGGATATTTGGAAGCCCATAGAGGGCTATGTTGAAAAACGAAATATCTTCCGTTCCAAACTGGAAAGAAGCTTTCTGAGAAACTGCTCTGTGTTCTGTTAATTCATCTCACAGAGTTACATCTTTCCCTTCAAGAACGGTTTCGCTAAGGCTGTTCTTGGGGAATTGGCAAAGGGATATTGGGAAGCCCATAGAGGGCTATGGTAAAAAAGGAAGTATCTTCCGTTCAAAACTGGAAAGAAGCTTTCTGAGAAACTGCTCTGTGTTCTGTTAATTCATCTCACAGAGTTACATCTTTCCCTTCAAGAAGCCTTTCGCTAAGGCTGTTCTTGTGGAATTGGAAAAGGGATATTTGGAAACCCATAGAGCGCTATGGTGAAAAAGGAAATATCTTCCGTTCCAAACTGGAAAGAAGCTTTCTGAGAAACTGCTCTGTGTTCTGTTAATTCATCTCACAGAGTTACATCTTTCCCTTCAAGAAGCCTTTCGCTAAGGCTGTTCTTGTGGAATTGGAAAAGGGATATTGGGAAGCCCATAGAGGGCTATGGTGAAAAAGGAAATATATTCCGTTCCAAACTGGAAAGAATCTTTCTGAGAAACTACTCTGTGTTCTGTTAATTCATCTCACAGAGTTACATTTTTCCCTTCAAGAATCCTTTCGCTAAGGCTGTTCTTGTGGAATTGGCAAAGGGATATTTGGAAGCCCATAGAGGGCTTTGGTGAAAAAGGAAATATCTTCCGTTCCAAACTGGAAAGAAGCTTTCTGAGAAACTGCTCTGTGTTCTGTTAATTCATCTCACAGAGTTACATCTTTCACTTCAAGAAGCCTTTCGCTAAGGCTGTTCTTGTGGAATTGGCAAAAGGATATTGGGAAGCCCATAGAGGGCTATGGTGAAAAAGGAAATATATTCCGTTCCAAACTGGAAAGAAGCTTTCTGAGAAACTACTCTGTGTTCTGTTAATTCATCTCACAGAGTTACATTTTTCCCTTCAAGAAGCCTTTCGCTAAGGCTGTTCTTGTGGAATTGGCAAAGGGATATTTGGAAGCCCATAGAGGGCTTTCTTGAAAAAGGAAATATATTCTTTCAAAACTGGAAAGAAGCTTTCTGAGAAACTGCTCTGTGTTCTGTTAATTCATCTCACAGAGTTGCATCATTCCCTTCAAGAAGCCTTTCGCTAAGGCTGTTCTTGTCGAATTTGCAAAGGGATATTTGGAAGCCCATAAAGGGCTATGGTGAAAAAGGAAATATCTTCCGTTCCAAACTGGAAAGAAGCTTTCTGCGAAACTGCTCTGTGTTCTGTTAATTCATCTCACAGAGTTACATCTTTCCCTTCAAGACGCCTTTCGCTAAGGCTGTTCTTGCGGAATATGCAAAGGGATATTGGGAAGTCCATAGAGGGCTATGGTGAAAAAGGAAGTATCTTCCGTTCAAAACTGGAAAGAAGCTTTCTGAGAAACTGCTCTGTGTTCTGTTAATTCATCTCACAGAGTTACATCATTCCCTTCAAGAAGCCTTTCGCTAAGGCTGTTCTTGTGGAATTGGCAAAGGGATATTTGGAAGCCCATAGAGGGCTATGGTGAAAAACGAAATATCTTCCGTTCAAAACTGGAAAGAAGCTTTCTGAGAAACTGCTCTGTGTTCTGTTAATTCATGTCCCTGTTAATTCATGTCACTGAGTTACATCTTTCCCTTCAAGAAGCCTTTCGCTAAGGCTGTTCTTGTGGAATTGGCAAAGGGATACTTGGAAGTCCAAAGAGGGCTATGGTGAAAAAGGAAATATCTTCCGTTCAAAACTGGAAAGAAGCTTTCTGAGAAACTGCTCTGTGTTCTGTTAATTCATCTCACAGAGTTACATCTTTCCCTTCAAGAAGCCTTTCGCTAAGGCTGTTCTTGTGGAATTGGCAAAGGGATATTAGGAAGCCCATAGAGGGCTATGGTGAAAAAGGACATATCTTCCTTTCAAAAGTGGAAAGAAGCTTTCTGAGAAACTGCTCTGTGTTCTGTTAATTCTTTTCACTGTTAATTCATGTCACAGAGTTACATCTTTCCCTTCAAGAAGGCTTTCGCTAAGGCTGTTCTTCTGGAATTGGCAAAGGGATATTTGGAAGCCCATAGAGGGCTACGGTGAAAAAGGAAATATCTTCCGTTCCAAACTGGAAAGAAGCTTTCTGAGAAACTGCTCTGTGTTCTGTTAATTTATCTCACACAGTTACATCTTTCCCTTCAAGAAGCCTTTTGCTAAGACTGTTCTTGTCGAATTGGCAAAGGGATATTTGGAAGCCCGTAGAGTGCTATGGTGAAAAAGGAAATATCTTCCGTTCCAAACTGGAAAGAAGCTTTCTGAGAAACTGCTCTGTGTTCTGTTAATTCATCTCACAGAGTTACATCTTTCCCTTCAAGAAACCTTTCGCTAAGGCTGTTCTTGTGGAATTGGCAAAGGGATATTTGGAAGCCCATAGAGGGCTATGGTGAAAAAGGAAATATCTTCCGTTCCAAACTGGAAAGAAGCTTTCTGCGAAACTGCTCTGTGTTCTGTTAATCCATCTCACAGAGTTACATCTTTCCCTTCAAGAAGCCTTTCGCTAAGGCTGTTCTTGTGGAATTGGCAAAGGGATATTTGGAAGTCCATAGAGGGCTATGGTGAAAAACGAAATATCTTCCGTTCCAAACTGGAAAGAAGCTTTCTGAGAAACTGCTCTGTGTTCTGTTAATTCATCTCACAGAGTTACATCTTTCCCTTCAAGAAGCGTTTCGCTAAGGCTGTTCTTGTGGAATTGGCAAAGGGATATTGGGAAGCCCATAGAGGGCTATGGTGAAAAAGGAAGTATCTTCCGTTCAAAACTGGAAAGAAGCTTTCTGAGAAACTGCTCTGTGTTCTGTTAATTCATCTCACAGAGTTACATCTTTCCCTTCAAGAAGCCTTTCGCTAAGGTTGTTCTTGGGGAATTGGCAAACGGATATTTGGAAGCCCATAGATGGCTATGGTGAAAAAGGAAATATGTTCCGTTAAAAACTGGAAAGAAGCTTTCTGAGAAACTGCTCTGTGTTGTGTTAATTCATCTCACAGAGTTACATCTTTCCCTTCAAAAGCCTTTCGCTAAGGCTGTTCTTGTGGAATTGGCAAAGGGATATTTGGAAGCCCATAGAGGGCTATGGTGAAAAAGGAAATATCTTCCGTTCCAAACTGGTAAGAAGGTTTCTGAGAAACTGCTCTGTGTTCTGTTAATTCATCTCACAGAGTTACATCTTTCCCTTCAAGAAGCGTTTCGCTAAGGCTGTTCTTGTGGAATTGGCAAAGGGATATTGGGAAGCCCATTGAGGGCTATGGTGAAAAAGGAAATATCTTCCGTTCCAAACTGGAAAGAAGCTTTCTGCGAAACTGCTCTGTGTTCTGTTAATTCATCTCACAGAGTTACATCTTTCCCTCCAAGAAGCCTTTCGCTAAGGCTGTTCTTGTGGAATTGGCAAAGGGATATTTGGAAGCCCATAGAGGGCTAAGGGGAAAAAGGAAATATCTTCTTTCAAAACTGGAAAGAAGCTTTCTGAGAAACTGCTCTGTGTTCTGTTAATTCATCTCACAGTGTTACGTCATTCCCTTCAAGAAGCCTTTCGCTAAGGCTGTTCTTGTGGAATTGGCAAAGGGATATTTGGAAGCCCATAGAGGGCTATTCTGAAAAAGGAAATATCTTCCGTTCCAAACTGGAAAGAAGCTTTCTGTGAAACTTCTATGTGTTCTGTTAATTCATCTCACAGAGTTACATCTTTCCCTTCAAGAAGCCTTTCGCTAAGGCTGTTCTTCTGGAATTGGCAAAGGGATATTTGGAAGCCCATAGAGGGCTATGGTGAAAAAGGAAATATCTTCGGTTCCAAACTGGAAAGAAGCTTTCTGAGAAACTGCTCTGTGTTCTGTTAATTTATCTCACACAGTTACATCTTTCCCTTCAAGAAGCCTTTTGCTAAGACTGTTCTTGTGGAATTGGCAAAGGGATATTTGGAAGCCCGTAGAGTGCTATGGTGAAAAAGGAAATATCTTCCGTTCCAAACTGGAAAGAAGCTTTCTGGAAACTGCTCTGTGTTCTGAGAAAGTGCTCTGTGTTCTGTTAATTCATCTCACAGAGTTACATCTTTCCCTTCAAGAAACCTTTCGCTAAGGCTGTTCTTGTGGAATTGGCAAAGGGATATTTGGAAGCCCATAGAGGGCTATGGTGAAAAAGGAAATATCTTCCGTTCCAAACTGGAAAGAAGCTTTCTGAGAAACTGCTCTGTGTTCTGTTAATTCATCTCACAGAGATACATCTTTCCCTTCAAGAAGCGTTTCGCTAAGGCTGTTCTTGTGGAATTGGCAAAGGGATATTGGGAAGCCCATAGAGGGCTATGGTGAAAAAGGAAATATCTTCCGTTCAAAACTGGAAAGAAGCTTTCTGCGAAACTGCTCTGTGTTCTGTTAATCCATCTCACAGAGTTACATCTTTCCCTTCAAGAAGCCTTTCGCTAAGGCTGTTCTTGTGGAATTGCCAAAGGGATATTTGGAAGCCCATAGAGGGCTATGGTGAAAAACGAAATATCTTCCGTTCCAAACTGGAAAGAAGCTTTCTGAGAAACTGCTCTGTGTTCTGTTAATTCATCTCACAGAGTTACATCTTTCCCTTCAACAAGCCTTTCGCTAAGGCTGTTCTTGTGGAATTGGAAAAGGGATATTTGGAAGCCCATAGAGGGCTATGTTGAAAAACGAAATATCTTCCGTTCCAAACTGGAAAGAAGCTTTCTGAGAAACTGCTCTGTGTTCTGTTAATTCATCTCACAGAGTTACATCTTTCCCTTCAAGAAGCCTTTCGCTAAGGCTGTTCTTGTGGAATTGGCAAAGGGATATTTGGAAACCCATAGAGCGCTATGGTGAAAAAGGAAATATCTTCCGTTCCAAACTGGAAAGAAGCTTTCTGAGAAACTGCTCTGTGTTCTGTTAATTCATCTCACAGAGTTACATCTTTCCCTTCAAGAAGCCTTTCGCTAAGGCTGTTCTTGTGGAATTGGCAAAGGGATATTGGGAAGCCCATAGAGGGCTATGGTGAAAAAGGAAATATATTCCGTTCCAAACTGGAAAGAAGCTTTCTGAGAAACTACTCTGTGTTCTGTTAATTCATCTCACAGAGTTACATTTTTCCCTTCAAGAATCCTTTCGCTAAGGCTGTTCTTGTGGAATTGGCAAAGGGATATTTGGAAGCCCATAGAGGGCTTTGGTGAAAAAGGAAATATCTTCTTTCAAAATTGGAAAGAAGCTTTCTGAGAAACTGCTCTGTGTTCTGTTAATTCATCTCACAGAGTTGCATCATTCCCTTCAAGAAGCCTTTCTCTAAGGCTGTTCTTGTCGAATTTGCAAAGGGATATTTGGAAGCCCATAAAGTGCTATGGTGAAAAAGGAAATATCTTCCGTTCCAAACTGGAAAGAAGCTTTCTGCGAAACTGCTCTGTGTTCTGTTATTTCATCTCACAGAGTTACAACTTTCCCTTCAAGACGCCGTTCGCTAAGGCTGTTTTTGCGGAATTGGCAAAGGGATATTGGGAAGTCCATAGAGGGCTATGGTGAAAAATGAAATATCTTCCGGTCAAAACTGGAAAGAAGCTTTCTGAGAAACTGCTCTGTGTGCTGTTAATTCATCTCACAGAGTTACATCATTCCCTTCAAGAAGCCTTTCGCTAAGGCTGTTCTTGTGTAATTGGCAAAGGGATATTGGGAAGTCCATAGAGGGCTATGGTGAAAAAGGAAATATCTTGCGTTCAAAACTGGAAAGAAGCTTTCTGAGAAACTGCTCTGTGTTCTGTAAATTCATCTCACAGAGTTACATCTTTCCCTTCAAGAAGCCTTTCGCTAAGGCTGTTCTTGTGTAATTGGCAAACAGATATTTTGAAGCCCATAGAGGGCTATGGTGAAAAAGGAAATATCTTCCGTTCAAAACTGGAAAGAAGCTTTCTGAGAAACTGCTCTGTGTTCTGTTAATTTATCTCACAGAGTTACATCTTTCCCTTCAAGAAGACTTTCGCTAAGGCTGTTCTTGTGGAATTGGCAAAGGGATATTTGGAAGCCCATAGAGGGCTATGGTGAAAAACGAAATATCTTCCGTTCAAAACTGGAAAGAAGCTTTCTGAGAAACTGCTCTGTGTTCTGTTAATTCATGTCACTGTTAATTCATGTCACTGAGTTACATCTTTCCCTTCAAGAAGCCTTTCGCTAAGGCTGTTCTTGTGGAATTGGCAAAGGGATACTTGGAAGTCCAAAGAGGGCTATGGTGAAAAAGGAAATATCTTCCGTTCAAAACTGGAAAGAAGCTTTCTGAGAAACTGCTCTGTGTTCTGTTAATTCATCTCACAGAGTTACATCTTTCCCTTCAAGAAGCCTTTCGCTAAGGCTGTTCTTGTGGAATTGGCAAAGGGATATTAGGAAGCCCATAGAGGGCTATGGTGAAAAAGGACATATCTTCCTTTCAAAAGTTGAAAGAAGCTTTCTGAGAAACTGCTCTGTGTTCTGTTAATTCTTTTCACTGTTAATTCATGTCACAGAGTTACATCATTCCCTTCAAGAAGCCTTTCGCTAAGGCTGTTCTTGTCGAATTGGCAAAGGGATATTTGGAAGCCGATAAAGGGCTATGGTGAAAAAGGAATTATCTTCCGTTCCAAACTGGAATGAAGCTTTCTGAGAAACTGCTCTGTGTTCTGTTAATTCATCTCACAGAGTTCCATCTTCCCTTCAAGAAGCCTTTCGCTAAGGCTCTTCTTGTGGAATTGGCAAAGGGATATTTGGAAGCCCATAGAGGGCTATGGTGAAAAAGGAAATAACTTCCGTTCAAAACTGGAAAGAAGCTTTCTGACAAACTGCTCTGTGTTCTGTTAATTCATCTAACAGAGTAATATCTTTCCCTTCAAGAAGCCTTTCGCTAAGGCTGTTCTTGTGGAATTGGCAAAGGTATATTTGGAAGCCCATAGAGGGCTATGGTGAAAAAGGAAATATCTTCCGTTCAAAACTGGAAAGAAGCTTTCTGAGAAACTGCTCTGTGTTCTGTTAATTCATCTCACAGAGTTACATTTTTCCCTTCAAGAAGCCTTTCGCTAAGGCTGTTCTTGTGGAATTGGCAAACAGATATTTGGAAGCCCATAGAGGGCTATGGTTGAAAAGGAAATATCTTCCGTTCAAAACTGGAAAGATGCTTTCTGAGAAACTGCTCTGTGTTCTGTTAATTCATCTCCCAGAGTTACATCTTTCCCTTCTAGAAGCCTTTCGCTAAGGCTGTTCTTGTGGAATTGGCAAAGGGATATTTGGAAGCCCATAGAGGGCTATGGTGAAAAAGGAAATATGTTCCGTTCAAAACTGGAAAGAAGCTTTCTGAGAAACTGCTATGTGTTCTGTTAATTCATGTCACAGAGTTACATCTTTCCCTTCAAGAAGCCTTTCGCTAAGGCTGTTCTTCTGGAATTGGCAAAGGGATATTTGGAAGCCCATAGAGGGCTATGGTGAAAAAGGAAATATCATCCGTTCCAAACTGGAAAGAACCTTTCTGAGAAACTGCTCCGTGTTCTGTTAATTTATCTCACACGGTTACATCTTTCCCTTCAAGAAGCCTTTTGCTAAGACTGTTCTTGTGGAATTGGCAAAGGGATATTTGGAATCCCGTAGAGTGCTATGGTGAAAAAGGAAATATCTTCCGTTCCAAACTGGAAAGAAGCTTTCTGAGAAACTGCTCTGTGTTCTGTTAATTCATTAAACAGAGTTACATCTTTCCCTTCAAGAAGCCTTTCGCTAAGGCTGTTCTTGTGGAATTGGCAAAGGGATATTTGGAAGCCCATAGAGCGCTATGGTGAAAAAGGAAATATCTTCCGTTCCAAACTGGAAAGAAGCTTTCTGAGAAACTGCTCTGTGTTCTGTTAATTCATCTCACAGAGTTACATCTATCCCTTCAAGAAGCGTTTCGCTTAGGCTGTTCTTGTGGAATTGGCAAAGGGATATTGGGAAGCCCATACAGGGCTATGGTGAAAAAGGAAATATCTTCCGTTCCAAACTGGAAAGAAGCTTTCTGCGAAACTCCTCTGTGTTGTGTTAATTCATCTCACAGAGTTACATCTTTCCCTTCAAGAAGCCTTTCGCTAAGGCTGTTCTTGTGGAATTGGCAAAGGGATATTTGGAAGCCCATAGAGGGCTATGGGGATAAAAGGAAATATCTTCTTTCAAAACTGGAAAGAAGCTTTCTGAGAAACTGCTCTGTGTTCTGTTAATTCATCTCACAGTGTTACATCATTCCCTTCAAGAAGCCTTTCGCTAAGGCTGTTCTTGTCGAATTGGCAAAGGGATATTTGGAAGCCCATAAAGGGCTATGGTGAAAAAGAAAATATCTTCCGTTCAAAACTGGAAAGAAGCTTTCTGCGAAACTGCTCTGTGTTCTGTTAATTCATCTCACAGAGTTACATCTTTCCCTTCAAGAAGCCTTTCGCTAAGGCTGTTATTGTGGAATTGGCAAAGGGATATTTGGAAGCCCATAGAGGGCTATGGTGAAAAAGGAAATATCTTCCGTTCCAAACTGGAAAGAAGCTTTCTGAGAAACTTCTATGTGTTCTGTTATTTCACCTCACAGAGTTACATCTTTCCCTTCAAGAAGCCTTTCGCTAAGGCTGTTCTTCTGGAATTGGCAAAGGGATATTTGGAAGCCCATAGAGGGCTACGGTGAAAAAGGAAATATCTTCCGTTCCAAACTGGAAAGAAGCTTTCTGAGAAACTGCTCTGTGTTCTGTTAATTTATCTCACACAGTTACATCTTTCCCTTCAAGAAGCCTTTTGCTAAGACTGTTCTTGTGGAATTGGCAATGGGATATTTGGAAGCCCGTAGAGTGCTATGGTGAAAAAGGAAATATCTTCCGTTCAAAACTGGAAAGAAGCTTTCTGCGAAACTGCTCTGTGTTCTGTTAATCCATCTCACAGAGTTACATCTTTCCCTTCAAGAAGCCTTTCGCTAAGGCTGTTCTTGTGGAATTGGCAAAGGGATATTTGGAAGCCCATAGAGGGCTATGGTGAAAAAGGAAATATGTTCCGTTAAAAACTCTAAAGAAGATTTCTGAGAAACTGCTCTGTGTTGTGTTAATTCATCTCACAGAGTTACATCTTTCCCTTCAAAAGCCTTTCGCTAAGGCTGTTCTTGTGGAATTGGCAAAGGGATATTTGGAAGCCCATAGAGGGCTATGGTGAAAAAGGAAATATCTTCCGTTCCAAACTGGAAAGAAGCTTTCTGAGAAACTGCTCTGTGTTCTGTTAATTCATCTCACAGAGTTACATCTTTCCCTTCAAGAAGCGTTTCGCTAAGGCTGTTCTTGTGGAATTGGCAAAGGGATATTGGGAAGCCCATAGAGGGCTATGGTGAAAAAGGAAATATCTTCCTTTCCAAACTGGAAAGAAGCTTTCTGCGAAACTGCTCTGTGTTCTGTTAATTCATCTCACAGAGTTACATCTTTCCCTCCAAGAAGCCTTTCGCTAAGGCTGTTCTTGTGGAATTGGCAAAGGGATATTTGGAAGCCCATAGAGGGCTAAGGGGAAAAAGGAAATATCTTCTTTCAAAACTGGAAAGAAGCTTTCTGAGAAACTGCTCTGTGTTCTGTTAATTCATCTCACAGAGTTACGTCATTCCCTTCAAGAAGCCTTTCGCTAAGGCTGTTCTTGTCGAATTGGCAAAGGGATATTTGGAAGCCCATAAAGGGCTATGGTGAAAAAGGAAATATCTTCCGTTCCATACTGGAAAGATGCTTTCTGCGAAACTGCTCTGTGTTCTGTTAATTCATCTCACAGAGTTACATCTTTCCCTTCAAGAAGCCTTTCGCTAAGGCTGTTCTTGTGGAATTGGCAAAGGGATATTTGGAAGCCCATAGAGGGCTATGGTTAAAAAAGAAATATGTTCCGTTCCAAACTGGAAAGAAGCTTTCTGAGAAACTGCTCTGTGTTCTGTTAATTCATCTCACAGAGTTACATCTTTCCCTTCAAGAAGCCTTTCGCTAAGGCTGTTCTTGTGGAATTGGCAAAGGGATATTGTGAAGTCCATAGAGGGCTATGGTGAAAAACGAAATATCTTCCGTTCAAAACTGGAAAGATGCTTTCTGAGAAACTTCTCTGTGTTCTGTGAATTCATCTCACAGAGTTACATCTTTCCCTTCAAGAAGCCTTTCGCTAAGGCTGTTCTTGTGGAATTGGCAAACAGATATTTGGAAGCCCATAGACGGCTATGGTGAAACAGGAAATATCTTCCGTTCAAAACTGGAAAGAAGCTTTCTGAGAAACTGCTCTGTGTTCTGTTAATTCATCTCACAGAGTTACATCTTTCCCTTCTAGAAGCCTTTCGCTAAGGCTGTTCTTGTGGAATTGGCAAAGGGATATTTGGAAGCCCATAGAGGGCTATGGTGAAAAACGAAATATCTTAAGTTCAAAACTAGAAAGAAGCTTTCTAAGAAACTGCTCTGTGTTCTGTTAATTCATATCACAGAGTTACATCTTTCCCTTCAAGAAGCCTTTCGCTAAGGCTGTTCTTGTGGAATTGGCAAAGGGATATTTGGACGCCCGTAGAGGGCTATGGTAAAAAGGGAAATATCTTCCGTTCCAAACTGGAAAGAAGCTTTCTGAGAAACTGCTCTGTGTTCTGTTAATTCATGTCACTGTTAATTCATGTCACAGAGTTACATCTTTCCCTTCAAGAAGCCTTTCGCTAAGGCTGTTCTTGTGTAATTGGCAAAGGGATACTTGGAAGCCCAAAGAGGGCTATGGTGAAAAACGAAATATCTTCCTTTCAAAACTGGAAAGAAGCTTTCTGAGAAACTGCTCTGTGTTGTGTTAATTCATCTCACAGAGTTACATCTTTCCCTTCTAAGAAGCCTTTCGCTAAGGCTGTTCTTGTGGAATTGGCAAACAGATATTTGGAAGCCCATAGAGGGCTACGGTGAAAAAGGAAATATCTTCCGTTCAAAACTGGAAAGAAGCTTTCTGAGAAACTGCTCTGTGTTCTGTTAATTCATCTCACAGAGTTACATCTTTCCCTTCAAGAAGCCTTTCGCTAAGGCTGTTCTTGTGGAATTGGCAAAGGGATATTTGGAAGCCCATAGAGGGCTATTCTGAAAAAGGAAATATATTCCGTTCCAAACTGGAAAGAAGCTTTCTGTGAAACTTCTATGTGTTCTGTTAATTCATCTCACAGAGTTACATCTTTCCCTTCAAGAAGCCTTTCGCTAAGGCTGTTCTTCTGGAATTGGCAAAGGGGTATTTGGAAGCCCATAGAGGGCTATGGTGAAAAAGGAAATATCTTCGGTTCCAAACTGGAAAGAAGCTTTCTGAGAAACTGCTCTGTGTTCTGTTAATTTATCTCACACAGTTACATCTTTCCCTTCAAGAAGCCTTTTGCTAAGACTGTTCTTGTGGAATTGGCAAAGGGATATTTGGAAGCCCGTAGAGTGCTATGGTGAAAAAGGAAATATCTTCCGTTCCAAACTGGAAAGAAGCTTTCTGAGAAACTGCTCTGTGTTCTGTTAATTCATCTCACAGAGTTACATCTTTCCCTTCATGAAACCTTTCGCTAAGGCTGTTCTTGTGGAATTGGCAAAGGGATATTTGGAAGCCCATAGAGGGCTATGGTGAAAAAGGAAATATCTTCCGTTCCAAACTGGAAAGAAGCTTTCTGCGAAACTGCTCTGTGTTCTGTTAATTCATCTCACAGAGTTACATCTTTCCCTTCAAGAAGCGTTTCGCTAAGGCTGTTCTTGTGGAATTGGCAAAGGGATATTGGGAAGCCCATAGAGGGCTATGGTGAAAAAGGAAATATCTTCCGTTCCAAACTGGAAAGAAGCTTTCTGCGAAATTGCTCTGTGTTCTGTTAATCCATCTCACAGAGTTACATCTTTCCCTTCAAGAAGCCTTTCGCTAAGGCTGTTCTTGTGGAATTGGCAAAGGGATATTTGGAAGCCCATAGAGGGCTATGTTGAAAAACGAAATATCTTCCGTTCCAAACTGGAAAGAAGCTTTCTGAGAAACTGCTCTGTGTTCTGTTAATTCATCTCACAGAGTTACATCTTTCCCTTCAAGAAGGGTTTCGCTAAGGCTGTTCTTGGGGAATTGGCAAAGGGATATTGGGAAGCCCATAGAGGGCTATGGTAAAAAAGGAAGTATCTTCCGTTCAAAACTGGAAAGAAGCTTTCTGAGAAACTGCTCTGTGTTCTGTTAATTCATCTCACAGAGTTACATCTTTCCCTTCAAGAAGCCTTTCGCTAAGGCTGTTCTTGTGGAATTGGCAAAGGGATATTTGGAAACCCATTGAGCGCTATGGTGAAAAAGGAAATATCTTCCGTTCCAAACTGGAAAGAAGCTTTCTGAGAAACTGCTCTGTGTTCTGTTAATTCATCTCACAGAGTTACATCTTTCCCTTCAAGAAGCCTTTCGCTAAGGCTGTTCTTGTGGAATTGGCAAAGGGATATTGGGAAGCCCATAGAGGGCTATGGTGAAAAAGGAAATATATTCCGTTCCAAACTGGAAAGAATCTTTCTGAGAAACTACTCTGTGTTCTGTTAATTCATCTCACAGAGTTACATTTTTCCCTTCAAGAATCCTTTCGCTAAGGCTGTTCTTGTGGAATTGGCAAAGGGATATTTGGAAGCCCATAGAGGGCTTTGGTGAAAAAGGAAATATCTTCTTTCAAAATTGGAAAGAAGCTTTCTGAGAAACTGCTCTGTGTTCTGTTAATTCATCTCACAGAGTTGCATCATTCCCTTCAAGAAGCCTTTCGCTAAGGCTGTTCTTGTCGAATTTCCAAAGGGATATTTGGAAGCCCATAAAGTGCTATGGTGAAAAAGGAAATATCTTCCGTTCCAAACTGGAAAGAAGCTTTCTGCGAAACTGCTCTGTGTTCTGTTAATTCATCTCACAGAGTTACAACTTTCCCTTCAAGACGCCTTTCGCTAAGGCTGTTCTTGCGGAATTGGCAAAGGGATATTGGGAAGTCCATAGAGGGCTATGGTGAAAAATGAAATATCTTCCGTTCAAAACTGGAAAGAAGCTTTCTGAGAAACTGCTCTGTGTTCTGTTAATTCATCTCACAGAGATACATCATTCCCTTCAAGAAGCCTTTCGCTAAGGCTGTTCTTGTGTAATTGGCAAAGGGATATTGGGAAGTCCATAGAGGGCTATGGTGAAAAAGGAAATATCTTGCGTTCAAAACTGGAAAGAAGCTTTCTGAGAAACTGCTCTGTGTTCTGTAAATTCATCTCACTGAGTTACATCTTTCCCTTCAAGAAGCCTTTCGCTAAGGCTGTTCTTGTGTAATTGGCAAACAGATATTTTGAAGCCCATAGAGGGCTATGGTGAAAAAGGAAATATCTTCCGTTCAAAACTGGAAAGAAGCTTTCTGAGAAACTGCTCTGTGTTCTGTTAATTCATCTCACAGAGTTACATCTTTCCCTTCAAGAAGACTTTCGCTAAGGCTGTTCTTGTGGAATTGGCAAAGGGATATTTGGAAGCCCATAGAGGGCTATGGTGAAAAACGAAATATCTTCCGTTCAAAACTGGAAAGAAGCTTTCTGAGAAACTGCTCTGTGTTCTGTTAATTCATGTCACTGTTAATTCATGTCACTGAGTTACATCTTTCCCTTCAAGAAGCCTTTCGCTAAGGCTGTTCTTGTGGAATTGGCAAAGGGATACTTGGAAGTCCAAAGAGGGCTATGGTGAAAAAGGAAATATCTTCCGTTCAAAACTGGAAAGAAGCTTTCTGAGAAACTGCTCTGTGTTCTGTTAATTCATCTCACAGAGTTACATCTTTCCCTTCAAGAAGCCTTTCGCTAAGGCTGTTCTTGTGGAATTGGCAAAGGGATATTAGGAAGCCCATAGAGGGCTATGGTGAAAAAGGACATATCTTCCTTTCAAAAGTGGAAAGAAGCTTTCTGAGAAACTGCTCTGTGTTCTGTTAATTCTTTTCACTGTTAATTCATGTCACAGAGTTACATCATTCCCTTCAAGAAGCCTTTCGCTAAGGCTGTTCTTGTCGAATTGGCAAAGGGATATTTGGAAGCCGATAAAGGGGTATGGTGAAAAAGGAATTATCTTCCGTTCCAAACTGGAATGAAGCTTTCTGAGAAACTGCTCTGTGTTCTGTTAATTCATTTCACAGAGTTCCATCTTCCCTTCAAGAAGCCTTTCGCTAAGGCTCTTCTTGTGGAATTGGCAAAGGGATATTTGGAAGCCCATAGAGGGCTAAGGTGAAAAAGGAAATAACTTCCGTTCAAAACTGGAAAGAAGCTTTCTGACAAACTGCTCTGTGTTCTGTTAATTCATCTAACAGAGTTATATCTTTCCCTTCAAGAAGCCTTTCGCTAAGGCTGTTCTAGTGGAATTGGCAAAGGGATATTTGGAAGCCCATAGAGGGCTATGGTGAAAAAGGAAATATCTTCCGTTCAAAACTGGAAAGAAGCTTTCTGAGAAACTGCTCTGTGTTCTGTTAATTCATCTCACAGAGTTACATCTTTCCCTTCAAGAAGCCTTTCGCTAAGGCTGTTCTTGTGGAATTGGCAAACAGATATTTGGAAGCCCATAGAGGGCTATGGTTGAAAAGGAAATATCTTCCGTTCAAAAGTGGAAAGAAGCTTTCTGAGAAACTGCTCTGTGTTCTGTTAATTCATCTCCCAGAGTTACATCTTTCCCTTCTAGAAGCCTTTCGCTAAGGCTGTTCTTGTGGAATTGGCAAAGGGATATTTGGAAGCCCATAGAGGGCTATGGTGAAAAAGGAAATATCTTCCGTTCCAAACTGGAAAGAAGCTTTCTGAGAAACTGCTATGTGTTCTGTTAATTCATGACACAGAGTTACATCTTTCCCTTCAAGAAGCCTTTCGCTAAGGCTGTACTTCTGGAATTGGCAAAGGGATATTTGGAAGCCCATAGAGGGCTATGGTGAAAAAGGAAATATCATCCGTTCCAAACTGGAAAGAAGCTTTCTGAGAAACTGCTCTGTGTTCTGTTAATTTATCTCACACAGTTACATCTTTCCCTTCAAGAAGCCTTTTGCTAAGACTGTTCTTGTGGAATTGGCAAAGGGATATTTGGAATCCCGTAGAGTGCTATGGTGAAAAAGGAAATATCTTCCGTTCCAAACTGAAAAAAGCTTTCTGAGAAACTGCTCTGTGTTCTGTTAATTCATCTCACAGAGTTACATCTTTCCCTTCAAGAAGCCTTTCGCTAAGGCTGTTCTTGTGGAATTGGCAAAGGGATATTTGGAAGCCCATAGAGCGCTATGGTGAAAAAGGAAATATCTTCCGTTCCAAACTGGAAAGAAGCTTTCTGAGAAACTGCTCTGTGTTCTGTTAATTCATCTCACAGAGTTACATCTATCCCTTCAAGAAGCGTTTCGCTTAGGCTGTTCTTGTGGAATTGGCAAAGGGATATTGGGAAGCCCATAGAGGGCTATGGTGAAAAAGGAAATATCTTCCGTTCCAAACTGGAAAGAAGCTTTCTGCGAAACTGCTCTGTGTTCTGTTAATTCATCTCACAGAGTTACATCTTTCCCTTCAAGAAGCCTTTCGCTAAGGCTGTTCTTGTGGAATTGGCAAAGGGATTTTTTTTTAGCCCATAGAGGGGTATGGGGAAAAAGGAAATATCTTCTTTCAAAACTGGAAAGAAGCTTTCTGAGAAACTGCTCTGTGTTCTGTTAATTCATCTTACAGAGTTACATCATTCCCTTCAAGAAGCATTTCGCTAAGGCTGTTCTTGTCGAATTGGCAAAGGGATATTTGGAAGCCCATAGAGGGCTTTGGTGAAAAAGGAAATATCTTCTTTCAAAACTGGAAAGAATCTTTCTGAGAAACTGCTCTGTGTTCTGTTAATTCATCTCACAGAGTTGCATCATTCCCTTCAAGAAGCCTTTCGCTAAGGCTGTTCTTGTCGAATTTGCAAAGGGATATTTGGAAGCCCATAAAGGGCTATGGTGAAAAAGGAAATATCTTCCGTTCCAAACTGGAAAGAAGCTTTCTGCGAAACTGCTCTGTGTTCTGTTAATTCATCTCACAGAGTTACAACTTTCCCTTCAAGACGCCTTTCGCTAAGGCTGTTCTTGCGGAATTGGCAAAGGGATATTGGGAAGTCCATAGAGGGCTATGGTGAAAAATGAAATATCTTCCGTTCAAAACTGGAAAGAAGCTTTCTGAGAAACTGCTCTGTGTTCTGTTAATTCATCTCACAGAGATACATCATTCCCTTCAAGAAGCCTTTCGCTAAGGCTGTTCTTGTGTAATTGGCAAAGGGATATTGGGAAGTCCATAGAGGGCTATGGTGAAAAAGGAAATATCTTGCGTTCAAAACTGGAAAGAAGCTTTCTGAGAAACTGCTCTGTGTTCTGTAAATTCATCTCACTGAGTTACATCTTTCCCTTCAAGAAGCCTTTCGCTAAGGCTGTTCTTGTGTAATTGGCAAACAGATATTTTGAAGCCCATAGAGGGCTATGGTGAAAAAGGAAATATCTTCCGTTCAAAACTGGAAAGAAGCTTTCTGAGAAACTGCTCTGTGTTCTGTTAATTCATCTCACAGAGTTACATCTTTCCCTTCAAGAAGACTTTCGCTAAGGCTGTTCTTGTGGAATTGGCAAAGGGATATTTGGAAGCCCATAGAGGGCTATGGTGAAAAACGAAATATCTTCCGTTCAAAACTGGAAAGAAGCTTTCTGAGAAACTGCTCTGTGTTCTGTTAATTCATGTCACTGTTAATTCATGTCACTGAGTTACATCTTTCCCTTCAAGAAGCCTTTCGCTAAGGCTGTTCTTGTGGAATTGGCAAAGGGATACTTGGAAGTCCAAAGAGGGCTATGGTGAAAAAGGAAATATCTTCCGTTCAAAACTGGAAAGAAGCTTTCTGAGAAACTGCTCTGTGTTCTGTTAATTCATCTCACAGAGTTACATCTTTCCCTTCAAGAAGCCTTTCGCTAAGGCTGTTCTTGTGGAATTGGCAAAGGGATATTAGGAAGCCCATAGAGGGCTATGGTGAAAAAGGACATATCTTCCTTTCAAAAGTGGAAAGAAGCTTTCTGAGAAACTGCTCTGTGTGCTGTTAATTCTTTTCACTGTTAATTCATGTCACAGAGTTACATCATTCCCTTCAAGAAGCCTTTCGCTAAGGCTGTTCTTGTCGAATTGGCAAAGGGATATTTGGAAGCCGATAAAGGGCTATGGTGAAAAAGGAATTACCTTCCGTTCCAAACTGGAATGAAGCTTTCTGAGAAACTGCTCTGTGTTCTGTTAATTCATCTCACGGAGTTCCATCTTCCCTTCAAGAAGCCTTTCGCTAAGGCTCTTCTTGTGGAATTGGCAAAGGGATATTTGGAAGCCCATAGAGGGCTATGCTGAAAAAGGAAATAACTTCCGTTCAAAACTGGAAAGAAGCTTTCTGACAAACTGCTCTGTGTTCTGTTAATTCATCTAACAGAGTTATATCTTTCCCTTCAAGAAGCCTTTCGCTAAGGCTGTTCTTGTGGAATTGGCAAAGGTATATTTGGAAGCCCATAGAGGGCTATGGTGAAAAAGGAAATATCTTCCGTTCAAAACTGGAAAGAAGCTTTCTGAGAAACTGCTCTGTGTTCTGTTAATTCATCTCACAGAGTTACATCTTTCCCTTCAAGAAGCCTTTCGCTAAGGCTGTTCTTGTGGAATTGGCAAACAGATATTTGGAAGCCCATAGAGGGCTATGGTTGAAAAGGAAATATCTTCCGTTCAAAACTGGAAAGATGCTTTCTTAGAAACTGCTCTGTGTTCTGTTAATTCATCTCCCAGAGTTACATCTTTCCCTTCTAGAAGCCTTTCGCTAAGACTGTTCTTGTGGAATTGGCAAAGGGATATTTGGAAGCCCATAGAGGGCTATGGTGAAAAAGGAAATATCTTCCGTTCCAAACTGGAAAGAAGCTTTCTGAGAAACTGCTATGTGTTCTTTTAATTCATGTCACAGAGTTACATCTTTCCCTTCAAGAAGCCTTTCGCTAAGGCTGTTCTTCTGGAATTGGCAAAGGGATATTTGGAAGCCCATAGAGGGCTATGGTGAAAAAGGAAATATCTTCCGTTCCAAACTGGAAAGAAGCTTTCTGAGAAACTGCTCTGTGTTCTGTTAATTTATCTCACACAGTTACATCTTTCCCTTCAAGAAGCCTTTTGCTAAGACTGTTCTTGTGGAATTGGCAAAGGGATATTTGGAATCCCGTAGAGTGCTATGGTGAAAAAGGAAATATCTTCCGTTCCAAACTGGAAAGAAGCTTTCTGAGAAACTGCTCTGTGTTCTGTTAATTCATCTCACAGAGTTACATCTTTACCTTCAAGAAGCCTTTCGCTAAGGCTGTTCTTGTGGAATTGGCAAGTGGATATTTGGAAGCCCATAGAGGGCTATGGTGAAAAGGGAAATATCTTCCGTTCAAAACTGGAAAGAAGCTTTCTGAGAAACTGCTCTGTGTTCTGTTAATTCATCTCACAGAGTTACATCTTTACCTTCAAGAAGCCTTTCGCTAAGGCTGTTCTTGTGGAATTGGCAAGTGGATATTTGGAAGCCCATAGAGGGCTATGGTGAAAAGGGAAATATCTTCCGTTCAAAACTGGAAAGAAGCTTTCTGAGAAACTGCTCTGTGTTGTGTTAATTCATCTCACAGAGTTACATCTTTCCCTTCAAGAAGCCTTTCGCTAAGGCTGTTCTTGTGGAATTGGCAAAGGGATATTTGGAAGCCCATAAAGGGCTATGGTGAAAAAGAAAATATCTTCCGTTCAAAACTGGAAAGAAGCTTTCTGCGAAACTGCTCTGTGTTCTGTTAATTCATCTCAAAGAGTTACATCTTTCCCTTCAAGAAGCCTTTCGCTAAGGCTGTTATTGTGGAATTGACAAAGGGATATTTGGAAGCCCATAGAGGGCTATGGTGAAAAAGGAAATATCTTCCGTTCAAAACTGGAAAGATGCTTTCTGAGAAACTGCTCTGTATTCTGTTAATTCATCTCACAGAGTTACATCTTTCCCTTCAAGAAGCCTTTCGCTAAGGCTGTTCTTGTGGAATTGGCAAACAGATATTTGGAAGCCCAGAGACGGCTATGGTGAAACAGGAAATATCTTCCGTTCAAAACTGGAAAGAAGCTTTCTGAGAAACTGCTCTGTGTTCTGTTAATTCATGTCACTGTTAATTCATGTCACAGAGTAACATCTTTCCCTTCAAGAAGCCTTTCGCTAAGGCTGTTCTTGTGGAATTGGCAAAGGGATACTTGGAAGCCCAAAGAGGGCTATGGTGAAAAACGAAATATCTTCCTTTCAAAACTGGAAAGAAGCTTTCTGAGAAACTGCTCTGTGTTCTGTTAATTCATCTCACAGAGTTACATCTTTCCCTTCTAAGAAGCATTTCGCTAAGGCTGTTCTTGTGGAATTGGCAAACAGATATTTGGAAGCCCGTAGAGTGCTATGGTGAAAAAGGAAATATATTCCGTTCCAAACTGGAAAGAAGCTTTCTGAGAAACTGCTCTGTGTTCTGTTAATTCATCTCACAGAGTTACATCTTTCCCTTCAAGAAACCTTTCGCTAAGGCTGTTCTTGTGGAATTGGCAAAGGGATATTTGGAAGCCCATAGAGGGCTATGGTGAAAAAGGAAATATCTTCCGTTCCAAACTGGAAAGAAGCTTTCTGAGAAACTGCTCTGTGTTCTGTTAATTCATCTCACAGAGTTACATCTTTCCCTTCAAGAAGCGTTTCGCTAAGGCTGTTCCTGTGGAATTGGCAAAGGGATATTGGGAAGCCCATAGAGGGCTATGGTGAAAAAGGAATTATCTTCCGTTCAAAACTGGAAAGAAGCTTTCTGCGAAACTGCTCTGTGTTCTGTTAATCCATCTCACAGAGTTACATCTTTCCCTTCAAGAAGCCTTTCGCTAAGGCTGTTCTTGTGGAATTGGCAAAGGGATATTTGGAAGCCCATAGATTGCTATGGTGAAAAACGAAATATCTTCCGTTCCAAACTGGAAAGAAGCTTTCTGAGAAACTGCTCTGTGTTCTGTTAATTCATCTCACAGAGTTACATCTTTCCCTTCAACAAGCCTTTCGCTAAGGCTGTTCTTGTGGAATTGGAAAAGGGATATTTGGAAGCCCATAGAGGGCTATGTTGAAAAACGAAATATCTTCCGTTCCAAACTGGAAAGAAGCTTTCTGAGAAACTGCTCTGTGTTCTGTTAATTCATCTCACAGAGTTACATCTTTCCCTTCAAGAAGCGTTTCGCTAAGGCTGTTCTTGTGGAATTGGCAAAGGGATATTGGGAAGCCCATAGAGGGCTATGGTGAAAAAGGAAGTATCTTCCGTTCAAAACTGGAAAGAAGCTTTCTGAGAAACTGCTCTGTGTTCTGTTAATTCATCTCACAGAGTTACATCTTTCCCTTCAAGAAGCCTTTCGCTAAGGTTGTTCTTGGGGAATTGGCAAACGGATATTTGGAAGCCCATAGAGGGCTATGGTGAAAAAGGAAATATGTTCCGTTCAAAACTGGAAAGAAGCTTTCTGAGAAACTGCTCTGTGTTGTGTTAATTCATCTCACAGAGTTACATCTTTCCCTTCAAGAAGCCTTTCGCTAAGGCTGTTCTTGTGGAATTGGCAAAGGGATATTGGGAAGCCCATAGAGGGCTATGGTGAAAAAGGAAATATATTCCGTTCCAAACTGGAAAGAATCTTTCTGAGAAACTACTCTGTGTTCTGTTAATTCATCTCACAGAGTTACATTTTTCCCTTCAAGAATCCTTTCGCTAAGGCTGTTCTTGTGGAATTGGCAAAGGGATATTTGGAAGCCCATAGAGGGCTTTGGTGAAAAAGGAAATATCTTCTTTCAAAATTGGAAAGAAGCTTTCTGAGAAACTGCTCTGTGTTCTGTTAATTCATCTCACAGAGTTGCATCATTCCCTTCAAGAAGCCTTTCGCTAAGGCTGTTCTTGTCGAATTTCCAAAGGGATATTTGGAAGCCCATAAAGTGCTATGGTGAAAAAGGAAATATCTTCCGTTCCAAACTGGAAAGAAGCTTTCTGCGAAACTGCTCTGTGTTCTGTTAATTCATCTCACAGAGTTACAACTTTCCCTTCAAGACGCCTTTCGCTAAGGCTGTTCTTGCAGAATTGGCAAAGGGATATTGGGAAGTCCATAGAGGGCTATGGTGAAAAATGAAATATCTTCCGTTCAAAACTGGAAAGAAGCTTTCTGAGAAACTGCTCTGTGTTCTGTTAATTCATCTCACAGAGTTACATCATTCCCTTCAAGAAGCCTTTCGCTAAGGCTGTTCTTGTGTAATTGGCAAACGGATATTGGGAAGTCCATAGAGGGCTATGGTGAAAAAGGAAATATCTTGCGTTCAAAACTGGAAAGAAGCTTTCTGAGAAACTGCTCTGTGTTCTGTAAATTCATCTCACAGAGTTACATCTTTCCCTTCAAGAAGCCTTTCGCTAAGGCTGTTCTTGTGTAATTGGCAAACAGATATTTTGAAGCCCATAGAGGGCTATGGTGAAAAAGGAAATATCTTCCGTTCAAAACTGGAAAGAAGCTTTCTGAGAAACTGCTCTGTGTTCTGTTAATTTATCTCACAGAGTTACATCTTTCCCTTCAAGAAGACTTTCGCTAAGGCTGTTCTTGTGGAATTGGCAAAGGGATATTTGGAAGCCCATAGAGGGCTATGGTGAAAAACGAAATATCTTCCGTTCAAAACTGGAAAGAAGCTTTCTGAGAAACTGCTCTGTGTTCTGTTAATTCATGTCACTGTTAATTCATGTCACTGAGTTACATCTTTCCCTTCAAGAAGCCTTTCGCTAAGGCTGTTCTTGTGGAATTGGCAAAGGGATACTTGGAAGTCCAAAGAGGGCTATGGTGAAAAAGGAAATATCTTCCGTTCAAAACTGGAAAGAAGCTTTCTGAGAAACTGCTCTGTGTTCTGTTAATTCATCTCACAGAGTTACATCTTTCCCTTCAAGAAGCCTTTCGCTAAGGCTGTTCTTGTGGAATTGGCAAAGGGATATTAGGAAGCCCATAGAGGGCTATGGTGAAAAAGGACATATCTTCCTTTCAAAAGTGGAAAGAAGCTTTCTGAGAAACTGCTCTGTGTTCTGTTAATTCTTTTCACTGTTAATTAATGTCACAGAGTTACATCATTCCCTTCAAGAAGCCTTTCGCTAAGGCTGTTCTTGTCGAATTGGCAAAGGGATATTTGGAAGCCGATAAAGGGCTATGGTGAAAAAGGAATTATCTTCCGTTCCAAACTGGAATGAAGCTTTCTGAGAAACTGCTCTGTGTTCTGTTAATTCATTTCACAGAGTTCCATCTTCCCTTCAAGAAGCCTTTCGCTAAGGCTCTTCTTGTGGAATTGGCAAAGGGATATTTGGAAGCCCATAGAGGGCTATGGTGAAAAAGGAAATAACTTCCGTTCAAAACTGGAAAGAAGCTTTCTGACAAACTGCTCTGTGTTCTGTTAATTCATCTAACAGAGTTATATCTTTCCCTTCAAGAAGCCTTTCGCTAAGGCTGTTCTAGTGGAATTGGCAAAGGGATATTTGGAAGCCCATAGAGGGCTATGGTGAAAAAGGAAATATCTTCCGTTCAAAACTGGAAAGAAGCTTTCTGAGAAACTGCTCTGTGTTCTGTTAATTCATCTCACAGAGTTACATCTTTCCCTTCAAGAAGCCTTTCGCTAAGGCTGTTCTTGTGGAATTGGCAAACAGATATTTGGAAGCCCATAGAGGGCTATGGTTGAAAAGTAAATATCTTCCGTTCAAAACTGGAAAGATGCTTTCTGAGAAACTGCTCTGTGTTCTGTTAATTCATCTCCCAGAGTTACATCTTTCCCTTCTAGAAGCCTTTCGCTAAGGCTGTTCTTGTGGAATTGGCAAAGGGATATTTGGAAGCCCATAGAGGGCTATGGTGAAAAAGGAAATATCTTCCGTTCAAAACTGGAAAGAAGCTTTCTGAGAAACTGCTATGTGTTCTGTTAATTCATGACACAGAGTTACATCTTTCCCTTCAAGAAGCCTTTCGCTAAGGCTGTTCTTCTGGAATTGGCAAAGGGATATTTGGAAGCCCATAGAGGGCTATGGTGAAAAAGGAAATATCATCCGTTCCAAACTGGAAAGAAGCTTTCTGAGAAACTGCTCTGTGTTCTGTTAATTTATCTCACACAGTTACATCTTTCCCTTCAAGAAGCCTTTTGCTAAGACTGTTCTTGTGGAATTGGCAAAGGGATATTTGGAATCCCGTAGAGTGCTATGGTGAAAAAGGAAATATCTTCCGTTCCAAACTGAAAAAAGCTTTCTGAGAAACTGCTCTGTGTTCTGTTAATTCATCTCACAGAGTTACATCTTTCCCTTCAAGAAGCCTTTCGCTAAGGCTGTTCTTGTGGAATTGGCAAATGGATATTTGGAAGCCCATAGAGCGCTATGGTGAAAAAGGAAATATCTTCCGTTCCAAACTGGAAAGAAGCTTTCTGAGAAACTGCTCTGTGTTCTGTTAATTCATCTCACAGAGTTACATCTATCCCTTCAAGAAGCGTTTCGCTTAGGCTGTTCTTGTGGAATTGGCAAAGGGATATTGGGAAGCCCATAGAGGGCTATGGTGAAAAAGGAAATATCTTCCGTTCCAAACTGGAAAGAAGCTTTCTGCGAAACTGCTCTGTGTTGTGTTAATTCATCTCCCAGAGTTACATCTTTCCCTTCAAGAAGCCTTTCGCTAAGGCTGTTCTTGTGGAATTGGCAAAGGGATATTTTTAAGCCCATAGAGGGGTATGGGGAAAAAGGAAATATCTTCTTTCAAAACTGGAAAGAAGCTTTCTGAGAAACTGCTCTGTGTTCTGTTAATTCATCTTACAGAGTTACATCATTCCCTTCAAGAAGCATTTCGCTAAGGCTGTTCTTGTCGAATTGGCAAAGGGATATTTGGAAGCCCATAGAGGGCTTTGGTGAAAAAGGAAATATCTTCTTTCAAAACTGGAAAGAATCTTTCTGAGAAACTGCTCTGTGTTCTGTTAATTCATCTCACAGAGTTGCATCATTCCCTTCAAGAAGCCTTTCGCTAAGGCTGTTCTTGTCGAATTTGCAAAGGGATATTTGGAAGCCCATAAAGGGCTATGGTGAAAAAGGAAATATCTTCCGTTCCAAACTGGAAAGAAGCTTTCTGCGAAACTGCTCTGTGTTCTGTAAATTCATCTCACAGAGTTACAACTTTCCCTTCAAGACGCCTTTCGCTAAGGCTGTTCTTGCGGAATTGGCAAAGGGATATTGGGAAGTCCATAGAGGGCTATGGTGAAAAATGAAATATCTTCCGTTCAAAACTGGAAAGAAGCTTTCTGAGAAACTGCTCTGTGTTCTGTTAATTCATCTCACAGCGTTACATCATTCCCTTCAAGAAGCCTTTCGCTAAGGCTGTTCTTGTGTAATTGGCAAAGGGATATTGGGAAGTCCATAGAGGGCTATGGTGAAAAAGGAAATATCTTGCGTTCAAAACTGGAAAGAAGCTTTCTGAGAAACTGCTCTGGGTTCTGTAAATTCATCTCACTGAGTTACATCTTTCCCTTCAAGAAGCCTTTCGCTAAGGCTGTTCTTGTGTAATTGGCAAACAGATATTTTGAAGCCCATAGAGGGCTATGGTGAAAAAGGAAATATCTTCCGTTCAAAACTGGAAAGAAGCTTTCTGAGAAACTGCTCTGTGTTCTGTTAATTCATCTCCCAGAGTTACATCTTTCCCTTCTAGAAGCCTTTCGCTAAGACTGTTCTTGTGGAATTGGCAAAGGGATATTTGGAAGCCCATAGAGGGCTATGGTGAAAAAGGAAATATCTTCCGTTCCAAACTGGAAAGAAGCTTTCTGAGAAACTGCTATGTGTTCTTTTAATTCATGTCACAGAGTTACATCTTTCCCTTCAAGAAGCCTTTCGCTAAGGCTGTTCTTCTGGAATTGGCAAAGGGATATTTGGAAGCCCATAGAGGGCTATGGTGAAAAAGGAAATATCTTCCGTTCCAAACTGGAAAGAAGCTTTCTGAGAAACTGCTCTGTGTTCTGTTAATTTATCTCACACAGTTACATCTTTCCCTTCAAGAAGCCTTTTGCTAAGACTGTTCTTGTGGAATTGGCAAAGGGATATTTGGAATCCCGTAGAGTGCTATGGTGAAAAAGGAAATATCTTCCGTTCCAAACTGGAAAGAAGCTTTCTGAGAAACTGCTCTGTGTTCTGTTAATTCATCTCACAGAGTTACATCTTTACCTTCAAGAAGCCTTTCGCTAAGGCTGTTCTTGTGGAATTGGCAAGTGGATATTTGGAAGCCCATAGAGGGCTATGGTGAAAAGGGAAATATCTTCCGTTCAAAACTGGAAAGAAGCTTTCTGAGAAACTGCTCTGTGTTCTGTTAATTCATCTCACAGAGTTACATCTTTACCTTCAAGAAGCCTTTCGCTAAGGCTGTTCTTGTGGAATTGGCAAGTGGATATTTGGAAGCCCATAGAGGGCTATGGTGAAAAGGGAAATATCTTCCGTTCAAAACTGGAAAGAAGCTTTCTGAGAAACTGCTCTGTGTTGTGTTAATTCATCTCACAGAGTTACATCTTTCCCTTCAAGAAGCCTTTCGCTAAGGCTGTTCTTGTGGAATTGGCAAAGGGATATTTGGAAGCCCATAAAGGGCTATGGTGAAAAAGAAAATATCTTCCGTTCAAAACTGGAAAGAAGCTTTCTGCGAAACTGCTCTGTGTTCTGTTAATTCATCTCAAAGAGTTACATCTTTCCCTTCAAGAAGCCTTTCGCTAAGGCTGTTATTGTGGAATTGACAAAGGGATATTTGGAAGCCCATAGAGGGCTATGGTGAAAAAGGAAATATCTTCCGTTCAAAACTGGAAAGATGCTTTCTGAGAAACTGCTCTGTATTCTGTTAATTCATCTCACAGAGTTACATCTTTCCCTTCAAGAAGCCTTTCGCTAAGGCTGTTCTTGTGGAATTGGCAAACAGATATTTGGAAGCCCAGAGACGGCTATGGTGAAACAGGAAATATCTTCCGTTCAAAACTGGAAAGAAGCTTTCTGAGAAACTGCTCTGTGTTCTGTTAATTCATGTCACTGTTAATTCATGTCACAGAGTAACATCTTTCCCTTCAAGAAGCCTTTCGCTAAGGCTGTTCTTGTGGAATTGGCAAAGGGATACTTGGAAGCCCAAAGAGGGCTATGGTGAAAAACGAAATATCTTCCTTTCAAAACTGGAAAGAAGCTTTCTGAGAAACTGCTCTGTGTTCTGTTAATTCATCTCACAGAGTTACATCTTTCCCTTCTAAGAAGCATTTCGCTAAGGCTGTTCTTGTGGAATTGGCAAACAGATATTTGGAAGCCCGTAGAGTGCTATGGTGAAAAAGGAAATATATTCCGTTCCAAACTGGAAAGAAGCTTTCTGAGAAACTGCTCTGTGTTCTGTTAATTCATCTCACAGAGTTACATCTTTCCCTTCAAGAAACCTTTCGCTAAGGCTGTTCTTGTGGAATTGGCAAAGGGATATTTGGAAGCCCATAGAGGGCTATGGTGAAAAAGGAAATATCTTCCGTTCCAAACTGGAAAGAAGCTTTCTGAGAAACTGCTCTGTGTTCTGTTAATTCATCTCACAGAGTTACATCTTTCCCTTCAAGAAGCGTTTCGCTAAGGCTGTTCCTGTGGAATTGGCAAAGGGATATTGGGAAGCCCATAGAGGGCTATGGTGAAAAAGGAATTATCTTCCGTTCAAAACTGGAAAGAAGCTTTCTGCGAAACTGCTCTGTGTTCTGTTAATCCATCTCACAGAGTTACATCTTTCCCTTCAAGAAGCCTTTCGCTAAGGCTGTTCTTGTGGAATTGGCAAAGGGATATTTGGAAGCCCATAGATTGCTATGGTGAAAAACGAAATATCTTCCGTTCCAAACTGGAAAGAAGCTTTCTGAGAAACTGCTCTGTGTTCTGTTAATTCATCTCACAGAGTTACATCTTTCCCTTCAACAAGCCTTTCGCTAAGGCTGTTCTTGTGGAATTGGAAAAGGGATATTTGGAAGCCCATAGAGGGCTATGTTGAAAAACGAAATATCTTCCGTTCCAAACTGGAAAGAAGCTTTCTGAGAAACTGCTCTGTGTTCTGTTAATTCATCTCACAGAGTTACATCTTTCCCTTCAAGAAGCGTTTCGCTAAGGCTGTTCTTGTGGAATTGGCAAAGGGATATTGGGAAGCCCATAGAGGGCTATGGTGAAAAAGGAAGTATCTTCCGTTCAAAACTGGAAAGAAGCTTTCTGAGAAACTGCTCTGTGTTCTGTTAATTCATCTCACAGAGTTACATCTTTCCCTTCAAGAAGCCTTTCGCTAAGGTTGTTCTTGGGGAATTGGCAAACGGATATTTGGAAGCCCATAGAGGGCTATGGTGAAAAAGGAAATATGTTCCGTTCAAAACTGGAAAGAAGCTTTCTGAGAAACTGCTCTGTGTTGTGTTAATTCATCTCACAGAGTTACATCTTTCCCTTCAAGAAGCCTTTCGCTAAGGCTGTTCTTGTGGAATTGGCAAAGGGATATTGGGAAGCCCATAGAGGGCTATGGTGAAAAAGGAAATATATTCCGTTCCAAACTGGAAAGAATCTTTCTGAGAAACTACTCTGTGTTCTGTTAATTCATCTCACAGAGTTACATTTTTCCCTTCAAGAATCCTTTCGCTAAGGCTGTTCTTGTGGAATTGGCAAAGGGATATTTGGAAGCCCATAGAGGGCTTTGGTGAAAAAGGAAATATCTTCTTTCAAAATTGGAAAGAAGCTTTCTGAGAAACTGCTCTGTGTTCTGTTAATTCATCTCACAGAGTTGCATCATTCCCTTCAAGAAGCCTTTCGCTAAGGCTGTTCTTGTCGAATTTCCAAAGGGATATTTGGAAGCCCATAAAGTGCTATGGTGAAAAAGGAAATATCTTCCGTTCCAAACTGGAAAGAAGCTTTCTGCGAAACTGCTCTGTGTTCTGTTAATTCATCTCACAGAGTTACAACTTTCCCTTCAAGACGCCTTTCGCTAAGGCTGTTCTTGCAGAATTGGCAAAGGGATATTGGGAAGTCCATAGAGGGCTATGGTGAAAAATGAAATATCTTCCGTTCAAAACTGGAAAGAAGCTTTCTGAGAAACTGCTCTGTGTTCTGTTAATTCATCTCACAGAGTTACATCATTCCCTTCAAGAAGCCTTTCGCTAAGGCTGTTCTTGTGTAATTGGCAAACGGATATTGGGAAGTCCATAGAGGGCTATGGTGAAAAAGGAAATATCTTGCGTTCAAAACTGGAAAGAAGCTTTCTGAGAAACTGCTCTGTGTTCTGTAAATTCATCTCACAGAGTTACATCTTTCCCTTCAAGAAGCCTTTCGCTAAGGCTGTTCTTGTGTAATTGGCAAACAGATATTTTGAAGCCCATAGAGGGCTATGGTGAAAAAGGAAATATCTTCCGTTCAAAACTGGAAAGAAGCTTTCTGAGAAACTGCTCTGTGTTCTGTTAATTTATCTCACAGAGTTACATCTTTCCCTTCAAGAAGACTTTCGCTAAGGCTGTTCTTGTGGAATTGGCAAAGGGATATTTGGAAGCCCATAGAGGGCTATGGTGAAAAACGAAATATCTTCCGTTCAAAACTGGAAAGAAGCTTTCTGAGAAACTGCTCTGTGTTCTGTTAATTCATGTCACTGTTAATTCATGTCACTGAGTTACATCTTTCCCTTCAAGAAGCCTTTCGCTAAGGCTGTTCTTGTGGAATTGGCAAAGGGATACTTGGAAGTCCAAAGAGGGCTATGGTGAAAAAGGAAATATCTTCCGTTCAAAACTGGAAAGAAGCTTTCTGAGAAACTGCTCTGTGTTCTGTTAATTCATCTCACAGAGTTACATCTTTCCCTTCAAGAAGCCTTTCGCTTAGGCTGTTCTTGTGGAATTGGCAAAGGGATATTAGGAAGCCCATAGAGGGCTATGGTGAAAAAGGACATATCTTCCTTTCAAAAGTGGAAAGAAGCTTTCTGAGAAACTGCTCTGTGTTCTGTTAATTCTTTTCACTGTTAATTAATGTCACAGAGTTACATCATTCCCTTCAAGAAGCCTTTCGCTAAGGCTGTTCTTGTCGAATTGGCAAAGGGATATTTGGAAGCCGATAAAGGGCTATGGTGAAAAAGGAATTATCTTCCGTTCCAAACTGGAATGAAGCTTTCTGAGAAACTGCTCTGTGTTCTGTTAATTCATTTCACAGAGTTCCATCTTCCCTTCAAGAAGCCTTTCGCTAAGGCTCTTCTTGTGGAATTGGCAAAGGGATATTTGGAAGCCCATAGAGGGCTATGGTGAAAAAGGAAATAACTTCCGTTCAAAACTGGAAAGAAGCTTTCTGACAAACTGCTCTGTGTTCTGTTAATTCATCTAACAGAGTTATATCTTTCCCTTCAAGAAGCCTTTCGCTAAGGCTGTTCTAGTGGAATTGGCAAAGGGATATTTGGAAGCCCATAGAGGGCTATGGTGAAAAAGGAAATATCTTCCGTTCAAAACTGGAAAGAAGCTTTCTGAGAAACTGCTCTGTGTTCTGTTAATTCATCTCACAGAGTTACATCTTTCCCTTCAAGAAGCCTTTCGCTAAGGCTGTTCTTGTGGAATTGGCAAACAGATATTTGGAAGCCCATAGAGGGCTATGGTTGAAAAGTAAATATCTTCCGTTCAAAACTGGAAAGATGCTTTCTGAGAAACTGCTCTGTGTTCTGTTAATTCATCTCCCAGAGTTACATCTTTCCCTTCTAGAAGCCTTTCGCTAAGGCTGTTCTTGTGGAATTGGCAAAGGGATATTTGGAAGCCCATAGAGGGCTATGGTGAAAAAGGAAATATCTTCCGTTCAAAACTGGAAAGAAGCTTTCTGAGAAACTGCTATGTGTTCTGTTAATTCATGACACAGAGTTACATCTTTCCCTTCAAGAAGCCTTTCGCTAAGGCTGTTCTTCTGGAATTGGCAAAGGGATATTTGGAAGCCCATAGAGGGCTATGGTGAAAAAGGAAATATCATCCGTTCCAAACTGGAAAGAAGCTTTCTGAGAAACTGCTCTGTGTTCTGTTAATTTATCTCACACAGTTACATCTTTCCCTTCAAGAAGCCTTTTGCTAAGACTGTTCTTGTGGAATTGGCAAAGGGATATTTGGAATCCCGTAGAGTGCTATGGTGAAAAAGGAAATATCTTCCGTTCCAAACTGAAAAAAGCTTTCTGAGAAACTGCTCTGTGTTCTGTTAATTCATCTCACAGAGTTACATCTTTCCCTTCAAGAAGCCTTTCGCTAAGGCTGTTCTTGTGGAATTGTCAAATGGATATTTGGAAGCCCATAGAGCGCTATGGTGAAAAAGGAAATATCTTCCGTTCCAAACTGGAAAGAAGCTTTCTGAGAAACTGCTCTGTGTTCTGTTAATTCATCTCACAGAGTTACATCTATCCCTTCAAGAAGCGTTTCGCTTAGGCTGTTCTTGTGGAATTGGCAAAGGGATATTGGGAAGCCCATAGAGGGCTATGGTGAAAAAGGAAATATCTTCCGTTCCAAACTGGAAAGAAGCTTTCTGCGAAACTGCTCTGTGTTGTGTTAATTCATCTCCCAGAGTTACATCTTTCCCTTCAAGAAGCCTTTCGCTAAGGCTGTTCTTGTGGAATTGGCAAAGGGATATTTTTAAGCCCATAGAGGGGTATGGGGAAAAAGGAAATATCTTCTTTCAAAACTGGAAAGAAGCTTTCTGAGAAACTGCTCTGTGTTCTGTTAATTCATCTTACAGAGTTACATCATTCCCTTCAAGAAGCATTTCGCTAAGGCTGTTCTTGTCGAATTGGCAAAGGGATATTTGGAAGCCCATAGAGGGCTTTGGTGAAAAAGGAAATATCTTCTTTCAAAACTGGAAAGAATCTTTCTGAGAAACTGCTCTGTGTTCTGTTAATTCATCTCACAGAGTTGCATCATTCCCTTCAAGAAGCCTTTCGCTAAGGCTGTTCTTGTCGAATTTGCAAAGGGATATTTGGAAGCCCATAAAGGGCTATGGTGAAAAAGGAAATATCTTCCGTTCCAAACTGGAAAGAAGCTTTCTGCGAAACTGCTCTGTGTTCTGTAAATTCATCTCACAGAGTTACAACTTTCCCTTCAAGACGCCTTTCGCTAAGGCTGTTCTTGCGGAATTGGCAAAGGGATATTGGGAAGTCCATAGAGGGCTATGGTGAAAAATGAAATATCTTCCGTTCAAAACTGGAAAGAAGCTTTCTGAGAAACTGCTCTGTGTTCTGTTAATTCATCTCACAGCGTTACATCATTCCCTTCAAGAAGCCTTTCGCTAAGGCTGTTCTTGTGTAATTGGCAAAGGGATATTGGGAAGTCCATAGAGGGCTATGGTGAAAAAGGAAATATCTTGCGTTCAAAACTGGAAAGAAGCTTTCTGAGAAACTGCTCTGGGTTCTGTAAATTCATCTCACTGAGTTACATCTTTCCCTTCAAGAAGCCTTTCGCTAAGGCTGTTCTTGTGTAATTGGCAAACAGATATTTTGAAGCCCATAGAGGGCTATGGTGAAAAAGGAAATATCTTCCGTTCAAAACTGGAAAGAAGCTTTCTGAGAAACTGCTCTGTGTTCTGTTAATTCATCTCACAGAGTTACATCTTTCCCTTCAAGAAGACTTTCGCTAAGGCTGTTCTTGTGGAATTGGCAAAGGGATATTTGGAAGCCCATAGAGGGCTATGGTGAAAAAGGAAATATCTTCCGTTCAAAACTGGAAAGAAGCTTTCTGAGAAACTGCTCTGTGTTCTGTTAATTCATCTCACAGAGTTACATCTTTCCCTTCAAGAAGCCTTTCGCTAAGGCTGTTCTTGTGGAATTGGCAAACAGATATTTGGAAGCCCATAGAGGGCTATGGTTGAAAAGGAAATATCTTCCGTTCAAAACTGGAAAGATGCTTTCTGAGAAACTGCTCTGTGTTCTGTTAATTCATCTCCCAGAGTTACATCTTTCCCTTCTAGAAGTCTTTCGCTAAGACTGTTCTTGTGGAATTGGCAAAGGGATATTTGGAAGCCCATAGAGGGCTATGGTGAAAAAGGAAATATCTTCCGTTCCAAACTGGAAAGAAGCTTTCTGAGAAACTGCTATGTGTTCTTTTAATTCATGTCACAGAGTTACATCTTTCCCTTCAAGAAGCCTTTCGCTAAGGCTGTTCTTCTGGAATTGGCAAAGGGATATTTGGAAGCCCATAGAGGGCTATGGTGAAAAAGGAAATATCTTCCGTTCCAAACTGGAAAGAAGCTTTCTGAGAAACTGCTCTGTGTTCTGTTAATTTATCTCACACAGTTACATCTTTCCCTTCAAGAAGCCTTTTGCTAAGACTGTTCTTGTGGAATTGGCAAAGGGATATTTGGAATCCCGTAGAGTGCTATGGTGAAAAAGGAAATATCTTCCGTTCCAAACTGGAAAGAAGCTTTCTGAGAAACTGCTCTGTGTTCTGTTAATTCATCTCACAGAGTTACATCTTTCCCTTCAAGAAGCCTTTCGCTAAGGCTGTTCTTGTGGAATTGGCAAGTGGATATTTGGAAGCCCATAGAGGGCTATGGTGAAAAGGGAAATATCTTCCGTTCAAAACTGGAAAGAAGTTTTCTGAGAAACTGCTCTGTGTTGTGTTAATTCATCTCACAGAGTTACATCTTTCCCTTCAAGAAGCCTTTCGCTAAGGCTGTTCTTGTGGAATTGGCAAAGGGATATTTGGAAGCCCATAGAGGGCTATGGGGAAAAAGGAAATATCTTCTTTCAAAACTGGAAAGAAGCTTTCTGAGAAACTGCTCTGTGTTCTGTTAATTCATCTCACAGAGTTACATCATTCCCTTCAAGAAGCCTTTCGCTAAGGCTGTTCTTGTCGAATTGGCAAAGGGATATTTGGAAGCCCATAAAGGGCTATGGTGAAAAAGAAAATATCTTCCGTTCAAAACTGGAAAGAAGCTTTCTGCGAAACTGCTCTGTGTTCTGTTAATTCATCTCAAAGAGTTACATCTTTCCCTTCAAGAAGCCTTTCGCTAAGGCTGTTATTGTGGAATTGACAAAGGGATATTTGGAAGCCCATAGAGGGCTATGGTGAAAAAGGAAATATCTTCCGTTCAAAACTGGAAAGATGCTTTCTGAGAAACTGCTCTGTATTCTGTTAATTCATCTCACAGAGTTACATCTTTCCCTTCAAGAAGCCTTTCGCTAAGGCTGTTCTTGTGGAATTGGCAAACAGATATTTGGAAGCCCAGAGACGGCTATGGTGAAACAGGAAATATCTTCCGTTCAAAACTGGAAAGAAGCTTTCTGAGAAACTGCTCTGTGTTCTGTTAATTCATGTCACTGTTAATTCATGTCACAGAGTAACATCTTTCCCTTCAAGAAGCCTTTCGCTAAGGCTGTTCTTGTGGAATTGGCAAAGGGATACTTGGAAGCCCAAAGAGGGCTATGGTGAAAAACGAAATATCTTCCTTTCAAAACTGGAAAGAAGCTTTCTGAGAAACTGCTCTGTGTTCTGTTAATTCATCTCACAGAGTTACATCTTTCCCTTCTAAGAAGCATTTCGCTAAGGCTGTTCTTGTGGAATTGGCAAACAGATATTTGGAAGCCCGTAGAGTGCTATGGTGAAAAAGGAAATATATTCCGTTCCAAACTGGAAAGAAGCTTTCTGAGAAACTGCTCTGTGTTCTGTTAATTCATCTCACAGAGTTACAACTTTCCCTTCAAGAAACCTTTCGCTAAGGCTGTTCTTGTGGAATTGGCAAAGGGATATTTGGAAGCCCATAGAGGGCTATGGTGAAAAAGGAAATATCTTCCGTTCCAAACTGGAAAGAAGCTTTCTGAGAAACTGCTCTGTGTTCTGTTAATTCATCTCACAGAGTTACATCTTTCCCTTCAAGAAGCGTTTCGCTAAGGCTGTTCCTGTGGAATTGGCAAAGGGATATTGGGAAGCCCATAGAGGGCTATGGTGAAAAAGGAATTATCTTCCGTTCAAAACTGGAAAGAAGCTTTCTGCGAAACTGCTCTGTGTTCTGTTAATCAATCTCACAGAGTTACATCTTTCCCTTCAAGAAGCCTTTCGCTAAGGCTGTTCTTGTGGAATTGGCAAAGGGATATTTGGAAGCCCATAGAGGGCTATGGTGAAAAACGAAATATCTTCCGTTCCAAACTGGAAAGAAGCTTTCTGAGAAACTGCTCTGTGTTCTGTTAATTCATCTCACAGAGTTACATCTTTCCCTTCAACAAGCCTTTCGCTAAGGCTGTTCTTGTGGAATTGGAAAAGGGATATTTGGAAGCCCATAGAGGGCTATGTTGAAAAACGAAATATCTTCCGTTCCAAACTGGAAAGAAGCTTTCTGAGAAACTGCTCTGTGTTCTGTTAATTCATCTCACAGAGTTACATCTTTCCCTTCAAGAAGCGTTTCGCTAAGGCTGTTCTTGTGGAATTGGCAAAGGGATATTGGGAAGCCCATAGAGGGCTATGGTGAAAAAGGAAGTATCTTCCGTTCAAAACTGGAAAGAAGCTTTCTGAGAAACTGCTCTGTGTTCTGTTAATTCATCTCACAGAGTTACATCTTTCCCTTCAAGAAGCCTTTCGCTAAGGTTGTTCTTGGGGAATTGGCAAACGGATATTTGGAAGCCCATAGAGGGCTATGGTGAAAAAGGAAATATGTTCCGTTCAAAACTGGAAAGAAGCTTTCTGAGAAACTGCTCTGTGTTGTGTTAATTCATCTCACAGAGTTACATCTTTCCCTTCAAGAAGCCTTTCGCTAAGGCTGTTCTTGTGGAATTGGCAAAGGGATATTGGGAAGCCCATAGAGGGCTATGGTGAAAAAGGAAATATATTCCGTTCCAAACTGGAAAGAATCTTTCTGAGAAACTACTCTGTGTTCTGTTAATTCATCTCACAGAGTTACATTTTTCCCTTCAAGAATCCTTTCGCTAAGGCTGTTCTTGTGGAATTGGCAAAGGGATATTTGGAAGCCCATAGAGGGCTTTGGTGAAAAAGGAAATATCTTCTTTCAAAATTGGAAAGAAGCTTTCTGAGAAACTGCTCTGTGTTCTGTTAATTCATCTCACAGAGTTGCATCATTCCCTTCAAGAAGCCTTTCGCTAAGGCTGTTCTTGTCGAATTTCCAAAGGGATATTTGGAAGCCCATAAAGTGCTATGGTGAAAAAGGAAATATCTTCCGTTCCAAACTGGAAAGAAGCTTTCTGCGAAACTGCTCTGTGTTCTGTTAATTCATCTCACAGAGTTACAACTTTCCCTTCAAGACGCCTTTCGCTAAGGCTGTTCTTGCAGAATTGGCAAAGGGATATTGGGAAGTCCATAGAGGGCTATGGTGAAAAATGAAATATCTTCCGTTCAAAACTGGAAAGAAGCTTTCTGAGAAACTGCTCTGTGTTCTGTTAATTCATCTCACAGAGTTACATCATTCCCTTCAAGAAGCCTTTCGCTAAGGCTGTTCTTGTGTAATTGGCAAAGGGATATTGGGAAGTCCATAGAGGGCTATGGTGAAAAAGGAAATATCTTGCGTTCAAAACTGGAAAGAAGCTTTCTGAGAAACTGCTCTGTGTTCTGTAAATTCATCTCACAGAGTTACATCTTTCCCTTCAAGAAGCCTTTCGCTAAGGCTGTTCTTGTGTAATTGGCAAACAGATATTTTGAAGCCCATAGAGGGCTATGGTGAAAAAGGAAATATCTTCCGTTCAAAACTGGAAAGAAGCTTTCTGAGAAACTGCTCTGTGTTCTGTTAATTTATCTCACAGAGTTACATCTTTCCCTTCAAGAAGACTTTCGCTAAGGCTGTTCTTGTGGAATTGGCAAAGGGATATTTGGAAGCCCATAGAGGGCTATGGTGAAAAACGAAATATCTTCCGTTCAAAACTGGAAAGAAGCTTTCTGAGAAACTGCTCTGTGTTCTGTTAATTCATGTCACTGTTAATTCATGTCACTGAGTTACATCTTTCCCTTCAAGAAGCCTTTCGCTAAGGCTGTTCTTGTGGAATTGGCAAAGGGATACTTGGAAGTCCAAAGAGGGCTATGGTGAAAAAGGAAATATCTTCCGTTCAAAACTGGAAAGAAGCTTTCTGAGAAACTGCTCTGTGTTCTGTTAATTCATCTCACAGAGTTACATCTTTCCCTTCAAGAAGCCTTTCGCTAAGGCTGTTCTTGTGGAATTGGCAAAGGGATATTAGGAAGCCCATAGAGGGCTATGGAGAAAAAGGACATATCTTCCTTTCAAAAGTGGAAAGAAGCTTTCTGAGAAACTGCTCTGTGTTCTGTTAATTCTTTTCACTGTTAATTAATGTCACAGAGTTACATCATTCCCTTCAAGAAGCCTTTCGCTAAGGCTGTTCTTGTCGAATTGGCAAAGGGATATTTGGAAGCCGATAAAGGGCTATGGTGAAAAAGGAATTATCTTCCGTTCCAAACTGGAATGAAGCTTTCTGAGAAACTGCTCTGTGTTCTGTTAATTCATTTCACAGAGTTCCATCTTCCCTTCAAGAAGCCTTTCGCTAAGGCTCTTCTTGTGGAATTGGCAAAGGGATATTTGGAAGTCCATAGAGGGCTATGGTGAAAAAGGAAATAACTTCCGTTCAAAACTGGAAAGAAGCTTTCTGACAAACTGCTCTGTGTTCTGTTAATTCATCTAACAGAGTTATATCTTTCCCTTCAAGAAGCCTTTCGCTAAGGCTGTTCTAGTGGAATTGGCAAAGGGATATTTGGAAGCCCATAGAGGGCTATGGTGAAAAAGGAAATATCTTCCGTTCAAAACTGGAAAGAAGCTTTCTGAGAAACTGCTCTGTGTTCTGTTAATTCATCTCACAGAGTTACATCTTTCCCTTCAAGAAGCCTTTCGCTAAGGCTGTTCTTGTGGAATTGGCAAACAGATATTTGGAAGCCCATAGAGGGCTATGGTTGAAAAGTAAATATCTTCCGTTCAAAACTGGAAAGATGCTTTCTGAGAAACTGCTCTGTGTTCTGTTAATTCATCTCCCAGAGTTACATCTTTCCCTTCTAGAAGCCTTTCGCTAAGGCTGTTCTTGTGGAATTGGCAAAGGGATATTTGGAAGCCCATAGAGGGCTATGGTGAAAAAGGAAATATCTTCCGTTCCAAACTGGAAAGAAGCTTTCTGAGAAACTGCTATGTGTTCTGTTAATTCATGACACAGAGTTACATCTTTCCCTTCAAGAAGCCTTTCGCTAAGGCTGTTCTTCTGGAATTGGCAAAGGGATATTTGGAAGCCCATAGAGGGCTATGGTGAAAAAGGAAATATCATCCGTTCCAAACTGGAAAGAAGCTTTCTGAGAAACTGCTCTGTGTTCTGTTAATTTATCTCACACAGTTACATCTTTCCCTTCAAGAAGCCTTTTGCTAAGACTGTTCTTGTGGAATTGGCAAAGGGATATTTGGAATCCCGTAGAGTGCTATGGTGAAAAAGGAAATATCTTCCGTTCCAAACTGAAAAAAGCTTTCTGAGAAACTGCTCTGTGTTCTGTTAATTCATCTCACAGAGTTACATCTTTCCCTTCAAGAAGCCTTTCGCTAAGGCTGTTCTTGTGGAATTGGCAAATGGATATTTGGAAGCCCATAGAGCGCTATGGTGAAAAAGGAAATATCTTCCGTTCCAAACTGGAAAGAAGCTTTCTGAGAAACTGCTCTGTGTTCTGTTAATTCATCTCACAGAGTTACATCTATCCCTTCAAGAAGCGTTTCGCTTAGGCTGTTCTTGTGGAATTGGCAAAGGGATATTGGGAAGCCCATAGAGGGCTATGGTGAAAAAGGAAATATCTTCCGTTCCAAACTGGAAAGAAGCTTTCTGCGAAACTGCTCTGTGCTGTGTTAATTCATCTCCCAGAATTACATCTTTCCCTTCAAGAAGCCTTTCGCTAAGGCTGTTCTTGTGGAATTGGCAAAGGGATATTTTTAAGCCCATAGAGTGGTATGGGGAAAAAGGAAATATCTTCTTTCAAAACTGGAAAGAAGCTTTCTGAGAAACTGCTCTGTGTTCTGTTAATTCATCTTACAGAGTTACATCATTCCCTTCAAGAAGCATTTCGCTAAGGCTGTTCTTGTCGAATTGGCAAAGGGATATTTGGAAGCCCATAGAGGGCTTTGGTGAAAAAGGAAATATCTTCTTTCAAAACTGGAAAGAATCTTTCTGAGAAACTGCTCTGTGTTCTGTTAATTCATCTCACAGAGTTGCATCATTCCCTTCAAGAAGCCTTTCGCTAAGGCTGTTCTTGTCGAATTTGCAAAGGGATATTTGGAAGCCCATAAAGGGCTATGGTGAAAAAGGAAATATCTTCCGTTCCAAACTGGAAAGAAGCTTTCTGCGAAACTGCTCTGTGTTCTGTAAATTCATCTCACAGAGTTACAACTTTCCCTTCAAGACGCCTTTCGCTAAGGCTGTTCTTGCGGAATTGGCAAAGGGATATTGGGAAGTCCATAGAGGGCTATGGTGAAAAATGAAATATCTTCCGTTCAAAACTGGAAAGAAGCTTTCTGAGAAACTGCTCTGTGTTCTGTTAATTCATCTCACAGAGTTACATCATTCCCTTCAAGAAGCCTTTCGCTAAGGCTGTTCTTGTGTAATTGGCAAAGGGATATTGGGAAGTCCATAGAGGGCTATGGTGAAAAAGGAAATATCTTGCGTTCAAAACTGGAAAGAAGCTTTCTGAGAAACTGCTCTGTGTTCTGTAAATTCATCTCACTGAGTTACATCTTTCCCTTCAAGAAGCCTTTCGCTAAGGCTGTTCTTGTGTAATTGGCAAACAGATATTTTGAAGCCCATAGAGGGCTATGGTGAAAAAGGAAATATCTTCCGTTCAAAACTGGAAAGAAGCTTTCTGAGAAACTGCTCTGTGTTCTGTTAATTCATCTCACAGAGTTACATCTTTCCCTTCAAGAAGACTTTCGCTAAGGCTGTTCTTGTGGAATTGGCAAAGGGATATTTGGAAGCCCATAGAGGGCTATGGTGAAAAACGAAATATCTTCCGTTCAAAACTGGAAAGAAGCTTTCTGAGAAACTGCTCTGTGTTCTGTTAATTCATGTCACTGTTAATTCATGTCACTGAGTTACATCTTTCCCTTCAAGAAGCCTTTCGCTAAGGCTGTTCTTGTGGAATTGGCAAAGGGATACTTGGAAGTCCAAAGAGGGCTATGGTGAAAAAGGAAATATCTTCCGTTCAAAACTGGAAAGAAGCTTTCTGAGAAACTGCTCTGTGTTCTGTTAATTCATCTCACAGAGTTACATCTTTCCCTTCAAGAAGCCTTTCGCTAAGGCTGTTCTTGTGGAATTGGCAAAGGGATATTAGGAAGCCCATAGAGGGCTATGGTGAAAAAGGACATATCTTCCTTTCAAAAGTGGAAAGAAGCTTTCTGAGAAACTGCTCTGTGTTCTGTTAATTCTTTTCACTGTTAATTCATGTCACAGAGTTACATCATTCCCTTCAAGAAGCCTTTCGCTAAGGCTGTTCTTGTCGAATTGGCAAAGGGATATTTGGAAGCCGATAAAGGGCTATGGTGAAAAAGGAATTATCTTCCGTTCCAAACTGGAATGAAGCTTTCTGAGAAACTGCTCTGTGTTCTGTTAATTCATCTCACAGAGTTCCATCTTCCCTTCAAGAAGCCTTTCGCTAAGGCTCTTCTTGTGGAATTGGCAAAGGGATATTTGGAAGCCCATAGAGGGCTATGGTGAAAAAGGAAATAACTTCCGTTCAAAACTGGAAAGAAGCTTTCTGACAAACTGCTCTGTGTTCTGTTAATTCATCTAACAGAGTTATATCTTTCCCTTCAAGAAGCCTTTCGCTAAGGCTGTTCTTGTGGAATTGGCAAAGGTATATTTGGAAGCCCATAGAGGGCTATGGTGAAAAAGGAAATATCTTCCGTTCAAAACTGGAAAGAAGCTTTCTGAGAAACTGCTCTGTGTTCTGTTAATTCATCTCACAGAGTTACATCTTTCCCTTCAAGAAGCCTTTCGCTAAGGCTGTTCTTGTGGAATTGGCAAACAGATATTTGGAAGCCCATAGAGGGCTATGGTTGAAAAGGAAATATCTTCCGTTCAAAACTGGAAAGATGCTTTCTGAGAAACTGCTCTGTGTTCTGTTAATTCATCTCCCAGAGTTACATCTTTCCCTTCTAGAAGCCTTTCGCTAAGACTGTTCTTGTGGAATTGGCAAAGGGATATTTGGAAGCCCATAGAGGGCTATGGTGAAAAAGGAAATATCTTCCGTTCCAAACTGGAAAGAAGCTTTCTGAGAAACTGCTCTGTGTTCTGTTAATTTATCTCACACAGTTACATCTTTCCCTTCAAGAAGCCTTTTGCTAAGACTGTTCTTGTGGAATTGGCAAAGGGATATTTGGAATCCCGTAGAGTGCTATGGTGAAAAAGGAAATATCTTCCGTTCCAAACTGGAAAGAAGCTTTCTGAGAAACTGCTCTGTGTTCTGTTAATTCATCTCACAGAGTTACATCTTTACCTTCAAGAATCCTTTCGCTAAGGCTGTTCTTGTGGAATTGGCAAGGGGATATTTGGAAGCCCATAGAGGGCTATGGTGAAAAGGGAAATATCTTCCGTTCCAAACTGGAAAGAATCTTTCTGAGAAACTGCTCTGTGTTCTGTTAATTCATCTCACAGAGTTACATTTTTCCCTTCAAGAATCCTTTCGCTAAGGCTGTTCTTGTGCAATTGGCAAAGGGATATTTGGAAGCCCATAGAGGGCTTTGGTGAAAAAGGAAATATCTTCTTTCAAAATTGAAAAGAAGCTTTCTGAGAAACTGCTCTGTGTTCTGTTAATTCATCTCACAGAGTTGCATCATTCCCTTCAAGAAGCCTTTCGCTAAGGCTGTTCTTGTCGAATTTCCAAAGGGATATTTGGAAGCCCATAAAGTGCTATGGTGAAAAAGGAAATATCTTCCGTTCCAAACTGGAAAGAACCTTTCTGCGAAACTGCTCTGTGTTCTGTTAATTCATCTCACAGAGTTACAACTTTCCCTTCAAGACGCCTTTCGCTAAGGCTGTTCTTGCAGAATTGGCAAAGGGATATTGGGAAGTCCATAGAGGGCTATGGTGAAAAATGAAATATCTTCCGTTCAAAACTGGAAAGAAGCTTTCTGAGAAACTGCTCTGTGTTCTGTTAATTCATCTCACAGAGTTACATCATTCCCTTCAAGAAGCCTTTCGCTAAGGCTGTTCTTGTGTAATTGGCAAAGGGATATTGGGAAGTCCATAGAGGGCTATGGTGAAAAAGGAAATATCTTGCGTTCAAAACTGGAAAGAAGCTTTCTGAGAAACTGCTCTGTGTTCTGTAAATTCATCTCACAGAGTTACATCTTTCCCTTCAAGAAGCCTTTCGCTAAGGCTGTTCTTGTGTAATTGGCAAACAGATATTTTGAAGCCCATAGAGGGCTATGGTGAAAAAGGAAATATCTTCCGTTCAAAACTGGAAAGAAGCTTTCTGAGAAACTGCTCTGTGTTCTGTTAATTTATCTCACAGAGTTACATCTTTCCCTTCAAGAAGACTTTCGCTAAGGCTGTTCTTGTGGAATTGGCAAAGGGATATTTGGAAGCCCATAGAGGGCTATGGTGAAAAACGAAATATCTTCCGTTCAAAACTGGAAAGAAGCTTTCTGAGAAACTGCTCTGTGTTCTGTTAATTCATGTCACTGTTAATTCATGTCACTGAGTTACATCTTTCCCTTCAAGAAGCCTTTCGCTAAGGCTGTTCTTGTGGAATTGGCAAAGGGATACTTGGAAGTCCAAAGAGGGCTATGGTGAAAAAGGAAATATCTTCCGTTCAAAACTGGAAAGAAGCTTTCTGAGAAACTGCTCTGTGTTCTGTTAATTCATCTCACAGAGTTACATCTTTCCCTTCAAGAAGCCTTTCGCTAAGGCTGTTCTTGTGGAATTGGCAAAGGGATATTAGGAAGCCCATAGAGGGCTATGGTGAAAAAGGACATATCTTCCTTTCAAAAGTGGAAAGAAGCTTTCTGAGAAACTGCTCTGTGTTCTGTTAATTCTTTTCACTGTTAATTCATGTCACAGAGTTACATCATTCCCTTCAGAAGCCTTTCGCTAAGGCTGTTCTTGTCGAATTGGCAAAGGGATATTTGGAAGCCGATAAAGGGCTATGGTGAAAAAGGAATTATCTTCCGTTCCAAACTGGAATGAAGCTTTCTGAGAAACTGCTCTGTGTTCTGTTAATTCATTTCACAGAGTTCCATCTTCCCTTCAAGAAGCCTTTCGCTAAGGCTCTTCTTGTGGAATTGGCAAAGGGATATTTGGAAGCCCATAGAGGGCTATGGTGAAAAAGGAAATAACTTCCGTTCAAAACTGGAAAGAAGCTTTCTGACAAACTGCTCTGTGTTCTGTTAATTCATCTAACAGAGTTATATCTTTCCCTTCAAGAAGCCTTTCGCTAAGGCTGTTCTTGTGTAATTGGCAAAGGGATATTGGGAAGTCCATAGAGGGCTATGGTGAAAAAGGAAATATCTTCCGTTCAAAACTGGAAAGAAGCTTTCTGAGAAACTGCTCTGTGTTCTGTTAATTCATCTCACAGAGTTACATCTTTCCCTTCAAGAAGCCTTTCGCTAAGGCTGTTCTTGTGGAATTGGCAAACAGATATTTGGAAGCCCATAGAGGGCTATGGTTGAAAAGTAAATATCTTCCGTTCAAAACTGGAAAGATGCTTTCTGAGAAACTGCTCTGTGTTCTGTTAATTCATCTCCCAGAGTTACATCTTTCCCTTCTAGAAGCCTTTCGCTAAGGCTGTTCTTGTGGAATTGGCAAAGGGATATTTGGAGGCCCATAGAGGGCTATGGTGAAAAAGGAAATATCTTCCGTTCCAAACTGGAAAGAAGCTTTCTGAGAAACTGCTATGTGTTCTGTTAATTCATGACACAGAGTTACATCTTTCCCTTCAAGAAGCCTTTCGCTAAGGCTGTTCTTCTGGAATTGGCAAAGGGATATTTGGAAGCCCATAGAGGGCTATGGTGAAAAAGGAAATATCATCCGTTCCAAACTGGAAAGAAGCTTTCTGAGAAACTGCTCTGTGTTCTGTTAATTCATCTCACAGAGTTGCATCATTCCCTTCAAGAAGCCTTTCGCTAAGGCTGTTCTTGTCGAATTTGCAAAGGGATATTTGGAAGCCCATAAAGGGCTATGGTGAAAAAGGAAATATCTTCCGTTCCAAACTGGAAAGAAGCTTTCTGCGAAACTGCTCTGTGTTCTGTTAATTCATCTCACAGAGTTACAACTTTCCCTTCAAGACGCCTTTCGCTAAGGCTGTTCTTGCGGAATTGGCAAAGGGATATTGGGAAGTCCATAGAGGGCTATGGTGAAAAATGAAATATCTTCCGTTCAAAACTGGAAAGATGCTTTCTGAGAAACTGCTCTGTGTTCTGTTAATTCATCTCACAGAGTTACATCATTCCCTTCAAGAAGCCTTTCGCTAAGGCTGTTCTTGTGGAATTGGCAAAGGGATATTGTGAAGTCCATAGAGGGCTATGGTGAAAAAGGAAATATCTTCCGTTCAAAACTGGAAAGATGCTTTCTGAGAAACTGCTCTGTGTTCTGTTAATTCATCTCACAGAGTTACATCTTTCCCTTCAAGAAGCCTTTCGCTAAGGCTGTTCTTGTGGAATTGGCAAACAGATATTTGGAAGCCCATAGACGGCTATGGTGAAACAGGAAATATCTTCCCTTCTAAACTGGAAAGAAGCTTTCTGAGAAACTGCTCTGTGTTCTGTTAATTCATCTCACAGAGTTACATCTTTCCCTTCTAGAAGCCTTTCGCTAAGGCTGTTCTTGTGGAATTGGCAAAGGGATATTTGGAAGCCCATAGAGGGCTATGGTGAAAAACGAAATATCTTAAGTTCAAAACTAGAAAGAAGCTTTCTAAGAAACTGCTTTGTGTTCTTTTAATTCATATCACAGAGTTACATCTTTCCCTTCAAGAAGCCTTTCGCTAAGGCTGTTCTTGTGGAATTGGCAAAGGGATATTTGGAAGCCCATAGAGGGCTATGGTAAAAAGGGAAATATCTTCCGTTCCAAACTGGAAACAAGGTTTCTGAGAAACTGCTCTGTGTTCTGTTAATTCATCTCACAGAGTTACATCTTTCCCTTCAAGAAGACTTTCGCTAAGGCTGTTCTTGTGGAATTGGCAAAGGGATATTTGGAAGCCCATAGAGGGCTATGGTGAAAAACGAAATATCTTCCGTTCAAACTGGAAAGAAGCTTTCTGAGAAACTGCTATGTGTTCTGTTAATTCATGTCACTGTTAATTCATGTCACAGAGTTACATCTTTCCCTTCAAGAAGCCTTTCGCTAAGGCTGTTCTTGTGGAATTGGCAAAGGGATACTTGGAAGCCCAAAGAGGGCTATGGTGAAAAACGAAATATCTTCCTTTCAAAACTGGAAAGAAGCTTTCTGAGAAACTGCTCTGTGTTCTGTTAATTCATCTCACAGAGTTACATCTTTCCCTTCTAAGAAGCTTTCGCTAAGGCTGTTCTTGTGGAATTGGCAAACAGATATTTGGAAGCCCTTAGAGGGCTACGGTGAAAAAGGAAATATCTTCCGTTCAAAACTGGAAAGAAGCTTTCTGTGAAACTGCTCTGTGTTCTCTTAATTCATCTCACAGAGTTACATCTTTCCCTTCAAGAAGCCTTTCGCTAAGGCTGTTCTTGTGGAATTGGCAAAGGGATATTTGGAAGCCCATAGAGGGCTATGGTGAAAAAGGAAATATCTTCCGTTCAAAACAGGAAAGAAGCTTTCTGAGAAACTTCTATGTGTTCTGTTAATTCATCTCACAGAGTTACATCTTTCCCTTCAAGAAGCCTTTCGCTAAGGCTGTTCTTCTGGAATTGGCAAAGGGATATTTGGAAGCCCATAGAGGGCTATGGTGAAAAAGGAAATATCTTCCGTTCAAAACTGGAAAGAAGCTTTCTGAGAAACTGCTCTGTGTTCTGTTAATTTATCTCACACAGTTACATCTTTCCCTTCAAGAAGCCTTTTGCTAAGATTGTTCTTGTGGAATTGGCAAAGGGATATTTGGAAGCCCGTAGAGTGCTATGGTGAAAAAGGAAATATCTTCCGTTCCAAACTGGAAAGAAGCTTTCTGAGAAACTGCTCTGTGTTCTGTTAATTCATCTCACAGAGTTACATCTTTCCCTTCAAGAAGCCTTTCGCTAAGGCTGTTCTTGTGGAATTGGCAAAGGGATATTTGGAAGCCCATAGAGGGCTATGGTTAAAAAAGAAATATGTTCCGTTCCAAACTGGAAAGAAGCTTTCTGAGAAACTGCTCTGTGTTCTGTTAATTCATCTCACAGAGTTACATCTTTCTCTTCAAGAAGCCTTTCGCTAAGGCTGTTCTTGTGGAATTGGCAAAGGGATATTGTGAAGTCCATAGAGGGCTATGGTGAAAAAGGAAATATCTTCCGTTCAAAACTGGAAAGATGCTTTCTGAGAAACTGCTCTGTGTTCTGTTAATTCATCTCACAGAGTTACATCTTTCCCTTCAAGAAGCCTTTCGCTAAGGCTGTTCTTGTGGAATTGGCAAACAGATATTTGGAAGCCCATAGACGGCTATGGTGAAACAGGAAATATCTTCCGTTCAAAACTGGAAAGAAGCTTTCTGAGAAACTGCTCTGTGTTCTGTTAATTCATCTCACAGAGTTACATCTTTCCCTTCTAGAAGCCTTTCGCTAAGGCTCTTCTTGTGAAATTGGCAAAGGGATATTTGGAAGCCCATAGAGGGCTATGGTGAAAAAGGAAATATCTTCCGTTCCAAACTGGAAAGAAGCTTTCTGAGAAACTGCTCTGTGTTCTGTTAATTCATCTCACAGAGTTACATCTTTCCCTTCAAGAAGCGTTTCGCTAAGGCTGTTCTTGTGGAATTGGCAAAGGGATATTGGGAAGCCCATAGAGGGCTATGGTGAAAAAGGAAATATCTTCCGTTCCAAACTGGAAAGAAGCTTTCTGCGAAACTGCTCTGTGTTCTGTTAATTCATCTCACAGAGTTACATCTTTCCCTCCAAGAAGCCTTTCGCTAAGGCTGTTCTTGTGCAATTGGCAAAGGGATATTTGGAAGCCCATAGAGGGCTAAGGGGAAAAAGGAAATATCTTCTTTCAAAACTGGAAAGAAGCTTTCTGAGAAACTGCTCTGTGTTCTGTTAATTCATCTCACAGAGTTACGTCATTCCCTTCAAGAAGCCTTTTGGTAAGGCTGTTCTTGTCGAATTGGCAAAGGGATATTTGGAAGCCCATAAAGGGCTATGGTGAAAAAGGAAATATCTTCCGTTCCATACTGGAAAGAAGCTTTCTGCGAAACTGCTCTGTGTTCTGTTAATTCATCTCACAGAGTTACATCTTTCCCTTCAAGTAGCCTTTCGCTAAGGCTGTTCTTGTGGAATTGGCAAAGGGATATTTGGAAGCCCATAGAGGGCTATGGTTAAAAAAGAAATATGTTCCGTTCCAAACTGGAAAGAAGCTTTCTGAGAAACTGCTCTGTGTTCTGTTAATTCATCTCACAGAGTTACATCTTTCCCTTCAAGAAGCCTTTTGCTAAGGCTGTTCTTGTGGAATTGGCAAAGGGATATTGTGAAGTCCATAGAGGGCTATGGTGAAAAAGGAAATATCTTCCGTTCAAAACTGGAAAGATGCTTTCTGAGAAACTGCTCTGTGTTCTGTTAATTCATCTCACAGAGTTACACCTTTCCCTTCAAGAAGCCTTTCGCTATGGCTGTTCTTGTGGAATTGGCAAACAGATATTTGGAAGCCCATAGACGGCTATGGTGAAACAGGAAATATCTTCCGTTCAAAACTGGAAAGAAGCTTTCTGAGAAACTGCTCTGTGTTCTGTTAATTCATCTCACAGAGTTACATCTTTCCCTTCTAGAAGCCTTTCGCTAAGGCTGTTCTTGTGGAATTGGCAAAGGGATATTTGGAACCCCATAGAGGGCTATGGTGAAAAACGAAATATCTTAAGTTCAAAACTAGAAAGAAGCTTTCTAAGAAACTGCTTTGTGTTCTGTTAATTCATATCACAGAGTTACATCTTTCCCTTCAAGAAGCCTTTCGCTAAGGCTGTTCTTGTGGAATTGGCAAAGGGATATTTGGAAGCCCATAGAGGGCTATGGTAAAAAGGGAAATATCTTCCGTTCCAAACTGGAAACAAGGTTTCTGAGAAACTGCTCTGTGTTCTGTTAATTCATCTCACAGAGTTACATCTTTCCCTTCAAGAAGACTTTCACTAAGGCTGTTCTTGTGGAATTGGCAAAGGGATATTTGGAAGCCCATAGAGGGCTATGGTGAAAAACGAAATATCTTCCGTTCAAACTGGAAAGAAGCTTTCTGAGAAACTGCTCTGTGTTCTGTTAATTCATGTCACTGTTAATTCATGTCACAGAGTTACATCTTTCCCTTCAAGAAGCCTTTCGCTAAGGCTGTTCTTGTGGAATTGGCAAAGGGATACTTGGAAGCCCAAAGAGGGCTATGGTGAAAAACGAAATATCTTCCTTTCAAAACTGGAAAGAAGCTTTCTGAGAAACTGCTCTGTGTTCTGTTAATTCATCTCACAGAGTTACATCTTTCCCTTCAAAGAAGCTTTCGCTAAGGCTGTTCTTGTGGATTTGGCAAACAGATATTTGGAAGCCCTTAGAGGGCTACGGTGAAAAAGGAAATATCTTCCGTTCAAAACTGGAAAGAAGCTTTCTGAGAAACTGCTCTGTGTTCTGTTAATTCATCTCACAGAGTTACATCTTTCGCTTCAAGAAGCCTTTCGCTAAGGCTGTTCTTGTGGAACTGGCAAAGGGATATTTGGAAGCCCATAGAGGGCTATGGTGAAAAAGGAAATATCTTCCGTTCAAAACAGGAAAGAAGCTTTCTGAGAAACTTCTATGTGTTCTGTTAATTCATCTCACAGAGTTACATCTTTCCCTTCAAGAAGCCTTTCGCTAAGGCTGTTCTTCTGGAATTGGCAAAGGGATATTTGGAAGCCCATAGAGGGCTATGGTGAAAAAGGAAATATCTTCCGTTCCAAACTGGAAAGAAGCTTTCTGAGAAACTGCTCTGTGTTCTGTTAATTTATCTCACACAGTTACATCTTTCCCTTCAAGAAGCCTTTTGCTAAGACTGTTCTTGTGGAATTGGCAAAGGGATATTTGGAAGCCCGTAGAGTGCTATGGTGAAAAAGGAAATAACTTCCGTTCCAAACTGGAAAGAAGCTTTCTGAGAAACTGCTCTGTGTTCTGTTAATTCATCTCACAGAGTTACATCTTTCCCTTCAAGAAGCCTTTCGCTAAGGCTGTTCTTGTGGAATTGGCAAAGGGATATTTGGAAGCCCATAGAGGGCTATGGTTAAAAAAGAAATATGTTCCGTTCCAAACTGGAAAGAAGCTTTCTGAGAAACTGCTCTGTGTTCTGTTAATTCATCTCACAGAGTTACATCTTTCTCTTCAAGAAACCTTTCGCTAAGGCTGTTCTTGTGGAATTGGCAAAGGGATATTGTGAAGTCCATAGAGGGCTATGGTGAAAAAGGAAATATCTTCCGTTCAAAACTGGAAAGATGCTTTCTGAGAAACTGCTCTGTGTTCTGTTAATTCATCTCACAGAGTTACATCTTTCCCTTCAAGAAGCCTTTCGCTAAGGCTGTTCTTGTGGAATTGGCAAACAGATATTTGGAAGCCCATAGACGGCTATGGTGAAACAGGAAATATCTTCCGTTCAAAACTGGAAAGAAGCTTTCTGAGAAACTGCTCTGTGTTCTGTTAATTCATCTCACAGAGTTACATCTTTCCCTTCTAGAAGCCTTTCGGTAAGGCTGTTCTTGTGAAATTGGCAAAGGGATATTTGGAAGCCCATAGAGGGCTATGGTGAAAAACGAAATATCTTAAGTTCAAAACTAGAAAGAATCTTTCTAAGAAACTGCTTTGTGTTCTGTTAATTCATATCACAGAGTTACATCTTTCCCTTCAAGAAGCCTTTCGCTAAGGCTGTTCTTGTGGAATTGGCAAAGGGATATTTGGAAGCCCATAGAGGTCTATGGTAAAAAGGGAAATATCTTCCGTTCCAAACTGGAAAGAACCTTTCTGAGAAACTGCTCTGTGTTCTGTTAATTCATCTCACAGAGTTACATCTATCCCTTCAAGAAGCGTTTCGCATAGGCTGTTCTTGTGGAATTGGCAAAGGGATATTGGGAAGCCCTTAGAGGGCTATGGTGAAAAAGGAAATATCTTCCGTTCCAAACTGGAAATAAGCTTTCTGCGAAACTGCTCTCTGTTGTGTTAATTCATCTCACAGAGTTACATCTTTCCCTTCAAGAAGCCTTTCGCTAAGGCTGTTCTTGTGGAATTGGCAAAGGGATATTTGGAAGCCCGTAGAGGGGTATGGGGAAAAAGGAAATATCTTCTTTCAAAACTGGAAAGAAGCTTTCTGAGAAACTGCTCTGTGTTCTGTTAATTCATCTCACAGAGTTACATCATTCCCTTCAAGAAGCATTTCGCTAAGGCTGTTCTTGTCGAATTGGCAAAGGGATATTTGGAAGCCCTTAGAGGGCTTTGGTGAAAAAGGAAATATCTTCTTTCAAAACTGGAAAGAAGCTTTCTGAGAAACTGCTCTGTGTTCTGTTAATTCATCTCACAGAGTTGCATCATTCCCTTCAAGAAGCCTTTCGCTAAGGCTGTTCTTGTCGAATTTGCAAAGGGATATTTGGAAGCCCGTAAAGGGCTATGGTGAAAAAGGAAATATCTTCTGTTCCAAACTGGAAAGAAGCTTTCTGCGAAACTGCTCTGTGTTCTGTTAATTCATCTCACAGAGTTACAACTTTCCCTTCAAGACGCCTTTCGCTAAGGCTGTTCTTGCGGAATTGGCAAAGGGATATTGGGAAGTCCATAGAGGGCTATGGTGAAAAAGGAAATATCTTCCGTTCAAAACTGGAATGAAGCTTTCTGAGAAACTGCTCTGTGTTCTGTTAATTCATCTCACAGAGTTACATCATTCCCTTCAAGAAGCCTTTCGCTAAGGCTGTTCTTGTGTAATTGGCAAAGGGATATTGGGAAGTCCATAGATGGCTATGGTGAAAAAGGAAATATCTTGCGTTCAAAACTGGAAAGAAGCTTTCTGAGAAACTGCTCCGTGTTCTGTAAGTTCATCTCACAGAGTTACATCTTTCCCTTCAAGAAGCCTTTCGCTAAGGCTGTTCTTGTGTAATTGGCAAACAGATATTTTGAAGCCCATAGAGGGCTATGGTGAAAAAGGAAATATCTTCCGTTCAAAACTGGAAAGAAGCTTTCTGAGAAACTGCTCTGTGTTCTGTTAATTCATCTCACAGAGTTACATCTTTCCCTTCAAGAAGACTTTCGCTAAGGCTGTTCTTGTGGAATTGGCAAAGGGATATTTGGAAGCCCATAGAGGGCTATGGTGAAAAACGAAATATCTTCCGTTCAAAACTGGAAAGAAGCTTTCTGAGAAACTGCTCTGTGTTCTGTTAATTCATGTCACTGTTAATTCATGTCACTGAGTTACATCTTTCGCTTCAAGAAGCCTTTCGCTAAGGCTGTTCTTGTGGAATTGGCAAAGGGATACTTGGAAGTCCAAAGAGGGCTATGGTGAAAAAGGAAATATCTTCCCTTCAAAACTGGAAAGAAGCTTTCTGAGAAACTGCTCTGTGTTCTGTTAATTCATCTCACAGAGTTACATCTTTCCCTTCAAGAAGCCTTTCGCTAAGGCTGTTCTTGTGGAATTGGCAAAGGGATATTAGGAAGCCCATAGAGGGCTATGGTGAAAAAGGACATATCTTCCTTTCAAAAGTGGAAAGAAGCTTTCTGAGAAACTGCTCTGTGTTCTGTTAATTCTTTTCACTGTTAATTCATGTCACAGAGTTACATCATTCCCTTCAAGAAGCCTTTCGCTAAGGCTGTTCTTGTCGAATTGGCAAAGGGATATTTGGAAGCCGATAAAGGGCTATGGTGAAAAAGGAATTATCTTCCGTTCCAAACTGGAATGAAGCTTTCTGAGAAACTGCTCTGTGTTCTGTTAATTCATCTCACAGAGTTCCATCTTTCCCTCCAAGAAGCCTTTCGCTAAGGCTCTTCTTGTGCAATTGGCAAAGGGATATTTGGAATCCCATAGAGGGCTAAGGGGAAAAAGGAAATATCTTCTTTCAAAACTGGAAAGAAGCTTTCTGAGAAACTGCTCTGTGTTCTGTTAATTCATCTCACAGAGTTACGTCATTCCCTTCAAGAAGCCTTTCGCTAAGGCTGTTCTTGTCGAATTGGCAAAGGGATATTTGGAAGCCCATAAAGGCTATGGTGAAAAAGGAAATATCTTCCGTTCCATACTGGAAAGAAGCTTTCTGCGAAACTGCTCTGTGTTCTGTTAATTCATCTCACAGAGTTACATCTTTCCCTTCAAGAAGCCTTTCGCTAAGGCTGTTCTTGTGGAATTGGCAAAGGGATATTTGGAAGCCCATAGAGGGCTATGGTTAAAAAAGAAATATGTTCCGTTCCAAACTGGAAAGAAGCTTTCTGAGAAACTGCTCTGTGTTCTGTTAATTCATCTCACAGAGTTACATCTTTCCCTTCAAGAAGCCTTTCGCTAAGGCTGTTCTTGTGGAATTGGCAAAGGGATATTGTGAAGTCCATAGAGGGCTATGGTGAAAAAGGAAATATCTTCCGTTCAAAACTGGAAAGATGCTTTCTGAGAAACTGCTCTGTGTTCTGTTAATTCATCTCACAGAGTTACATCTTTCCCTTCAAGAAGCCTTTCGCTAAGGCTGTTCTTGTGGAATTGGCAAACAGATATTTGGAAGCCCATAGACGGCTATGGTGAAACAGGAAATATCTTCCGTTTAAAACTGGAAAGAAGCTTTCTGAGAAACTGCTCTGTGTTCTGTTAATTCATCTCACAGAGTTACATCTTTCCCTTCTAGAAGCCTTTCGCTAAGGCTGTTCTTGTGGAATTGGCAAAGGGATATTTGGAAGCCCATAGAGGGCTATGGTGAAAAACGAAATATCTTAAGTTCAAAACTAGAAAGAAGCTTTCTAAAAAACTGCTTTGTGTTCTGTTAATTCATATCACAGAGTTACATATTTCCCTTCAAGAAGCCTTTCGCTAAGGCTGTTCTTGTGGAATTGGCAAAGGGATATTTGGAAGCCCATAGAGGGCTATGGTAAAAAGGGAAATATCTTCCGTTCCAAACTGGAAACAAGGTTTCTGAGAAACTGCTCTGTGTTCTGTTAATTCATCTCACAGAGTTACATCTTTCCCTTCAAGAAGACTTTCGCTAAGGCTGTTCTTGTGGAATTGGCAAAGGGATATTTGGAAGCCCATAGAGGGCTATGGTGAAAAACGAAATATCTTCCGTTCAAACTGGAAAGAAGCTTTCTGAGAAACTGCTCTGTGTTCTGTTAATTCATGTCACTGTTAATTCATGTCACAGAGTTACATCTTTCCCTTCAAGAAGCCTTTCGCTAAGGCTGTTCTTGTGGAATTGGCAAAGGGATACTTGGAAGCCCAAAGAGGGCTATGGTGAAAAACGAAATATCTTCCTTTCAAAACTGGAAAGAAGCTTTCTGAGAAACTGCTCTGTGTTCTGTTAATTCATCTCACAGAGTTACATCTTTCCCTTCTAAGAAGCTTTCGCTAAGGCTGTTCTTGTGGAATTGGCAAACAGATATTTGGAAGCCCTTAGAGGGCTACGGTGAAAAAGGAAATATCTTCCGTTCAAAACTGGAAAGAAGCTTTCTGAGAAACTGCTCTGTGTTCTGTTAATTCATCTCACAGAGTTACATCTTTCCCTTCAAGAAGCCTTTCGCTAAGGCTGTTCTTGTGGAATTGGCAAAGGGATATTTGGAAGCCCATAGAGGGCTATGGTGAAAAAGGAAATATCTTCCGTTCAAAACAGGAAAGAAGCTTTCTGAGAAACTGCTCTGTGTTCTGTTAATTCATCTCACAGAGTTACATCTTTCCCTTCAAGAAGCGTTTCGCTAAGGCTGTTCTTGTGGAATTGGCAAAGGGATATTGGGAAGCCCATAGAGGGCTATGGTGAAAAAGGAAATATCTTCCGTTCCAAACTGGAAAGAAGCTTTCTGCGAAACTGCTCTGTGTTCTGTTAATTCATCTCACAGAGTTACATCTTTCCCTCCAAGAAGCCTTTCGCTAAGGCTGTTCTTGTGCAATTGGCAAAGGGATATTTGGAAGCCCATAGAGGGCTAAGGGGAAAAAGGAAATATCTTCTTTCAAAACTGGAAAGAAGCTTTCTGAGAAACTGCTCTGTGTTCTGTTAATTCATCTCACAGAGTTACGTCATTCCCTTCAAGAAGCCTTTCGCTAAGGCTGTTCTTGTCGAATTGGCAAAGGGATATTTGGAAGCCCATAAAGGCTATGGTGAAAAAGGAAATATCTTCCGTTCCATACTGGAAAGAAGCTTTCTGCGAAACTGCTCTGTGTTCTGTTAATTCATCTCACAGAGTTACATCTTTCCCTTCAAGAAGCCTTTCGCTAAGGCTGTTCTTGTGGAATTGGCAAAGGGATATTTGGAAGCCCATAGAGGGCTATGGTTAAAAAAGAAATATGTTCCGTTCCAAACTGGAAAGAAGCTTTCTGAGAAACTGCTCTGTGTTCTGTTAATTCATCTCACAGAGTTACATCTTTCCCTTCAAGAAGCCTTTCGCTAAGGCTGTTCTTGTGGAATTGGCAAAGGGATATTGTGAAGTCCATAGAGGGCTATGGTGAAAAAGGAAATATCTTCCGTTCAAAACTGGAAAGATGCTTTCTGAGAAACTGCTCTGTGTTCTGTTAATTCATCTCACAGAGTTACATCTTTCCCTTCAAGAAGCCTTTCGCTAAGGCTGTTCTTGTGGAATTGGCAAACAGATATTTGGAAGCCCATAGACGGCTATGGTGAAACAGGAAATATCTTCCGTTTAAAACTGGAAAGAAGCTTTCTGAGAAACTGCTCTGTGTTCTGTTAATTCATCTCACAGAGTTACATCTTTCCCTTCTAGAAGCCTTTCGCTAAGGCTGTTCTTGTGGAATTGGCAAAGGGATATTTGGAAGCCCATAGAGGGCTATGGTGAAAAACGAAATATCTTAAGTTCAAAACTAGAAAGAAGCTTTCTAAAAAACTGCTTTGTGTTCTGTTAATTCATATCACAGAGTTACATATTTCCCTTCAAGAAGCCTTTCGCTAAGGCTGTTCTTGTGGAATTGGCAAAGGGATATTTGGAAGCCCATAGAGGGCTATGGTAAAAAGGGAAATATCTTCCGTTCCAAACTGGAAACAAGGTTTCTGAGAAACTGCTCTGTGTTCTGTTAATTCATCTCACAGAGTTACATCTTTCCCTTCAAGAAGACTTTCGCTAAGGCTGTTCTTGTGGAATTGGCAAAGGGATATTTGGAAGCCCATAGAGGGCTATGGTGAAAAACGAAATATCTTCCGTTCAAACTGGAAAGAAGCTTTCTGAGAAACTGCTCTGTGTTCTGTTAATTCATGTCACTGTTAATTCATGTCACAGAGTTACATCTTTCCCTTCAAGAAGCCTTTCGCTAAGGCTGTTCTTGTGGAATTGGCAAAGGGATACTTGGAAGCCCAAAGAGGGCTATGGTGAAAAACGAAATATCTTCCTTTCAAAACTGGAAAGAAGCTTTCTGAGAAACTGCTCTGTGTTCTGTTAATTCATCTCACAGAGTTACATCTTTCCCTTCTAAGAAGCTTTCGCTAAGGCTGTTCTTGTGGAATTGGCAAACAGATATTTGGAAGCCCTTAGAGGGCTACGGTGAAAAAGGAAATATCTTCCGTTCAAAACTGGAAAGAAGCTTTCTGAGAAACTGCTCTGTGTTCTGTTAATTCATCTCACAGAGTTACATCTTTCCCTTCAAGAAGCCTTTCGCTAAGGCTGTTCTTGTGGAATTGGCAAAGGGATATTTGGAAGCCCATAGAGGGCTATGGTGAAAAAGGAAATATCTTCCGTTCAAAACAGGAAAGAAGCTTTCTGAGAAACTGCTCTGTGTTCTGTTAATTCATCTCACAGAGTTACATCTTGCCCTTCAAGAAGCGTTTCGCTAAGGCTGTTCTTGTGGAATTGGCAAAGGGATATTGGGAAGCCCATAGAGGGCTATGGTGAAAAAGGAAATATCTTCCGTTCCAAACTGGAAAGAAGCTTTCTGCGAAACTGCTCTGTGTTCTGTTAATTCATCTCACAGAGTTACATCTTTCCCTCCAAGAAGCCTTTCGCTAAGGCTGTTCTTGTGCAATTGGCAAAGGGATATTTGGAAGCCCATAGAGGGCTAAGGGGAAAAAGGAAATATCTTCTTTCAAAACTGGAAAGAAGCTTTCTGAGAAACTGCTCTGTGTTCTGTTAATTCATCTCACAGAGTTACGTCATTCCCTTCAAGAAGCCTTTCGCTAAGGCTGTTCTTGTCGAATTGGCAAAGGGATATTTGGAAGCCCATAAAGGGCTATGGTGAAAAAGGAAATATCTTCCGTTCCATACTGGAAAGAAGCTTTCTGCGAAACTGCTCTGTGTTCTGTTAATTCATCTCACAGAGTTACATCTTTCCCTTCAAGAAGCCTTTCGCTAAGGCTGTTCTTGTGGAATTGGCAAAGGGATATTTGGAAGCCCATAGAGGGCTATGGTTAAAAAAGAAATATGTTCCGTTCCAAACTGGAAAGAAGCTTTCTGAGAAACTGCTCTGTGTTCTGTTAATTCATCTCACAGAGTTACATCTTTCCCTTCAAGAAGCCTTTCGCTAAGGCTGTTCTTGTGGAATTGGCAAAGGGATATTGTGAAGTCCATAGAGGGCTATGGTGAAAAAGGAAATATCTTCCGTTCAAAACTGGAAAGATGCTTTCTGAGAAACTGCTCTGTGTTCTGTTAATTCATCTCACAGAGTTACATCTTTCCCTTCAAGAAGCCTTTCGCTAAGGCTGTTCTTGTGGAATTGGCAAACAGATATTTGGAAGCCCATAGACGGCTATGGTGAAACAGGAAATATCTTCTGTTGAAAACTGGAAAGAAGCTTTCTGAGAAACTGCTCTGTGTTCTGTTAATTCATCTCACAGAGTTACATCTTTCCCTTCTAGAAGCCTTTCGCTAAGGCTGTTCTTGTGGAATTGGCAAAGGGATATTTGGAAGCCCATAGAGGGCTATGGTGAACAACGAAATATCTTAAGTTCAAAACTAGAAAGAAGCTTTCTAAGAAACTGCTTTGTGTTCTGTTAATTCATATCACAGAGTTACATCTTTCCCTTCAAGAAGCCTTTCACTAAGGCTGTTCTTGTGGAATTGGCAAAGGGATATTTGGAAGCCCATAGAGGGCTATGGTAAAAAGGGAAATATCTTCCGTTCCAAACTGGAAACAAGGTTTCTGAGAAACTGCTCTGTGTTCTGTTAATTCATCTCACAGAGTTACATCTTTCCCTTCAAGAAGACTTTCGCTAAGGCTGTTCTTGTGGAATTGGCAAAGGGATATTTGGAAGCCCATAGAGGGCTATGGTGAAAAACGAAATATCTTCCGTTCAAACTGGAAAGAAGCTTTCTGAGAAACTGCTCTGTGTTCTGTTAATTCATCTCACAGAGTTACATCTTTCCCTTCAAGAAGCCTTTCGCTAAGTTTGTTCTTGGGGAATTGGCAAACGGATATTTGGAAGCCCATAGAGGGCTATGGTGAAAAAGGAAATATGTTCCGTTCAAAACTGGAAAGAAGCTTTCTGAGAAACTGCTCTGTGTTGTGTTAATTCATCTCACAGAGTTACATCTTTCCCTTCAAAAGCCTTTCGCTAAGGCTGTTCTTCTGGAATTGGCAAAGGGATATTTGGAAGCCCATAGAATGCTATGGTGAAAAAGGAAATATCCTCCGTTCAAAACAGGAAAGAAGCTTTCTGAGAAACTTCTATGTGTTCTGTTAATTCATCTCACAGAGTTACATCTTTCCCTTCAAGAAGCCTTTCGCTAAGGCTGTTCTTCTGGAATTGGCAAAGGGATATTTGGAAGCCCATAGAGGGCTATGGTGAAAAAGGAAATATCTTCCGTTCCAAACTGGAAAGAAGCTTTCTGAGAAATTGCTCTGTGTTCTGTTAATTTATCTCACACAGTTACATCTTTCCCTTCAAGAAGCCTTTTGCTAAGACTGTTCTTGTGGAATTGGCAAAGGGATATTTGGAAGCCCGTAGAGTGCTATGGTGAAAAAGGAAATATCTTCCGTTCCAAACTGGAAAGAAGCTTTCTGAGAAACTGCTCTGTGTTCTGTTAATTCATCTCACAGAGTTACATCTTTCCCTTCAAGAAGCCTTTCGCTAAGGCTGTTCTTGTGGAATTGGCAAACAGATATTTGGAAGCCCATAGACGGCTATGGTGAAACAGGAAATATCTTCCGTTCAAAACTGGAAAGAAGCTTTCTGAGAAACTGCTCTGTGTTCTGTTAATTCATCTCACAGAGTTACATCTATCCCTTCTAGAGGCCTTTCGCTAAGGCTGTTCTTGTGGAATTGGCAAAGGGATATTTGGAAGCCCATAGAGGGCTATGGTGAAAAACGAAATATCTTAAGTTCAAAACTAGAAAGAAGCTTTCTAAGAAACTGCTTTGTGTTCTGTTAATTCATATCACAGAGTTACATCTTTCCCTTCAAGAAGCCTTTCGCTAAGGCTGTTCTTGTGGAATTGGCAAAGGGATATTTGGAAGCCCATAGAGGGCTATGGTAAAAAGGGAAATATCTTCCGTTCCAAACTGGAAAGAAGCTTTCTGAGAAACTGCTCTGTGTTCTGTTAATTCATCTCACAGAGTTACATCTTTCCCTTCAAGAAGACTTTCGCTAAGGCTGTTCTTGTGGAATTGGCAAAGGGATATTTGGAAGCCCATAGAGGGCTACGGTGAAAAACGAAATATCTTCCGTTCAAAACTGGAAAGAAGCTTTCTGAGAAACTGCTCTGTGTTCTGTTAATTCATGTCACTGTTAATTCATGTCACAGAGTTACATCTTTCCCTTCAAGAAGCCTTTCGCTAAGGCTGTTCTTGTGGAATTGGCAAAGGGATACTTGGAAGCCCAAAGAGGGCTATGGTGAAAAACGAAATATCTTCCTTTCAAAACTGGAAAGAAGCTTTCCGAGAAACTGCTCTGTGTTCTGTTAATTCACCTCACAGAGTTACATCTTTCCCTTCTAAGAAGCCTTTCGCTAAGGCTGTTCTTGTGGAATTGGCAAACAGATATTTGGAAGCCCATAGAGGGCTACGGTGAAAAAGGAAATATCTTCCGTTCAAAACTGGAAAGAAGCTTTCTGAGAAACTGCTCTGTGTTCTGTTAATTCATCTCACAGAGTTACATCTTTCCCTTCAAGAAGCCTTTCGCTAAGGCTGTTCTTGTGGAATTGGCAAAGGGATATTTGGAAGCCCATAGAGGGCTATGGTGAAAAAGGAAATATCTTCCGTTCAAAACAGGAAAGAAGCTTTCTGAGAAACTTCTATGTGTTCTGTTAATTCATCTCACATAGTTACATCTTTCCCTACAAGAAGCCTTTCGCTAAGGCTGTTCTTCTGGAATTGGCAAAGGGATATTTGGAAGCCCATAGAGGGCTATGGTGAAAAAGGAAATATCTTCCGTTCCAAACTGGAAAGAAGCTTTCTGAGAAACTGCTCTGTGTTCTGTTAATTTATCTCACAGAGTTACATCTTTCCCTTCAAGAAGCGTTTCGCTAAGGCTGTTCTTGTGGAATTGGCAATGGGATATTGGGAAGCACATAGAGGGCTATGGTGAAAAAGGAAATATCTTCCGTTCAAAACTGGAAAGAAGCTTTCTGCGAAACTGCTCTGTGTTCTTTTAATCCATCTCACAGAGTTACATCTTTCCCTTCAAGAAGCCTTTCGCTAAGGCTGTTCTTGTGGAATTGGCAAAGGGATATTTGGAAGCCCATAGAGGGCTACGGTGAAAAATGAAATATCTTCCGTTCCAAACTGGAAAGAAGCTTTCTGAGAAACTGCTCTGTGTTCTGTTAATTCATCTCACAGAGTTACATCTTTCCCTTCAACAAGCCTTTCGCTAAGGCTGTTCTTGTGGAATTGGAAAAGGGATATTTGGAAGCCCATAGAGGGCTTTGTTGAAAAACGAAATATCTTCCGTTCCAAACTGGAAAGAAGCTTTCTGAGAAACTGCTCTGTGTTCTGTTAATTAATCTCACAGAGTTACATCTTTCCCTTCAAGAAGGGTTTCGCTAAGGCTGTTCTTGTGGAGTTGGCAAAGGGATATTGGGAAGCCCATAGAGGGCTATGGTGAAAAAGGAAGTATCTTCCGTTCAAAACTGGAAAGAAGCTTTCTGAGAAACTGCTCTGTGTTCTGTTAATTCATCTCACAGAGTTACATCTTTCCCTTCAAGAAGCTTTTCGCTAAGGCTGTTCTTGTGGAATTGGCAAACGGATATTTGGAAGCTCATAGAGGGCTATGGTGAAAAAGGAATTATCTTCCGTTCAAAACTGGAAAGAAGCTTTCTGAGAAACTGCTCTGTGTTGTGTTAATTCATCTCACAGAGTTACATCTTTCCCTTCAAGAAGCGTTTCGCTAAGGCTGTTCTTGTGGAATTGGCAAAGGGATATTGGGAAGCCCATAGAGGGCTTTGGTGAAAAAGGAAATATCTTCCGTTCAAAACTGGAAAGAAGCTTTCTGAGAAACTGCTCTGTGTTCTGTTAATTCATCTCACAGAGTTACATCTTTCCCTTCAAGAAGCCTTTCGCTAAGGTTGTTCTTGGGGAATTGGCAAACGGATATTTGGAAGCCCATAGAGGGCTATGGTGAAAAAGGAAATATGTTCCGTTCAAAACTGGATAGAAGCTTTCTGAGAAACTACTCTGTGTTGTGTTAATTCATCTCACAGAGTTACATCTTTCCCTTCAAAAGCCTTTCGCTAAGGCTGTTCTTGTGGAATTGGCAAAGGGATATTTGGAAGCCCATAGAGGGCTATGGTGAAAAAGGAAATATCTTCCGTTCCAAACTGGAAAGAAGCTTTCTGCGAAACTGCTCTGTGTTCTGTTAATTCATCTCACAGAGTTAAATCTTTCCCTCCAAGAAGCCTTTCGCTAAGGCTGTTCTTGTGGAATTGGCAAAGGGATATTTGGAAGCCCATAAAGGGCTAAGGGGAAAAAGGAAATATCTTCTTTCAAAACTGGAAAGAAGCTTTCTGAGAAACTGCTCTGTGTTCCGTTAATTCATCTCACAGAGTTACATCATTCCCTTCAAGAAGCCTTTAGCTAAGGCTGTTCTTGTCGAATTGGCAAAGGAATATTTGGAAGCCCATAAAGGGCTATGGTGAAAAAGGAAATATCTTCCGTCCCATACTGGAAAGAAGCTTTCTGCGAAACTGCTCTGTGTTCTGTTAATTCATCTCACAGAGTTACATCTTTCCCTTCAAGAAGCCTTTCGCTAAGGCTGTTCTTGTGGAATTGGCAAAGGGATATTGTGAAGTCCATAGAGGGCTATGGTGAAAAAGGAAATATCTTCCGTTCAAAACTGGAAAGATGCTTTCTGAGAAACTGCTCTGTGTTCTGTTAATTCATCTCACAGAGTTACATCTTTCCCTTCAAGAAGCCTTTCGCTAAGGCTGTTCTTGTGGAATTGGCAAACAGATATTTGGAAGCCCATAGACGGCTATGGTGAAACAGGAAATATCTTCCGTTCAAAACTGGAAAGAAGCTTTCTGAGAAACTGCTCTGTGTTCTGTTAATTCATCTCACAGAGTTCCATCTTTCCCTTCAAGAAGCCTTTCGCTAAGGCTGTTCTTGTGGAATTGGCAAAGGGATATTTGGAAGCCCATAGAGGGCTATGGTGAAAAACGAAATATCTTAAGTTCAAAACTAGAAAGAAGCTTTCTAAGAAACTGCTCTGTGTTCTGTTAATTCATATCACAGAGTTACATCTTTCCCTTCAAGAAGCCTTTCGCTAAGGCTGTTCTTGTGGAATTGGCAAAGGGATATTTGGAAGCCCATAGAGGGCTATGGTAAAAAGGGAAATATCTTCCGTTCCAAACTGGAAAGAAGCTTTCTGAGAAACTGCTCTGTGTTCTGTTAATTCATCTCACAGAGTTACATCTTTCCCTTCAAGAAGACTTTCGCTAAGGCTGTTCTTGTGGAATTGGCAAAGGGATATTTGGAAGCCCATAGAGGGCTACGGTGAAAAACGAAATATCTTCCGTTCAAAACTGGAAAGAAGCTTTCTGAGAAACTGCTCTGTGTTCTGTTAATTCATGTCACTGTTAATTCATGTCACAGAGTTACATCTTTCCCTTCAAGAAGCCTTTCGCTAAGGCTGTTCTTGTGGAATTGGCAAAGGGATACTTGGAAGCCCAAAGAGGGCTATGGTGAAAAACGAAATATTTTCCTTTCAAAACTGGAAAGAAGCTTTCTGAGAAACTGCTCTGTGTTGTGTTAATTCATCTCACAGAGTTACATCTTTCCCTTCTAAGAAGCCTTTCGCTAAGGCTGTTCTTGTGGAATTGGCAAACAGATATTTGGAAGCCCATAGAGGGCTACGGTGAAAAAGGAAATATCTTCCGTTCAAAACTGGAAAGAAGCTTTCTGAGAAACTGCTCTGTGTTCTGTTAATTCATCTCACAGAGTTACATCTTTCCCTTCAAGAAGCCTTTCGCTAAGGCTGTTCTTGTGGAATTGGCAAAGGGATATTTGGAAGCCCATAGAGGGCTATGGTGAAAAAGGAAATATCTTCCGTTCCAAACTGGAAAGAAGCTTTCTGAGAAACTTCTATGTGTTCTGTTAATTCATCTCACAGAGTTATATCTTTCCCTTCAAGAAGCCTTTCGCTAAGGCTGTTCTTCTGGAATTGGCAAAGGGATATTTGGAAGCCCATAGAGGGCTATGGTGAAAAAGGAAATATCTTCCGTTCCAAACTGGAAAGAAGCTTTCTGAGAAACTGCTCTGTGTTCTGTTAATTTATCTCACACAGTTACATCTTTCCCTTCAAGAAGCCTTTTGCTAAGACTGTTCTTGTGGAATTGGCAAAGGGATATTTGGAAGCCCGTAGAGTGCTATGGTGAAAAAGGAAATATCTTCCGTTCCAAACTGGAAAGAAGCTTTCTGAGAAACTTCTCTGTGTTCTCTTAATTCGTCTCACAGAGTTACATCTTTCAATTCAAGAAACCTTTCGCTAAGGCTGTTCTTGTGGAATTGGCAAAGGTATATTTGGAAGCCCTAGAGGGCTATGGTGAAAAAGAAAATATCTTGCGTTCAAAACTGGAAAGAAGCTTTCTGCGAAACTGCTCTGTGTTCTGTTAATCCATCTCACAGAGTTACATCTTTCCCTTCAAGAAGCCTTTCGCTAAGGCTGTTCTTGTGGAATTGGCAAAGGGATATCTGGAAGTCCATAGAGGGCTACGGTGAAAAAGGAAATATCTTCTTTCAAAACTGGAAAGAAGCTTTCTGAGAAACTGCTCTGCGTTCTGTTAATTCATCTCACAGAGTTACATCATTCCCTTCAAGAAGCCTTTCGCTAAGTCTTTTCTTGTGGAATTGGCAAAGGGATATTTGGAAGTCCATAAAGGGCTATGGTGAAAAAGGAAATATCTTCCGTTCCAAACTGGAAAGAAGCTTTCTGAGAAACTGCTCTGTGTTCTGTTAATTCATCTCACAGAGTTACATCTTTCCCTTCAAGAAGCCTTTCGCTAAGGCTGTTCTTGTGGAATTGTCAAAGGGATATTTGGAAGCCCATAGAGGGCTATGGTGAAAAAGGAAATATCTTCCTTTCAAAACTGGAAAGAAGCTTTCTGAGAAACTGCTCTGTGTTCTGTTAATTCATTTCACAGAGTTACATCTTTCCCTTCAAGAAGCCATATGCTAAGGCTGTTCTTGTGGAATTGGCCAAGGGATATTTGGAAGCCCATAGAGGGCTATGGTGAAAAAGGAAATATCATCCGTTCAAAACTGGAAAGAAGCTTTCTGAGAAACTGCTCTGTGTTGTGTTAATTCATCTCACAGAGTTACATCTTTCCCTTCAAGAAGCGTTTCGCTAAGGCTGTTCTTGTGGAATTGGCAAAGGGATATTGGGAACCCCTTAGAGGGCTATGGTGAAAAAGGAAGTATCTTCCGTTCAAAACTGGAAAGAAGCTTTCGGAGAAACTGCTCTGTGTTCTGTTAATTCGTCTCACAGAGTTACATCTTTCCCTTCAAGAAGCCTTTCGCTAAGGCTGTTCTTGGGGAATTGGCAAAGGGATATTTGGAAGCCCATAGAGGGCTATGATGAAGAAGGAAATATGTTCCGTTCAAAACTGGAAAGAAGCTTTCTGAGAAACTGCTCTGTGTTGTGTTAATTCATCTCACAGAGTTACATCTTTCCCTTCAAAAGCCTTTCGCTAAGGCTGTTCTTGTGGAATTGGCAAAGGGATATTTGGAAGCCCATAGAGGGCTATGGTGAAAAAGGAAATATCTTCCGTTCCAAACTGGAAAGAAGCTTTCTGCGAAACTGCTCTGTGTTCTGTTAATTCATCTCACAGAGTTAAATCTTTCCCTCCAAGAAGCCTTTCGCTAAGGCTGTTCTTGTGGAATTGGCAAAGGGATATTTGGAAGCCCATAAAGGGCTAAGGGGAAAAAGGAAATATCTTCTTTCAAAACTGGAAAGAAGCTTTCTGAGAAACTGCTCTGTGTTCTGTTAATTCATCTCACAGAGTTACATCATTCCCTTCAAGAAGCCTTTCGCTAAGGCTGTTCTTGTCGAATTGGCAAAGGAATATTTGGAAGCCCATAAAGGGCTATGGTGAAAAAGGAAATATCTTCCGTCCCATACTGGAAAGAAGCTTTCTGCGAAACTGCTCTGTGTTCTGTTAATTCATCTCACAGAGTTACATCTTTCTCTTCAAGAAGCCTTTCGCTAAGGCTGTTCTTGTGGAATTGGCAAAGGGATATTGTGAAGTCCATAGAGGGCTATGGTGAAAAAGGAAATATCTTCCGTTCAAAACTGGAAAGATGCTTTCTGAGAAACTGCTCTGTGTTCTGTTAATTCATCTCACAGAGTTACATCTTTCCCTTCAAGAAGCCTTTCGCTAAGGCTGTTCTTGTGGAATTGGCAAACAGATATTTGGAAGCCCATAGACGGCTATGGTGAAACAGGAAATATCTTCCGTTCAAAACTGGAAAGAAGCTTTCTGAGAAACTGCTCTGTGTTCTGTTAATTCATCTCACAGAGTTCCATCTTTCCCTTCAAGAAGCCTTTCGCTAAGGCTGTTCTTGTGGAATTGGCAAAGGGATATTTGGAAGCCCATAGAGGGCTATGGTGAAAAACGAAATATCTTAAGTTCAAAACTAGAAAGAAGCTTTCTAAGAAACTGCTCTGTGTTCTGTTAATTCATATCACAGAGTTACATCTTTCCCTTCAAGAAGCCTTTCGCTAAGGCTGTTCTTGTGGAATTGGCAATGGGATATTTGGAAGCACATAGAGGGCTATGGTAAAAAGGGAAATATCTTCCGTTCCAAACTGGAAAGAAGCTTTCTGAGAAACTGCTCTGTGTTCTGTTAATTCATCTCACAGAGTTACATCTTTCCCTTCAAGAAGACTTTCGCTAAGGCTGTTCTTGTGGAATTGGCAAAGGGATATTTGGAAGCCCATAGAGGGCTACGGTGAAAAACGAAATATCTTCCGTTCAAAACTGGAAAGAAGCTTTCTGAGAAACTGCTCTGTGTTCTGTTAATTCATGTCACTGTTAATTCATGTCACAGAGTTACATCTTTCCCTTCAAGAAGCCTTTCGCTAAGGCTGTTCTTGTGGAATTGGCAAAGGGATACTTGGAAGCCCAAAGAGGGCTATGGTGAAAAACGAAATATTTTCCTTTCAAAACTGGAAAGAAGCTTTCTGAGAAACTGCTCTGTGTTGTGTTAATTCATCTCACAGAGTTACATCTTTCCCTTCTAAGAAGCCTTTCGCTAAGGCTGTTCTTGTGGAATTGGCAAACAGATATTTGGAAGCCCATAGAGGGCTACGGTGAAAAAGGAAATATCTTCCGTTCAAAACTGGAAAGAAGCTTTCTGAGAAACTTCTATGTGTTCTGTTAATTCATCTCACAGAGTTATATCTTTCCCTTCAAGAAGCCTTTCGCTAAGGCTGTTCTTCTGGAATTGGCAAAGGGATATTTGGAAGCCCATAGAGGGCTATGGTGAAAAAGGAAATATCTTCCGTTCCAAACTGGAAAGAAGCTTTCTGAGAAACTGCTCTGTGTTCTGTTAATTTATCTCACACAGTTACATCTTTCCCTTCAAGAAGCCTTTTGCTAAGACTGTTCTTGTGGAATTGGCAAAGGGATATTTGGAAGCCCGTAGAGTGCTATGGTGAAAAAGGAAATATCTTCCGTTCCAAACTGGAAAGAAGCTTTCTGAGAAACTTCTCTGTGTTCTCTTAATCCGTCTCACAGAGTTACATCTTTCAATTCAAGAAACCTTTCGCTAAGGCTGTTCTTGTGGAATTGGCAAAGGTATATTTGGAAGCCCTAGAGGGCTATGGTGAAAAAGAAAATATCTTGCGTTCAAAACTGGAAAGAAGCTTTCTGCGAAACTGCTCTGTGTTCTGTTAATCCATCTCACAGAGTTACATCTTTCCCTTCAAGAAGCCTTTCGCTAAGGCTGTTCTTGTGGAATTGGCAAAGGGATATCTGGAAGTCCATAGAGGGCTACGGTGAAAAAGGAAATATCTTCTTTCAAAACTGGAAAGAAGCTTTCTGAGAAACTGCTCTGCGTTCTGTTAATTCATCTCACAGAGTTACATCATTCCCTTCAAGAAGCCTTTCGCTAAGTCTTTTCTTGTGGAATTGGCAAAGGGATATTTGGAAGTCCATAAAGGGCTATGGTGAAAAAGGAAATATCTTCCGTTCCAAACTGGAAAGAAGCTTTCTGAGAAACTGCTCTGTGTTCTGTTAATTCATCTCACAGAGTTACATCTTTCCCTTCAAGAAGCCTTTCGCTAAGGCTGTTCTTGTGGAATTGGCCAAGGGATATTTGGAAGCCCATAGAGGGCTATGGTGAAAAAGGAAATATCATCCGTTCAAAACTGGAAAGAAGCTTTCTGAGAAACTGCTCTGTGTTGTGTTAATTCATCTCACAGAGTTACATCTTTCCCTTCAAGAAGCGTTTCGCTAAGGCTGTTCTTGTGGAATTGGCAAAGGGATATTGGGAACCCCTTAGAGGGCTATGGTGAAAAAGGAAGTATCTTCCGTTCAAAACTGGAAAGAAGCTTTCGGAGAAACTGCTCTGTGTTCTGTTAATTCGTCTCACAGAGTTACATCTTTCCCTTCAAGAAGCCTTTCGCTAAGGCTGTTCTTGGGGAATTGGCAAAGGGATATTTGGAAGCCCATAGAGGGCTATGATGAAGAAGGAAATATGTTCCGTTCAAAACTGGAAAGAAGCTTTCTGAGAAACTGCTCTGTGTTGTGTTAATTCATCTCACAGAGTTACATCTTTCCCTTCAAAAGCCTTTCGCTAAGGCTGTTCTTGTGGAATTGGCAAAGGGATATTTGGAAGCCCATAGAGGGCTATGGTGAAAAACGAAATATCTTCCGTTCCAAACTGGAAAGAAGCTTTCTGCGAAACTGCTCTGTGTTCTGTTAATTCATCTCACAGAGTTACATCTTTCCCTTCAAGAAGCCTTTAGCTAAGGCTGTTCTTGTGGAATTGGCAAAGGGATATTTGGAAGCCCATAGAGGGCTATGGTGAAAAAGGAAATATCTTCCGTTCCAAACTGGAAAGAATCTTTCTGAGAAACTGCTCTGTGTTCTGTTAATTCATCTCACAGAGTTACATCTTTCCCTTGAAGAAGCCTTTCGCTAAGGCTGTTCTTGTGGAATTGGCAAAGGGATATTTGGAAGCACATAGAGGGCTATGGTGAAAAAGGAAATATCTACCGTTCCAAACTGGAAAGAAGCTTTCTGAGAAACTGCTCTGTGTTCTGTTAATTCATCTCACAGAGTTACATCTTTCCCTTCAAGAAGCCTTTGGCTAAGGCTGTTCTTGTGGAATTGGCAAAGGGATATTTGGAAGCCCATAGAGGGCTATGGTGAAAAACGAAATATCTTCCGTTCCAAACTGGAAAGAAGCTTTCTGAGAAATTGCTCTGTGTTCTGTTAATTCATCTCACAGAGTTATATCTTTACCTTCAAGAAGCCTTTCGCTAAGGCTGTTCTTGTGGAATTGGCAAAGGGATATTTGGAAGCCCATAGAGGGCTATGGTGAAAAAGGAAATATCTTCCTTTCCAAACTGGAAAGAAGCTTTCTGAGAAACTGCTCTGTGTTGTGTTAATTCATCTCACAGAGTTACATCTTTCCCTTCAAGAAGCCTTTCGCTAAGGCTGTTCTTGTGGAATTGGCAAAGGGATATTTGGAAGCCCATAGAGGGCTATGGTGAAAAGGGAAATATCTTCCGTTCCAAACTGGAAAGAAGCTTTCTGAGAAACTGCTCTGTGTTCTGTTAATTCATCTCACAGAGTTACATCTTTCCTTACAAGAAGACTTTCGCTAAGGCTGTTCTTGTGGAATTGGCAAAGGGATATTTGGAAGCCCATAGAGGGCTATGGTGAAAAACGAAATATCTTCCGTTCAAAACTGGAAAGAAGCTTTCTGATAAACTGCTCTGTGTTCTGTTAATTCATCTCACACAGTTACATCTTTCCCTTCAAGAAGCCTTTTGCTAAGACTGTTCTTGTGGAATTGGCAAAGGGATATTTGGAATCCGGTAGAGTGCTATGGTGAAAAAGGAAATATCTTCCGTTCCAAACTGGAAAGAAGCTTTCTGAGAAACTGCTCTGTGTTCTGTTAATTCATCTCACAGAGTTACATCTTTCCCTTCAAGAAGCCTTTCGCTAAGGCTGTTCTTGTGGAATTGGCAAAGGGATATTTGGAAACCCATAGAGCGCTATGGTGAAAAAGGAAATATCTTCCGTTCCTAACTGGAAAGAAGCTTTCTGAGAAACTGCTCTGTGTTCTGTTAATTCATCTCACAGAATTACATCTTTCCCTTCAAGAAGCCTTTCGCTAAGGCTGTTCTTGTGGAATTGGCAAAGGGATATTGGGAAGCCCATAGAGGGCTATGGTGAAAAAGGAAATATATTCCGTTCCAAACTGGAAAGAAGCTTTCTGAGAAACTACTCTGTGTTCTGTTAATTCATCTCACAGAGTTACATTTTTCCCTTCAAGAAGCCTTTCGCTAAGGCTGTTCTTGTGGAATTGGCAAAGGGATATTTGGAAGCCCATAGAGGGCTTTGGTGAAAAAGGAAATATCTTCTTTCAAAACTGGAAAGAAGCTTTCTGAGAAACTGCTCTGTGTTCTGTTAATTCATCTCACAGAGTTGCATCAGTCCCTTCAAGAAGCCTTTCGCTAAGGCTGTTCTTCTGGAATTGGCAAAGGGATATTTGGAAGCCCATAGAGGGCTATGGTGAAAAAGGAAATATCTTCCGTTTCAAACTGGAAAGAAGCTTTCTGAGAAATTGCTCTGTGTTCTGTTAATTTATCTCACACAGTTACATCTTTCCCTTCAAGAAGCCTTTTGCTAAGACTGTTCTTGTGGAATTGGCAAAGGGATATTTGGAAGCCCGTAGAGTGCTATGGTGAAAAAGGAAATATCTTCCGTTCCAAACTGGAAAGAAGCTTTCTGAGAAACTGCTCTGTGTTCTGTTAATTCATCTCACAGAGTTACATCTTTCCCTTCAAGAAGCCTTTCGCTAAGGCTGTTCTTGTGGAATTGGCAAAGGGATATTTGGAAGCCCATAGAGGGCTATGGTTAAAAAAGAAATATGTTCCGTTCCAAACTGGAAAGAAGCTTTCTGAGAAACTGCTCTGTGTTCTGTTAATTCATCTCACAGAGTTACATCTTTCCCTTCAAGAAGCCTTTCGCTAAGGCTGTTCTTGTGGAATTGGCAAAGGGATATTTTGAAGTACATAGAGGGCTATGGTGAAAAAGGAAATATCTTCCGTTCAAAACTGGAAAGATGCTTTCTGAGAAACTGCTCTGTGTTCTGTTAATTCATCTCACAGAGTTACATCTTTCCCTTCAAGAAGCCTTTCGCTAAGGCTGTTCTTGTGGAATTGGCAAACAGATATTTGGAAGCCCATAGACGGCTATGGTGAAACAGGAAATATCTTCCGTTCAAAACTGGAAAGAAGCTTTCTGAGAAACTGCTCTGTGTTCTGTTAATTCATCTCACAGAGTTACATCTATCCCTTCTAGAGGCCTTTCGCTAAGGCTGTTCTTGTGGAATTGGCAAAGGGATATTTGGAAGCCCATAGAGGGCTATGGTGAAAAACGAAATATCTTAAGTTCAAAACCAGAAAGAAGCTTTCTAAGAAACTGCTTTGTGTTCTGTTAATTCATATCACAGAGTTACATCTTTCCCGTCAAGAAGCCTTTCGCTAAGGCTGTTCTTGTGGAATTGGCAAAGGGATATTTGGAAGCCCATAGAGGGCTATGGTAAAAAGGGAAATATCTTCCGTTCCAAACTGGAAAGAAGCTTTCTGAGAAACTGCTCTGTGTTCTGTTAATTCATCTCACAGAGTTACATCTTTCCCTTCAAGAAGACTTTCGCTAAGGCTGTTCTTGTGGAATTGGCAAAGGGATATTTGGAAGCCCATAGAGGGCTACGGTGAAAAACGAAATATCTTCCGTTCAAAACTGGAAAGAAGCTTTCTGAGAAACTGCTCTGTGTTCTGTTAATTCATGTCACTGTTAATTCATGTCACAGAGTTACATCTTTCCCTTCAAGAAGCCTTTCGCTAAGGCTGTTCTTGTGGAATTGGCAAAGGGATACTTGGAAGCCCAAAGAGGGCTATGGTGAAAAACGAAATATCTTCCTTTCAAAACTGGAAAGAAGCTTTCCGAGAAACTGCTCTGTGTTCTGTTAATTCACCTCACAGAGTTACATCTTTCCCTTCTAAGAAGCCTTTCGCTAAGGCTGTTCTTGTGGAATTGGCAAAGGGATATTTGGAAGCCCATAGAGGGCTATGGTTAAAAAAGAAATATGTTCCGTTCCAAACTGGAAAGAAGCTTTCTGAGAAACTGCTCTGTGTTCTGTTAATTCATCTCACAGAGTTACATCTTTCCCTTCAAGAAGCCTTTCGCTAAGTCTGTTCTTGTGGAATTGGCAAAGGGATATTGTGAAGTACATAGAGGGCTATGGTGAAAAAGGAAATATCTTCCGTTCAAAACTGGAAAGATGCTTTCTGAGAAACTGCTCTGTGTTCTGTTAATTCATCTCACAGAGTTACATCTTTCCCTTCAAGAAGCCTTTCGCTAAGGCTGTTCTTGTGGAATTGGCAAAGGGATATTTGGAAGCCCATAGAGGGCTACGGTGAAAAACGAAATATCTTCCGTTCCAAACTGGAAAGAAGCTTTCTGAGAAACTGCTCTGTGTTCTGTTAATTCATCTCACAGAGTTACATCTTTCCCTTCAACAAGCCTTTCGCTAAGGCTGTTCTTGTGGAATTGGAAAAGGGATATTTGGAAGCCCATAGAGGGCTTTGTTGAAAAACGAAATATCTTCCGTTCCAAACTGGAAAGAAGCTTTCTGAGAAACTGCTCTGTGTTCTGTTAATTAATCTCACAGAGTTACATCTTTCCCTTCAAGAAGGGTTTCGCTAAGGCTGTTCTTGTGGAGTTGGCAAAGGGATATTGGGAAGCCCATAGAGGGCTATGGTGAAAAAGGAAGTATCTTCCGTTCAAAACTGGAAAGAAGCTTTCTGAGAAACTGCTCTGTGTTCTGTTAATTCATCTCAGAGAGTTACATCTTTCCCTTCAAGAAGCTTTTCGCTAAGGCTGTTCTTGTGGAATTGGCAAACGGATATTTGGAAGCTCATAGAGGGCTATGGTGAAAAAGGAATTATCTTCCGTTCAAAACTGGAAAGAAGCTTTCTGAGAAACTGCTCTGTGTTGTGTTAATTCATCTCACAGAGTTACATCTTTCCCTTCAAGAAGCGTTTCGCTAAGGCTGTTCTTGTGGAATTGGCAAAGGGATATTGGGAAGCCCATAGAGGGCTATGGTGAAAAAGGAAGTATCTTCCGTTCAAAACTGGAAAGAAGCTTTCTGAGAAACTGCTCTGTGTTCTGTTAATTCATCTCACAGAGTTACATCTTTCCCTTCAAGAAGCCTTTCGCTAAGGTTGTTCTTGGGGAATTGGCAAACGGATATTTGGAAGCCCATAGAGGGCTATGGTGAAAAAGGAAATATGTTCCGTTCAAAACTGGAAAGAAGCTTTCTGAGAAACTACTCTGTGTTGTGTTAATTCATCTCACAGAGTTACATCTTTCCCTTCAAAAGCCTTTCGCTAAGGCTGTTCTTGTGGAATTGGCAAAGGGATATTTGGAAGCCCATAGAGGGCTATGGTGAAAAAGGAAATATCTTCCGTTCCAAACTGGAAAGAAGCTTTCTGCGAAACTGCTCTGTGTTCTGTTAATTCATCTCACAGAGTTAAATCTTTCCCTCCAAGAAGCCTTTCGCTAAGGCTGTTCTTGTGGAATTGGCAAAGGGATATTTGGAAGCCCATAAAGGGCTAAGGGGAAAAAGGAAATATCTTCTTTCAAAACTGGAAAGAAGCTTTCTGAGAAACTGCTCTGTGTTCTGTTAATTCATCTCACAGAGTTACATCATTCCCTTCAAGAAGCCTTTCGCTAAGGCTGTTCTTGTCGAATTGGCAAAGGAATATTTGGAAGCCCATAAAGGGCTATGGTGAAAAAGGAAATATCTTCCGTCCCATACTGGAAAGAAGCTTTCTGCGAAACTGCTCTGTGTTCTGTTAATTCATCTCACAGAGTTACATCTTTCCCTTCAAGAAGCCTTTCGCTAAGGCTGTTCTTGTGGAATTGGCAAAGGGATATTGTGAAGTCCATAGAGGGCTATGGTGAAAAAGGAAATATCTTCCGTTCAAAACTGGAAAGATGCTTTCTGAGAAACTGCTCTGTGTTCTGTTAATTCATCTCACAGAGTTACATCTTTCCCTTCAAGAAGCCTTTCGCTAAGGCTGTTCTTGTGGAATTGGCAAACAGATATTTGGAAGCCCATAGACGGCTATGGTGAAACAGGAAATATCTTCCGTTCAAAACTGGAAAGAAGCTTTCTGAGAAACTGCTCTGTGTTCTGTTAATTCATCTCACAGAGTTCCATCTTTCCCTTCAAGAAGCCTTTCGCTAAGGCTGTTCTTGTGGAATTGGCAAAGGGATATTTGGAAGCCCATAGAGGGCTATGGTGAAAAACGAAATATCTTAAGTTCAAAACTAGAAAGAAGCTTTCTAAGAAACTGCTCTGTGTTCTGTTAATTCATATCACAGAGTTACATCTTTCCCTTCAAGAAGCCTTTCGCTAAGGCTGTTCTTGTGGAATTGGCAAAGGGATATTTGGAAGCACATAGAGGGCTATGGTAAAAAGGGAAATATCTTCCGTTCCAAACTGGAAAGAAGCTTTCTGAGAAACTGCTCTGTGTTCTGTTAATTCATCTCACAGAGTTACATCTTTCCCTTCAAGAAGACTTTCGCTAAGGCTGTTCTTGTGGAATTGGCAAAGGGATATTTGGAAGCCCATAGAGGGCTACGGTGAAAAACGAAATATCTTCCGTTCAAAACTGGAAAGAAGCTTTCTGAGAAACTGCTCTGTGTTCTGTTAATTCATGTCACTGTTAATTCATGTCACAGAGTTACATCTTTCCCTTCAAGAAGCCTTTCGCTAAGGCTGTTCTTGTGGAATTGGCAAAGGGATACTTGGAAGCCCAAAGAGGGCTATGGTGAAAAACGAAATATTTTCCTTTCAAAACTGGAAAGAAGCTTTCTGAGAAACTGCTCTGTGTTGTGTTAATTCATCTCACAGAGTTACATCTTTCCCTTCTAAGAAGCCTTTCGCTAAGGCTGTTCTTGTGGAATTGGCAAACAGATATTTGGAAGCCCATAGAGGGCTACGGTGAAAAAGGAAATATCTTCCGTTCAAAACTGGAAAGAAGCTTTCTGAGAAACTGCTCTGTGTTCTGTTAATTCATCTCACAGAGTTACATCTTTCCCTTCAAGAAGCCTTTCGCTAAGGCTGTTCTTGTGGAATTGGCAAAGGGATATTTGGAAGCCCATAGAGGGCTATGGTGAAAAAGGAAATATCTTCCGTTCCAAACTGGAAAGAAGCTTTCTGAGAAACTTCTATGTGTTCTGTTAATTCATCTCACAGAGTTATATCTTTCCCTTCAAGAAGCCTTTCGCTAAGGCTGTTCTTGTGGAATTGGCAAAGGGATATTTGGAAGCCCATAGAGGGCTATGGTGAAAAAGGAAATATCTTCCGTTCCAAACTGGAAAGAAGCTTTCTGAGAAACTGCTCTGTGTTCTGTTAATTTATCTCACACAGTTACATCTTTCCCTTCAAGAAGCCTTTTGCTAAGACTGTTCTTGTGGAATTGGCAAAGGGATATTTGGAAGCCCGTAGAGTGCTATGGTGAAAAAGGAAATATCTTCCGTTCCAAACTGGAAAGAAGCTTTCTGAGAAACTTCTCTGTGTTCTCTTAATTCGTCTCACAGAGTTACATCTTTCAATTCAAGAAACCTTTCGCTAAGGCTGTTCTTGTGGAATTGTCAAAGGGATATTTGGAAGCCCATAGAGGGCTATGGTGAAAAAGGAAATATCTTCCTTTCAAAACTGGAAAGAAGCTTTCTGAGAAACTGCTCTGTGTTCTGTTAATTCATTTCACAGAGTTACATCTTTCCCTTCAAGAAGCCATATGCTAAGGCTGTTCTTGTGGAATTGGCCAAGGGATATTTGGAAGCCCATAGAGGGCTATGGTGAAAAACGAAATATCTTCCGTTCCAAACTGGAAAGAAGCTTTCTGAGAAACTGCTCTGTGTTCTGTTAATTCATCTCACAGAGTTACATCTTTCCCTTCAACAAGCCTTTCGCTAAGGCTGTTCTTGTGGAATTGGAAAAGGGATATTTGGAAGCCCGTAGAGGGTTATGTTGAAAAACGAAATATCTTCCGTTCCAAACTGGAAAGAAGCTTTCTGAGAAACTGCTCTGTGTTCTGTTAATTCATCTCACAGAGTTGCATCTTTCCCTTCAAGAACGGTTTCGCTAAGGCTGTTCTTGTGGAATTGGCAAAGGGATATTGGGAAGCCCATAGAGCGCTATGGTGAAAAAGGAAGTATCTTCCGTTCAAAACTGGAAAGAAGCGTTCTGAGAAACTGCTCTGTGTTCTGTTAATTCATCTCACAGAGTTACATCTTTCCCTTCAAAAAGCTTTTAGCTAAGGCTGTTCTTGTGGAATTGGCAAACGGATATTTGGAAGCTCATAGAGGGCTATGGTGAAAAAGGAAATATCTTCCGTTCAAAACTGGAAAGAAGCTTTCTGAGAAACTGCTCTGTGTTGTGTTAATTCATCTCACAGAGTTACATCTTTCCCTTCAAGAAGCGTTTCGCTAAGGCTGTTCTTGTGGAATTGGCAAAGGGATATTGGGAACCCCTTAGAGGGCTATGGTGAAAAAGGAAGTATCTTCCGTTCAAAACTGGAAAGAAGCTTTCGGAGAAACTGCTCTGTGTTCTGTTAATTCGTCTCACAGAGTTACATCTTTCCCTTCAAGAAGCCTTTCGCTAAGGCTGTTCTTGGGGAATTGGCAAAGGGATATTTGGAAGCCCATAGAGGGCTATGATGAAGAAGGAAATATGTTCCGTTCAAAACTGGAAAGAAGCTTTCTGAGAAACTGCTCTGTGTTGTGTTAATTCATCTCACAGAGTTACATCTTTCCCTTCAAAAGCCTTTCGCTAAGGCTGTTCTTGTGGAATTGGCAAAGGGATATTTGGAAGCCCATAGAGGGCTATGGTGAAAAAGGAAATATCTTCCGTTCCAAACTGGAAAGAAGCTTTCTGCGAAACTGCTCTGTGTTCTGTTAATTCATCTCACAGAGTTACATCTTTCCCTTCAAGAAGCCTTTAGCTAAGGCTGTTCTTGTGGAATTGGCAAAGGGATATTTGGAAGCCCATAGAGGGCTATGGTGAAAAAGGAAATATCTTCCGTTCCAAACTGGAAAGAATCTTTCTGAGAAACTGCTCTGTGTTCTGTTAATTCATCTCACAGAGTTACATCTTTCCCTTGAAGAAGCCTTTCGCTAAGGCTGTTCTTGTGGAATTGGCAAAGGGATATTTGGAAGCACATAGAGGGCTATGGTGAAAAAGGAAATATCTACCGTTCCAAACTGGAAAGAAGCTTTCTGAGAAACTGCTCTGTGTTCTGTTAATTCATCTCACAGAGTTACATCTTTCCCTTCAAGAAGCCTTTGGCTAAGGCTGTTCTTGTGGAATTGGCAAAGGGATATTTGGAAGCCCATAGAGGGCTATGGTGAAAAACGAAATATCTTCCGTTCCAAACTGGAAAGAAGCTTTCTGAGAAATTGCTCTGTGTTCTGTTAATTCATCTCACAGAGTTATATCTTTACCTTCAAGAAGCCTTTCGCTAAGGCAGTTCTTGTGGAATTGGCAAAGGGATATTTGGAAGCCCATAGAGGGCTATGGTGAAAAAGGAAATATCTTCCTTTCCAAACTGGAAAGAAGCTTTCTGAGAAACTGCTCTGTGTTGTGTTAATTCATCTCACAGAGTTACATCTTTCCCTTCAAGAAGCCTTTCGCTAAGGCTGTTCTTGTGGAATTGGCAAAGGGATATTTGGAAGCCCATAGAGGGCTATGGTGAAAAGGGAAATATCTTCCGTTCCAAACTGGAAAGAAGCTTTCTGAGAAACTGCTCTGTGTTCTGTTAATTCATCTCACAGAGTTACATCTTTCCTTACAAGAAGACTTTCGCTAAGGCTGTTCTTGTGGAATTGGCAAAGGGATATTTGGAAGCCCATAGAGGGCTATGGTGAAAAACGAAATATCTTCCGTTCAAAACTGGAAAGAAGCTTTCTGATAAACTGCTCTGTGTTCTGTTAATTCATCTCACACAGTTACATCTTTCCCTTCAAGAAGCCTTTTGCTAAGACTGTTCTTGTGGAATTGGCAAAGGGATATTTGGAATCCGGTAGAGTGCTATGGTGAAAAAGGAAATATCTTCCGTTCCAAACTGGAAAGAAGCTTTCTGAGAAACTGCTCTGTGTTCTGTTAATTCATCTCACAGAGTTACATCTTTCCCTTCAAGAAGCCTTTCGCTAAGGCTGTTCTTGTGGAATTGGCAAAGGGATATTTGGAAACCCATAGAGCGCTATGGTGAAAAAGGAAATATCTTCCGTTCCTAACTGGAAAGAAGCTTTCTGAGAAACTGCTCTGTGTTCTGTTAATTCATCTCACAGAATTACATCTTTCCCTTCAAGAAGCCTTTCGCTAAGGCTGTTCTTGTGGAATTGGCAAAGGGATATTGGGAAGCCCATAGAGGGCTACGGTGAAAAAGGAAATATATTCCGTTCCAAACTGGAAAGAAGCTTTCTGAGAAACTACTCTGTGTTCTGTTAATTCATCTCACAGAGTTACATTTTTCCCTTCAAGAAGCCTTTCGCTAAGGCTGTTCTTTTGGAATTGGCAAAGGGATATTTGGAAGCCCATAGAGGGCTTTGGTGAAAAAGGAAATATCTTCTTTCAAAACTGGAAAGAAGCTTTCTGAGAAACTGCTCTGTGTTCTGTTAATTCATCTCACAGAGTTGCATCATTCCCTTCAAGAAGCCTTTCGCTAAGGCTGTTCTTGTCGAATTTGCAAAGGGATATTTGAAAGCCCATAAAGGGCTATGGTGAAAAAGGAAATATCTTCCGTTCCAAACTGGAAAGAAGCTTTCTGCGAAACTGCTCTGTGTTCTGTTAATTCATCTCACAGAGTTACATCTTTCCCTTCAAGACGCCTTTCGCTAAGGCTGTTCTTGCGGAATTGGCAAAGGGATATTGGGAAGTCCATAGAGGGCTATGGTGAAAAATGAAATATCTTCCGTTCAAAACTGGAAAGAAGCTTTCTGAGAAACTGCTCTGTGTTCTGTTAATTCATCTCACAGAGTTACATCTTTCCCTTCAAGAAGCCTTTCGCTAAGGCTGTTCTTGTGTAATTGGCAAAGGGATATTGGGATGTCCATAGAGGGCTATGGTGAAAAAGGAAATATCTTGCGTTCAAAACTGGAAAGAAGCTTTCTGAGAAACTGCTCTGTGTTCTGTTAATTCATCTCACAGAGTTACATCTTTACCTTCAAGAAGCCTTTCGCTAAGGCTGTTCTTGTGTAATTGGCAAACAGATATTTTGAAGCCCATAGAGGGCTATGGTGAAAAAGGAAATATCTTCCGTTCAAAACTGGAAAGAAGCTTTCTGAGAAACTGCTCTGTGTTCTGTTAATTCATCTCACAGAGTTACATCTTTCCCTTCAAGAAGACTTTAGCTAAGGCTGTTCTTGTGGAATTGGCAAAGGGATATTTGGAAGCCCATAGAGGGCTATGGTGAAAAAGGAAATATCTTCCGTTCAAAACTGGAAAGAAGCTTTCTGAGAAACTGCTCTGTGTTCTGTTAATTCATGTCACTGTTAATTCATGTCACTGAGTTACATCTTTCCCTTCAAGAAGCCTTTCGCTAAGGCTGTTCTTGTGGAATTGGCAAAGGGATACTTGGAAGTCCAAAGAGGGCTATGGTGAAAAAGGAAATATCTTCCGTTCAAAACTGGAAAGAAGCTTTCTGAGAAACTGCTCTGTGTTCTGTTAATTCATCTCACAGAGTTACATCTTTCCCTTAAAGAAGCCTTTCGCTAAGGCTGTTCTTGTGGAATTGGCAAAGGGATATTAGGAAGCCCATAGAGGGCTATGGTGAAAAAGGACATATCTTCCTTTCAAAAGTCGAAAGAAGCTTTCTGAGAAACTGCTCTGTGTTCTGTTAATTCTTTTCACTGTTAATTCATGTCACAGAGTTACATCATTCCCTTCAAGAAGCCTTTCGCTAAGGCTGTTCTTGTCGAATTGGCAAAGGGATATTTGGAAGCCGATAAAGGGCTATAGTGAAAAAGGAATTATCTTCCGTTCCAAACTGGAATGAAGCTTTCTGAGAAACTGCTCTGTGTTCTGTTAATTCATCTCACAGAGTTCCATCTTCCCTTCAAGAAGCCTTTCGCTAAGGCTCTTCTTGTGGAATTGGCAAAGGTATATTTGGAAGCCCATAGAGGGCTATGGTGAAAAAGGAAATATCTTCCGTTCAAAACTGGAAAGAAGCTTTCTGAGAAACTGCTCTGTGTTCTGTTAATTCATCTCACAGAGTTACATCTTTCCCTTCAAGAAGCCTTTCGCTACGGCTGTTCTTGTGGAATTGGCAAACAGATATTTGGAAGCCCATAGAGGGCTATGGTTGAAAAGGAAATATCTTCCGTTCAAAACTGGAAAGATGCTTTCTGAGAAACTGCTCTGTGTTCTGTTAATTCATCTCCCAGAGTTACATCTTTCCCTTCAAGAAGCCTTTTGCTAAGACTGTTCTTGTGGAATTGGCAAAGGGATATTTGGAATCCCGTAGAGTGCTATGGTGAAAAAGGAAATATCTTCCGTTCCAAACTGGAAAGAAGCTTTCGGAGAAACTGCTCTGTGTTCTGTTAATTCATCTCACAGAGTTACATCTTTCCCTTCAAGAAGCCTTTCGCTAAGGCTGTTCTTGTGGAATTGGCAAAGGGATATTTGGAAGCCCATAGAGCGCTATGGTGAAAACGGAGATATCTTCCGTTCCAAACTGGAAAGAAGCTTTCTGAGAAACTGCTCTGTGTTCTGTTAATTCATCTCACAGAGTTACATCTTTCCCTTCAAGAAGCCTTTCGCTAAGGCTGTTCTTGTGGAATTGGCAAAGGGATATTATTAAGCCCATAGAGGGCTATGGTGAAAAAGGATATATCTTCCTTTCAAAAGTGGAAAGAAGCTTTCTGAGAAACTGCTCTGTGTTCTGTTAATTCTTTTCACTGTTAATTCATGTCACAGAGTTACATCATTCCCTTCAAGAAGCCTTTCGCTAATGCTGTTCTTGTCGAATTGGCAAAGGGATATTTGGAAGCCGATAAAGGGCTATGGTGAAAAAGGAATTATCTTCCGTTCCAAACTGGAATGAAGCTTTCTGAGAAACTGCTCTGTGTTCTGTTAATTCATCTCACAGAGTTCCATCTTCCCTTCAAGAAGCCTTTCGCTAAGGCTCTTCTTGTGGAATTGGCAAAGGGATATTTGGAAGCCCATAGAGGGCTATGGTGAAAAAGGAAATAACTTCCGTTCAAAACTGGAAAGAAGCTTTCTGACAAACTGCTCTGTGTTCTGTTAATTCATCTAACAGAGTTATATCTTTCCCTTCAAGAAGCCTTTCTCTAAGGCTGTTCTTGTGGAATTGGCAAAGCTATATTTGGAAGCCCATAGAGGGCTATGGTGAAAAAGGAAATATCTTCCGTTCAAAACTGGAAAGAACCTTTCTGAGAAACTGCTCTGTGTTTTGTTAATTCATCTCACAGAGTTACATCTTTCCCTTCAAGAAGCCTTTCGCTAAGGCTGTTCTTGTGGAATTGGCAAACAGATATTTGGAAGCCCATAGAGGGCTATGGTTGAAAAGGAAATATCTTCCGTTCAAAACTGGAAAGATGCTTTCTGAGAAACTGCTCTGTGTTCTGTTAATTCATCTCCCAGAGTTACATCTTTCCCTTCAAGAACCCTTTCGCTAAGGCTGTTCTTGTGGAATTGGCAAAGGGATATTTGGAAGCCCATAGAGGGCTATGGTGAAAAAGGAAATACCTTCCGTTCCAAACTGGAAAGAAGCTTTCTGAGAAACTGCTATGTGTTCTGTTAATTCATGTCACAGAGTTACATCTTTCCCTTCAAGAAGCCTTTCGCTAAGGCTGTTCTTCTGGAATTGGCAAAGGGATATTTGGAAGCCATAGAGGGCTATGGTGAAAAAGGAAATATCATCCGTTCCAAACTGGAAAGAAGCTTTCTGAGAAACTGCTCTGTGTTCTGTTAATTTACATCACACAGTTACATCTTTCCCTTCAAGAAGCCTTTTGCTAAGAGTGTTCTTGTGGAATTGGCAAAGGGATATTTGGAATCCCGTAGAGTGCTATGGTGAAAAAGGAAATATCTTCCGTTCCAAACTGGAAAGAAGCTTTCTGAGAAACTGCTCTGTGTTCTGTTAATTCATCTCACAGAGTTACATCTTTCCCTTCAAGAAGCCTTTCGCTAAGGCTGTTCTTGTGGAATTGGCAAAGGGATATTTGGAAGCCCATAGAGCGCTATGGTGAAAAAGGAAATATCTTCCGTTCCAAACTGGAAAGAAGCTTTCTGAGAAACTGCTCTGTGTTCTGTTAATTCATCTCACAGAGTTACATCTATCCCTTCAAGAAGCGTTTCGCTTAGGCTGTTCTTGTGGAATTGGCAAAGGGATATTGGGAAGCCCATAGAGGGCTATGGTGAAAAAGGAAATATCTTCCGTTCCAAACTGGAAAGAATCTTTCTGAGAAACTGCTCTGTGTTCTGTTAATTCATCTCACAGAGTTACATCTTTCCCTTCAAGAAGCCTTTCGCTAAGGCTGTTCTTCTGGAATTGGCAAAGGGATATTGTGAAGTCCATAGAGGGCTATGGTGAAAAAGGAAATATCTTCCGTTCTAAACTGGAAAGATGCTTTCTGAGAAACTGCTCTGTGTTCTGTTAATTCATCTCACAGAGTTACATCTTTCCCTTCAAGAAGCCTTTCGCTAAGGCTGTTCTTGAGGAATTGGCAAACAGATATTCGGAAGCCCATAGACGGCTATGGTGAAACAGGAAATATCTTCCGTTCAAAACTGGAAAGAAGCTTTCTGAGAAACTGCTCTGTGTTCTGTTAATTCATCTCACAGAGTTACATCTTTCCCTTCAAGAAGCCTTTCGGTAAGGCTGTTCTTGTGGAATTGGCAAAGGGTTATTTGGAAGCCCATAGAGGGCTATGGTGAAAAACGAAATATCTTAAGTTCAAAACTAAAAAGAAGCTTTCTAAGAAACTGCTCTGTGTTCTGTTAATTCATATCACAGAGTTACATCTTTCCCTTCAAGGAGCCTTTCGCTAAGGCTGTTCTTGTGGAATTGGCAAAGGGATATTTGGAAGCCCATAGAGGGCTATGGTGAAAAGGGAAATATCTTCCGTTCCAAACTGGAAAGAGGCTTTCTGAGAAACTGCTCTGTGTTCTGTTAATTCATCTCACAGAGTTACATCTTTCCCTTCAAGAAGACTTTCGCTAAGGCTGTTCTTGTGGAATTGGCAAACGGATATTTGGAAGCCCATAGAGGGCTATGGTGAAAAACGAAATATCTTCCGTTCCAAACTGGAAAGAATCTTTCTGAGAAAGTGCTCTGTGTTCTGTTAATTCATGTCACTGTTAATTCATGTCACAGAGTTACATCTTTCCCTTCAAGAAGCCTTTCGCTAAGGCTGTTCTTGTGTAATTGGCAAAGGGATACTTGGAAGCCCAAAGAGGGCTATGGTGAAAAACGAAATATCTTCCGTTCAAAACTGGAAAGAAGCTTTCTGAGAAACTGCTCTGTGTTCTGTTAATTCATCTCACACAGTTACATCTTTCCCTTCAAGAAGCCTTTTGCTAAGACTGTTCTTGTGGAATTGGCAAAGGGATATTTGGAATCCGGTAGAGTGCTATGGTGAAAAAGGAAATATCTTCCGTTCCAAACTGGAAAGAAGCTTTCTGAGAAACTGCTCTGTGTTCTGTTAATTCATCTCACAGAGTTACATCTTTCCCTTCAAGAAGCCTTTCGCTAAGGCTGTTCTTGTGGATTTGGCAAAGGGATATTTGGAAACCCATAGAGCGCTACGGTGAAAAAGGAAATATCTTCCGTTCCAAACTGGAAAGAAGCTTTCTGAGAAACTGCTCTGTGTTCTGTTAATTCATCTCACAGAGTTACATCTTTCCCTTCAAGAAGCCTTTCGCTAAGGCTGTTCTTGTGGAATTGGCAAAGGGATATTAGGAAGCCCATAGAGGGCTATGGTGAAAAAGGAAATATCTTCCGTTCCAAACTGGAAAGAAGCTTTCTGAGAAACTTCTATGTGTTCTGTTAATTCATCTCACAGAGTTACATCTTTCCCTTCAAGAAGCCTTTCGCTAAGGCTGTTCTTCTGGAATTGGCAAAGGGATATTTGGAAGCCCATAGAGGGCTATGGTGAAAAAGGAAATATCTTCCGTTCCAAACTGGAAAGAAGCTTTCTGAAAAACTGCTATGTGTTCTGTTAATTTATCTCACACAGTTACATCTTTCCCTTCAAGAAGCGTTTCGCTAAGGCTGTTCTTGTGGAATTGGCAAAGGGATATTGGGAAGCCCATAGAGGGCTATGGTGAAAAAGGAAATATCTTCCGTTCAAAACTGGAAAGAAGCCTTCTGCGAAACTGCTCTGTGTTCTGTTAATCCATCTCACAGAGTTACATCTTTCCCTTCAAGAAGCCTTTCGCTAAGGCTGTTCTTGTGGAATTGGCAAAGGGATATTTGGAAGCCCATAGAGGGCTACGGTGAAAAAGGAAATACCTTCTTTCAAAACTGGAAAGAAGCTTTCTGAGAAACTGCTCTGCTTTCTGTTAATTCATCTCACAGAGTTACATCATTCCCGTCAAGGAGCCTTTCGCTAAGGCTGTTCTTGTGGAATTGTCAAAGGGATATTTGGAAGCCCATAGAAGGCTATGGTGAAAAAGGAAATATCTTCCGTTCCTAACTGGAAAGAAGCTTTCTGAGAAACTGCTCTGTGTTCTGTTAATTCATCTCACAGAGTTACATCTTTCCCTTCAAGAAGCCTTTCGCTAAGGCTGTTCTTGAGGAATTGGCAAACAGATATTCGGAAGCCCATAGACGGCTATGGTGAAACAGGAAATATCTTCCTTTCAAAACTGGAAAGAAGCTTTCTGAGAAACTGCTCTGTGTTCTGTTAATTCATCTCACAGAGTTACATCTTTTCCTTCAAGAAGCCTTTCGCTAAGGCTGTTCTTGTGGAATTGGCAAAGGGTTATTTGGAAGCCCATAGAGGGCTATGGTGAAAAAAGGAATATCTTAAGTTCAAAACTAGAAAGAAGCTTTCTAAGAAACTGCTCTGTGTTCTGTTAATTCATATCACAGAGTTACATCTTTTCCTTCAAGAAGCCTTTCGCTAAGGCTGTTCTTGTGTAATTGGCAAAGGGATATTTGGAAGCCCATAGAGGGCTATGGTGAAATGGAAATATCTTCCGTTCCAAAATGGAAAGAGGCTTTCTGAGAAACTGCTCTGTGTTCTGTTAATTCATCTCACAGAGTTACATCTTTCCCTTCAAGAAGACTTTCGCTAAGGCTGTTCTTGTGGAATTGCAAAGGGATATTTGGAAGCGAATAGAGGGCTATGGTGAAAAACGAAATATCTTCCGTTCCAAACTGGAAAGAAGCTTTCTGAGAAACTGCTCTGTGTTCTGTTAATTGATGTCACTGTTAATTCATGTCACAGAGTTACATCTTTCCCTTCAAGAAGCCTTTCGCTAAGGCTGTTCTTGTGGAATTGGCAAAGGGATACTTGGAAGCCCAAAGAGGTCTATGGTGAAAAACAAAATATCTTCCTTTCAAAACTGGAAAGAAGCTTTCTGAGAAATTGCTCTGTGTTCTGTTAATTCATCTCACAGAGTTACATCTTTCCCTTCTAAGAAGCCTTTCGCTAAGGCTGTTCTTGTGGAATTGGCAAACAGATATTTGGAAGCCCTTAGAGGGCTATGGTGAAAAAGGAAATATCTTCCGTTACAAACTGGAAAGAAGCTTTCTGAGAAACTGCTCTGTGTTCTGTTAATTCATCTCACAGAGTTACATCTTTCCCTTCAAGAAGCCTTTCTCTAAGGCTGTTCTTGTGGAATTGGCAAAGGGATATTTGGAAGCCCATAGAGGGCTATGGTGAAAAAGGAAATATCTTCCGTTCCAAAGAGGAAAGAAGCTTTCTGAGAAACTTCTCTGTGTTCTGTTAATTCATCTCACAGAGTTACATCTTTCCCTTCAAGAAGCCTTTCGCTAAGGCTGTTCTTCTGGAATTGGCAAAGGGATATTTGGAAGCCCATAGAGAGCTATGGTGCAAAAGGAAATATCTTCCGTTCCAAACTGGAAAGAAGCTTTCTGAGAAACTGCTATGTGTTCTGTTAATTTATCTCACACAGTTACATCTTTCCCTTCAAGAAGCGTTTCACTAAGACTGTTCTTTGGAATTGGCAAAGGGATATTGGGAAGCCCATAGAGGGCTATGGTGAAAAAGGAAATATCTTCCGTTCAAAACTGGAAAGAAGCCTTCTGCGAAACTGCTCTGTGTTCTGTTAATCCATCTCACAGAGTTACATCTTTCCCTTCAAGAAGCCTTTCGCTAAGGCTGTTCTTGTGGAATTGGCAAAGGGATATTTGGAAGCCCATAGAGGGCTACGGTGAAAAAGGAAATATCTTCTTTCAAAACTGGAAAGAAGCTTTCTGAGAAACTGTTCTGCGTTCTGTTAATTCATCTCACAGAGTTACATCATTCCCTTCAAGGAGCCTTTCGCTAAGGCTGTTCTTGTGGAATTGGCAAAGGGATATTTGGAAGCCCATAAAGGGCTATGGTGAAAAAGGAAATATCTTCCGTTCCAAACTGGAAAGAAGCTTTCTGAGAAACTGCTCTGTGTTCTGTTAATTCATCTCACAGAGTTACATCTTTCCCTTCAAGAAGCCTTTCGCTAAGGCTGTTCTTGTGGAATTGGCAAAGGGATATTTGGAAGCCCATAGAGGGCTATGGTGAAACAGGAAATATCTTCCGTTCCAAACTGGAAAGAAGCTTTCTGAGAAACTGCTCTGTGTTCTGTTAATTCATCTCACAGAGTTACATCTTTCCCTTCAAGAAGCGTTTCGCTAAGGCTGTTCTTGTGGAATTGGCAAAGGGATATTAGGAAGCCCATAGAGGGCAATGGTGAAAAAGGAAATATCTTCCGTTCAAAACTGGAAAGAAGCTTTCTGCGAAACTGCTCTGTGTTCTGTTAATCCATCTCACAGAGTTACATCTTTCCCTTCAAGAAGCCTTTCGCTAAGGCTGTTCTTGTGGAATTGGCAAAGGGATATTTGGAAGCCCATAGAGGGCTACGGTGAAAAAGGAAATATCTTCTTTCAAAACTGGAAAGAAGCTTTCTGAGAAACTGCTCTGCGTTCTGTTAATTCATCTCACAGAAATACATCATTCCCTTCAATAAGCCTTTCGCTAAGGCTGTTCTTGTGGAATTGGCAAAGGGATATGTGGAAGCCCAAAAAGGGCTATGGTGAAAAAGGAAATATCTTCCGTTCTAAACTGGAAAGAAGCTTTCTGAGAAACTGCTCTGTGTTCTGTTAATTCATCTCACAGAGTTACATCTTTCCCTTCAAGAAGCCTTTCGCTAAGGCTGTTCTTGTGGAATTGTCAAAGGGATATTTGGAAGCCCATAGAGGGCTATGGTGAAAAAGGAAATATCTTCCGTTCCAAACTGGAAAGAAGCTTTCTGAGAAACTGCTCTGTGTTCTGTTAATTCATCTCACAGAGTTACATCTTTCCCTTCAAGAAGCCTTTCGCTAACGCTGTTCTTGTGGAATTGGCAAACAGATATTTGGAAGCCCATAGAGGGCTATGGTGAAAAAGGAAATATCTTCCGTTCCAAACTGGAAAGAAGCTTTCTGAGAAACTGCTCTGTGTTCTGTTAATTCATCTCACAGAGTTACATCTTTCTCTTCAAGAAGCCTTTCGCTAAGTCTGTTCTTGTGGAATTGGCAAAGGGATATTTGGAAGTCCATAGAGGGCTATGGTGAAAAAGGAAATATCTTCCGTTCCAAACTGGAAAGAAGCTTTCGGAGAAACTGCTATGTGTTCTGTTAATTTATCTCACAGAGTTACATCTTTCCCTTCAAGAAGCCTTTCGCTAAGGCTGTTCTTGTGGAATTGGCAAAGGGATATTTGGAAGCCCATAGAGGGCTATCGTGAAAAACGAAATATCTTCCGTTCCAAACTGGAAAGAAGCTTTCTGAGAAACTGCTCTGTGTTCTGTTAATTCATCTCACAGAGTTACATCTTTTCCTTCAAGAAGACTTTCGCTAAGGCTGTTCTTGTGGAATTGGCAAAGGGATATTTGGAAGCCCATAGAGGGCTACGGTGAAAAACGAAATATCTTCCGTTCAAAACTGGAAAGAAGCTTTCTGAGAAACTGCTCTGTGTTCTGTTAATTCATGTCCCTGTTAATTCATGTCACAGAGTTACATCTTTCCCTTCAAGAAGCCTTTTGCTAAGACTGTTCTTGTGGAATTGTCAAAGGGATATTTGGAAGCCAGTAGAGGGCTATGGTGAAAAAGGAAATATCTTCCGTTCCAAACTGGAAAGAAGCTTTCTGAGAAACTGCTCTGTGTTCTGTTAATTCATCTCACAGAGTTACATCTTTCCCTTCAAGAAGCCTTTCGCTAAGGCTGTTCTTGTGGAATTGGCAAAGGGATATTGGGAAGCCCATAGAGGGCTATGGTGAAAGAGGAAATATCTTCCGTTCAAAACTGGAAAGAAGCTTTCTGAGAAACTGCTCTGTGTTCTGTTAATTCATCTCACAGAGTTACATCTTTCCCTTCAAGAAGCCTTTGCTAAGGCTGTTCTTGTGGAATTGGCAAAGGGATATTTGGAAGCCCATAGAGGGCTATGGTGAAAAACGAAATATCTTCCGTTCAAAACTGGAAAGAAGCTTTCTGAGAAACTGCTCTGTGTTCTGTTAATACATCTCACAGAGTTACATCTTTCCCTTCAAGAAGCCTTTCGCTAAGGCTGTTCTTGTGGAATTGGCAAACAGATATTTGGAAGCCCATAGAGGGCTATGGTGAAAAAGGAAATATCTTCCGTTCAAAACTGGAAAGAAGCTTTCTGAGAAACTGCTCTGTGTTCTGTTAATTCATCTCACAGAGTTACATCTATCCCTTCAAGAAGCCTTTGGCTAAGGCTGTTCTTGTGGAATTGGCAAAGGGATATTTGGAAGCCCATAGAGGGCTATGGTGAAAAAGGAATTATCTTCCTTTCCAAAATGGAAAGAAGCTTTCTGAGAAACTGCTCTGTGTTCTGTTAATTCATCTCACAGAGTTACATCTTTCCCTTCAAGAAGCCTTTCGCTAAGGCTGTTCTTGTGGAATTGGCAAAGGGATATTGGGAAGTCCATAGAGGGCTATGGTGAAAAAGGAAATATCTTCCGTTCCAAACTGGAAAGAAGCTTTCTGAGAAACTGCTTCGTGTTCTCTTAATTCGTCTCACAGAGTTACATCTTTCCCTTCAAGAAACCTTTCGCTAAGGCTGTTCTTGTGGAATTGGCAAAGGTATATTTGGAATCCCTAGAGGGCTATGGTGAAAAAGAAAATATCTTGCGTTCAAAACTGGAAAGAAGCTTTCTGCGAAACTGCTCTGTGTTCTGTTAATCCATCTCACAGAGTTACATCTTTCCCTTCAAGAAGCCTTTCGCTAAGGCTGTTCTTGTGGAATTGGCAAAGGGATATCTGGAAGTCCATAGAGGGCTACGGTGAAAAAGGAAATATCTTCTTTCAAAACTGGAAAGAAGCGTTCTGAGAAACTGCTCTGCGTTCTGTTAATTCATCTCACAGAGTTACATCATTCCCTTCAAGAAGCCTTTCGCTAAGTCTTTTCTTGTGGAATTGGCAAAGGGATATTTGGAAGTCCATAAAGGGCTATGGTGAAAAAGGAAATATCTTCCGTTCCAAACTGGAAAGAAGCTTTCTGAGAAACTGCTCTGTGTTCTGTTAATTCATCTCACAGAGTTACATCTTTCCCTTCAAGAAGCCTTTCGCTAAGGCTGTTCTTGTGGAATTGTCAAAGGGATATTTGGAAGCCCATAGAGGGCTATGGTGAAAAAGGAAATATCTTCCTTTCAAAACTGGAAAGAAGCTTTCTGAGAAACTGCTCTGTGTTCTGTTAATTCATTTCACAGAGTTACATCTTTCCCTTCAAGAAGCCATATGCTAAGGCTGTTCTTGTGGAATTGGCCAAGGGATATTTGGAAGCCCATAGAGGGCTATGGTGAAAAACGAAATATCTTCCGTTCCAAACTGGAAAGAAGCTTTCTGAGAAACTGCTCTGTGTTCTGTTAATTCATCTCACAGAGTTACATCTTTCCCTTCAACAAGCCTTTCGCTAAGGCTGTTCTTGTGGAATTGGAAAAGGGATATTTGGAAGCCCGTAGAGGGTTATGTTGAAAAACGAAATATCTTCCGTTCCAAACTGGAAAGAAGCTTTCTGAGAAACTGCTCTGTGTTCTGTTAATTCATCTCACAGAGTTGCATCTTTCCCTTCAAGAACGGTTTCGCTAAGGCTGTTCTTGTGGAATTGGCAAAGGGATATTGGGAAGCCCATAGAGGGCTATGGTGAAAAAGGAAGTATCTTCCGTTCAAAACTGGAAAGAAGCGTTCTGAGAAACTGCTCTGTGTTCTGTTAATTCATCTCACAGAGTTACATCTTTCCCTTCAAAAAGCTTTTAGCTAAGGCTGTTCTTGTGGAATTGGCAAACGGATATTTGGAAGCTCATAGAGGGCTATGGTGAAAAAGGAAATATCTTCCGTTCAAAACTGGAAAGAAGCTTTCTGAGAAACTGCTCTGTGTTGTGTTAATTCATCTCACAGAGTTACATCTTTCCCTTCAAGAAGCGTTTCGCTAAGGCTGTTCTTGTGGAATTGGCAAAGGGATATTGGGAAGCCCATAGAGGGCTATGGTGAAAAAGGAAGTATCTTCCGTTCAAAACTGGAAAGAAGCTTTCGGAGAAACTGCTCTGTGTTCTGTTAATTCGTCTCACAGAGTTACATCTTTCCCTTCAAGAAGCCTTTCGCTAAGGCTGTTCTTGTGGAATTGGCAAAGGGATATTAGGAAGCCCATAGAGGGCTATGGTGAAAAAGGACATATCTTCCTTTCAAAAGTCGAAAGAAGCTTTCTGAGAAACTGCTCTGTGTTCTGTTAATTCTTTTCACTGTTAATTCATGTCACAGAGTTACATCATTCCCTTCAAGAAGCCTTTCGCTAAGGCTGTTCTTGTCGAATTGGCAAAGGGATATTTGGAAGCCGATAAAGGGCTATGGTGAAAAAGGAATTATCTTCCGTTCCAAACTGGAATGAAGCTTTCTGAGAAACTGCTCTGTGTTCTGTTAATTCATCTCACAGAGTTCCATCTTCCCTTCAAGAAGCCTTTCGCTAAGGCTCTTCTTGTGGAATTGGCAAAGGTATATTTGGAAGCCCATAGAGGGCTATGGTGAAAAAGGAAATATCTTCCGTTCAAAACTGGAAAGAAGCTTTCTGAGAAACTGCTCTGTGTTCTGTTAATTCATCTCACAGAGTTACATCTTTCCCTTCAAGAAGCCTTTCGCTAATGCTGTTCTTGTGGAATTGGCAAACAGATATTTGGAAGCCCATAGAGGGCTATGGTTGAAAAGGAAATATCTTCCGTTCAAAACTGGAAAGATGCTTTCTGAGAAACTGCTCTGTGTTCTGTTAATTCATCTCCCAGAGTTACATCTTTCCCTTCAAGAAGCCTTTTGCTAAGACTGTTCTTGTGGAATTGGCAAAGGGATATTTGGAATCCCGTAGAGTGCTATGGTGAAAAAGAAAATATCTTCCGTTCCAAACTGGAAAGAAGCTTTCGAAGAAACTGCTCTGTGTTCTGTTAATTCATCTCACAGAGTTACATCTTTCCCTTCAAGAAGCCTTTCGCTAAGGCTGTTCTTGTGGAATTGGCAAAGGGATATTTGGAAGCCCATAGAGCGCTATGGTGAAAACGGAGATATCTTCCGTTCCAAACTGGAAAGAAGCTTTCTGAGAAACTGCTCTGTGTTCTGTTAATTCATGTCACTGTTAATTCATGTCACTGAGTTACATCTTTCCCTTCAAGAAGCCTTTCGCTAAGGCTGTTCTTGTGGAATTGGCAAAGGGATACTTGGAAGTCCAAAGAGGGCTATGGTGAAAAAGGAAATATCTTCCGTTAAAAACTGGAAAGAAGCTTTCTGAGAAACTGCTCTGTGTTCTGTTAATTCATCTCACAGAGTTACATCTTTCCCTTCAAGAAGCCTTTCGCTAAGGCTGTTCTTGTGGAATTGGCAAAGGGATATTATTAAGCCCATAGAGGGCTATGGTGAAAAAGGATATATCTTCCTTTCAAAAGTGGAAAGAAGCTTTCTGAGAAACTGCTCTGTGTTCTGTTAATTCTTTTCACTGTTAATTCATGTCACAGAGTTACATCATTCCCTTCAAGAAGCCTTTCGCTAATGCTGTTCTTGTCGAATTGGCAAAGGGATATTTGGAAGCCGATAAAGGGCTATGGTGAAAAAGGAATTATCTTCCGTTCCAAACTGGAATGAAGCTTTCTGAGAAACTGCTCTGTGTTCTGTTAATTCATCTCACAGAGTTCCATCTTCCCTTCAAGAAGCCTTTCGCTAAGGCTCTTCTTGTGGAATTGGCAAAGGGATATTTGGAAGCCCATAGAGGGCTATGGTGAAAAAGGAAATAACTTCCGTTCAAAACTGGAAAGAAGCTTTCTGACAAACTGCTCTGTGTTCTGTTAATTCATCTAACAGAGTTATATCTTTCCCTTCAAGAAGCCTTTCTCTAAGGCTGTTCTTGTGGAATTGGCAAAGCTATATTTGGAAGCCCATAGAGGGCTATGGTGAAAAAGGAAATATCTTCCGTTCAAAACTGGAAAGAACCTTTCTGAGAAACTGCTCTGTGTTTTGTTAATTCATCTCACAGAGTTACATCTTTCCCTTCAAGAAGCCTTTCGCTAAGGCTGTTCTTGTGGAATTGGCAAACAGATATTTGGAAGCCCATAGAGGGCTATGGTTGAAAAGGAAATATCTTCCGTTCAAAACTGGAAAGATGCTTTCTGAGAAACTGCTCTGTGTTCTGTTAATTCATCTCCCAGAGTTACATCTTTCCCTTCAAGAACCCTTTCGCTAAGGCTGTTCTTGTGGAATTGGCAAAGGGATATTTGGAAGCCCATAGAGGGCTATGGTGAAAAAGGAAATACCTTCCGTTCCAAACTGGAAAGAAGCTTTCTGAGAAACTGCTATGTGTTCTGTTAATTCATGTCACAGAGTTACATCTTTCCCTTCAAGAAGCCTTTCGCTAAGGCTGTTCTTCTGGAATTGGCAAAGGGATATTTGGAAGCCATAGAGGGCTATGGTGAAAAAGGAAATATCATCCGTTCCAAACTGGAAAGAAGCTTTCTGAGAAACTGCTCTGTGTTCTGTTAATTTACATCACACAGTTACATCTTTCCCTTCAAGAAGCCTTTTGCTAAGAGTGTTCTTGTGGAATTGGCAAAGGGATATTTGGAATCCCGTAGAGTGCTATGGTGAAAAAGGAAATATCTTCCGTTCCAAACTGGAAAGAAGCTTTCTGAGAAACTGCTCTGTGTTCTGTTAATTCATCTCACAGAGTTACATCTTTCCCTTCAAGAAGCCTTTCGCTAAGGCTGTTCTTGTGGAATTGGCAAAGGGATATTTGGAAGCCCATAGAGCGCTATGGTGAAAAAGGAAATATCTTCCGTTCCAAACTGGAAAGAAGCTTTCTGAGAAACTGCTCTGTGTTCTGTTAATTCATCTCACAGAGTTACATCTATCCCTTCAAGAAGCGTTTCGCTTAGGCTGTTCTTGTGGAATTGGCAAAGGGATATTGGGAAGCCCATAGAGGGCTATGGTGAAAAAGGAAATATCTTCCGTTCCAAACTGGAAAGAAGCTTTCTGAGAAACTGCTCTGTGTTCTGTTAATTCATCTCACAGAGTTACATCTTTCCCTTCAAGAAGCCTTTCGCTAAGGCTGTTCTTCTGGAATTGGCAAAGGGATATTGTGAAGTCCATAGAGGGCTATGGTGAAAAAGGAAATATCTTCCGTTCTAAACTGGAAAGATGCTTTCTGAGAAACTGCTCTGTGTTCTGTTAATTCATCTCACAGAGTTACATCTTTCCCTTCAAGAAGCCTTTCGCTAAGGCTGTTCTTGAGGAATTGGCAAACAGATATTCGGAAGCCCATAGACGGCTATGGTGAAACAGGAAATATCTTCCGTTCAAAACTGGAAAGAAGCTTTCTGAGAAACTGCTCTGTGTTCTGTTAATTCATCTCACAGAGTTACATCTTTCCCTTCAAGAAGCCTTTCGGTAAGGCTGTTCTTGTGGAATTGGCAAAGGGTTATTTGGAAGCCCATAGAGGGCTATGGTGAAAAACGAAATATCTTAAGTTCAAAACTAAAAAGAAGCTTTCTAAGAAACTGCTCTGTGTTCTGTTAATTCATATCACAGAGTTACATCTTTCCCTTCAAGGAGCCTTTCGCTAAGGCTGTTCTTGTGGAATTGGCAAAGGGATATTTGGAAGCCCATAGAGGGCTATGGTGAAAAGGGAAATATCTTCCGTTCCAAACTGGAAAGAGGCTTTCTGAGAAACTGCTCTGTGTTCTATTAATTCATCTCACAGAGTTACATCTTTCCCTTCAAGAAGACTTTCGCTAAGGCTGTTCTTGTGGAATTGGCAAACGGATATTTGGAAGCCCATAGAGGGCTATGGTGAAAAACGAAATATCTTCCGTTCCAAACTGGAAAGAATCTTTCTGAGAAACTGCTCTGTGTTCTGTTAATTCATGTCACTGTTAATTCATGTCACAGAGTTACATCTTTCCCTTCAAGAAGCCTTTCGCTAAGGCTGTTCTTGTGTAATTGGCAAAGGGATACTTGGAAGCCCAAAGAGGGCTATGGTGAAAAACGAAATATCTTCCGTTCAAAACTGGAAAGAAGCTTTCTGAGAAACTGCTCTGTGTTCTGTTAATTCATCTCACACAGTTACATCTTTCCCTTCAAGAAGCCTTTTGCTAAGACTGTTCTTGTGGAATTGGCAAAGGGATATTTGGAATCCGGTAGAGTGCTATGGTGAAAAAGGAAATATCTTCCGTTCCAAACTGGAAAGAAGCTTTCTGAGAAACTGCTCTGTGTTCTGTTAATTCATCTCACAGAGTTACATCTTTCCCTTCAAGAAGCCTTTCGCTAAGGCTGTTCTTGTGGATTTGGCAAAGGGATATTTGGAAACCCATAGAGCGCTACGGTGAAAAAGGAAATATCTTCCGTTCCAAACTGGAAAGAAGCTTTCTGAGAAACTGCTCTGTGTTCTGTTAATTCATCTCACAGAGTTACATCTTTCCCTTCAAGAAGCCTTTCGCTAAGGCTGTTCTTGTGGAATTGGCAAAGGGATATTAGGAAGCCCATAGAGGGCTATGGTGAAAAAGGAAATATCTTCCGTTCCAAACTGGAAAGAAGCTTTCTGAGAAACTTCTATGTGTTCTGTTAATTCATCTCACAGAGTTACATCTTTCCCTTCAAGAAGCCTTTCGCTAAGGCTGTTCTTCTGGAATTGGCAAAGGGATATTTGGAAGCCCATAGAGGGCTATGGTGAAAAAGGAAATATCTTCCGTTCCAAACTGGAAAGAAGCTTTCTGAAAAACTGCTATGTGTTCTGTTAATTTATCTCACACAGTTACATCTTTCCCTTCAAGAAGCGTTTCGCTAAGGCTGTTCTTGTGTAATTGGCAAAGGGATATTGGGAAGCCCATAGAGGGCTATGGTGAAAAAGGAAATATCTTCCGTTCAAAACTGGAAAGAAGCCTTCTGCGAAACTGCTCTGTGTTCTGTTAATCCATCTCACAGAGTTACATCTTTCCCTTCAAGAAGCCTTTCGCTAAGGCTGTTCTTGTGGAATTGGCAAAGGGATATTTGGAAGCCCATAGAGGGCTACGGTGAAAAAGGAAATACCTTCTTTCAAAACTGGAAAGAAGCTTTCTGAGAAACTGCTCTGCGTTCTGTTAATTCATCTCACAAAGTTACATCATTCCCGTCAAGGAGCCTTTCGCTAAGGCTGTTCTTGTGGAATTGTCAAAGGGATATTTGGAAGCCCATAGAAGGCTATGGTGAAAAAGGAAATATCTTCCGTTCCTAACTGGAAAGAAGCTTTCTGAGAAACTGCTCTGTGTTCTGTTAATTCATCTCACAGAGTTACATCTTTCCCTTCAAGAAGCCTTTCGCTAAGGCTGTTCTTGAGGAATTGGCAAACAGATATTCGGAAGCCCATAGACGGCTATGGTGAAACAGGAAATATCTTCCTTTCAAAACTGGAAAGAAGCTTTTTGAGAAACTGCTCTGTGTTCTGTTAATTCATCTCACAGAGTTACATCTTTTCCTTCAAGAAGCCTTTCGCTAAGGCTGTTCTTGTGGAATTGGCAAAGGGTTATTTGGAAGCCCATAGAGGGCTATGGTGAAAAAAGGAATATCTTAAGTTCAAAACTAGAAAGAAGCTTTCTAAGAAACTGCTCTGTGTTCTGTTAATTCATATCACAGAGTTACATCTTTTCCTTCAAGAAGCCTTTCGCTAACGCTGTTCTTGTGTAATTGGCAAAGGGATATTTGGAAGCCCATAGAGGGCTATGGTGAAATGGAAATATCTTCCGTTCCAAACTGGAAAGAGGCTTTCTGAGAAACTGCTCCGTGTTCTGTTAATTCATCTCACAGAGTTACATCTTTCCCTTCAAGAAGACTTTCGCTAAGGCTGTTCTTGTGGACTTGCAAAGGGATATTTGGAAGCGAATAGAGGGCTATGGTGAAAAACGAAATATCTTCCGTTCCAAACTGGAAAGAAGCTTTCTGAGAAACTGCTCTGTGTTCTGTTAATTGATGTCACTGTTAATTCATGTCACAGAGTTACATCTTTCCCTTCAAGAAGCCTTTCGCTAAGGCTGTTCTTGTGGAATTGGCAAAGGGATACTTGGAAGCCCAAAGAGGTCTATGGTGAAAAACAAAATATCTTCCTTTCAAAACTGGAAAGAAGCTTTCTGAGAAATTGCTCTGTGTTCTGTTAATTCATCTCACAGAGTTACATCTTTCCCTTCTAAGAAGCCTTTCGCTAAGGCTGTTCTTGTGGAATTGGCAAACAGATATTTGGAAGCCCTTAGAGGGCTATGGTGAAAAAGGAAATATCTTCCGTTACAAACTGGAAAGAAGCTTTCTGAGAAACTGCTCTGTGTTCTGTTAATTCATCTCACAGAGTTACATCTTTCCCTTCAAGAAGCCTTTCTCTAAGGCTGTTCTTGTGGAATTGGCAAAGGGATATTTGGAAGCCCATAGAGGGCTATGGTGAAAAAGGAAATATCTTCCGTTCCAAAGAGGAAAGAAGCTTTCTGAGAAACTTCTCTGTGTTCTGTTAATTCATCTCACAGAGTTACATCTTTCCCTTCAAGAAGCCTTTCGCTAAGGCTGTTCTTCTGGAATTGGCAAAGGGATATTTGGAAGCCCATAGAGAGCTATGGTGCAAAAGGAAATATCTTCCGTTCCAAACTGGAAAGAAGCTTTCTGAGAAACTGCTCTGTGTTCTGTTAATTCATCTCACAGAGTTACATCTTTCCCTTCAAGAAGCCTTTCGCTAAGGCTGTTCTTGTGGAATTGGCAAAGGGATATTAGGAAGCCCATAGAGGGCAATGGTGAAAAAGGAAATATCTTCCGTTCAAAACTGGAAAGAAGCTTTCTGCGAAACTGCTCTGTGTTCTGTTAATCCATCTCACAGAGTTACATCTTTCCCTTCAAGAAGCCTTTCGCTAAGGCTGTTCTTGTGGAATTGGCAAAGGGATATTTGGAAGCCCATAGAGGGCTACGGTGAAAAAGGAAATATCTTCCGTTCAAAACTGGAAAGAAGCCTTCTGCGAAACTGCTCTGTGTTCTGTTAATCCATCTCACAGAGTTACATCTTTCCCTTCAAGAAGCCTTTCGCTAAGGCTGTTCTTGTGGAATTGGCAAAGGGATATTTGGAAGCCCATAGAGGGCTACGGTGAAAAAGGAAATATCTTCTTTCAAAACTGGAAAGAAGCTTTCTGAGAAACTGTTCTGCGTTCTGTTAATTCATCTCACAGAGTTACATCATTCCCTTCAAGGAGCCTTTCGCTAAGGCTGTTCTTGTGGAATTGGCAAAGGGATATTTGGAAGCCCATAAAGGGCTATGGTGAAAAAGGAAATATCTTCCGTTCCAAACTGGAAAGAAGCTTTCTGAGAAACTGCTCTGTGTTCTGTTAATTCATCTCACAGAGTTACATCTTTCCCTTCAAGAAGCCTTTCGCTAAGGCTGTTCTTGTGGAATTGTCAAAGGGATATTTGGAAGCCCATAGAGGGCTATGGTGAAAAAGGAAATATCTTCCGTTCCAAACTGGAAAGAAGCTTTCTGAGAAACTGCTCTGTGTTCTGTTAATTTATCTCACACAGTTACATCTTTCTCTTCAAGAAGCCTTTTGCTAAGACTGTTCTTGTGGAATTGGCAAAGGGATATGTGGAAGCCCGTAGAGTGCTATTTTGAAAAAGGAAATATCTTCCGTTCCAAACTGGAAAGAAGCTTTCTGAGAAACTGCTCTGTGTTCTGTTAATTCATCTCACAGAGTTACATCTTTCCCTTCAAGAAGCGTTTCGCTAAGGCTGTTCTTGTGGAATTGGCAAAGGGATATTAGGAAGCCCATAGAGGGCAATGGTGAAAAAGGAAATATCTTCCGTTCAAAACTGGAAAGAAGCTTTCTGCGAAACTGCTCTGTGTTCTGTTAATCCATCTCACAGAGTTACATCTTTCCCTTCAAGAAGCCTTTCGCTAAGGCTGTTCTTGTGGAATTGGCAAAGGGATATTTGGAAGCCCATAGAGGGCTACGGTGAAAAAGGAAATATCTTCTTTCAAAACTGGAAAGAAGCTTTCTGAGAAACTGCTCTGCGTTCTGTTAATTCATCTCACAGAAATACATCATTCCCTTCAATGAGCCTTTCGCTAAGGCTGTTCTTGTGGAATTGGCAAAGGGATATGTGGAAGCCCAAAAAGGGCTATGGTGAAAAAGGAAATATCTTCCGTTCTAAACTGGAAAGAAGCTTTCTGAGAAACTGCTCTGTGTTCTGTTAATTCATCTCACAGAGTTACATCTTTCCCTTCAAGAAGCCTTTCGCTAAGGCTGTTCTTGTGGAATTGTCAAAGGGATATTTGGAAGCCCATAGAGGGCTATGGTGAAAAAGGAAATATCTTCCGTTCCAAACTGGAAAGAAGCTTTCTGAGAAACTGCTCTGTGTTCTGTTAATTCATCTCACAGAGTTACATCTTTCCCTTCAAGAAGCCTTTCGCTAACGCTGTTCTTGTGGAATTGGCAAACAGATATTTGGAAGCCCATAGAGGGCTATGGTGAAAAAGGAAATATCTTCCGTTCCAAACTGGAAAGAAGCTTTCTGAGAAACTGCTCTGTGTTCTGTTAATTCATCTCACAGAGTTACATCTTTCTCTTCAAGAAGCCTTTCGCTAAGTCTGTTCTTGTGGAATTGGCAAAGGGATATTTGGAAGTCCATAGAGGGCTATGGTGAAAAAGGAAATATCTTCCGTTCCAAACTGGAAAGAAGCTTTCGGAGAATCTTCTCTGTGTTCTGTTAATTTATCTCACAGAGTTACATCTTTCCCTTCAAGAAGCCTTTCGCTAAGGCTGTTCTTGTGGAATTGGCAAAGGGATATTTGGAAGCCCATAGAGGGCTATCGTGAAAAACGAAATATCTTCCGTTCCAAACTGGAAAGAAGCTTTCTGAGAAACTGCTCTGTGTTCTGTTAATTCATCTCACAGAGTTACATCTTTCCCTTGAAGAAGCCTTTCGCTAAGGCTGTTCTTGTGGAATTGGCAAAGGGATATTTGGAAGCCCATAGAGGGCTACGGTGAAAAACGAAATATCTTCCGTTCAAAACTGGAAAGAAGCTTTCTGAGAAACTGCTCTGTGTTCTGTTAATTCATGTCCCTGTTAATTCATGTCACAGAGTTACATCTTTCCCTTCAAGAAGCCTTTTGCTAAGACTGTTCTTGTGGAATTGTCAAAGGTATATTTGGAAGCCAGTAGAGGGCTATGGTGAAAAAGGAAATATCTTCCGTTCCAAACTGGAAAGAAGCTTTCTGAGAAACTGCTCTGTGTTCTGTTAATTCATCTCACAGAGTTACATCTTTCCCTTCAAGAAGCCTTTCGCTAAGGCTGTTCTTGTGGAATTGGCAAAGGGATATTGGGAAGCCCATAGAGGGCTATGGTGAAAGAGGAAATATCTTCCGTTCAAAACTGGAAAGAAGCTTTCTGAGAAACTGCTCTGTGTTCTGTTAATTCATCTCACAGAGTTACATCTTTCCCTTCAAGAAGCCTTTGCTAAGGCTGTTCTTGTGGAATTGGCAAAGGGATATTTGGAAGCCCATAGAGGGCTATGGTGAAAAACGAAATATCTTCCGTTCAAAACTGGAAAGAAGCTTTCTGAGAAACTGCTCTGTGTTCTGTTAATACATCTCACAGAGTTACATCTTTCCCTTCAAGAAGCCTTTCGCTAAGGCTGTTCTTGTGGAATTGGCAAACAGATATTTGGAAGCCCATAGAGGGCTATGGTGAAAAAGGAAATATCTTCCGTTCAAAACTGGAAAGAAGCTTTCTGAGAAACTGCTCTGTGTTCTGTTAATTCATCTCACAGAGTTACATCTATCCCTTCAAGAAGCCTTTGGCTAAGGCTGTTCTTGTGGAATTGGCAAAGGGATATTTGGAAGCCCATAGAGGGCTATGGTGAAAAAGGAATTATCTTCCTTTCCAAAATGGAAAGAAGCTTTCTGAGAAACTGCTCTGTGTTCTGTTAATTCATCTCACAGAGTTACATCTTTCCCTTCAAGAAGCCTTTCGCTAAGGCTGTTCTTGTGGAATTGGCAAAGGGATATTGGGAAGTCCATAGAGGGCTATGGTGAAAAAGGAAATATCTTCCGTTCCAAACTGGAAAGAAGCTTTCTGAGAAACTGCTCCGTGTTCTCTTAATTCGTCTCACAGATTTACATCTTTCCCTTCAAGAAACCTTTCGCTAAGGCTGTTCTTGTGGAATTGGCAAAGGTATATTTGGAAGCCCTAGAGGGCTATGGTGAAAAAGAAAATATCTTGCGTTCAAAACTGGAAAGAAGCTTTCTGCGAAACTGCTCTGTGTTCTGTTAATCCATCTCACAGAGTTACATCTTTCCCTTCAAGAAGCCTTTCGCTAAGGCTGTTCTTGTGGAATTGGCAAAGGGATATCTGGAAGTCCATAGAGGGCTACGGTGAAAAAGGAAATATCTTCTTTCAAAACTGGAAAGAAGCTTTCTGAGAAACTGCTCTGCGTTCTGTTAATTCATCTCACAGAGTTACATCATTCCCTTCAAGAAGCCTTTCGCTAAGTCTTTTCTTGTGGAATTGGCAAAGGGATATTTGGAAGTCCATAAAGGGCTATGGTGAAAAAGGAAATATCTTCCGTTCCAAACTGGAAAGAAGCTTTCTGAGAAACTGCTCTGTGTTCTGTTAATTCATCTCACAGAGTTACATCTTTCCCTTCAAGAAGCCTTTCGCTAAGGCTGTTCTTGTGGAATTGTCAAAGGGATATTTGGAAGCCCATAGAGGGCTATGGTGAAAAAGGAAATATCTTCCTTTCAAAACTGGAAAGAAGCTTTCTGAGAAACTGCTCTGTGTTGTGTTAATTCATCTCACAGAGTTACATCTTTCCCTTCAAGAAGCGTTTCGCTAAGGCTGTTCTTGTGGAATTGGCAAAGGGATATTGGGAAGCCCATAGAGGGCTATGGTGAAAAAGGAAGTATCTTCCGTTCAAAACTGGAAAGAAGCTTTCGGAGAAACTGCTCTGTGTTCTGTTAATTCGTCTCACAGAGTTACATCTTTCCCTTCAAGAAGCCTTTCGCTAAGGCTGTTCTTGGGGAATTGGCAAAGGGATATTTGGAAGCCCATAGAGGGCTATGATGAAGAAGGAAATATGCTCCGTTCAAAACTGGAAAGAAGCTTTCTGAGAAACTGCTCTGTGTTGTGTTAATTCATCTCACAGAGTTACATCTTTCCCTTCAAAAGCCTTTCGCTAAGGCTGTTCTTGTGGAATTGGCAAAGGGATATTTGGAAGCCCATAGAGGGCTATGGTGAAAAAGGAAATATCTTCCGTTCCAAACTGGAAAGAAGCTTTCTGCGAAACTGCTCTGTGTTCTGTTAATTCATCTCACAGAGTTACATCTTTCCCTTCAAGAAGCCTTTAGCTAAGGCTGTTCTTGTGGAATTGGCAAAGGGATATTTGGAAGCCCATAGAGGGCTATGGTGAAAAAGGAAATATCTTCCGTTCCAAACTGGAAAGAATCTTTCTGAGAAACTGCTCTGTGTTCTGTTAATTCATCTCACAGAGTTACATCTTTCCCTTGAAGAAGCCTTTCGCTAAGGCTGTTCTTGTGGAATTGGCAAAGGGATATTTGGAAGCACATAGAGGGCTATGGTGAAAAAGGAAATATCTACCGTTCCAAACTGGAAAGAAGCTTTCTGAGAAACTGCTCTGTGTTCTGTTAATTCATCTCACAGAGTTACATCTTTCCCTTCAAGAAGCCTTTGGCTAAGGCTGTTCTTGTGGAATTGGCAAAGGGATATTTGGAAGCCCATAGAGGGCTATGGTGAAAATGAAATATCTTCCGTTCCAAACTGGAAAGAAGCTTTCTGAGAAATTGCTCTGTGTTCTGTTAATTCATCTCACAGAGTTATATCTTTACCTTCAAGAAGCCTTTCGCTAAGGCTGTTCTTGTGGAATTGGCAAAGGGATATTTGGAAGCCCATAGAGGGCTATGGTGAAAAAGGAAATATCTTCCTTTCCAAACTGGAAAGAAGCTTTCTGAGAAACTGCTCTGTGTTGTGTTAATTCATCTCACAGAGTTACATCTTTCCCTTCAAGAAGCCTTTCGCTAAGGCTGTTCTTGTGGAATTGGCAAAGGGATATTTGGAGGCCCATAGAGGGCTATGGTGAAAAGGGAAATATCTTCCGTTCCAAACTGGAAAGAAGCTTTCTGAGAAACTGCTCTGTGTTCTGTTAATTCATCTCACAGAGTTACATCTTTCCTTACAAGAAGACTTTCGCTAAGGCTGTTCTTGTGGAATTGGCAAAGGGATATTTGGAAGCCCATAGAGGGCTATGGTGAAAAACGAAATATCTTCCGTTCAAAACTGGAAAGAAGCTTTCTGATAAACTGCTCTGTGTTCTGTTAATTCATCTCACACAGTTACATCTTTCCCTTCAAGAAGCCTTTTGCTAAGACTGTTCTTGTGGAATTGGCAAAGGGATATTTGGAATCCGGTAGAGTGCTATGGTGAAAAAGGAAATATCTTCCGTTCCAAACTGGAAAGAAGCTTTCTGAGAAACTGCTCTGTGTTCTGTTAATTCATGTCACAGAGTTACATCTTTCCCTTCAAGAAGCCTTTCGCTAAGGCTGTTCTTGTGGAATTGGCAAAGGGATATTTGGAAACCCATAGAGCGCTATGGTGAAAAAGGAAATATCTTCCGTTCCTAACTGGAAAGAAGCTTTCTGAGAAACTGCTCTGTGTTCTGTTAATTCAACTCACAGAATTACATCTTTCCCTTCAAGAAGCCTTTCGCTAAGGCTGTTCTTGTGGAATTGGCAAAGGGATATTGGGAAGCCCATAGAGGGCTATGGTGAAAAAGGAAATATATTCCGTTCCAAACTGGAAAGAAGCTTTCTGAGAAACTACTCTGTGTTCTGTTAATTCATCTCACAGAGTTACATTTTTCCCTTCAAGAAGCCTTTCGCTAAGGCTGTTCTTGTGGAATTGGCAAAGGGATATTTGGAAGCCCATAGAGGGCTTTGGTGAAAAAGGAAATATCTTCTTTCAAAACTGGAAAGAAGCTTTCTGAGAAACTGCTCTGTGTTCTGTTAATTCATCTCACAGAGTTGCATCATTCCCTTCAAGAAGCCTTTCGCTAAGGCTGTTCTTGTCGAATTTGCAAAGGGATATTTGAAAGCCCATAAAGGGCTATGGTGAAAAAGGAAATATCTTCCGTTCCAAACTGGAAAGAAGCTTTCTGCGAAACTGCTCTGTGTTCTGTTAATTCATCTCACAGAGTTACATCTTTCCCTTCAAGACGCCTTTCGCTAAGGCTGTTCTTGCGGAATTGGCAAATTGATATTGGGAAGTCCATAGAGGGCTATGGTGAAAAATGAAATATCTTCCGTTCAAAACTGGAAAGAAGCTTTCTGAGAAACTGCTCTGTGTTCTGTTAATTCATGTCACAGAGTTACATCTTTCCCTTCAAGAAGCCTTTCGCTAAGGCTGTTCTTGTGTAATTGGCAAAGGGATATTGGGATGTCCATAGAGGGCTATGGTGAAAAAGGAAATATCTTGCGTTCAAAACTGGAAAGAAGCTTTCTGAGAAACTGCTCTGTGTTCTGTTAATTCATCTCACAGAGTTACATCTTTCCCTTCAAGAAGCCTTTCGCTAAGGCTGTTGTTGTGTAATTGGCAAACAGATATTTTGAAGCCCATAGAGGGCTATGGTGAAAAAGGAAATATCTTCCGTTCAAAACTGGAAAGAAGCTTTCTGAGAAACTGCTCTGTGTTCTGTTAATTCATCTCACAGAGTTACATCTTTCCCTTCAAGAAGACTTTAGCTAAGGCTGTTCTTGTGGAATTGGCAAAGGGATATTTGGAAGCCCATAGAGGGCTATGGTGAAAAAGGAAATATCTTCCGTTCAAAACTGGAAAGAAGCTTTCTGAGAAACTGCTCTGTGTTCTGTTAATTCATGTCACTGTTAATTCATGTCACTGAGTTACATCTTTCCCTTCAAGAAGCCTTTCGCTAAGGCTGTTCTTGTGGAATTGGCAAAGGGATACTTGGAAGTCCAAAGAGGGCTATGGTGAAAAAGGAAATATCTTCCGTTCAAAACTGGAAAGAAGCTTTCTGAGAAACTGCTCTGTGTTCTGTTAATTCATCTCACAGAGTTACATCTTTCCCTTCAAGAAGCCTTTCGCTAAGGCTGTTCTTGTGGAATTGGCAAAGGGATATTAGGAAGCCCATAGAGGGCTATGGTGAAAAAGGACATATCTTCCTTTCAAAAGTCGAAAGAAGCTTTCTGAGAAACTGCTCTGTGTTCTGTTAATTCTTTTCACTGTTAATTCATGTCACAGAGTTACATCATTCCCTTCAAGAAGCCTTTCGCTAAGGCTGTTCTTGTCGAATTGGCAAAGGGATATTTGGAAGCCGATAAAGGGCTATGGTGAAAAAGGAATTATCTTCCGTTCCAAACTGGAATGAAGTTTTCTGAGAAACTGCTCTGTGTTCTGTTAATTCATCTCACAGAGTTCCATCTTCCCTTCAAGAAGCCTTTCGCTAAGGCTCTTCTTGTGGAATTGGCAAAGGTATATTTGGAAGCCCATAGAGGGCTATGGTGAAAAAGGAAATATCTTCCGTTCAAAACTGGAAAGAAGCTTTCTGAGAAACTGCTCTGTGTTCTGTTAATTCATCTCACAGAGTTACATCTTTCCCTTCAAGAAGCCTTTCGCTAAGGCTGTTCTTGTGTAATTGGCAAACAGATATTTGGAAGCCCATAGAGGGCTATGGTTGAAAAGGAAATATCTTCCGTTCAAAACTGGAAAGATGCTTTCTGAGAAACTGCTCTGTGTTCTGTTAATTCATCTCCCAGAGTTACATCTTTCCCTTCAAGAAGCCTTTTGCTAAGACTGTTCTTGTGGAATTGGCAAAGGGATATTTGGAATCCCGTAGAGTGCTATGGTGAAAAAGGAAATATCTTCCGTTCCAAACTGGAAAGAAGCTTTCGGAGAAACTGCTCTGTGTTCTGTTAATTCATCTCACAGAGTTACATCTTTCCCTTCAAGAAGCCTTTCGCTAAGGCTGTTCTTGTGGAATTGGCAAAGGGATATTTGGAAGCCCATAGAGCGCTATGGTGAAAACGGAGATATCTTCCGTTCCAAACTGGAAAGAAGCTTTCTGAGAAACTGCTCTGTGTTCTGTTAATTCATGTCACTGTTAATTCATGTCACTGAGTTACATCTTTCCCTTCAAGAAGCCTTTCGCTAAGGCTGTTCTTGTGGAATTGGCAAAGGGATACTTGGAAGTCCAAAGAGGGCTATGGTGAAAAAGGAAATATCTTCCGTTCAAAACTGGAAAGAAGCTTTCTGAGAAACTGCTCTGTGTTCTGTTAATTCATGTCACAGAGTTACATCTTTCCCTTCAAGAAGCCTTTCGCTAAGGCTGTTCTTGTGGAATTGGCAAAGGGATATTATTAAGCCCATAGAGGGCTATGGTGAAAAAGGATATATCTTCCTTTCAAAAGTGGAAAGAAGCTTTCTGAGAAACTGCTCTGTGTTCTGTTAATTCTTTTCACTGTTAATTCATGTCACAGAGTTACATCATTCCCTTCAAGAAGCCTTTCGCTAATGCTGTTCTTGTCGAATTGGCAAAGGGATATTTGGAAGCCGATAAAGGGCTATGGTGAAAAAGGAATTATCTTCCGTTCCAAACTGGAATGAAGCTTTCTGAGAAACTGCTCTGTGTTCTGTTAATTCATCTCACAGAGTTCCATCTTCCCTTCAACTAGCCTTTCGCTAAGGCTCTTCTTGTGGAATTGGCAAAGGGATATTTGGAAGCCCATAGAGGGCTATGGTGAAAAAGGAAATAACTTCCGTTCAAAACTGGAAAGAAGCTTTCTGACAAACTGCTCTGTGTTCTGTTAATTCATCTAACAGAGTTATATCTTTCCCTTCAAGAAGCCTTTCTCTAAGGCTGTTCTTGTGGAATTGGCAAAGCTATATTTGGAAGCCCATAGAGGGCTATGGTGAAAAAGGAAATATCTTCCGTTCAAAACTGGAAAGAACCTTTCTGAGAAACTGCTCTGTGTTTTGTTAATTCATCTCACAGAGTTACATCTTTCCCTTCAAGAAGCCTTTCGCTAAGGCTGTTCTTGTGGAATTGGCAAACAGATATTTGGAAGCCCATAGAGGGCTATGGTTGAAAAGGAAATATCTTCCGTTCAAAACTGGAAAGATGCTTTCTGAGAAACTGCTCTGTGTTCTGTTAATTCATCTCCCAGAGTTACATCTTTCCCTTCAAGAACCCTTTCGCTAAGGCTGTTCTTGTGGAATTGGCAAAGGGATATTTGGAAGCCCATAGAGGGCTATGGTGAAAAAGGAAATACCTTCCGTTCCAAACTGGAAAGAAGCTTTCTGAGAAACTGCTATGTGTTCTGTTAATTCATGTCACAGAGTTACATCTTTCCCTTCAAGAAGCCTTTCGCTAAGGCTGTTCTTCTGGAATTGGCAAAGGGATATTTGGAAGCCATAGAGGGCTATGGTGAAAAAGGAAATATCATCCGTTCCAAACTGGAAAGAAGCTTTCTGAGAAACTGCTCTGTGTTCTGTTAATTTACATCACACAGTTACATCTTTCCCTTCAAGAAGCCTTTTGCTAAGAGTGTTCTTGTGGAATTGGCAAAGGGATATTTGGAATCCCGTAGAGTGCTATGGTGAAAAAGGAAATATCTTCCGTTCCAAACTGGAAAGAAGCTTTCTGAGAAACTGCTCTGTGTTCTGTTAATTCATCTCACAGAGTTACATCTTTCTCTTCAAGAAGCCTTTCGCTAAGGCTGTTCTTGTGGAATTGGCAAAGGGATATTTGGAAGCCCATAGAGCGCTATGGTGAAAAAGGAAATATCTTCCGTTCCAAACTGGAAAGAAGCTTTCTGAGAAACTGCTCTGTGTTCTGTTAATTCATCTCACAGAGTTACATCTATCCCTTCAAGAAGCGTTTCGCTTAGGCTGTTCTTGTGGAATTGGCAAAGGGATATTGGGAAGCCCATAGAGGGCTATGGTGAAAAAGGAAATATCTTCCGTTCCAAACTGGAAAGAATCTTTCTGAGAAACTGCTCTGTGTTCTGTTAATTCATCTCACAGAGTTACATCTTTCCCTTCAAGAAGCCTTTCGCTAAGGCTGTTCTTCTGGAATTGGCAAAGGGATATTGTGAAGTCCATAGAGGGCTATGGTGAAAAAGGAAATATCTTCCGTTCTAAACTGGAAAGATGCTTTCTGAGAAACTGCTCTGTGTTCTGTTAATTCATCTCACAGAGTTACATCTTTCCCTTCAAGAAGCCTTTCGCTAAGGCTGTTCTTGAGGAATTGGCAAACAGATATTCGGAAGCCCATAGACGGCTATGGTGAAACAGGAAATATCTTCCGTTCAAAACTGGAAAGAAGCTTTCTGAGAAACTGCTCTGTGTTCTGTTAATTCATCTCACAGAGTTACATCTTTCCCTTCAAGAAGCCTTTCGGTAAGGCTGTTCTTGTGGAATTGGCAAAGGGTTATTTGGAAGCCCATAGAGGGCTATGGTGAAAAACGAAATATCTTAAGTTCAAAACTAAAAAGAAGCTTTCTAAGAAACTGCTCTGTGTTCTGTTAATTCATATCACAGAGTTACATCTTTCCCTTCAAGGAGCCTTTCGCTAAGGCTGTTCTTGTGGAATTGGCAAAGGGATATTTGGAAGCCCATAGAGGGCTATGGTGAAAAGGGAAATATCTTCCGTTCCAAACTGGAAAGAGGCTTTCTGAGAAACTGCTCTGTGTTCTGTTAATTCATCTCACAGAGTTACATCTTTCCCTTCAAGAAGACTTTCGCTAAGGCTGTTCTTGTGGAATTGGCAAACGGATATTTGGAAGCCCATAGAGGGCTATGGTGAAAAACGAAATATCTTCCGTTCCAAACTGGAAAGAATCTTTCTGAGAAACTGCTCTGTGTTCTGTTAATTCATGTCACTGTTAATTCATGTCACAGAGTTACATCTTTCCCTTCAAGAAGCCTTTCGCTAAGGCTGTTCTTGTGTAATTGGCAAAGGGATACTTGGAAGCCCAAAGAGGGCTATGGTGAAAAACGAAATATCTTCCGTTCAAAACTGGAAAGAAGCTTTCTGAGAAACTGCTCTGTGTTCTGTTAATTCATCTCACACAGTTACATCTTTCCCTTCAAGAAGCCTTTTGCTAAGACTGTTCTTGTGGAATTGGCAAAGGGATATTTGGAATCCGGTAGAGTGCTATGGTGAAAAAGGAAATATCTTCCGTTCCAAACTGGAAAGAAGCTTTCTGAGAAACTGCTCTGTGTTCTGTTAATTCATCTCACAGAGTTACATCTTTCCCTTCAAGAAGCCTTTCGCTAAGGCTGTTCTTGTGGATTTGGCAAAGGGATATTTGGAAACCCATAGAGCGCTATGGTGAAAAAGGAAATATCTTCCGTTCCAAACTGGAAAGAAGCTTTCTGAGAAACTGCTCTGTGTTCTGTTAATTCATCTCACAGAGTTACATCTTTCCCTTCAAGAAGCCTTTCGCTAAGGCTGTTCTTGTGGAATTGGCAAAGGGATATTAGGAAGCCCATAGAGGGCTATGGTGAAAAAGGAAATATCTTCCGTTCCAAACTGGAAAGAAGCTTTCTGAGAAACTACTATGTGTTCTGTTAATTCATCTCACAGAGTTACATCTTTCCCTTCAAGAAGCCTTTCGCTAAGGCTGTTCTTCTGGAATTGGCAAAGGGATATTTGGAAGCCCATAGAGGGCTATGGTGAAAAAGGAAATATCTTCCGTTCCAAACTGGAAAGAAGCTTTCTGAAAAACTGCTATGTGTTCTGTTAATTTATCTCACACAGTTACATCTTTCCCTTCAAGAAGCGTTTCGCTAAGGCTGTTCTTGTGGAATTGGCAAAGGGATATTGGGAAGCCCATAGAGGGCTATGGTGAAAAAGGAAATATCTTCCGTTCAAAACTGGAAAGAAGCCTTCTGCGAAACTGCTCTGTGTTCTGTTAATCCATCTCACAGAGTTACATCTTTCCCTTCAAGAAGCCTTTCGCTAAGGCTGTTCTTGTGGAATTGGCAAAGGGATATTTGGAAGCCCATAGAGGGCTACGGTGAAAAAGGAAATACATTCTTTCAAAACTGGAAAGAAGCTTTGTGAGAAACTGCTCTGCGTTCTGTTAATTCATCTCACAGAGTTACATCATTCCCGTCAAGGAGCCTTTCGCTAAGGCTGTTCTTGTGGAATTGTCAAAGGGATATTTGGAAGCCCATAGAAGGCTATGGTGAAAAAGGAAATATCTTCCGTTCCTAACTGGAAAGAAGCTTTCTGAGAAACTGCTCTGTGTTCTGTTAATTCATCTCACAGAGTTACATTTTTCCCTTCAAGAAGCCTTTCGCTAAGGCTGTTCTTGAGGAATTGGCAAACAGATATTCGGAAGCCCATAGACGGCTATGGTGAAACAGGAAATATCTTCCTTTCAAAACTGGAAAGAAGCTTTCTGAGAAACTGCTCTGTGTTCTGTTAATTCATCTCACAGAGTTACATCTTTTCCTTCAAGAAGCCTTTCGCTAAGGCTGTTCTTGTGGAATTGGCAAAGGGTTATTTGGAAGCCCATAGAGGGCTATGGTGAAAAAAGGAATATCTTAAGTTCAAAACTAGAAAGAAGCTTTCTAAGAAACTGCTCTGTGTTCTGTTAATTCATATCACAGAGTTACATCTTTTCCTTCAAGAAGCCTTTCGCTAACGCTGTTCTTGTGTAATTGGCAAAGGGATATTTGGAAGCCCATAGAGGGCTATGGTGAAATGGAAATATCTTCCGTTCCAAACTGGAAAGAGGCTTTCTGAGAAACTGCTCTGTGTTCTGTTAATTCATCTCACAGAGTTACATCTTTCCCTTCAAGAAGACTTTCGCTAAGGCTGTTCTTGTGGACTTGCAAAGGGATATTTGGAAGCGAATAGAGGGCTATGGTGAAAAACGAAATATCTTCCGTTCCAAACTGGAAAGAAGGTTTCTGAGAAACTGCTCTGTGTTCTGTTAATTGATGTCACTGTTAATTCATGTCACAGAGTTACATCTTTCCCTTCAAGAAGCCTTTCGCTAAGGCTGTTCTTGTGGAATTGGCAAAGGGATACTTGGAAGCCCAAAGAGGTCTATGGTGAAAAACAAAATATCTTCCTTTCAAAACTGGAAAGAAGCTTTCTGAGAAATTGCTCTGTGTTCTGTTAATTCATCTCACAGAGTTACATCTTTCCCTTCTAAGAAGCCTTTCGCTAAGGCTGTTCTTGTGGAATTGGCAAACAGATATTTGGAAGCCCTTAGAGGGCTATGGTGAAAAAGGAAATATCTTCCGTTCCAAACTGGAAAGAAGCTTTCTGAGAAACTGCTATGTGTTCTGTTAATTTATCTCACACAGTTACATCTTTCCCTTCAAGAAGCGTTTCGCTAAGACTGTTCTTTGGAATTGGCAGAGGGATATTGGGAAGCCCATAGAGGGCTATGGTGAAAAAGGAAATATCTTCCGTTCAAAACTGGAAAGAAACCTTCTGCGAAACTGCTCTGTGTTCTGTTAATCCATCTCACAGAGTTACATCTTTCCCTTCAAGAAGCCTTTCGCTAAGGCTGTTCTTGTGGAATTGGCAAAGGGATATTTGGAAGCCCATAGAGGGCTACGGTGAAAAAGGAAATATCTTCTTTCAAAACTGGAAAGAAGCTTTCTGAGAAACTGTTCTGCGTTCTGTTAATTCATCTCACAGAGTTACATCATTCCCTTCAAGGAGCCTTTCGCTAAGGCTGGTCTTGTGGAATTGGCAAAGGGATATTTGGAAGCCCATAAAGGGCTATGGTGAAAAAGGAAATATCTTCCGTTCCAAACTGGAAAGAAGCTTTCTGAGAAACTGCTCTGTGTTCTGTTAATTCATCTCACAGAGTTACATCTTTCCCTTCAAGAAGCCTTTCGCTAAGGCTGTTCTTGTGGAATTGTCAAAGGGATATTTGGAAGCCCATAGAGGGCTATGGTGAAAAAGGAAATATCTTCCGTTCCAAACTGGAAAGAAGCTTTCTGAGAAACTGCTCTGTGTTCTGTTAATTTATCTCACACAGTTACATCTTTCTCTTCAAGAAGCCTTTTGCTAAGACTGTTCTTGTGGAATTGGCAAAGGGATATGTGGAAGCCCGTAGAGGGCTATGGTGAAAAAGGAAATATCTTCCGTTCCAAACTGGAAAGAAGCTTTCTGAGAAACTGCTCTGTGTTCTGTTAATTCATCTCACAGAGTTACATCTTTCTCTTCAAGAAGCCTTTCGCTAAGTCTGTTCTTGTGGAATTGGCAAAGTGATATTTGGAATTCCATAGAGGGCTATGGTGAAAAAGGAAATATCTTCCGTTCCAAACTGGAAAGAAGCTTTCGGAGAAACTGCTCTGTGTTCTGTTAATTTATCTCACAGAGTTACATCTTTCCCTTCAAGAAGCCTTTCGCTAAGGCTGTTCTTGTGGAATTGGCAAAGGGATATTTGGAAGCCCATAGAGGGCTATCGTGAAAAACGAAATATCTTCCGTTCAAAACTGGAAAGAAGCTTTCTGAGAAACTGCTCTGTGTTCTGTTAATTCATCTCACAGAGTTACATCTTTTCCTTCAAGAAGACTTTCGCTAAGGCTGTTCTTGTGGAATTGGCAAAGGGATATTTGGAAGCCCATAGAGGGCTACGGTGAAAAACGAAATATCTTCCGTTCAAAACTGGAAAGAAGCTTTCTGAGAAACTGCTCTGTGTTCTGTTAATTCATGTCCCTGTTAATTCATGTCACAGAGTTACATCTTTCCCTTCAAGAAGCCTTTTGCTAAGACTGTTCTTGTGGAATTGTCAAAGGGATATTTGGAAGCCAGTAGAGGGCTATGGTGAAAAAGGAAATATCTTCCGTTCCAAACTGGAAAGAAGCTTTCTGAGAAACTGCTCTATGTTCTGTTAATTCATCTCACAGAGTTACATCTTTCCCTTCAAGAAGCCTTTCGCTAAGGCTGTTCTTGTGGAATTGGCAAAGGGATATTGGGAAGCCCATAGAGGGCTATGGTGAAAGAGGAAATATCTTCCGTTCAAAACTGGAAAGAAGCTTTCTGAGAAACTGCTCTGTGTTCTGTTAATTCATCTCACAGAGTTACATCTTTCCCTTCAAGAAGCCTTTGCTAAGGCTGTTCTTGTGGAATTGGCAAAGGGATATTTGGAAGCCCATAGAGGGCTATGGTGAAAAACGAAATATCTTCCGTTCAAAACTGGAAAGAAGCTTTCTGAGAAACTGCTCTGTGTTCTGTTAATACATCTCACAGAGTTACATCTTTCCCTTCAAGAAGCCTTTCGCTAAGGCTGTTCTTGTGGAATTGGCAAACAGATATTTGGAAGCCCATAGAGGGCTATGGTGAAAAAGGAAATATCTTCCGTTCAAAACTGGAAAGAAGCTTTCTGAGAAACTGCTCTGTGTTCTGTTAATTCATCTCACAGAGTTACATCTATCCCTTCAAGAAGCCTTTGGCTAAGGCTGTTCTTGTGGAATTGGCAAAGGGATATTTGGAAGCCCATAGAGGGCTATGGTGAAAAAGGAATTATCTTCCTTTCCAAAATGGAAAGAAGCTTTCTGAGAAACTGCTCTGTGTTCTGTTAATTCATCTCATAGAGTTACATCTTTCCCTTCAAGAAGCCTTTCGCTAAGGCTGTTCTTGTGGAATTGGCAAAGGGATATTGGGAAGTCCATAGAGGGCTATGGTGAAAAAGGAAATATCTTCCGTTCCAAACTGGAAAGAAGCTTTCTGAGAAACTGCTCCGTGTTCTGTTAATTCATCTCACAGAGTTACATCTTTCCCTTCAAGAAGCCTTCGGCTAAGGCTGTTCTTGTGGAATTGGCAAAGGGATATTTGGAAGCCCATAGAGGGCTATGGTTAAAAACGAAATATCTTAAGTTCAAAACTAGAAAGAAGCTTTCTGAGAAACTGCTCTGTGTTCTGTTAATTCATATTACAGAGATACATCTTTCCCTTCAAGAAGCCTTTCGCTAAGGCTGTTCTTGTGGAATTGGCAAAGGGATATTTGGAAGCCCATAGAGGGCTATCGTGAAAAACGAAGTATCTTCCGTTCCAATCTGGAAAGAAGCTTTCTGAGAAACTGCTCTGTGTTCTGTTAATTCATCTCACAGAGTTACATCTTTCCCTTCAAGAAGCCTTTTGCTAAGGCTGTTCTTGTGGAATTGGCAAACGGATATTTGGAAGCCCATAGAGGGCTATGGTGAAAAAGGAAATATCTTCCGTTCAAAACTGGAAAGAAGCTTTCTGAGAAACTGCTCTGTGTTCTGTTAATTCATCTCACAGAGTTACATCTTTCCCTTCAAGAAGCCTTTCGCTAAGGCTGTTCTTGTGGAATTCGCAAAGGGATATTTGGAAGCCCATAGAGGGCTACGGTGAAAAACGAAATATCTTCCGTTCAAAACTGGAAAGAAGCTTTCTGACAAACTGCTCTGTGTTCTGTTAATTCATGTCACTGTTTATTCATGTCACAGAGTTACATCTTTCCCTTCAAGAAGCCTTTTGCTAAGACTGTTCTTGTGGAATTGGAAAGGGATATTTGGAAGCCCGTAGAGGGCTATGGTGAAAAAGGAAATATCTTCCGTTCAAAACCGGAAAGAAGCTTTCTGAGAAACTGCTCTGTGTTCTGTTAATTCATCTCACAGAGTTACATCTTTCCCTTCAAGAAGCTTTTCGCTAAGGCTGTTCTTGTGGAATTGGCAAAGGGATATTTAGAAGCCCATAGAGGGCTATGGTGAAAAACGAAATATCTTCCGTTCCAAATTGGAAAGAAGCTTTCTGAAAAACTGCTCTGTGTTCTGTTAATTCATATCACAGAGTTACATCTTTCCCTTCAAGAAGCCTTTCGCTAAGGCTGTTCTTGTGGAATTGGCAAAGGGATATTTGGAAGCCCATACAGGGCTATGGTGAAAAAGGAAATATCTTCCTTTCAAAACTGGAAATAAGCTTTCTGATAAACTGCTCTGTGTTCTGTTAATTCATCTAACAGAGTTACATCATTCTCTTCAAGAAGCCATTCGCTAAGGCTGTTCTTGTCGAATTGGCAAAGGGATATTTGGAAGCCCATAAAGGGCTATGGTGAAAAAGGAAATACCTTCCGTTCCAAACTGGAAAGAAGCTTTCTGAGAAACTGCTCTGTGTTCTGTTAATTCATCTCACAGAGTTACATATTTCCCTTCAAGAAGCCTTTCGCTAAGGGTGTTCTTCTGGAATTGGCAAAGGGATTTTGGGAAGCCCACAGAGGGCTATGGTGAAAAAGGAAATATCTTCCGTTCCAAACTGGAAATAAGCTGTCTGAGAAACTGTTCTGTGTTCTGTTAATTCATGTCACTGTTAATTCATGTCACAGAGTTACATCTTTCCCTTCAAGAAGCCTTTCGCTAAGGCTGTTCTTGTGGAATTGGCAAAGGGATATTTGGAAGCCCATAGAGGGCAATGGTGAAAAACGTAATATCTTCCGTTCAAAACTGGAAAGAAGCTTTCTGAGAAGCTGCTCTGTGTTCTGTTAATTCATCTCACAGAGTTACATCTTTGCCTTCAAGAAGCCTTTCGCTAAGGCTGTTCTTGTGGAATTGGCAAAAGGATATTTGGAAGCCCATAGAGGGCTATGGTGAAAAAGGAAATACCTTCCGTTCAAAACTGGAAAGAAGCTTTCTGAGAAACTGCTCTGTGTTCTGTTAATTCATCTCACAGAGTTATATCTTTCCCTTCAAGAAGCCTTTCGCTAAGGCTGTTCTTGTGGAATTGGCAAAGGGATATTTGGAAGCCCATAGAGGGCTATGGTGAAAAAGGAAATATCTTCCGTTGAAAACTGGAAAGAAGCTTTCTGAGAAACTGCTCTGTGTTCTGTTAATTCATCTCACAGAGTTACATCTTTCCCTTCAAGAAGCCTTTCGCTAAGGCTGTTCTTGTGGAATTGGCAAAGGGATATTTGGAAGCCCATAGAGGGCTAGGGTGAAAAACGAAATATCTTCCCTTCAAAACTGGAAAGAAGCTTTCTGAGAAACTGCTCTGTGTTCTGCTAATTCATGTCACTGTTAATTCATGTCACAGAGTTACATCTTTCCCTTCAAGAAGCCTTTCGCTAAGGCTGTTCTTGTGGAATTGGCAAAGGGATATTTGGAAGCCCTAAGAGGGCTATGGTGAAAAACGAAATATCTTCCGTTCAAAACTGGAAAGAAGCTTTCTGAGAAACTGCTCTGTGTTCTGTTAATTCATCTCACAGAGTTACATCTTTCCCTTCAAGAAGCCTTTCGCTAAGGCTGTTCTTGTGGAATTGGCAAAGGGATATTTGGAAGCCCAGAGAGGGCTTTGGTGAAAAAGGAAATACCTTCCGTTCCAAACTGGAAAGAAGCTTTGTGAGAAACTGCTCTGTGTTCTGTTAATTCATCTCACAGGGTTACATCTTTCCCTTCATGAAGCCTTTCGCTAAGGCTGTTCTTGTGGAATTGGCAAACGGATATTTGGAAGCCCATAGAGGGCTATGGTGAAAAAGGAAATATCTTCCGTTCAAAATTGGAAAGAAGCTTTCTGAGAAACTGCTCTGTGTTCTGTTAATTCATCTCACAGAGTTATATCTTTCCCTTCAAGAAGCCTTTCGCTAAGGCTGTTCTTGTGGAATTGGCAAAGCGATAATTTGAAGCCCATAGAGGGCTATGGTGAAAAAGGAAATATCTTCCGTTCCAAACTGGAAAGAAGCTTTCTGAGAAACTGCTCTGTGTTCTGTTAATTCATCTCACAGAGTTACATCTTTCCCTTCAAGAAGCCTTTCGCTAAGGCTGTTCTTGTGGAATTGGCAAAGGGATATTTGGAAGCCCTTAGAGGGCTATGGTGAAAAAGGAAATATCTTCCGTTCAAAACTGGAAAGAAGCTTTCTGAGAAACTGCTCTGTGTTCTGTTAATTCATCTCATAGAGTTACATCTTTCCCTTCAGGAAGCCTTTGGCTAAGGCTGTTCTTGTGGAATTGGCAAAGTGATATTTGGAAGCCCCTACAGGGCTATGGTGAAAAACGAAATATCTTCCGTTCAAAACTGGAAAGAAGCTTTCTGAGAAACTGCTCTGTGTTCTGCTAATTCATGTCACTGTTAATTCATGTCACAGAGTTACATCTTTCCCTTCAAGAAGCCTTTCGCTAAGGCTGTTCTTGTGGAATTGGCAAAGGGATATTTGGAAGCCCATAGAGGGCAATGGTGAAAAACGTAATATCTTCCGTTCAAAACTGGAAAGAAGCTTTCTGAGAAACTGCTCTGTGTTCTGTTAATTCATTTCACAGAGTTACATCTTTCCCTTCAAGAAGCCTTTCGCTGAGGCTGTTCTTGTGGAATTGGCAAAGGGATATTTGGAATCCCATAGAGGGCTATGGTGAAAAAGGAAATATCTTCCTTTCAAAACTGGAAAGAAGCTTTCTGAGAAACTGCTCTGTGTTCTGTTAATTCATGTCACTGTTAATTCATGTCACAGAGTTACATCTTTCCCTTCAGGAAGCCTTTTGCTAAGACTGTTCTTGTGGAATTGGCAAAGGGATATTTGGAAGCCCGTAGAGGGCTATGGTGAAAAAGGAAATATCTTCCGTTCCAAACTGGAAAGAAGCTTTCTGAGAAACTGCTCTGTGTTCTGTTAATTCTTCTCACAGAGTTACATCTTTCGCTTCAAGAAGCCTTTTGCTAAGACTGTTCTTGTGTAATTGGCAAAGGCATATTTGGAAGCCCGTAGAGGGCTATGGTGAAAAAGGAAATACCTTCCGTTCCAAACTGGAAAGAAGGTTTCTGAGAAACTGTTCTGTGTTCTGTTAATTCATCTCACAGAGTTACATCTTTCCCTTCAAGAAGCTTTTCGCTAAGGCTGTTCTTGTGGAATTGGCAAAGGGATATTTGGAAGCCCATAGAGGGCTATGGTGAAAAAGGAAATATTCCGTTCAAAACTGGAAATAAGCTTTCTGAGAAACTGCTCTGTGTTCTGTTAATTCATCTCACAGAGTTACATCTTTGCCTTCAAGAAGCCTTTCGCTAAGGCTGTTCTTGTGGAATTGGCAAAGGGATATTGGGAAGCCCTAAGAGGGCTATGGTGAAAAAGGAAATATCTTCCGTTCAAAACTGGAAAGAAGCTTTCTGAGAAACTGCTCTGTGTTCTGTTAATTCATCTCATAGAGTTACATCTTTGCCTTCAAGAAGCCTTTGGCTAAGGCTGTTCTTGTGGAATTGGCAAACGGATATTTGAAAGCCCATAGAGGGCTATGGTGAAAAAGGAAATATCTTCCGTTCAAAACTGGAAAGAAGCTTTCTGAGAAACTGCTCTGTGTTCTGTTAATTCATCTCACAGAGTTATATCTTTCCCTTCAAGAAGCCTTTCGCTAAGGCTGTTCTTGTGGAATTGGCAAAGGGATATTTGGAAGCCCATAGAGGGCTATGGTGAAAAAGGAAATAACTTCCGTTCAAAACTGGAAAGAAGCTTTCTGAGAAACTGCTCTGTGTTCTGTTAATTCATCTCACAGAGTTACATCTTTCCCTTCAAGAAGCCTTTCGCTAAGGCTGTTCTGGTGGAATTGGCAAAGGGATATTTGGAAGCCCATAGAGGGCTATGGTGAAAAAGGAAATATCTTCCGTTCCAAACTGGAAAGAAGCTTTCTGAGAAACTGCTCTGTGTTCTGCTAATTCATGTCATTGTTAATTCATGTCACAGAGTTACATCTTTCCCTTCAAGAAGCCTTTCGCTAAGGCTGTTCTTGTGGAATTGGCAAAGGGATATTTGGAAGCCCATAGAGGGCTATGGTGAAAAACGAAATATCTTCCGTTCAAAACTGGAAAGAAGCTTTCTGAGAAACTGCTCTGTGTTCTGTTTATTCATCTCACAGAGTTACATCATTCCCTTCAAGAAGCCTTTCGCTGAGGCTGTTCTTGTGGAATTGGCAAAGGGATATTTGGAAGCCCATAAAGGGCTATGGTGAAAAAGGAAATATCTTCCTTTCAAAACTGGAAAGAAGCTTTCTGAGATACTGCTCTGTGTTCTGTTAATTCATCTAACAGAGTTACATCATTCCCTTCAAGAAGCCTTTCGCTAATGCTGTTGTTGTCGAATTGGCAAAGGGATATTTGGAAGCCCATAAAGGGCTATGTTGAAAAAGGAAATATCTTCCGTTCCAAACTGGAAAGAAGCTTTCTGGGAAGCTGCTCTGTGTTCTGTTAATTCATCTCACAGAGTTACATCTTTCCCTTCAAGAAGCCTTTCACTAAGGCTGTTCTTGTGGAATTGTCAAAGGGATATTTGGAAGCCCATAGAGGGCTATGGTGAAAAAGGAAATACCTTCCGTTCCAAACTGGAAAGAAGCTTTCTCAGAAACTGCTCTGTGTTCTGTTAATTCATCTCACAGAGTTACATCTTTCCCTTCAAGAAGCCTTTCGCTAAGGCTGTTCTTGTGGAATTGGCAAAGGGATATTTGGAAGCCAATAGAGGGCTAGGGTGAAAAAGGAAATACCTTCCGTTCCGAACTGGAAAGAAGCTTTCTGAGAAACTGCTCTGTGTTCTGTTAATTCATCTCACAGAGTTACATCTTTCCCTTCAAGAAGCCTTTCGCTAAGGTTGTTCTTGTGGAATAGGCAAAGGGATATTTGGAAGCCCATAGAGGGCTATGGTGAAAAAGGAAATATCTTCCGTTCCAAACTGGAAAGAACCTTTCTGAGAAACTGCTCTGTGTTCTGTTAATTCATCTCACAGAGTTACATCTTTCCCTTCAAGAAGCCTTTCGCTAAGGCTGTTCTTGTGGAATGGGCAAAGGGATATTTGGAAGCCCATAGAGGGCTATCGTGAAAAACGAAATATCTTCCGTTCCAATCTGGAAAGAAGCTTGCTGAGAAACTGCTCTGTGTTCTGTTAATTCATCTCACAGACTTACATCTTTTCCTTCAACAAGACTTTCGCTAAGGCTGTTGTTGTGGAATTGGCAAAGGGATATTTGGAAGCCCATAGAGGGCTACGGTGAAAAACGAAATATCTTCACTTCAAAACTGGAAAGAAGCTTTCTGAGAAACTGCTCTGTGTTCTGTTAATTCATGTCACTGTTAATTCATGTCACAGAGTTATTTCTTTCCCTTCAAGAAGCCTTTTGCTAAGACTGTTTTTGTGGTATTGGCAAAGGGATATTTGGAAGCCCGTAGAGGGCTATGGTGAAAAAGGAAATATCTTCCGTTCCAAACTGGAAAGAAGCTTTCTGAGAAACTGCTCTGTGTTCTGTTAACTCACCTCACAGAGTTACATCTTTCCCTGCAAGAAGCCTTTCGCTAAGGCTGTTCTTGTGGAATTGGCAAAGGGATATTTGGAAGCCCATAGAGGGCTATGGTGAAAAACGAAATATCTTCCGTTCAAAACTGGAAAGAAGCTTTCTGAGAAACTGCTCTGTGTTCTGTTAATTCATCTCACAGAGTTACATCTTTCCCTTCAAGAAGCCTTTCGCTGAGGCTGTTCTTGTGGAATTGGCAAAAGGATATTTGGAAGCCCATAGAGGGCTATGGTGAAAAAGGAAATATCTTCCTTTCAAAACTGGAAAGAAGCTTTCTGAGAAACTGCTCTGTGTTCTGTTAATTCATCTATCAGAGTTACATCATTCCCTTCTAGAAGCCTTTCGCTAAGGCTGTTCTTGTCGAATTGGCAAAAGGATATTTGGAAGCCCATAAAGGGCTATGTTGAAAAAGGAAATATCTTCCGTTCCGAACTGGAAAGAAGCTTTCTGAGAAACTACTCTGTGTTCTGTTAATTCATCTCACAGAGTTACATCTTTCCCTTCAAGAAGCCTTTCGCTAAGGCTGTTCTTGTGGAATTGGCAAAGGGATATTTGGAAGCCCATAGAGGGCTAGGGTGAAAAAGGAAATATCTTCCGTTCCAAACTGGAAAGAAGCTTTCTGAGAAACTGCTCTGTGTTCTGTTAATTCATCTCACAGTGTTACATCTTTCCCTTCAAGAAGCCTTTGGCTAAGGCTGTTCTTGTGGAATTGGCAGAGGGATATTTGGAAGCCCATAGAGGGCTATGGTGAAAAAGGAAATATCTTCCGTTCCAAACTGGAAAGAACGTTTCTCAGAAACTGCTCTGTGTTCTGTTAATTCATGTCACAGAGTTACATCTTTCCCTTCAAGAAGCCTTTCGCTAAGGCTGTTCTTGTGGAATTGGCAAAGGGATATTTGGAAGCCCAGAGAGGGCTATGGTGAAAAAGGAAATATCTTCCCTTCAAAACTGGAAAGAAGCTTTCTGAGAAACTGCTCTGTGTTCTTTAAATTCATCTCACAGAGATACATCTTTCCCTTCAAGAAGCCTATCGCTAAGGCTGTTCTTGTGGAATTGGCAAAGGGATATTTGGAAGCCCTAAGAGGGCTATGGTGAAAAAGAAAATATCTTCCGTTCAAAATTGGAAAGAAGCTTTCGGAGAAACTGCTCTGTGTTCTGTTAATTCATCTCACAGACTTACATATTTCCCTTCAAGAAGCCTTTCGCTAAGGCTGTTCTTGTGGAATTGGCAAAGGGATATTTGGAAGCCTATAGAGGGCTATGGGGAAAAACGAAATATCTTCCGTTCCAAACTGGAAAGAAGCTTTCTGAGAAACTGCTCTGTGTTCTGTTAATTCATATCACAGAGTAACATCTTTCCCTTCAAGAAGCCTTTCGCTAAGGCTGTTCTTGTGGAATTGGCAAAGGGATATTTGAAAGCCCGTAGAGGGCTATGGTGAAAAAGGAAATATCTTCCTTTCAAAACGGGAAAGAAGCTTTCTGAGAAACTGCTCTGTGTTCTGTTAATTCATCTAACAGAGTTACATCATTCTCTTCAAGAAGCCATTCGCTAAGGCTGTTCTTGTCGAATTGGCAAAGGAATATTTGGAAGCCCATTAAGGGCTATGGTGAAAAAGGAAATACCTTCCGTTCCAAACTGGAAAGAAGCTTTCTGAGAAACTGCTCTGTGTTCTGTTAATTCATCTGACAGAGTTACATCTTTCCCTTCAAGAAGCCTTTCGCTAAGGCTGTTCTTGTGTAATTGGCAATGGGATATTTCGAAGCCCATAGAGGGCTATGGTGAAAAAGGAAATATCTTCCGTTCCAAACTGGAAAGAAGCTTTCTGAGAAACTGCTCTGTGTTCTGTTAATTCATCTCACAGAGTTACATCTTTCCCTTCAAGAAGCCTTTCGCTAAGGCTGTTGTTGTGTAATTGGCAATGGGATATTTGGAAGCCCATAGAGGGCTATGGTGAAAAAAGAAATATCTTCCGTTCCAAACTGGAAAGAAGCTTTCTGAGAAACTGCTCTGTGTTCTGTTAATTCATCTCACAGAGTTACATCTTTGCCTTCAAGAAGCCTTTCGCTAAGGCTGTTCTTGTGGAATTGGCAAAGGGATATTTGGAAGCCTATAGAGGGCTATGGTGAAAAAGGAAATATCTTCCGTTCCAAACTGGAAAGAAGCTTTCTGAGAAACTGCTCTGTGTTCTACTAATTCATGTCACTGTTAATTCATGTCACAGAGTTACATCTTTCCCTTCAAGAAGCCTTTCGCTAAGGCTGTTCTTGTGGAATTGGCAAAGGGATATTTGGAAGCCCATAGAGGGCTATGGTGAAAAACGAAATATCTTCCGTTCAAAACAGGAAAGAAGCTTTCTGATAAACTGCTCTGGGATCTGTTAATTCATCTCACAGAGTTACATCTTTCCCTTCAAGAAGCCTTTCGCTGAGGCTGTTCTTGTGGAATTGGCAAAGGGATATTTGGAAGCCCATAGAGGGCTATGGTGAAAAAGGAAATATCTTCCCTTCCAAACTGGAAAGAAGCTTTCTGAGAAACTGCTCTGTGTTCTGTTAATTCATCTCACAGAGTTACATCTTTCCCTTCAAGAAGCCTTTCGCTAAGGCTGTTGTTGTGGAATTGGCAAAGGGATATTGGGAAGCCTATAGAGGGCTATGGTGAAAAAGGAAATATCTTCGGTTGAAAACTGGAAAGAAGCTTTCTGAGAAACTGCTCTGTGTTCTGTTAATTCATCTCACAGAGTTACATCTTTCCCTTCAAGAAACCTTTTGCTAAGGCTGTTCTTGTGGAATTGGCAAAGGGATATTTGGAAGCCCATAGAGGGCTATGGTGAAAAAGGAAATATCTTCCGTTCAAAACTGGAAAGAAGCTTTCTGAGAAACTGCTCTGTGTTCTGTTAATTCATGTAACTGTTAATTCACGTCACAGAGTTACATCTTTCCCTTCAAGAAGCCTTTTTCCTAAGACTGTTCTTGTGGAATTGGCAAAGCGATATTTGGAAGCCCGTAGAGGGCTATGGTGAAAAAGGATATATCTTCCGTTCCAAATTGGAAAGAAGCTTTCTGAGAAACTGTTCTGTGTTCTGTTAATTCATCTCACAGAGTTACATCTTTCCCTTCAAGAAGCCTTTCGCTAAGGCTGTTCTTGTGGAATTGGCAAAGGGATATTTGGAAGCCCATAGAGGGCTACGGTGAAAAAGGAAATATCTCCCTTTCAAAACTGGAAAGAAGCTTTCTGAGAAACTTCTCTGTGTTCTGTTAATTCATCTAACAGAGTTACATCATTCTCTTCAAGAAGCCATTTGCTAAGGCTGTTGTTGTCGAATTGGCAAAGGGATATTTGGAAGCCCATAAAGGGCTATGGTGAAAAAGGAAATACCTTCCGTTCCAAACTGGAAAGAAGCTTTCTGAGATACTGCTCTCTCTGTGTTCTGTTAATTCATCTCACAGAGTTACATCTTTCCCTTCAAGAAGCCTTTCGCTAAAGCTGTTCTTGTGGAATTGGCAAAGGGATATTTGGAAGCCCATAGAGGGCTATAGTGAAAAAGGAAATATCTTCCGTTCAAAACTGGAAAGAAGCTTTCTGAGAAACTGCTCTGTGTTCTGTTAATTCATCTCACAGAGTTACATCTTTCCCTTCAAGAAGCCTTTCGCTAAGGCTGTTCTTGTGGAATTGGCAAAGGGATATTGGGAAGCCCATAGAGGGCTATGGTGAAAAAGGAAATATCTTCCGTTAAAACCTGGAAAGAAGCTTTCTGAGAAACTGCTCTGTGTTCTGTTAATTCATCTCTCAGAGTTACATCTTTGCCTTCAAGAAGCCTTTCGCTAAGGCTGTTCTTGTGGAATTGGCAAACGGATATTTGGACGCCCATAGAAGGCTATGGTGAAAAAGGAAATATCTTCCGTTGAAAACTGGAAAGAAGCTTTCTGAGAAACTGCTCTGTGTTCTGTTAATTCATCTATCAGAGTTACATCATTCCGTTCAAGAAGCCTTTCGCTAAGGCTGTTCTTTTCGAATTGGCAAAGGGATATTTGGAAGCCCATAAACGGCTATGTTGAAAAAGGAAATATCTTCCTTTCCAAACTGGAAAGAAGCTTTCTGAGAAACTGCTCTGTGGTTTGTTAATTCATCTCACAGAGTTACATCATTCCCTTCAAGAAGCCTTTCGCTAAGGCTGTTCTTGTGGAATTGGCAAAGGGATATTTGAAAGCCCATAGAGGGCTATGGTGAAAAAGGAAATATCTTCCGTTCCAAACTGGAAAGAAGCTTTCTCAGAATCTGCTCTGTGTTCTGTTAATTCATCTCACAGAGTAACATCTTTCCCTTCAAGAAGCCTTTCGCTAAGTCTGTTCTTGTGGAATTGGCAAAGGGATATTTGGAAGCTCAGAGATGGCTATGGTGAAAAAGAAAATATCTTCCCTTCAAAACTGGAAAGAAGCTTTCTGAGAAACTGCTCTGTGTTCTTTTAATTCATCTCACAGAGATACATCTTTCCCTGCAAGAAGCCTTTCGCTAAGGCTGTTCTTATGGAATTGGCAAAGGGATATTTGGAATCCCTAAGAGGGCTATGGTGAAAAAGGAAATATCTTCCATTAAAAACTGGAAGAAGCTTTCTGAGAAACTACTCTGTGTTCTGTTAATTCATCTCACAGTGTTACATCTTTCCCTTCAAGAAGTCTTTCGCTAAGTCTGTTCTTGTGGAATTGGCAAAGGGATATTTGGAAGCCCATAGAGGGCTATGGTGAAAAAGGAAATATCTTCCGTTCAAAACTGGAAAGAAGCTTTCTGAGAAACTGCTCTGTGTTCTGTTAATTCATCTCACAGAGTTACATCTTTCCTTTCAAGAAACCTTTCGCTAAGGCTGTTCTTGTGAAATTTGCAAAGGGATATTTGGAATCCCGTAGACGGCTATGGTGAAAAAGGAAATATCTTCCGTTCCAAACTGGAAAGAAGCTTTCTGAGAAACTGCTCTGTGTTCTGTTAATTCATCTCACAGAGTTACATCTTTCCCTTCAAGAAGCCTTTCGCTAAGGCTGTTCTTGTGGAATTGGCAAAGGGATATTTGGAAGCCCAGAGAGGGCTATGGTGAAAAAGGAAATATCTTCCGTTCCAAACTGGAAAGAAGCTTTCTGAGAAACTGCTCTGTGTTCTTTAAATTCATCTCACAGAGATACATCTTTCCCTTCAAGAAGCCTATCGCTAAGGCTGTTCTTGTGGAATTGGCAAAGGGATATTTGGAAGCCCTAAGAGGGCTATGGTGAAAAAGGAAATATCTTCCGTTCAAAACTGGAAAGAAGCTTTCGGAGAAACTGCTCTGTGGTCTGTTAATTCATCTCACAGACTTACATCTTTCCCTTCAAGAAGCCTTTCGCTAAGGCTGTTCTTGTGGAATTGGCAAAGGGATATTTGGAAGCCCTTAGAGGGCTATGGGGAAAAACGAAATATCTTCCGTTCCAAACTGGAAAGAAGCTTTCTGAGAAACTGCTCTGTGTTCTGTTAATTCATATCACAGAGTTACATCTTTCCCTTCAAGAAGCCTTTCGCTAAGGCTGTTCTTGTGGAATTGGCAAAGGGATATTTGAAAGCCCATAGAGGGCTATGGTGAAAAAGGAAATATCTTCCTTTCAAAACGGGAAAGAAGCTTTCTGAGAAACTGCTCTGTGTTCTGTTAATTCATCTAACAGAGTTACATCATTCTCTTCAAGAAGCCATTCGCTAAGGCTGTTCTTGTCGAATTGGCAAAGGAATATTTGGAAGCCCATTAAGGGCTATGGTGAAAAAGGAAATACCTTCCGTTCCAAACTGGAAAGAAGCTTTCTGAGAAACTGCTCTGTGTTCTGTTAATTCATCTGACAGAGTTACATCTTTCCCTTCAAGAAGCCTTTCGCTAAGGCTGTTCTTGTGGAATTGGCAAACGGATATTTGGAAGCCCATAGAGGGCTACGGTGAAAAAGGAAATATCTTCCGTTCCAAACTGGAAAGAAGCTTTCTGAGAAACTGCTCTGTGTTCTGTTAATTCATCTCACAGAGTTACATCTTTCCCTTCAAGAAGCCTTTCGCTAAGGCTGTTCTTGTGGAATTGGCAAAGGGATATTTGGAAGCCCATAGAGGGCTAGGGTGAAAAAGGAAATATCTTCAGTTCCAAACTGGAAAGAAGCTTTCTGAGAAACTGCTCTGTGTTCTGTTAATTCATCTCACAGAGTTACATCTTTCCCTTCAAGAATCCTTTCGCTAAGGCTGTTGTTGTGTAATTGGCAATGGGATATTTGGAAGCCCATAGAGGCCTATGGTGAAAAAAGAAATATCTTCCGTTCCAAACTGGAAAGAAGCTTTCTGAGAAACTGCTCTGTGTTCTGTTAATTCATCTCACAGAGTTACATCTTTGCCTTCAAGAAGCCTTTCGCTAAGGCTATTCTTGTGGAATTGGCAAAGGGATATTTGGAAGCCTATAGAGGGCTATGGTGAAAAAGGAAATATCTTCCGTTCCAAACTGGAAAGAAGCTTTCTGAGAAACTGCTCTGTGTTCTACTAATTCATGTCACTGTTAATTCATGTCACAGAGTTACATCTTTCCCTTCAAGAAGCCTTTCGCTAAGGCTGTTCTTGTGGAATTGGCAAAGGGATATTTGGAAGCCCATAGAGGGCTATGGTGAAAAACGAAATATCTTCCGTTCAAAACAGGAAAGAAGCTTTCTGATAAACTGCTCTGGGATCTGTTAATTCATCTCACAGAGTTACATCTTTCCCTTCAAGAAGCCTTTCGCTGAGGCTGTTCTTGTGGAATTGGCAAAGGGATATTTGGAAGCCCATAGAGGGCTATGGTGAAAAAGGAAATATCTTCCGTTCCAAACTGGAAAGAAGCTTTCTGAGAAACTGCTCTGTGTTCTGTTAATTTATCTCACAGAGTTACATCTTTCCCTTCAAGAAGCCTTTCGCTAAGGCTGTTGTTGTGGAATTGGCAAAGGGATATTTGGAAGCCTATAGAGGGCTATGGTGAAAAAGGAAATATCTTCGGTTGAAAACTGGAAAGAAGCTTTCTGAGAGACTGCTCTGTGTTCTGTTAATTCATCTCACAGAGTTACATCTTTCCCTTCAAGAAACCTTTCGCTAAGGCTGTTCTTGTGGAATTGGCAAAGGGATATTTCGAAGCCCATAGAGGGCTATGGTGAAAAAGGAAATATCTTCCGTTCAAAACTGGAAAGAAGCTTTCTGAGAAACTTCTCTGTGTTCTGTTAATTCATCTAACAGAGTTACATCATTCTCTTCAAGAAGCCATTTGCTAAGGCTGTTGTTGTCGAATTGGCAAAGGGATATTTGGAAGCCCATAAAGGGCTATGGTGAAAAAGGAAATACCTTCCGTTCCAAACTGGAAAGAAGCTTTCTGAGAAACTGCTCTCTCTGTGTTCTGTTAATTCATCTCACAGAGTTACATCTTTCCCTTCAAGAAGCCTTTCTCTAAGGCTGTTCTTGTGGAATTGGCAAAGGGATATTTGGCAGCCCCTAGAGGGCTATGGTGAAAAAGGAAATATCTTCCTTTCAAAACGGGAAAGAAGCTTTCTGAGAAACTTCTCTGTGTTCTGTTAATTCATCTCACAGATTTACATCTTTCCCTTCAAGAAGCCTTTCGCTAAGGCTGTTCTTGTGGAATATGGCAAAGGGATATTTGGAAGCCCATAGACGGCTATGGTGAAAAAGGTAATATCTTCCGTTCAAAACTGGAAAGAAGCTTTTTGAGAAACTGCTCTCTGTTCTGTTAATTCATCTCACAGAGTTACATCTTTCCCTTCAAGAAGCCTTTCGCTAAGGTTGTTCTTGTGGAGTTGGCAAAGGGATATTTGGAAGCCCATAGAGGGCTGTGGTGAAAAACAAAATATCTTCCGTTCAAAAATGGAAAGAAGCTTTCTGGGAAACTGCTCTGTTTTCTGCTTATTCATTTCACAGAGTTACATCTTTCCCTTCAAGAAGCCTTTCGCTAAGGCTGTTCTTGTGAAATTTGCAAAGGGATTTTGGAAGCCCATAGAGGGCTATGGTGAAAAAGGAAATATCTTCCGTTCAAAACTGGAAAGAAACTTTCTGAGAAACTGCTCTGTGTTCTATTAATTCATCTCACAGAGTTACATCTTTCCCTTCAAGAAGCCGTTCGCTAAGGCTGTTCTTGTGGAATTGGCAAAGGGTTATTTTGAAGCCCATAGAGGGCTATGGTGAAAAAGGAAATATCTTCCGTTGAAAACTGGAAAGAAGCTTTCTGAGAAACTGCTCTGTGTTCTGTTAATTCATCTCACAGAGTTATATCTTTCCCTTCAAGTATCCTTTCGCTAAGGCTGTTCTTGTGGAATTGGCAAAGGGTTATTTGGAAGCCCATAGACCGCTACGGTGACAAAGGAAATATCTTCCATTCAAAACTGGAAAGAAGCTTTCTGAGAAACTGCTCTGTGTTCTGTTAATTCATCTCACAGAGTTACATCTTTCCCTTCAAGAAACCTTTCGCTAAGGCTGTTCTTGTGGAATTGGCAAAGGGATATTTGGATGCCCATAGAGGGTTACGGTGAAAATGGAAATATCTTCCGTTCCAAACTGGAAAGAAGCTTTCTGAGAAACTGCTCTGTGTTCTGTTAATTCATCTCACAGAGTTACATCTTTGCCTTCAAGAAGCCTTTCGCTAAGTCTGTTCTTGTGGAATTGGCAAAGGGATATTTGGAAGCCCATAGAGGGCTATGGTGAAAAGGAAAATACCTTCCGTTCAAAACTGGAAAGAAGCATTCTGAGAAACTGCTCTGTGTTCTGTTAATTCAGGTCACAGAGTTACATCTTTCCCTTCAAGAAGCCTTTCGCTAAGGTTGTTCTTGTGGAATTGGAAAAGGGATATTTGGAAGCCATAGAGGGTTAAGGTGAAAAACGAAATATCTTCCGTTGAAAACTGGAAAGAATCTTTCTGAGAAACTGCTCTGTGTTCTGTTAATTCATCTCACAGAGTTACATCTTTCCCTTCAAGAAGCCTTTCGCTAAGGCTGTTCTTGTGGAATTGGCAAAGCGATATTTGGAAGCCCATAGAGGGCTATGGTGAAAAAGGAAATATCTTCCGTTCCAAACTGGAAAGAAGCTTTCTGAGAAACTGCTCTGTGTTCTGTTAATTCATCTCACAGAGTTACAGCTTTCCCTTCAAGAAACCTTTCGCTAAGGCTGTTCTTGTGGAATTGGCAAAGAGATATTTGGAAGCCCATAGAGGGCTACGGTGAAAAAGGAAATATCTTCCGTTGAAAACTGGAAGGAAGCTTTCTGAGAAACTGCTCTGTGTTCTGTTAATTCATGTCATCGAGTTACATCTTTCCCTTCAAGAAGCCTTTCGCTAAGGCTGTTCTTGTGGAATTGGCAAAGGTATATTGGGAAGCCCATAGAGGGCTATGGTGAAAAATGAAATATCTTCCGTTCCAAACTGGAAAGAAGCTTTCTGAGAAACTGCTCTGTGTTCTGTTAATTCATCTCACAGAGTTACATCTTTCCCTTCAAGAAGCCTTTCGCTAAGGCTATTCTTGTGGAATTGGCAAAGGGATATTTGGAAGCCCATAGAGGGCTATGGTGAAAAAGGAAATATCTTCCTTTCAAAACTGGAAAAAAGCTTTCTGAGAAACTGCTCTGTGTTCTGTTAATTCATCTCACAGAGTTACATCTTTCCCTTCAAGAAGCCTTTCGCTAAGGCTGTTCTTGTGGAATTGGCAAAGGGATATTTGGAAGCCCATAGAGGGCTATGGTGAAAAAGGTAATATCTTCCGTTGAAAACTGGAAAGAAGCTTTCTGAGAAACTGCTCTGTGTTCTGTTAATTCATGTCACAGAGTTACATCTTTCCCTTCAAGAAGCCTTTCGCTAAGGCTGTTCTTGTGGAATTGGCAATGGGATATTTTGAAGCCCATAGAGGGCTATGGTGAAAAAGGAAATATCTTCCGTTCAAAACTGGAAAGAAGCTTTCTGAGAAACTGCTCTGTGTTCTGTTAATTCATGTCACAGAGTTACATCTTTCCCTTCAAGAAGCCTTTCGCTAAGGCTGTTCTTGTGGAATTGGCAAAGGGATATTTGGAAGCCCAGAGAGGGCTATGGTGAAGAAGGAAATATCTTCCGTTCCAAACTGGAAAGAAGCTTTCGGAGAAACTGCTCTGTGTTCTGTTAATTCATGTCACAGAGTTACATCTTTCCCTTCAAGAAGCCTTTCGCTAAGGCTGTTCTTGTGGAATTGGCAAAGGGATATTTGGTGGCCCATAGAGGGCTATGGTGAAAAAGGAAATATCTTCCGTTGAAAACTGGAAAGAAGCTTTCTGAGAAACTGCTCTCTGTTCTGTTAATTCATGTCACAGAGTTACATCTTTCCCTTCAAGAAGCCTTTCGCTAAGGCTGTTCTTGTGGAATTGGCAAAGGGATATTTGGAAGCCAATATAGGGCTATGGTGAAAAACGAAATATCTTCTGTTCAAAACTGGAAAGAAGCTTTCTGAGAAACTGCTCTGTGTTCTGTTAATTCATCTCACAGAGTTACATCTTTCCCTTCAAGAATCGTTTTGCTAAGGCTGTTCTTGTGGAATTGGCAAAGGGATATTTGGAAGCCAATAGAGGGCTATGGTGAAAAAGGAAATATCTTCCGTTGAAAACTGGAAAGAAGCTTTCTGAGAAACTGCTCTGTGTTCTGTTAATTCATCTCACAGAGTTATATCTTTCCCTTCAAGTATCCTTTCGCTAAGGCTGTTCTTGTGGAATTGGCAAAGGGTTATTTGGAAGCCCATAGACCGCTACGGTGACAAAGGAAATATCTTCCATTCAAAACTGGAAAGAAGCTTTCTGAGAAACTGCTCTGTGTTCTGTTAATTCATCTCACAGAGTTACATCTTTCCCTTCAAGAAACCTTTCGCTAAGGCTGTTCTTGTGGAATTGGCAAAGGGATATTTGGATGCCCATAGAGGGTTACGGTGAAAATGGAAATATCTTCCGTTCCAAACTGGAAAGAAGCTTTCTGAGAAACTGCTCTGTGTTCTGTTAATTCATCTCACAGAGTTACATCTTTCCCTTCAAGAAGCCTTTCGCTAAGGCTGTTCTTGTGGAATTGGCAAAGGGATATTTGGAAGCCCATAGAGGGCTACTGTGAAAAAGGAAATATCTTCCGTTCAAAATTGTTAAGAAGCTTTCTGAGAAACTGCTCTGTGTTCTGTTAATTCATCTCACAGAGTTACATCTTTCCCTTCAAGAAGCCTTTCGCTAAGGCTGTTCTTGTGGAATTGGCAAAGGGATATTTGGAAGCCCATAGAGGGCTATGGTGAAAAAGGTAATATCTTCCGTTGAAAACTGGAAAGAAGCTTTCTGAGAAACTGCTCTGTGTTCTGTTAATTCATGTCACAGAGTTACATCTTTCCCTTCAAGAAGCCTTTCGCTAAGGCTGTTCTTGTGGAATTGGCAAAGGGATATTTTGAAGCCCATAGAGGGCTATGGTGAAAAACGAAATATCTTCCGTTCAAAACTGGAAAGAAGCTTTCTGAGAAACTGCTCTGTGTTCTGTTAATTCATCTCACAGAGTTACATCTTTCCCTTCAAGAAGCCTTTCGCTAAGGCTGTTCTTGTGGAATTGGCAAAGGGATATTTGGAAGCCCAGAGAGGGCTATGGTGAAAAAGGAAATATCTTCCGTTCCAAACTGGAAAGAAGCTTTCTGAGAAACTGCTCTGTGTTCTGTTAATTCATGTCACAGAGTTACATCTTTCCCTTCAAGAAGCCTTTCGCTAAGGCTGTTCTTGTGGAATTGGCAAAGGGATATTTGGTGGCCCATAGAGGGCTATGGTGAAAAAGGAAATATATTCCGTTGAAAACTGGAAAGAAGCTTTCTGAGAAACTGCTCTGTGTTCTGTTAATTCATGTCACAGAGTTACATCTTTCCCTTCAAGAAGCCTTTCGCTAAGGCTGTTCTTGTGGAATTGGCAAAGGGATATTTGGAAGCCAATATAGGGCTATGGTGAAAAACGAAATATCTTCTGTTCAAAACTGGAAAGAAGCTTTCTGAGAAACTGCTCTGTGTTCTGTTAATTCATCTCACAGAGTTACATCTTTCCCTTCAAGAATCGTTTTGCTAAGGCTGTTCTTGTGGAATTGGCCAAGGGATATTTGGAAGCCAATAGAGGGCTATGGTGAAAAAGAAAATATCTTCCGTTCAAAACTGGAAAGAAGCTTTCTGGGAAACTTCTCTGTGTTCTGTTAGTTCATCTCACAGAGTTGCATCTCTCCCTTCAAGAAGCTTTTCGCTAAGGCTGTTCTTGTGGAATTGGCAAAGGGATATTTGGAAGCCCAAAGAGGGCTATGGTGAAAAAGGAAATATCTTCCATTAAAAACTGGAAGAAGCTTTCTGAGAAACTGCTCTGTGTTCTGTTAATTCATCTCACAGTGTTACATCTTTCCCTTCAAGAAGTCTTTCGCTAAGGCTGTTCTTGCGGAATTGGCAAAGGGATATTTGGAAGCCCATAGAGGGCTATGGTGAAAAAGGAAATATCTTCCGTTCAAAACTGGAAAGAAGCTTTCTGAGAAACTGCTCTGTGTTCTGTTAATTCATCTCACAGAGTTACATCTTTCCCTTCAAGAAACCTTTCGCTAAGGCTGTTCTTGTGGAATTGGCAAAGGGATATTTGGAAGCCCATAGTGGGCTATGGTGAAAAAGGAAATATCTTCCGTTCCAAACTGGAAAGAAGCTTCCTGAGAAACTGCTCTGTGTTCTGTTAATTCATCTCACAGAGTTACATCTTTCCCTTCAAGAAGCCTTTCGCTAAGGCTGTTCTTGTGGAATTGGCAAAGGGATATTTGGAAGCCCATAGAGGGCTATGGTGAAAAATTAAATATCTTCCGTTCCAAACTGGAAAGAAGCTTTCTGAGAAACTGCTCTGTGTTCTGTTAATTCATCTCACAGAGTTACATCTTTCCCTTCAAGAAGCCTTTCGCTAAGGCTGTTCTAGTGGAATTGGCAAAGGGATATTTGGAAGCCCATAGAGGGTTATGGTGAAAAAGGAAATATCTTCCGTTCCAAACTGGAAAGAAGCTTTCTGAGAAACTGCTCTGTGTTCTGTTAATTCAACTCACAGAGTTACATCTTTCCCTTCAAGAAGCCTTTCGCTAAGGCTGTTCTTGTGGAATTGGCAAAGGGATATTTGGAAGCCCATAGAGGGCTATGTTGAAAAACGAAATATCTTCCGTTCAAAACTGGAAAGAAGCTTTCTGAGAAACTGCTCTGTGTTCTGTTAATTCATATCACAGTGTTACATCTTTGCCTTCAGAAGCCTTTCGCTAAGGCTGTTCTTGTGGAATTGGCAAAGGGATATTTGGAAGCCCATAGAGGACTATGGTGAAAAAGGTAATATCTTCCGTTCAAAACTGGAAAGAAGCTTTCTGAGAAACTGCTCTGTGTTCTGTTAATTCATCTCACAGAGTTACATCTTTAACTTCAAGAAGCCTTTCGCTAAGGCTGTTCTTGTGGAATTGGCAAAGGGATATTTGGAAGCCCATAGAGGGCTGTGGTGAAAAAGAAAATATCTTCCGTTCAAAAATGGAAAGAAGCTTTCTGGGAAACTGCTCTGTTTTCTGTTAATTCATTTCACAGAGTTACATCTTTCCCTTCAAGAAGCCTTTCGCTAAGGCTGTTCTTGTGAAATTTGCAAAGGGATTTTTAAAGCCCATAGAGGGCTATGGTGAAAAAGGAAATATCTTCATTTCAAAACTGGAAAGAAACTTTCTGAGAAACTGCTCAGTGTTCTATTAATTCATCTCACAGAGTTACATCTTTCGCTTCAAGAAGCCTTTCGCTAAGGCTCTTCTTGTGGAATTGGCTAAGGGTTATTTGGAAGCCCATAGAGGGCTATGGTGAAAAAGGAAATATCTTCCGTTCAAAACTGGAAAGAAGCTTTCTGAGAAACTGCTCTGTGTTCTGTTAATTCCTCTCACAGAGTTACATCTTTCCCTTCAAGAAGCCTTTCGCTAAGGCTGTTCTTGTGGAATTGGCAAAGGGATATTTGGAAGCCCATAGAGGGCTACGGTGAAAAAGGAAATATCTACCGTTCAAAACTGGAAAGAAGCTTTCTGAGAAACTGCTCTGTGTTCTGTTAATTCATCTCACAGAGTTACATCTTTCCCTTCAAGAAGCCTTTCGCTAAGGCTGTTCTTGTGGAATTGGCAAAGGGATATTTGGAAGCCCATAGAGGGCTAAGGTGAAAAAGGAAATATCTTCCGTTCAAAACTCGAAAGAAGCTTTCTGAGATACTGCTCTGTGTTCTGTTAATTAATCTCACAGAGTTACATCTTTCCCTTCAAGAAGCCTTTCGCTAAGGCTGTTCTTGTGGAATTGGCAAAGGGGTATTTGGAAGCCCTTAGAGGGCTATGGTGAAAAAGGAAATATCTTCCGTTCCAAACTGGAAAGCAGCTTTTTGAGAAACTGCTCTGTGTTCTGTTAATTCATCTCACAGAGTTACATCTTTCCCTTCAAGAAGCCTTTCGCTAAGGCTGTTCTTGTGGAATTGGCAAAGGGATATTGGGAAGCCCATAGATGGCTATGTTGAAAAAGGAAATATCTTCCGTTCAAAACTGGAAAGAAACTTTCTGAGAAACTGCTCTGTGTTCTGTTAATTCATCTCACAGAGTTACATCTTTCCCTTCAAGAAGCCTCTCGCTAAGGCTGTTCTTGTGGAATTGGCAAAGGGATATTTGGAAGCACATAGAGGGCTATGGTGAAAAGGGAAATATCTTCGGTTCCAAGCCGGAAAGAAGCTTTCTGAGAAACTGCTCTGTGTTCTGTTAATTCATCTCACAGAGTTACATCTTTCCGTTCAAGAAGCCTTTCGCTAAGGCTGTTCTTGTGGAATTGGCAAAGGGATATTTGGAAGCCCATAGAGGGCTATGGTGAAAAAGGAAATATCTTCCGTTCCAAACTGGAAAGAAGCTTTCTGAGAAACTGCTCTGTGTTCTGTTAATTCATCTCACAGATTTACATCTTTCCCTTCAAGAAGCTTTTCGCTAAGGCTGTTCTTGTGGAATATGGCAAAGGGATATTTGGAAGCCCATAGACGGCTATGGTGAAAAAGGTAATATCTTCCGTTCAAAACTGGAAAGAAGCTTTCTGAGAAACTGCTCTGTGTTCTGTTAATTCATCTCACAGAGTTACATCTTTCCCTTCAAGAAGCCTTTCGCTAAGGCTGTTCTTGTGGAATTGGCAAAGGGATATTTGGAAGCCCATAGAGGGCTGTGGTGAAAAAGAAAATATCTTCCGTTCAAAAACGGAAAGAAGCTTTCTGGGAAACTGCTCTGTTTTCTGTTTATTCATTTCACAGAGTTACATCTTTCCCTTCAAGAAGCCTTTCGCTAAGGCTGATCTTGTGATATTTGCAAAGGGATTTTGGAAGCCCATAGAGGGCTATGGTGAAAAAGGAAATATCTTCCGTTCAAAACTGGAAAGAAACTTTCTGAGAAACTGCTCTGTGTTCTATTAATTCATCTCACAGAGTTACATCTTTCCCTTCAAGAAGCCTTTCGCTAAGGCTGTTCTTGTGGAATTGGCAAAGGGTTATTTTGAAGCCCATAGAGGGCTATGGTGAAAAAGGAAATATCTTCCGTTGAAAACTGGAAAGAAGCTTTCTGAGAAACTGCTCTGTGTTCTGTTAATTCATCTCACAGAGTTATATCTTTCCCTTCAAGTATCCTTTCGCTAAGGCTGTTCTTGTGGAATTGGCAAAGGGTTATTTGGAAGCCAATAGACCGCTACGGTGACAAAGGAAATATCTTCCATTCAAAACTGGAAAGAAGCTTTCTGAGAAACTGCTCTGTGTTCTGTTAATTCATCTCACAGAGTTACATGTTTCCCTTCAAGAAGCCTTTCGCTAAGGCTGTTCTTGTGGAATTGGCAAACAGATATTGGGAAGCCCGTAGAGGGCTATGGTGAAAAAGGAAATATATTCCGTTGTAAACTGGAATGAAGCTTTCTGAGAAACTGCTCTGTGTTCTGTTAATTCATGTCACAGAGTTACATCTTTCCCTTCAAAAGCCTTTCGCTAAGGCTGTTCTTGTGGAATTGGCAAAGAGATATTTGGAAGCCCATAGAGGGCTATGGTGAAAAAGGAAATATCTTCCGTTGAAAACTGGAAAGAAGCTTTCTGAGAAACTGCTCTGTGTTCTGTTAATTCATCTCACAGAGTTACATCTTTCCCTTCAAGAAGCCTCTCGCTAAGGCTGTTCTTGTGGAATTGGCAAAGGGATATTTGGAAGCACATAGAGGGCTATGGTGAAAAGGGAAATATCTTCGGTTCCAAGCTTGAAAGAAGCTTTCTGAGAAACTGCTCTGTGTTCTGTTAATTCATCTCACAGAGTTACATCTTTCCGTTCAAGAAGCCTTTCGCTAAGGCTGTTCTTGTGGAATTGGCAAAGGGATATTTGGAAGCCCATAGAGGGCTATGGTGAAAAAGGAAATATCTTCCGTTCCAAACTGGAAAGAAGCTTTCTGAGAAACTGCTCTGTGTTCTGTTAATTCATCTCACAGATTTACATCTTTCCCTTCCAGAAGCCTTTCGCTAAGGCTGTTCTTGTGGAATATGGCAAAGGGATATTTGGAAGCCCATAGACGGCTATGGTGAAAAAGGTAATATCTTCCGTTCAAAACTGGAAAGAAGCTTTTTGAGAAACTGCTCTCTGTTCTGTTAATTCATCTCACAGAGTTACATCTTTCCCTTCAAGAAGCCTTTCGCTAAGGTTGTTCTTGTGGAATTGGCAAAGGGATATTTGGAAGCCCATAGAGGGCTGTGGTGAAAAACAAAATATCTTCCGTTCAAAAATGGAAAGAAGCTTTCTGGGAAACTGCTCTGTTTTCTGCTTATTCATTTCACAGAGTTACATCTTTCCCTTCAAGAAGCCTTTCGCTAAGGCTGTTCTTGTGAAATTTGCAAAGGGATTTTGGAAGCCCATAGAGGGCTATGGTGAAAAAGGAAATATCTTCCGTTCAAAACTGGAAAGAAACTTTCTGAGAAACTGCTCTGTGTTCTATTAATTCATCTCACAGAGTTACATCTTTCCCTTCAAGAAGCCTTTCGCTAAGGCTGTTCTTGTGGAATTGGCAAAGGGTTATTTTGAAGCCCATAGAGGGCTATGGTGAAAAAGGAAATATCTTCCGTTGAAAACTGGAAAGAAGCTTTCTGAGAAACTGCTCTGTGTTCTGTTAATTCAGGTCACAGAGTTACATCTTTCCCTTCAAGAAGCCTTTCGCTAAGGCTGTTCTTGTGGAATTGGAAAAGGGATATTTGGAAGCCATAGAGGGTTAAGGTGAAAAACGAAATATCTTCCGTTGAAAACTGGAAAGAATCTTTCTGAGAAACTGCTCTGTGTTCTGTTAATTCATCTCACAGAGTTACATCTTTCCCTTCAAGAAGCCTTTCGCTAAGGCTGTTCTTGTGGAATTGGCAAAGCGATATTTGGAAGCCCATAGAGGGCTATGGTGAAAAAGGAAATATCTTCCTTCCAAACTGGAAAGAAGCTTTCTGAGAAACTGCTCTGTGTTCTGTTAATTCATCTCACAGAGTTACAGCTTTCCCTTCAAGAAACCTTTCGCTAAGGCTGTTCTTGTGGAATTGGCAAAGAGATATTTGGAAGCCCATAGAGGGCTACGGTGAAAAAGGAAATATCTTCCGTTGAAAACTGGAAAGAAGCTTTCTGAGAAACTGCTCTGTGTTCTGTTAATTCATGTCATCGAGTTACATCTTTCCCTTCAAGAAGCCTTTCGCTAAGGCTGTTCTTGTGGAATTGGGAAAGGTATATTGGGAAGCCCATAGAGGGCTATGGTGAAAAATGAAATATCTTCCGTTCCAAACTGGAAAGAAGCTTTCTGAGAAACTGCTCTGTGTTCTGTTAATTCATCTCACAGAGTTACATCTTTCCCTTCAAGAAGCCTTTCGCTAAGGCTGTTCTTGTGGAATTGGCAAAGGGATATTTGGAAGCCCATAGAGGGCTATGGTGAAAAAGGAAACATCTTCCTTTCAAAACTGGAAAAAAGCTTTCTGAGAAACTGCTCTGTGTTCTGTTAATTCATCTCACAGAGTTACATCTTTCCCTTCAAGAAGCCTTTCGCTAAGGCTGTTCTTGTGGAATTGGCAAAGGGATATTTGGAAGCCCATAGAGGGCTATGGTGAAAAAGGTAAAATCTTCCGTTGAAAACTGGAAAGAAGCTTTCTGAGAAACTGCTCTGTGTTCTGTTAATTCATGTCACAGAGTTACATCTTTCCCTTCAAGAAGCCTTTCGCTAAGGCTGTTCTTGTGGAATTGGCAAAGGGATATTTTGAAGCCCATAGAGAGCTATGGTGAAAAAGGAAATATCTTCCGTTCAAAACTGGAAAGAAGCTTTCTGAGAAACTGCTCTGTGTTCTGTTAATTCATGTCACAGAGTTACATCTTTCCCTTCAAGAAGCCTTTCGCTAAGGCTGTTCTTGTGGAATTGGCAAAGGGATATTTGGAAGCCCATAGAGGGCTATGGTGAAAAAGGAAATATCTTCCGTTCCAAACTGGAAAGAAGCTTTCTGAGAAACTGCTCTGTGTTCTGTTAATTCATGTCACAGAGTTACATCTTTCCCTTCAAGAAGCCTTTCGCTAAGGCTGTTCTTGTGGAATTGGCAAAGGGATATTTGGTGGCCCATAGAGGGCTATGGTGAAAAAGGAAATATCTTCCGTTGAAAACTGGAAAGAAGCTTTCTGAGAAACTGCTCTGTGTTCTGTTAATTCATGTCACAGAGTTACATCTTTCCCTTCAAGAAGCCTTTCGCTAAGGCTGTTCTTGTGGAATTGGCAAAGGGATATTAGGAAGCCAATAGAGGGCTATGGTGAAAAACGAAATATCTTCTGTTCAAAACTGGAAAGAAGCTTTCTGAGAAACTGCTCTGTGTTCTGTTAATTCATCTCACAGAGTTACATCTTTCCCTTCAAGAATCGTTTTGCTAAGGCTGTTCTTGTGGAATTGGCAAAAGGATATTTGGAAGCCAATAGAGGGCTATGGTGAAAAAGAAAATATCTTCCGTTCAAAACTGGAAAGAAGCTTTCTGGGAAACTTCTCTGTGTTCTGTTAGTTCATCTCACAGAGTTGCATCTCTCCCTTCAAGAAGCTTTTCGCTAAGGCTGTTCTTGTGGAATTGGCAAAGGGATATTTGGAAGCCCAAAGAGGGCTATGGTGAAAAAGGAAATATCTTCCATTAAAAACTGGAAGAAGCTTTCTGAGAAACTGCTCTGTGTTCTGTTAATTCATCTCACAGTGTTACATCTTTCCCTTCAAGAAGTCTTTCGCTAAGGCTGTTCTTGTGGAATTGGCAAAGGGATATTTGGAAGCCCATAGAGGGCTATGGTGAAAAAGGAAATATCTTCCGTTCAAAACTGGAAAGAAGCTTTCTGAGAAACTGCTCTGTGTTCTGTTAATTCATCTCACAGAGTTACATCTTTCCCTTCAAGAAACCTTTCGCTAAGGCTGTTCTTGTGGAATTGGCAAAGGGATATTTGGAAGCCCATAGTGGGCTATGGTGAAAAAGAAAATATCTTCCGTTCCAAACTGGAAAGAAGCTTCCTGAGAAACTGCTCTGTGTTCTGTTAATTCATCTCACAGAGTTACATCTTTCCCTTCAAGAAGCCTTTCGCTAAGGCTGTTCTTGTGGAATTGGCAAAGGGATATTTGGAAGCCCATAGAGGGCTATGGTGAAAAATTAAATATCTTCCGTTCCAAACTGGAAAGAAGCTTTCTGAGAAACTGCTCTGTGTTCTGTTAATTCATCTCACAGAGTTACATCTTTCCCTTCAAGAAGCCTTTCGCTAAGGCTGTTCTAGTGGAATTGGCAAAGGGATATTTGGAAGCCCATAGAGGGTTATGGTGAAAAAGGAAATATCTTCCGTTCCAAACTGGAAAGAAGCTTTCTGAGAAACTGCTCTGTGTTCTGTTAATTCAACTCACAGAGTTACATCTTTCCCTTCAAGAAGCCTTTCGCTAAGGCTGTTCTTGTGGAATTGGCAAAGGGATATTTGGAAGCCCATAGAGGGCTATGTTGAAAAACGAAATATCTTCCGTTCAAAACTGGAAAGAAGCTTTCTGAGAAACTGCTCTGTGTTCTGTTAATTCATATCACAGTGTTACATCTTTGCCTTCAGAAGCCTTTCGCTAAGGCTGTTCTTGTGGAATTGGCAAAGGGATATTTGGAAGCCCATAGAGGACTATGGTGAAAAAGGTAATATCTTCCGTTCAAAACTGGAAAGAAGCTTTCTGAGAAACTGCTCTGTGTTCTGTTAATTCATCTCACAGAGTTACATCTTTAACTTCAAGAAGCCTTTCGCTAAGGCTGTTCTTGTGGAATTGGCAAAGGGATATTTGGAAGCCCATAGAGGGCTGTGGTGAAAAAGAAAATATCTTCCGTTCAAAAATGGAAAGAAGCTTTCTGGGAAACTGCTCTGTTTTCTGTTAATTCATTTCACAGAATTACATCTTTCCCTTCAAGAAGCCTTTCGCTAAGGCTGTTCTTGTGAAATTTGCAAAGGGATTTTTAAAGCCCATAGAGGGCTATGGTGAAAAAGGAAATATCTTCAGTTCAAAACTGGAAAGAAACTTTCTGAGAAACTGCTCAGTGTTCTATTAATTCATCTCACAGAGTTACATCTTTCCCTTCAAGAAGCCTTTCGCTAAGGCTCTTCTTGTGGAATTGGCTAAGGGTTATTTGGAAGCCCATAGAGGGCTATGGTGAAAAAGGAAATATCTTCCGTTGAAAACTGGAAAGAAGCTTTCTGAGAAACTGCTCTGTGTTCTGTTAATTCATCTCACACAGTTACATCTTTCCCTTCAAGAAGCCTTTCGCTAAGGCTGTTCTTGTGGAATTGGCAAAGGGACATTTGGAAGCCCATAGACGGCTATGGTGAAAAAGGAAATATCTTCCGTTCAAAACTGGAAAGAAGCTTTCTGAGAAACTGCTCTGTGTTCTGTTAATTCCTCTCACAGAGTTACATCTTTCCCTTCAAGAAGCCTTTCGCTAAGGCTGTTCTTGTGGAATTGGCAAAGGGATATTTGGAAGCCCATAGAGGGCTACGGTGAAAAAGGAAATATCTACCGTTCAAAACTGGAAAGAAGCTTTCTGAGAAACTGCTCTGGGTTCTGTTAATTCATCTCACAGAGTTACATCTTTCCCTTCAAGAAGCCTTTCGCTAAGGCTGTTCTTGTGGAATTGGCAAAGGGATATTTGGAAGCCCATAGAGGGCTAAGTTGAAAAAGGAAATATCTTCCGTTCAAAACTCGAAAGAAGCTTTCTGAGATACTGCTCTGTGTTCTGTTAATTAATCTCACAGAGTTACATCTTTCCCTTCAAGAAGCCTTTCGCTAAGGCTGTTCTTGTGGAATTGGCAAAGGGGTATTTGGAAGCCCTTAGAGGGCTATGGTGAAAAAGGAAATATCTTCCGTTCCAAACTGGAAAGCAGCTTTTTGAGAAACTGCTCTGTGTTCTGTTAATTCGTCTCACAGAGTTACATCTTTCCCTTCAAGAAGCCTTTCGCTAAGGCTGTTCTTGTGGAATTGGCAAAGGGATATTGGGAAGCCCATAGATGGCTATGTTGAAAAAGGAAATATCTTCCGTTCAAAACTGGAAAGAAACTTTCTGAGAAACTGCTCTGTGTTCTGTTAATTCATCTCACAGAGTTACATCTTTCCCTTCAAGAAGCCTCTCGCTAAGGCTGTTCTTGTGGAATTGACAAAGGGATATTTGGAAGCACATAGAGGGCTATGGTGAAAAGGGAAATATCTTCGGTTCCAAGCCGGAAAGAAACTTTCTGAGAAACTGCTCTGTGTTCTGTTAATTCATCTCACAGAGTTACATCTTTCCGTTCAAGAAGCCTTTCGCTAAGGCTGTTCTTGTGGAATTGGCAAAGGGATATTTGGAAGCCCATAGAGGGCTATGGTGAAAAAGGAAATATCTTCCGTTCCAAACTGGAAAGAAGCTTTCTGAGAAACTGCTCTGTGTTCTGTTAATTCATCTCACAGATTTACATCTTTCCCTTCAAGAAGCTTTTCGCTAAGGCTGTTCTTGTGGAATATGGCAAAGGGATATTTGGAAGCCCATAGACGGCTATGGTGAAAAAGGTAATATCTTCCGTTCAAAACTGGAAAGAAGCTTTCTGAGAAACTGCTCTGTGTTCTGTTAATTCATCTCACAGAGTTACATCTTTCCCTTCAAGAAGCCTTTCGCTAAGGCTGTTCTTGTGGAATTGGCAAAGGGATATTTGGAAGCCCATAGAGGGCTGTGGTGAAAAAGAAAATATCTTCCGTTCAAAAACGGAAAGAAGCTTTCTGGGAAACTGCTCTGTTTTCTGTTTATTCATTTCACAGAGTTACATCTTTCCCTTCAAGAAGCCTTTCGCTAAGGCTGATCTTGTGATATTTGCAAAGGGATTTTGGAAGCCCATAGAGGGCTATGGTGAAAAAGGAAATATCTTCCGTTCAAAACTGGAAAGAAACTTTCTGAGAAACTGCTCTGTGTTCTATTAATTCATCTCACAGAGTTACATCTTTCCCTTCAAGAAGCCTTTCGCTAAGGCTGTTCTTGTGGAATTGGCAAAGGGTTATTTTGAAGCCCATAGAGGGCTATGGTGAAAAAGGAAATATCTTCCGTTGAAAACTGGAAAGAAGCTTTCTGAGAAACTGCTCTGTGTTCTGTTAATTCATCTCACAGAGTTATATCTTTCCCTTCAAGTATCCTTTCGCTAAGGCTGTTCTTGTGGAATTGGCAAAGGGTTATTTGGAAGCCCATAGACCGCTACGGTGACAAAGGAAATATCTTCCATTCAAAACTGGAAAGAAGCTTTCTGAGAAACTGCTCTGTGTTCTGTTAATTCATCTCACAGAGTTACATGTTTCCCTTCAAGAAGCCTTTCGCTAAGGCTGTTCTTGTGGAATTGGCAAACAGATATTGGGAAGCCCGTAGAGGGCTATGGTGAAAAAGGAAATATATTCCGTTGTAAACTGGAATGAAGCTTTCTGAGAAACTGCTCTGTGTTCTGTTAATTCATGTCACAGAGTTACATCTTTCCCTTCAAAAGCCTTTCGCTAAGGCTGTTCTTGTGGAATTGGCAAAGAGATATTTGGAAGCCCATAGAGGGCTATGGTGAAAAAGGAAATATCTTCCGTTGAAAACTGGAAAGAAGCTTTCTGAGAAACTGCTCTGTGTTCTGTTAATTCATCTCACAGAGTTACATCTTTCCCTTCAAGAAGCCTCTCGCTAAGGCTGTTCTTGTGGAATTGGCAAAGGGATATTTGGAAGCACATAGAGGGCTATGGTGAAAAGGGAAATATCTTCGGTTCCAAGCTGGAAAGAAGCTTTCTGAGAAACTGCTCTGTGTTCTGTTAATTCATCTCACAGAGTTACATCTTTCCGTTCAAGAAGCCTTTCGCTAAGGCTGTTCTTGTGGAATTGGCAAAGGGATATTCGGAAGCCCATAGAGGGCTATGGTGAAAAAGGAAATATCTTCCGTTCCAAACTGGAAAGAAGCTTTCTGAGAAACTGCTCTGTGTTCTGTTAATTCATCTCACAGATTTACATCTTTCCCTTCCAGAAGCCTTTCGCTAAGGCTGTTCTTGTGGAATATGGCAAAGGGATATTTGGAAGCCCATAGACGGCTATGGTGAAAAAGGAAATATCTTCCGTTCAAAACTGGAAAGAAGCTTTCTGAGAAACTGCTCTGTGTTCTGTTAATTCATGTCACAGAGTTACATCTTTCCCTTCAAGAAGCCTTTCGCTAAGGCTGTTCTTGTGGAATTGGCAAAGGGATATTTGGAAGCCAATAGAGGGCTATGGTGAAAAACGAAATATCTTCTGTTCAAAACTGGAAAGAAGCTTTCTGAGAAACTGCTCTGTGTTCTGTTAATTCATCTCACAGAGTTACATCTTTCCCTTCAAGAATCGTTTTGCTAAGGCTGTTCTTGTGGAATTGGCAAAGGGATATTTGGAAGCCAATAGAGGGCTATGGTGAAAAAGAAAATATCTTCCGTTCAAAACTGGAAAGAAGCTTTCTGGGAAACTTCTCTGTGTTCTGTTAGTTCATCTCACAGAGTTGCATCTCTCCCTTCAAGAAGCTTTTCGCTAAGGCTGTTCTTGTGGAATTGGCAAAGGGATATTTGGAAGCCCAAAGAGGGCTATGGTGAAAAAGGAAATATCTTCCATTAAAAACTGGAAGAAGCTTTCTGAGAAACTGCTCTGTGTTCTGTTAATTCATCTCACAGTGTTACATCTTTCCCTTCAAGAAGTCTTTCGCTAAGGCTGTTCTTGTGGAATTGGCAAAGGGATATTTGGAAGCCCATAGAGGGCTATGGTGAAAAAGGAAATATCTTCCGTTCAAAACTGGAAAGAAGCTTTCTGAGAAACTGCTCTGTGTTCTGTTAATTCATCTCACAGAGTTACATCTTTCCCTTCAAGAAACCTTTCGCTAAGGCTGTTCTTGTGGAATTGGCAAAGGGATATTTGGAAGCCCATAGTGGGCTATGGTGAAAAAGGAAATATCTTCCGTTCCAAACTGGAAAGAAGCTTCCTGAGAAACTGCTCTGTGTTCTGTTAATTCATCTCAGAGAGTTACATCTTTCCCTTCAAGAAGCCTTTCGCTAAGGCTGTTCTTGTGGAATTGGCAAAGGGATATTTGGAAGCCCATAGAGGGCTATGGTGAAAAATTAAATATCTTCCGTTCCAAACTGGAAAGAAGCTTTCTGAGAAACTGCTCTGTGTTCTGTTAATTCATCTCACAGAGTTACATCTTTCCCTTCAAGAAGCCTTTCGCTAAGGCTGTTCTAGTGGAATTGGCAAAGGGATATTTGGAAGCCCATAGAGGGTTATGGTGAAAAAGGAAATATCTTCCGTTCCAAACTGGAAAGAAGCTTTCTGAGAAACTGCTCTGTGTTCTGTTAATTCAACTCACAGAGTTACATCTTTGCCTTCAGAAGCCTTTCGCTAAGGCTGTTCTTGTGGAATTGGCAAAGGGATATTTGGAAGCCCATAGAGGACTATGGTGAAAAAGGTAATATCTTCCGTTCAAAACTGGAAAGAAGCTTTCTGAGAAACTGCTCTGTGTTCTGTTAATTCATCTCATAGAGTTACATCTTTAACTTCAAGAAGCCTTTCGCTAAGGCTGTTCTTGTGGAATTGGCAAAGGGATATTTGGAAGCCCATAGAGGGCTGTGGTGAAAAAGAAAATATCTTCCGTTCAAAAATGGAAAGAAGCTTTCTGGGAAACTGCTCTGTTTTCTGTTAATTCATTTCACAGAGTTACATCTTTCCCTTCAAGAAGCCTTTCGCTAAGGCTGTTCTTGTGAAATTTGCAAAGGGATTTTTAAAGCCCATAGAGGGCTATGGTGAAAAAGGAAATATCTTCAGTTCAAAACTGGAAGGAAACTTTCTGAGAAACTGCTCTGTGTTCTATTAATTCATCTCACAGAGTTACATCTTTCCCTTCAAGAAGCCTTTCGCTAAGGCTCTTCTTGTGGAATTGGCTAAGGGTTATTTGGAAGCCCATAGAGGGCTATGGTGAAAAAGGAAATATCTTCCGTTGAAAACTGGAAAGAAGCTTTCTGAGAAACTGCTCTGTGTTCTGTTAATTCATCTCACACAGTTACATCTTTCCCTTCAAGAAGCCTTTCGCTAAGGCTGTTCTTGTGGAATTGTCAAAGGGACATTTGGAAGCCCATAGACGGCTATGGTGAAAAAGGAAATATCTTCCGTTCAAAACTGGAAAGAAGCTTTCTGAGAAACTGCTCTGTGTTCTGTTAATTCCTCTCACAGAGTTACATCTTTCCCTTCAAGAAGCCTTTCGCAAAGGCTGTTCTTGTGGAATTGGCAAAGGGATATTTGGAAGCCCATAGAGGGCTACGGTGAAAAAGGAAATATCTACCGTTCAAAACTGGAAAGAAGCTTTCTGAGAAACTGCTCTGTGTTCTGTTAATTCATCTCACAGAGTTACATCTTTCCCTTCAAGAAGCCTTTCGCTAAGGCTGTTCTTGTGGAATTGGCAAAGGGATATTTGGAAGCCCGTAGAGGGCTAAGGTGAAAAAGGAAATATCTTCCGTTCAAAACTGGAAAGAAGCTTTCTGAGATACTGCTCTGTGTTCTGTTAATTAATCTCACAGAGTTACATCTTTCCCTTCAAGAAGCCTTTCGCTAAGGCTGTTCTTGTGGAATTGGCAAAGGGGTATTTGGAAGCCCTTAGAGGGCTATGGTGAAAAAGGAAATATCTTCCGTTCCAAACTGGAAAGAAGCTTTTTGAGAAACTGCTCTGTGTTCCGTTAATTCATCTCACAGAGTTACATCTTTCCCTTCAAGAAGCCTTTCTCTAAGGCTGTTCTTGTGGAATTGGCAAAGGGATATTGGGAAGCCCATAGATGGCTATGTTGAAAAAGGAAATATCTTCCGTTCAAAACTGGAAAGAAACTTTCTGAGAAACTGCTCTGTGTTCTGTTAATTCATCTCACAGAGTTACATCTTTCCCTTCAAGAAGCCTCTCGCTAAGGCTGTTCTTGTGGAATTGGCAAAGGGATATTTGGAAGCACATAGAGGGCTATGGTGAAAAGGGAAATATCTTCAGTTCCAAGCTGGAAAGAAGCTTTCTGAGAAACTGCTCTGTGTTCTGTTAATTCATCTCACAGAGTTACATCTTTCCGTTCAAGAAGCCTTTCGCTAAGGCTGTTCTTGTGGAATTGGCAAAGGGATATTTGGAAGCCCATAGAGGGCTATGGTGAAAAAGGAAATATCTTCCGTTCCAAACTGGAAAGAAGCTTTCTGAGAAACTGCTCTGTGTTCTGTTAATTCATCTCACAGATTTACATCTTTCCCTTCAAGAAGCCTTTCGCTAAGGCTGTTCTTGTGGAATATGGCAAAGGGATATTTGGAAGCCCATAGACGGCAATGGTGAAAAAGGTAATATCTTCCGTTCAAAACTGGAAAGAAGCTTTCTGAGAAACTGCTCTGTGTTCTGTTAATTCATCTCACAGAGTTACATCTTTCCCTTCAAGAAGCCTTTCGCTAAGGCTGTTCTTGTGGAATTGGCAAAGGGATATTTGGAAGCCCATAGAGGGCTGTGGTGAAAAAGAAAATATCTTCCGTTCAAAAACGGAAAGAAGCTTTCTGAGAAACTGCTCTGTGTTCTGTTAATTCATCTCACAGAGTTACATGTTTCCCTTCAAGAAGCCTTTCGCTAAGGCTGTTCTTGTGGAATTCGCAAAGGGATATTTGGATGCCCATAGAGGGTTACGGTGAAAATGGAAATATCTTTCGTTCGAAACTGGAAAGAAGCTTTCTGAGAAACTGCTCTGTGTTCTGTTAATTCATCTCACAGAGTTACATCTTTCCCTTCAAGAAGCCTTTCGCTAAGGCTGTTCTTGTGGAATTGGCAAAGGGATATTTGGAAGCCCATAGAGGGCTACTGTGAAAAAGGAAATATCTTCCGTTCAAAATTGGAAAGAAGCTTTCTGAGAAACTGCTCTGTGTTCTGTTAATTCATCTCACAGAGTTACATCTTTTCCTTCAAGAAGCCTTTCGCTAAGGCTGTTCTTGTGGAATTGGCAAACAGATATTGGGAAGCCCGTAGAGGGCTATGGTGAAAAAGGAAATATATTCCGTTGTAAACTGGAAAGAAGCTTTCTGAGAAACTGCTCTGTGTTCTGTTAATTCATGTCACAGAGTTACATCTTTCCCTTCAAGAAGCCTTTCGCTAAGGCTGTTCTTGTGGAATTGGCAAAGAGATATTTGGAAGCCCATAGAGGGCTATGGTGAAAAAGGAAATATCTTCCGTTGAAAACTGGAAAGAAGCTTTCTGAGAAACTGCTCTGTGTTCTGTTAATTCATCTCACAGAGTTACATCTTTCCCTTCAAGAAGCCTTTCGCTAAGGCTGTTCTTGTGGAATTGGCAAAGAGATATTTGGAAGCCCATAGAGGGCTATGATGAAAAAGGAAATATCTTCCGTTCAAAACTGGAAAGAAGCTTTCTGAGAAACTGCTCTGTGTTCTCTTAATTCATTTCACAGAGTTATATCTTTCCCCTCAAGAAGCCTTTGGCTAAGGCTGTTCTTGTGAAATTTGCCAAGGGATTTTTAAAGCCCATAGAGGGCTATGGTGAAAAAGGAAATATCTTCCGTTCAAAACTGGAAAGAAACTTTCTGAGAAACTGCTCTGTGTTCCATTAATTCATCTCACAGAGTTACATCTTTCCCTTCAAGAAGCCTTTCGCTAAGGCTCTTCTTGTGGAATTGGCAAAGGGTTATTTGGAAGCCCATAGAGGGCTATGGTGAAAAAGGAAATATCTTCCGTTGAAAACTGGAAAGAAGCTTTCTGAGAAACTGCTCTGTGTTCTGTTAATTCATCTCACACAGTTACATCTTTCCCTTCAAGAAGCCTTTCGCTAAGGCTGTTCTTGTGGAATTGGCAAAGGGATATTTGGAAGCCCATAGACGGCTATGGTGAAAAAGGAAATATCTTCCGTTCAAAACTGGAAAGAAGCTTTCTGAGAAACTGCTCTGTGTTCTGTTAATTCCTCTCACAGAGTTACATCTTTCCCTTCAAGAAGCCTTTCGCTAAGGCTGTTCTTGTGGAATTGGCAAAGGGATATTTGGAAGCCCATAGAGGGCTACGGTGAAAAAGGAAATATCTACCGTTCAAAACTGGAAAGAAGCTTTCTGAGAAACTGCCCTGTGTTCTATTAATTCATCTCACAGAGTTACATCTTTCTCTTCAAGGAGCCTTTCGCTAAGGCTGTTCTTGTGGAATTTGCAAAGGGATATTTGGAAGCCCATAGAGGGCTAAGGTGAAAAAGGAAATATCTTCCGTTCAAAACTGGAAAGAAGCTTTCTGAGATACTGCTCTGGGTTCTGTTAATTCATCTCACAGAGTTACATCTTTCCCTTCAAGAAGCCTTTCGCTAAGGCTGTTCTTGTGGAACTGGCAAAGGGGTATTTGGAAGCCCTTAGAGGGCTATGGCGAAAAAGGAAATATCTTCCGTTCCAAACTGGAAAGAAGCTTTTTGAGAAACTGCTCTGTGTTCTGTTAATTCATCTCACAGAGTTACATCTTTCCCTTCTAGAAGCCTCTCGCTAAGGCTGTTCTTGTGGAATTGGCAAAGGGATATTTGGAAGCACATAGAGGGCTATGGTGAAAAGGGAAATATCTTCGGTTCCAAGCTGGAAAGAAGCTTTCTGAGAACCTGCTCTGTGTTCTGTTAATTCATCTCACAGAGTTACATCTTTCCGTTCAAGAAGCCTTTCGCTAAGGCTGTTCTTGTGGAATTGGCAAAGGGATATTTGGAAGCCCATAGAGGGCTATGGTGAAAAAGGAAATATCTTCCGTTCCAAACTGGAAAGAAGCTTTCTGAGAAACTGCTCTGTGTTCTGGTAATTCATCTCACAGATTTACATCTTTCCCTTCAAGAAGCCTTTCGCTAAGGCTGTTCTTGTGGAATCTGCAAAGGGATTTTGGAAGCCCATAGAGGGCTATGGTGAAAAAGGAAATATCTTCCGTTCAAAACTGGAAAGAAACTTTCTGAGAAACTGCTCTCTGTTCTATTAATTCATCTCACAGAGTTACATCTTTCCCTTCAAGAAGCCTTTCGCTAAGGCTGTTCTTGTGGAATTGGCAAAGGGTTATTTTGAAGCCCATAGAGGGCTATGGTGAAAAAGGAAATATCTTCCGTTGAAAACAGGAAAGAAGCTTTCTGAGAAACTGCTCTGTGTTCTGTTAATTCATCTCACAGAGTTATATCTTTCCCTTCAAGTATCCTTTCGCTAAGGCTGTTCTTGTGGAATTGGCAAAGGGTTATTTGGAAGCCCATAGACCGCTACGGTGACAAAGGAAATATCTTCCATTCAAAACTGGAAAGAAGCTTTCTGAGAAACTGCTCTGTGTTCTGTTAATTCATCTCACAGAGTTACATCTTTCCCTTCAAGAAGCCTTTCGCTAAGGCTGTTCTTGTGGAATTCGCAAAGGGATATTTGGATGCCCATAGAGGGTTACGGTGAAAATGGAAATATCTTCCATTCCAAACTGGAAAGAAGCTTTCTGAGAAACTGCTCTGTGTTCTGTTAATTCATCTCACAGAGTTACATCTTTCCCTTCAAGAAGCCTTTCGCTAAGGCTCTTCTTGTGGAATTGGCAAAGGGATATTTGGAAGCCCATAGAGGGCTACTGTGAAAAAGGAAATATCTTCCGTTCAAAACTGGAAAGAAGCTTTCTGAGATACTGCTCTGTGTTCTGTTAATTAATCTCACAGAGTTACATCTTTCCCTTCAAGAAGCCTTTCGCTAAGGCTGTTCTTGTGGAATTGGCAAAGGGGTATTTGGAAGCCCTTAGAGGGCTATGGTGAAAAAGGAAATATCTTCCGTTCAAAACTGGAAAGAAGCTTTTTGAGAAACTGCTCTGTGTTCCGTTAATTCATCTCACAGAGTTACATCTTTCCCTTCAAGAAGCCTTTCGCTAAGGCTGTTCTTGTGGAATTGGCAAAGGGATATTGGGAAGCCCATAGATGGCTATGTTGAAAAAGGAAATATCTTCCGTTCAAAACTGGAAAGAAACTTTCTGAGAAACTGCTCTGTGTTCTGTTAATTCATCTCACAGAGTTACATCTTTCCCTTCAAGAAGCCTCTCGCTAAGGCTGTTCTTGTGGAATTGGCAAAGGGATATTTGGAAGCACATAGAGGGCTATGGTGAAAAGGGAAATATCTTCAGTTCCAAGCTGGAAAGAAGCTTTCTGAGAAACTGCTCTGTGTTCTGTTAATTCATCTCACAGAGTTACATCTTTCCGTTCAAGAAGCCTTTCGCTAAGGCTGTTCTTGTGGAATTGGCAAAGGGATATTTGGAAGCCCATAGAGGGCTATGGTGAAAAAGGAAATATCTTCCGTTCCAAACTGGAAAGAAGCTTTCTGAGAAACTGCTCTGTGTTCTGTTAATTCATCTCACAGATTTACATCTTTCCCTTCAAGAAGCCTTTCGCTAAGGCTGTTCTTGTGGAATATGGCAAAGGGATATTTGGAAGCCCTTAGACGGCAATGGTGAAAAAGGTAATATCTTCCGTTCAAAACTGGAAAGAAGCTTTCTGAGAAACTGCTCTGTGTTCTGTTAATTCATCTCACAGAGTTACATCTTTCCCTTCAAGAAGCCTTTCGCTAAGGCTGTTCTTGTGGAATTGGCAAAGGGATATTTGGAAGCCCATAGAGGGCTGTGGTGAAAAAGAAAATATCTTCCGTTCAAAAACGGAAAGAAGCTTTCTGAGAAACTGCTCTGTGTTCTGTTAATTCATCTCACAGAGTTACATGTTTCCCTTCAAGAAGCCTTTCGCTAAGGCTGTTCTTGTGGAATTCGCAAAGGGATATTTGGATGCCCATAGAGGGTTACGGTGAAAATGGAAATATCTTTCGTTCGAAACTGGAAAGAAGCTTTCTGAGAAACTGCTCTGTGTTCTGTTAATTCATCTCACAGAGTTACATCTTTCCCTTCAAGAAGCCTTTCGCTAAGGCTGTTCTTGTGGAATTGGCAAAGGGATATTTGGAAGCCCATAGAGGGCTACTGTGAAAAAGGAAATATCTTCCGTTCAAAATTGGAAAGAAGCTTTCTGAGAAACTGCTCTGTGTTCTGTTAATTCATCTCACAGAGTTACATCTTTTCCTTCAAGAAGCCTTTCGCTAAGGCTGTTCTTGTGGAATTGGCAAACAGATATTGGGAAGCCCGTAGAGGGCTATGGTGAAAAAGGAAATATATTCCGTTGTAAACTGGAAAGAAGCTTTCTGAGAAACTGCTCTGTGTTCTGTTAATTCATGTCACAGAGTTACATCTTTCCCTTCAAGAAGCCTTTCGCTAAGGCTGTTCTTGTGGAATTGGCAAAGAGATATTTGGAAGCCCATAGAGGGCTATGGTGAAAAAGGAAATATCTTCCGTTGAAAACTGGAAAGAAGCTTTCTGAGAAACTGCTCTGTGTTCTGTTAATTCATCTCACAGAGTTACATCTTTCCCTTCAAGAAGCCTTTCGCTAAGGCTGTTCTTGTGGAATTGGCAAAGAGATATTTGGAAGCCCATAGAGGGCTATGATGAAAAAGGAAATATCTTCCGTTCAAAACTGGAAAGAAGCTTTCTGAGAAACTGCTCTGTGTTCTCTTAATTCATTTCACAGAGTTATATCTTTCCCCTCAAGAAGCCTTTGGCTAAGGCTGTTCTTGTGAAATTTGCCAAGGGATTTTTAAAGCCCATAGAGGGCTATGGTGAAAAAGGAAATATCTTCCGTTCAAAACTGGAAAGAAACTTTCTGAGAAACTGCTCTGTGTTCCATTAATTCATCTCACAGAGTTACATCTTTCCCTTCAAGAAGCCTTTCGCTAAGGCTCTTCTTGTGGAATTGGCAAAGGGTTATTTGGAAGCCCATAGAGGGCTATGGTGAAAAAGGAAATATCTTCCGTTGAAAACTGGAAAGAAGCTTTCTGAGAAACTGCTCTGTGTTCTGTTAATTCATCTCACACAGTTACATCTTTCCCTTCAAGAAGCCTTTCGCTAAGGCTGTTCTTGTGGAATTGGCAAAGGGATATTTGGAAGCCCATAGACGGCTATGGTGAAAAAGGAAATATCTTCCGTTCAAAACTGGAAAGAAGCTTTCTGAGAAACTGCTCTGTGTTCTGTTAATTCCTCTCACAGAGTTACATCTTTCCCTTCAAGAAGCCTTTCGCTAAGGCTGTTCTTGTGGAATTGGCAAAGGGATATTTGGAAGCCCATAGAGGGCTACGGTGAAAAAGGAAATATCTACCGTTCAAAACTGGAAAGAAGCTTTCTGAGAAACTGCCCTGTGTTCTATTAATTCATCTCACAGAGTTACATCTTTCTCTTCAAGGAGCCTTTCGCTAAGGCTGTTCTTGTGGAATTTGCAAAGGGATATTTGGAAGCCCATAGAGGGCTAAGGTGAAAAAGGAAATATCTTCCGTTCAAAACTGGAAAGAAGCTTTCTGAGATACTGCTCTGGGTTCTGTTAATTAATCTCACAGAGTTACATCTTTCCCTTCAAGAAGCCTTTCGCTAAGGCTGTTCTTGTGGAATTGGCAAAGGGGTATTTGGAAGCCCTTAGAGGGCTATGGCGAAAAAGGAAATATCTTCCGTTCCAAACTGGAAAGAAGCTTTTTGAGAAACTGCTCTGTGTTCTGTTAATTCATCTCACAGAGTTACATCTTTCCCTTCAAGAAGCCTCTCGCTGAGGCTGTTCTTGTGGAATTGGCAAAGGGATATTTGGAAGCACATAGAGGGCTATGGTGAAAAGGGAAATATCTTCGGTTCCAAGCTGGAAAGAAGCTTTCTGAGAACCTGCTCTGTGTTCTGTTAATTCATCTCACAGAGTTACATCTTTCCGTTCAAGAAGCCTTTCGCTAAGGCTGTTCTTGTGGAATTGGCAAAGGGATATTTGGAAGCCCATAGAGGGCTATGGTGAAAAAGGAAATATCTTCCGTTCCAAACTGGAAAGAAGCTTTCTGAGAAACTGCTCTGTGTTCTGTTAATTCATCTCACAGATTTACATCTTTCCCTTCAAGAAGCCTTTCGCTAAGGCTGTTCTTGTGGAATTCGCAAAGGGATATTTGGATGCCCATAGAGGGTTACGGTGAAAATGGAAATATCTTCCGTTCCAAACTGGAAAGAAGCTTTCTGAGAAACTGCTCTGTGTTCTGTTAATTCATCTCACAGAGTTACATCTTTCCCTTCAAGAAGCCTTTCGCTAAGGCTCTTCTTGTGGAATTGGCAAAGGGATATTTGGAAGCCCATAGAGGGCTATGATGAAAAAGGAAATATCTTCCGTTCAAAACTGGAAAGAAGCTTTCTGAGAAACTGCTCTGTGTTCTCTTAATTCATTTCACAGAGTTATATCTTTCCCCTCAAGAAGCCTTTGGCTAAGGCTGTTCTTGTGGAACTGGCAAAGGGATATTTGGAAGCCCATAGAGGGCTATGGTGAAAAAGGAAATATCTTCCGTTCAAAACTGGAAAGAAGCTTTCTGAGATACTGCTGTGTGTTCTGTTAATTCATGTCACAGAGTTACATCTTTCCCTACAAGAAGCCTTTCGCTAAGGCTGTTTTTTTGGAATTGGAAAAGGGATATTTGGAAGCCCAGAGAGGGCTCTGGTGAAAAAGGAAATATCTTCCGTTCAAAACTGGAAAGAAGCTTTCAGAGAAACTGCTCTGTGTTCTGTTAATTCATCTCACAGTGTTACATCTTTCCCTTCAAGAAGCCTTTCGCTAAGGCTGTTCTTGTCGAATTGGCAAAGGGATATTTGGAAGCCCATAGAGGGCTATGGTGAAAAAGGAAATATCTTCCGTTCCAAACTGGAAAGAAGCTTTCTGAGAAACTGCTCATGTTCTGTTAATTCATCTGACACAGTTACATCTTTCCCTACAAGAAGCCTTTTTCTAAGGCTGTTCTTGTGGAATTGGCAAATGGATATTTGGAAGCCCATAAAGGGCTATGGTGAAAAATGAAATATCTTCGGTTCAAAACTGGAAAGAAGCTTTCTGAGAAACAGCTCTGTGTTCTGTTAATTCATCTCACAGAGTTACATCTTTCCCTTCAAGAAGCCTTTCGCTAAGGCTGTTCTTGTGGAATTGGCAAAGGGATATTTGGAAGCCCTTAGAGGGCTACGGTGAAAAACGAAATAACTTCCGTTCAAAACTGGAAAGACGCGTTCTGAGAAACTGCTATGTGTTCTGCTAATTCATCTCACAGAGTTACATCTTTCCCTTCAAGAAGCCTTTCGCTAAGGCTGTTCTTGTGGAATTGGCAAAGGGATATTTGGAAGCCCATAGAGGGCTAAGGTGAAAAAGAAAATATCTTCCGTTCAAAACTGGAAAGAAGCTTTCTGGGAAACTGCTCTGTGTTCTGTTAATTCATCTCACAGAGTTACATCTTTCCCTTCAAGAAGCCTTTCGCTAAGGCTGTTCTTGTGGAATTGGCAAAGGGGTATTTTGAAGCCCATAGAGGCCTATGGTGAAAAAGGAAATATCTTCTGCTGAAAACTGGAAAGAAGCTTTCTGAGAAACTGCTCTGTGTTCTCTTAATTCATCTCACAGAGTTACATCTCTCCCTTCAAGAAACCTTTCGCTAAGGCTGTTCTTGTGGAATTGGCAAAGGGATATTTGGAAGCCCCCAGAGGGCTATGGTGAAAAAGGAAATATCTTCCGTTCAACACTGGAAAGAAGCTTTCTGAGAAACTGCTCTGTGTTCTGTTAATTCATCTGACAGAGTTACATCTTTCCCTTCAAGAAGCCTTTCGCTAAGGCTGTTCTTGTGGAATTGGCAAAGGGATATTTGAAAGCCCATAGAGGGCTATGGTGAAAAAGGAAATATCTTCCGTTCCAAACTGGAAAGAAGCTTTCTGAGAAACTGCTCTGTGTTCTGTTAATTCATCTCACAGAGTTACATCTTTCCCTTCAAGAAGCCTTTCGCTACGGCTGTTCTTGAGGAATTGGCAAAGGGATATTTGGAAGACCAGAGAGGGCTATGGTGAACAAGGAAATATCTTCCGTTCCAAACTGGAAAGAAGCTTTCTGAGAAACTGCTCTGTGTTCTGTTAATTCATGTCACAGAGTTACATCTTTCCCTTCAAGAAGCCTTTCGCTAAGGCTGTTCTTGTGGAATTGGCAAAGGGTTATTTGGAAGCCCATAGAGGGCTACGGTGAAAAAGGAAATATCTTCCGTTGAAAACTGGAAAGAAGCTTTCTGAGAAACTGCTCTGTGTTGTGTTAATTCATGTCACAGAGTTACATCTTTCCCTTCAAGAAGCCTTTCGCTAAGGCTGTTCTTTTGGAATTGGCAAAGGGATATTTGGAAGCCCATAGAGGGCTATGGTGAAAAATGAAATATCTTCCGTTCAAAACTGGAAAGAAGCTTTCTGAGAAACTGCTCTGTGTTCTGTTAATTCATCTCACAGAGTTACATCTTTCCCTTGAAGAAGCCTTTCGCTAAGGCTGTTCTTGTGGAATTGGCAAAGGGATATTTGGAAGCCCATAGAGGGCTATGGTGAAAAAGGAAATATCTTCCTTTCAAAACTGGATAAAAGCTTTCTGAGAAACTGCTCCGTGTTCTCTTAATTCATCTCACAGAGTTACATCTTTCCCTTCAAGAAGCCTTTCGCTAAGGCTGTTCTTGTGGAATTGGCAAAGGGATATTTGGAAGCCCGTAGAGGGCTATGGTGAAAAAGGAAATATCTTCCGTTGAAAACTGGAAGGAAGCTTTCTGAGAAACTGCTCTGTGTTCTGTTAATTCATCTCACAGAGTTACATGTTTCCCTTTAAGAAGCCTTTCGCTAAGGCTGTTCTTGTGGAATTGGCAAAGGGATATTTTGAAGCCCATAGAGGGCTATGGTGAAAAAGGAAATATCTTCCGTTCAAAACTGGAAAGAAGCTTTCTGAGAAACTGCTCTGTGTTCTGTTAATCCATCTCACAGAGTTACATCTTTCCCTTCAAGAAGCCTTTCGCTAAGGCTGTTCTTGTGGAATTGGCAAAGGGATATTTGGAAGCCCAGAGAGGGCTATGGTGAAAAAGGAAATATCTTCCGTTCCAAACTGGAAAGAAGCTTTCTGAGAAACTGCTCTGTGTTCTGTTAATTCATGTCACAGAGTTACATCTTTCCCTTCAAGAAGCCTTTCGCTAAGGCTGTTCTTGTGGAATTGGCAAAGGGATATTTGGAAGCCAATAGAGGGCTATGGTGAAAAACGAAATATCTTCTGTTCAAAACTGGAAAGAAGCTTTCTGAGAAACTGCTCTGTGTTCTGTTAATTCATCTCACAGAGTTACATCTTTCCCTTCAAGAATCGTTTTGCTAAGGCTGTTCTTGTGGAATTGGCAAAGGGATATTTGGAAGCCAATAGAGGGCTATGGTGAAAAAGAAAATATCTTCCGTTCAAAACTGGAAAGAAGCTTTCTGGGAAACTTCTCTGTGTTCTGTTAGTTCATCTCACAGAGTTGCATCACTCCCATCAAGAAGCCTTTCGCTAAGGCTGTTCTTGTGAAATTGGCAAAGGGTTATTTGGAAGCCCAAAGAGGGCTATGGTGAAAAAGGAAATATCTTCCTTTGAAAACTGGAAAGAAGCTTTCGAGAAACTGTTCTGTGTTCTGTTAATTCATCTCACAGAGTTACATCTTTCCCTTCAAGAAGCCTTTCGCTAAGGCTGTTCTTGTGGAATTGGCAAAGGGATATTTGGAAGCCCATAGACGGCTACGGTGAAAAAGGAAATATTTTCCATTCAAAACTGGAAGGAAGCTTTCTGAGAAACTGCTTTGTGTTCTGTGAATTCATCTCACAGAGTTACATCTTTCCCTTCAAGAAGCCTTTCGCTAAGGCTGTTCTTGTTTAATTGGCAAAGGGATATTTGGAAGCCCATATAGGGCTATGGTGAAAAAGGAAATATCATCAGTTCAAAACTGGAAAGAAGCTTTCTGAGAAACTGCTCTGTGTTCTGTTAATTCATCTCACAGAGTTACATCTTTCCCTTCAAGAAGCCTTTCGATAAGGCTGTTCTTGTGGAATTGGCAAAGGGATATTTGGAAGCCCATAGAGGGCTATGGTGAAAAACGAAATATCTTCCGTTCAAAACTGGAAAGAAGCTTTCTGATAAACTGCTCTGTGTTCTGTTAATTCATATCACAGTGTCACATCTTTCCCTTCAAGAAGCCTTTCGCTAAGGCTGTTCTTGTGGAATTGGCAAAGGGATATTTGGAAGCACATAGAGGGCTATGCTGATAAGGGAAATATCTTCCGTTCCAAACTGGAAAGAAGCTTTCTGAGAAACTGCTCTGTGTTCTGTTAATTCATCTCACAGAGTTACATCTTTCCGTTCAAGAAGCCTTTCGCTAAGGCTGTTCTTGTGGAATTGGCAAAGGGATATTTGGAAGCCCATAGAGGGCTATGGTGAAAAAGGAAATATATTCCGTTCCAAACTGGAAAGAAGCTTTCTGGGAAACTGCTCTGTGTTCTGTTAGTTCATCTCACAGAGTTGCATCTCTCCCTTCAAGAAGCCTTTCGCTAAGGCTGTTCTTGTGAAATTGGCAAAGGGATATTTGGAAGCCCAAAGAGGGCTATGGTGAAAAAGGAAATATCTTCCTTTGAAAACTGGGAAGAAGCTTTCGAGAAACTGTTCTGTGTTCTGTTAATTCATCTCACAGAGTTACATCTTTCCCTTCAAGAAGCCTTTCGCTAAGGCTGTTCTTGTGGAATTGGCAAAGGGATATTTGGAAGCCCATAGACGGCTACGGTGACAAAGGAAATATTTTCCATTTAAAACTGGAAGGAAGCTTTCTGAGAAACTGCTTTGTGTTCTGTGAATTCATCTCACAGAGTTACATCTTTCCCTTCAAGAAGCCTTTCGCTAAGGCTGTTCTTGTTTAATTGGCAAAGGGATATTTGGAAGCCCATAGAGGGCTATGGTGAAAAAGGAAATATCTTCCGTTCCAAACTGGAAAGAAGCTTTCTGAGAAACTGCTCTGTGTTCTGTTAATTCATCTCACAGAGTTACATCTTTCCCTTCAAGAAGCCTTTCGCTACGTCTGTTCTTGTGGAATTGGCAAAGGGATATTTGGAAGCCCATAGAGGGCTATGGTGAAAAGGAAAATATCTTCCGTTCAAAACTGGAAAGAAGCTTTCTGAGAAACTGCTCTGTGTTCTGTTAATTCAGGTCACAGAGTTACATCTTTCCCTTCAAGAAGCCTTTCGCTAAGGCTGTTCTTGTGGAATTGGCAAAGAGATATTTGGAAGCCCATAGAGGGCTATGGTGAAAAAGGAAATATCTTCCGTTGAAAACTGGAAAGAAGCTTTCTGAGAAACTGCTCTGTGTTCTGTTAATTCATCTCACAGAGTTACATCTTTCCCTTCAAGAAGCCTTTCGCTAAGGCTGTTCTTGTGGAATTGGCAAAGGGATATTTGGAAGCCCATAGAGGGCTATGATGAAAAAGGAAATATCTTCCGTTCAAAACTGGAAAGAAACTTTCTGAGAAACTGCTCTGTGTTCTCTTAATTCATTTCACAGAGTTATATCTTTCCCCTCAAGAAGCCTTTGGCTAAGGCTGTTCTTGTGGAACTGGCAAAGGGATATTTGGAAGCCCATAGAGGGCTATGGTGAAAAAGGAAATATCTTCCGTTCAAAACTGGAAAGAAGCTTTCTGAGAAACTGCTGTGTGTTCTCTTAATTCATGTCACAGAGTTACATCTTTCCCTACAAGAAGCCTTTCGCTAAGGCTGTTTTTTTGGAATTGGAAAAGGGATATTTGGAAGCCCAGAGAGGGCTCTGGTGAAAAAGGAAATATCTTCCGTTCAAAACTGGAAAGAAGCTTTCAGAGAAACTGCTCTGTGTTCTGTTAATTCATCTCACAGTGTTACATCTTTCCCTTCAAGAAGCCTTTCGCTAAGGCTGTTCTTGTCGAATTGGCAAAGGGATATTTGGAAGCCCATAGAGGGCTATGGTGAAAAAGGAAATATCTTCCGTTCAAAACTGGAAAGAAGCTTTCTGAGAAACTGCTCTGTGTTCTGTTAATTCATCTCACACAGTTACATCTTTCCCTACAAGAAGCCTTTTTCTAAGGCTGTTCTTGTGGAATTGGCAAATGGATATTTGGTAGCCCATAAAGGGCTATGGTGAATAACGAAATATCTTCCGTTCAAAACTGTAAAGAAGCTTTCTGAGAAACTGCTCTGTGTTCTGTTAATTCATGTCACAGAGTTACATCTTTCCCTTCAAGAAGCCTTTCGCTAAGGCTGTTCTTGTGGAATTGGCAAAGGGATATTTGGAAGCCCATAGAGGGCTATGGAGAAAAAGGAAATATCTTCCGTTGAAAACTGGAAAGAAGCTTTCTGAGAAACTGCTCTGTGTTCTGTTAATTCATGTCACAGAGTTACATCTTTCCCTTCAAGAAGCCTTTCCCTAAGGCTGTTCTTGTGGAATTGGCAAAGGGATATTTGGAAGCCAATAGAGGGCTATGGTGAAAAACGAAATATCTTCTGTTCAAAACTGGAAAGAAGCTCTCTGAGAAACTGCTCTGTGTTCTGTTAATTCATCTCACAGAGTTACATCTTTCCCTTCAAGAATCGTTTTGCTAAGGCTGTTTTGTGGAATTGGCAAAGGGATATTTGGAAGCCAATAGAGGGCTATGGTGAAAAAGAAAATATCTTCCGTTCAAAACTGGAAAGAAGCTTTCTGGGAAACTTCTCTGTGTTCTGTTAGTTCATCTCACAGAGTTGCATCTCTCCCATCAAGAAGCTTTTCGCTAAGGCTGTTCTTGTGAAATTGGCAAAGGGATATTTGGAAGCCCAAAGAGGGCTATGGTGAAAAAGGAATTATCTTCCTTTGAAAACTGGAAAGAAGCTTTCGAGAAACTGTTCTGTGTTCTGTTAATTCATCTCACAGAGTTACATCTTTCCCTTCAAGAAGCCTTTCGCTAAGGCTGTTCTTGTGGAATTGGCAAAGGGATATTTGGAAGCCCATAGACGGCTACGGTGAAAAAGGAAATATTTTCCATTCAAAACTGGAAGGAAGCTTTCTGAGAAACTGCTTTGTGTTCTGTGAATTCATCTCACAGAGTTACATCTTTCCCTTCAAGAAGCCTTTCGCTAAGGCTGTTCTTGTTTAATTTGCAAAGGGATATTTGGAAGCCCATAGAGGGCTATGGTGAAAAAGGAAATATCATCAGTTCAAAACTGGAAAGAAGCTTTCTGAGAAACTGCTCTGTGTTCTGTTAATTCATCTCACAGAGTTACATCTTTCCCTTCAAGAAGCCTTTCGCTAAGGCTGTTCTTGTGGAATTGGCAAAGGGATATTTGGAAGCCCATAGAGGGCTATGGTGAAAAACGAAATATCTTCCGTTCAAAACTGGAAAGAAGCTTTCTGAGAAACTGCTCTGTGTTCTGTTAATTCATCTCAGAATGTTACATCTTTCCCTTCAAGAAGCCTTTCGCTAAGGCTGTTCTTGTGGAATTGGCAAAGGGATATTTGGAAGCACATAGAGGGCTATGCTGATAAGGGAAATATCTTCCGTTCCAAACTGGAAAGAAGCTTTCTGAGAAACTGCTCTGTGTTCTGTTAATTCATCTCACAGAGTTACATCTTTCCGTTCAAGAAGCCTTTCGCTAAGGCTGTTCTTGTGGAATTGGCAAAGGGATATTTGGAAGCAAATAGAGGGCTATGGTGAAAAAGGAAATATCTTCCGTTCCAAACTGGAAAGAAGCTTTCTGAGAAACTGCTCTGTGTTCTGTTAATTCATCTCACAGAGTTACATCTTTCCCTTCAAGAAACCTTTCGCTAAGGCTGTTCTTGTGGAATTGGCAAAGGGATATTTGGAAGACCAGAGAGGGCTATGGTGAAAAAGGAAATATCTTCCGTTCCAAACTGGAAAGAAGCTTTCTGAGAAACTGCTCTGTGTTCTGTTAATTCATGTCACAGAGTTACATCTTTCCCTTCAAGAAGCCTTTCGCTAAGGCTGTTCTTGTGGAATTGGCAAAGGGTTATTTGGAAGCCCATAGAGGGCTACGGTGAAAAAGGAAATATCTTCCGTTGAAAACTGGAAAGAATCTTTCTGAGAAACTGCTCTGTGTTCTTTTAATTCATGTCACAGAGTTACATCTTTCCCTTCAAGAAGCCTTTCGCTAAGGCTGTTCTTGTGGAATTGGCAAAGGGATATTTGGAGGCCCATAGAGGGCTATGGTGAAAAATGAAATATCTTCCGTTCCAAACTGGAAAGAAGCTTTCTGAGAAACTGCTCTGTGTTCTGTTAATTCATCTCACAGAGTTACATCTTTCCTTTCAAGAAGCCTTTCGCTAAGGCTGTTATTGTGGAATTGGCAAAGGGATATTTGGAAGCCCATAGACGGCTACGGTGAAAAAGGAAATATCTTCCGTTCAAAACTGGAAAGAAGCTTTCTGAGTAACTGCTCTGTGTTCTGTTAATTCATCTCACAGAGTTACATCTTTCCCTTCAAGAAGCCTTTCGCTAAGGCTGTTCTTGTGGAATTGGCAAAGGGATATTTGGAAGCCCATAGAGGGCTATGGTGAAAAAGGAAATATCTTCCTTTCAAAACTGGAAAAAAGCTTTCTGAGAAACTGCTCTGTGTTCTGTTAATTCATCTCACAGAGTTACATCTTTCCCTTCAAGAAGCCTTTCGCTAAGGCTGTTCTTGTGGAATTGGCAAAGGGATATTTGGAAGCCCATAGAGGGCTATGGTGAAAAAGGAAATATCTTCCGTTGAAAACTGGAAAGAAGCTTTCTGAGAAACTGCTCTGTGTTCTGTTAATTCATGTCACAGAGTTACATCTTTCCCTTCCAGAAGCCTTTCGCTAAGGCTGTTCTTGTGGAATTGGCAAAGGGATATTTTGAAGCCCATAGAGGGCTATGGTGAAAAAGGAAATATCTTCCGTTCCAAACTGGAAAGAAGCTTTCTGAGAAACTGCTCTGTGTTCTGTTAATTCATGTCACAGAGTTACATCTTTCCCTTCAAGAAGCCTTTCGCTAAGGCTGTTCTTGTGGAATTGGCAAAGGGATATTTGGAAGCCCAGAGAGGGCTATGGTGAAAAAGGAAATATCTTCCGTTCCAAACTGGAAAGAAGCTTTCTGAGAAACTGCTCTGTGTTCTGTTAATTCATGTCACAGAGTTACATCTTTCCCTTCAAGAAGCCTTTCGCTAAGGCTGTTCTTGTGGAATTGGAAAAGGGATATTTGGAAGCCCATAGAGGGCTATGGTGAAAAAGGAAATATCTTCCGTTGAAAACTGGAAAGAAGCTTTCTGAGAAACTGCTCTGTGTTCTGTTAATTCATGTCACAGAGTTACATCTTTCCCTTCCAGAAGCCTTTCGCTAAGGCTGTTCTTGTGGAATTGGCAAAGGGATATTTGGAAGCCCATAGAGGGCTATGGTGAAAAAGGAAATATCTTCCGTTCAAAACTGGAAAGAAGCTTTCTGAGAAACTGCTCTGTGTTCTGTTAATTCATGTCACAGAGTTACATCTTTCCCTTCAAGAAGCCTTTCGCTAAGGCTGTTCTTGTGGAATTGGCAAAGGGATATTTGGAAGCCCAGAGAGGGCTATGGTGAAAAAGGAAATATCTTCCGTTCCAAACTGGAAAGAAGCTTTCTGAGAAACTGCTCTGTGTTCTGTTAATTCATGTCACAGAGTTACATCTTTCCCTTCCAGAAGCCTTTCGCTAAGGCTGTTCTTGTGGAATTGGCAAAGGGATATTTGGAAGCCCATAGAGGGCTATGGTGAAAAAGGAAATATCTTCCGTTGAAAACTGGAAAGAAGCTTTCTGAGAAACTGCTCTGTGTTCTGTTAATTCATGTCACAGAGTTACATCTTTCCCTTCAAGAAGCCTTTCACTAAGGCTGTTCTTGTGGAATTGGCAAAGGGATATTTGGAAGCCAATAGAGGGCTATGGTGAAAAACGAAATATCTTCTGTTCAAAACTGGAAAGAAGCTTTCTGAGAAACTGCTCTGTGTTCTGTTAATTCATCTCACAGAGTTACATCTTTGCCTTCAAGAATCGTTTTGCTAAGGCTGTTCTTGTGGAATTGGCAAAGGGATATTTGGAAGCCAATAGAGGGCTATGGTGAAAAAGAAAATATCTTCCGTTCAAAACTGGAAAGAAGCTTTCTTGGAAACTGCTCTGTGTTCTGTTAGTTCATCTCACAGAGTTGCATCTCTCCCTTCAAGAAGCCTTTCGCTAAGGCTGTTCTTGTGAAATTGGCAAAGGGATATTTGGAAGCCCAAAGAGGGCTATGGTGAAAAAGGAAATATCTTCCTTTGAAAACTGGAAAGAAGCTTTCGAGAAACTGTTCTGTGTTCTGTTAATTCATCTCACAGAGTTACATCTTTCCCTTCAAGAAGCCTTTCGCTAAGGCTGTTCTTGTGGAATTGGCAAAGGGATATTTGGAAGCCCATAGACGGCTACGGTGACAAAGGAAATATTTTCCGTTGAAAACTGGAAAGAAGCTTTCTGAGAAACTGCTCTGTGTTCTGTTAATTCATGTCACAGAGTTACATCTTTCCCTTCCAGAAGCCTTTCGCTAAGGCTGTTCTTGTGGAATTGGCAAAGGGATATTTTGAAGCCCATAGAGGGCTATGGTGAAAAAGGAAATATCTTCCGTTCCAAACTGGAAAGAAGCTTTCTGAGAAACTGCTCTGTGTTCTGTTAATTCATGTCACAGAGTTACATCTTTCCCTTCAAGAAGCCTTTCGCTAAGGCTGTTCTTGTGGAATTGGCAAAGGGATATTTGGAAGCCCAGAGAGGGCTATGGTGAAAAAGGAAATATCTTCCGTTCCAAACTGGAAAGAAGCTTTCTGAGAAACTGCTCTGTGTTCTGTTAATTCATGTCACAGAGTTACATCTTTCCCTTCAAGAAGCCTTTCGCTAAGGCTGTTCTTGTGGAATTGGAAAAGGGATATTTGGAAGCCCATAGAGGGCTATGGTGAAAAAGGAAATATCTTCCGTTGAAAACTGGAAAGAAGCTTTCTGAGAAACTGCTCTGTGTTCTGTTAATTCATGTCACAGAGTTACATCTTTCCCTTCCAGAAGCCTTTCGCTAAGGCTGTTCTTGTGGAATTGGCAAAGGGATATTTGGAAGCCCATAGAGGGCTATGGTGAAAAAGGAAATATCTCCCGTTCAAAACTGGAAAGAAGCTTTCTGAGAAACTGCTCTGTGTTCTGTTAATTCATGTCACAGAGTTACATCTTTCCCTTCAAGAAGCCTTTCGCTAAGGCTGTTCTTGTGGAATTGGCAAAGGGATATTTGGAAGCCCAGAGAGGGCTATGGTGAAAAAGGAAATATCTTCCGTTCCAAACTGGAAAGAAGCTTTCTGAGAAACTGCTCTGTGTTCTGTTAATTCATGTCACAGAGTTACATCTTTCCCTTCAAGAAGCCTTTCGCTAAGGCTGTTCTTGTGGAATTGGCAAAGGGATATTTGGAAGCCCATAGAGGGCTATGGTGAAAAAGGAAATATCTTCCGTTGAAAACTGGAAAGAAGCTTTCTGAGAAACTGCTCTGTGTTCTGTTAATTCATGTCACAGAGTTACATCTTTCCCTTCAGGAAGCCTTTCACTAAGGCTGTTCTTGTGGAATTGGCAAAGGGATATTTGGAAGCCAATAGAGGGCTATGGTGAAAAACGAAATATCTTCTGTTCAAAACTGGAAAGAAGCTTTCTGAGAAACTGCTCTGTGTTCTGTTAATTCATCTCACAGAGTTATATCTTTGCCTTCAAGAATCGTTTTGCTAAGGCTGTTCTTGTGGAATTGGCAAAGGGATATTTGGAAGCCAATAGAGGGCTATGGTGAAAAAGAAAATATCTTCCGTTCAAAACTGGAAAGAAGCTTTCTTGGAAACTGCTCTGTGTTCTGTTAGTTCATCTCACAGAGTTGCATCTCTCCCTTCAAGAAGCCTTTCGCTAAGGCTGTTCTTGTGAAATTGGCAAAGGGATATTTGGAAGCCCAAAGAGGGCTATGGTGAAAAAGGAAATATCTTCCTTTGAAAACTGGAAAGAAGCTTTCGAGAAACTGTTCTGTGTTCTGTTAATTCATCTCACAGAGTTACATCTTTCCCTTCAAGAAGCCTTTCGCTAAGGCTGTTCTTGTGGAATTGGCAAAGGGATATTTGGAAGCCCATAGACGGCTACGGTGACAAAGGAAATATTTTCCATTCAAAACTGGAAGGAAGCTTTCTGAGAAACTGCTTTGTGTTCTGTGAATTCATCTCACAGAGTTACATCTTTCCCTTCAAGAAGCCTTTCGCTAAGGCTGTTCTTGTTTAATTGGCAAAGGGATATTTGGAAGCCCATAGAGGGCTATGGTGAAAAAGGAAATATCTTCCGTTCAAAACTGGAAAGAAGCTTTCTGAGAAACTGCTCTGTGTTCTGTTAATTCATCTCACAGAGTTACATCTTTCCCTTCAAGAAGCCTTTCGCTAAGGCTGTTCTTGTGGAATTGGCAAAGGGATATTTGGAAGCCCATAGACGGCTATGGTGAAAAAGGAAATATCTTCCGTTCAAAACTGGAAAGAAGCTTTCTGATAAACTGCTCTGTGTTCTGTTAATTCTTCCCACAGAGTTACATCTTTCCCTTCAAAAGCCTTTCGGTAATTCTGTTCTTGTGGAATTGGCAAAGGGATATTTGGAAGCCCATAGAGGGTTATGGTGAAAAAGAAAATATCTTCCGTTCAAAACTGGAAAGAAGCTTTCTGGGAAACTGCTCTGTGTTCTGTTAATTCTTCTCACAGAGTTACATCTTTCCCTTCAAGAAGCCTTTCGCTAAGGCTGTTCTTGTGGAATTGGCAAAGGGATATTTGTAAGCCCATAGAGGGCTATGGTGAAAAAGGAAATATCTTCCGTTCAAAACTGGAAAGATGCTTTCTGAGAAACTCCTCTGTGTTCTGTTACTTCATCTCACAGAGTTACATCTTCCCTTCAAGAAACCTTTCGCTAAGGCTGTTCTTGTCGAATTGGCAAAGGGATATTTGGAAGCCCATAGAGGGCTATGGTGAAAAAGGAAATATCTCCCGTTCAAAACTGGAAAGAAGCTTTCTGAGAAACTGCTCATGTTCTGTTAGTTCATCTCACAGAGTTACATCTTTCCTTTCAAGAAGCCTTTCGCTAAGGCTGTTCTTGTGGAATTGGCAAAGGGATATTGGGAAGCCCATAGAGGTCTATGGTGAAAAAGGAAACATCTTCCTTTCAAAACTGGAAAGAAGTTTTCTGAGAAACTGCTCTGTGTTCTGTTAATTCATTTCACAGAGTTACATCTTTCCCCTCAAGAAGCCTTTTTCTAAGGCTGTTCTTGTGGAATTGGCAAAGGGATATTTGGAAGCCCATAGAGGGCTATGGTGAAAAAGGAAATATCTTCCGTTCAAAACTGGAAAGAAGCTTTATGAGAAACTGCTCTGTGTTCTGCTAATTCATCTCCCAGAGTTACATCTTTTCCTTGAAGAAGCCTTTGCTAAGGCTGTTCTTGTCGAAATGGCAAAGGGATATTTGGAAGCCCATAGAGGGCTACGGTGAAAAAGGAAATATCTTCCGTTCAAAACTGGAAAGAAGTTTTCTGAGAAACTGCTCATGTTCTGTTAATTCATCTCACAGAGTTACATCTTTCCTTTCAAGAAGCCTTTCGCTAAGGCTGTTCTTGTGGAATTGGCAAAGTGATATTTGGAAGCCCATAGAGGTCTATGGTGAAAAAGGAAACATCTTCCTTTCAAAACTGGAAAGAAGCTTTCTGAGAAACTGCTCTGTGTTCTGTTATTTCATCTCACAGAGTTACATCTTTCCCTTCAAGAAATCTTTCGCTAAGGCTGTTCTTGTGGAATTGGCAAAGGGATATTTGGAAGCCCATAGAGGGCTATGGTGAAAAAGGAAATACCTTCCGTTCAAAACTGGAAAGAAGCTTTCTGAGAAACTGTTCATGTTCTGTTAATTCATCTCACAGAGTTACATCTTTCCCTTCAAGAAGCCTTTCGTAAAGGCTGTTCTTGTGGAATTGGCAAAGGGATATTTGGAACCCCATTGAGGGCTATGGTGAAAAAGGAAATATCTTCCGTTCAAAACTGGAAAGAAGATTTCTGAGAAACTGCTCTGTGTTCTGTTAATTCATGTCACAGAGTTACATCTTTCCCTTCAAAAAGCCTTTCGCTAAGGCTGTTCTTGTGGAATTGGCAAAGGGATATTTAGAAGCCCATAGAGGGCTATGGTGAAAAATGAAATATCTTCTGTTCAAAACTGGAAAGAAGCTTTCTGAGAAACTGCTCTGTGTTCTGTTAATTCATCTCACAGAGTTACATCTTTCCCTTCAAGAAGCCTTTCGCTATGGCTGTTCTTGTGGAATTGGCAAAGGGATATTTGGAAGCCCATAGAGGGCTACGGTGAAAAAGGAAATATCTTCCGTTCAAAACTGGAAAGAAGCTTTGTGAGAAACTGTTCTGTGTTCTGTTAATTCATCTCACACAGTTACATCTTTCCCTTCAAGAAGCCTTTCGCTAAGGCTGTTCTTGTGGAATTGGCAAAGGGATATTTGGAAGCCCATAGAGGGCTATGGTGAAAAAGGAAATATCTTCCATTCCAAAATGGACAGAAGCTTTCTGAGTAACTGCTCTGTGTTCTGTTAATTCATCTCACAGAGTTACATGTTTCCCTTCAAGAAGCCTTTCGCCAAGGCTGATCTTGTGGAATTGGCAAAGGGATATTGGGAAGCCCATAGAGGGCTATGGTGAAAACAAATATCTTCCGTTCAAAACTGGAAAAAAGCTTTCTGAGAAACTGCTCTGTTTTCTGTTAATTCATCTCACAGGGTTACATCTTTCCCTTCAAGAAGCCTTTCGCTAAGGCTGTTCTTGTGGAATTGGCAAAGGGATATTTAGAAGCCCATAGAAGGCTATCTTTAAAAAGGAAATAACTTCCGTGGAAAGCTGGAAAGAAGCTTTCTTAGAAACTGCTCTGTGTTCTGTGAATTCATCTCACAGAGTTACATCTTTCCCTTCAAGAAGCCTTTCGCTAAGGCTGTTCTTGTTTAATTGGCAAAGGGATATTTGGAAGCCCATAGAGGACTATGGTGAAAAAGGAAATATCTTCCGTTCAAAACTGGAAAGAAGCTTTCTGAGAAACTGCTCTGTGTTCTGTTAATTCATCTCACAGAGTTACATCTTTCCCTTCAAGAAGTCTTTCGCTAAGGCTGTTCTTGTGGAATTGGCAAAGGGATATTTGGAAGCCCCTATAGGGCTATGGTGAAAAACGAAATGTCTTCCGTTCCATACAGGAAAGAAGCCTTCTGAGAAACTGCTCTGTGTTCTGTTAATTCATCTCACAGAGTTACATCTTTCCCTACAAAAAGCCTTTCGCTAAGGCTGTTCTTGTGGAATTGGCAAAGGGATATTTGGAAGCCCATAGAGGGCTATGGTGAAAAAGGAAATATCTTCCGTTCAAAACTGGAAAGAAGCTCTCTGAGAAACTGCTCTGTGTTCTGATTTATCAGGTCACAGCGTTACATCTTTCCCTTCAAGAAGCCTTTCGCTAAGGCTGTTCTTGTCGAATTGGCAAAGGGATATTTGGAAGCCCATAGAGGGCTATGGTGAAAAAGGAAATATCTTCTGTTCAAAACTGGAAAGAAGCTTTCTGAGAAACTGCACTGTGTTCTCTTAATTCATTTCACAGAGTTATATCTTTCCCCTCAAGAATCCTTTGGCTAAGGCTGTTCTTGTGTAATTGGCAAAGGGATATTTGGAAGCCCATACAGGGCTATGTTGAAAAAGGAAATATCTTCCGTTCAAAACTGGAAAGAAGCTTTCTGAGAAACTGCTCTGTGTTCTGTTAATTCATGTCACAGAGTTACATCTTTCCCTTCAAGAAGACTTTCGCTAAGGCTGTTCTTGTGGAATTGGCAAAGGGATATTTGGAAGCCCATAGAGGGCTATGGTGAAAAAGGAAATATCTTCCGTTCAAAACTGGAAAGAAGCTTTCTGAGAAACTGCTCTGTGTCCTGATTTATCAGGTCACAGAGTTACATCTTTCCCTTCAAGAAGCCTTTCGCTAAGGCTGTTCTTGTCGAATTGGCAAAGGGATATTTGGAAGCCCATAGAGGGCTATGGTGAAAAAGGAAATATCTTCCGTTCAAAACTGGAAAGAAGCTTTCTGAGAAACTGCTCATGTTCTGTTAATTCATCTCACAGAGTTACATCTTTCCTTTCAAGAAGCCTTTCGCTAAGGCTGTTCTTGTGGAATTGGCAAAGTGATATTTGGAAGCCCATAGAGGTCTATGGTGAAAAAGGAAACATCTTCCTTTCAAAACTGGAAAGAAGCTTTCTGAGAAACTGCTCTGTGTTCTGTTAATTCATCTCACAGAATTACATCTTTCCCTTCAAGAAATCTTTCGCTAAGGCTGTTCTTGTGGAATTGGCAAAGGGATATTTGGAAGCCCATAGAGGGCTATGGTGAAAAAGGAAATACCTTCCGTTCAAAAGTGGAAAGAAGCTTTCTGAGAAACTGCTCATGTTCTGTTAATTCATCTCACAGAGTAACATCTTTCCCTTCAAGAAGCCTTTCGCAAAGGCTGTTCTTGTGGAATTGGCAAAGGGATATTTGGAAGCCCATAGAGGGCTATGGTGAAAAAGGAAATATCTTCCGTTCAAAACTGGAAAGAAGCTTTCTGAGAAACTGCTCTGTGTTCCGTTAATTCATCTCACAGAGTTACATCTTTCCCTACAAAAAGCCTTTCGCTAAGGCTGTTCTTGTGGAATTGGCAAAGGGATATTTGGAAGCCCATAGAGGGCTATGGTGAAAAAGGAAATTTCTTCCGTTCAAAACTGGAAAGAATCTTTCTGAGAAACTGCTCTGTGTTCTGTTAATTTAGGTCACAGACTTACATCTTTCCCTTCAAGAAGCCTTTCGCTAAGGCTGTTCTTGTCGAATTGGCAAAGGGATATTTGGAAGCCCATAGAGGGCTATGGTGAAAAAGGAAATATCTTCCGTTCAATACTGGAAAGAAGCTTTCTGAGAAACTGCTCATGTTCTGTTAATTCATCTCACAGAGTTACATCTTTCCTTTCAAGAAGCCTTTCGCTAAGGCTGTTCTTGTGGAATTGGCAAAGGGATATTTGGAAGCCCCTAGAGGTCTATGGTGAAAAAGGAAACATCTTCCTTTCAAAACTGGAAAGAAGCTTTCTGAGAAACTGCTCTGTGTTCTGTTAATTCATTTCACAGAGTTATATCTTTCCCCTCAAGAAGCCTTTTTCTAAGGCTGTTCTTGTGGAATTGGCAAAGGGATATTTGGAAGCCCATAGAGGGCTATGGTGAAAAAGGAAATATCTTCCGTTCAAAACTGGAAAGAAGCTTTCTGAGAAACTTCTCTGTGTTCTGTTAATTCATGTCACAGAGTTACATCTTTCCCTACAAGAAGACTTTCGCCAAGGCTGATCTTGTGGAATTGGCAAAGGGATATTGGGAAGCCCATAGAGGGCTATGGTGAAAACAAATATCTTCCGTTCAAAACTGGAAAGAAGCTTTCTGAGAAACTGCTCTGTTTTCTGTTAATTCATCTCACAGGGTTACATCTTTCCCTTCAAGAAGCCTTTCGCTAAGGCTGTTCTTGTGGAATTGGCAAAGGGATATTTAGAAGCCCATAGAGGGCTATCTTTAAAAAGGAAATAACTTCCGTGCAAAGCTGGAAAGAAGCTTTCTTAGAAACTGCTCTGTGTTCTGTGAATTCATCTCACAGAGTTACATCTTTCCCTTCAAGAAGCCTTTCGCTAAGGCTGTTCTTGTTTAATTGGCAAAGGGATATTTGGAAGCCCATAGAGGGCTATGGTGAAAAAGGAAATATCTTCCGTTCAAAACTGGAAAGAAGCTTTCTGAGAAACTGCTCTGTGTTCTGTTAATTCATCTCACAGAGTTACATCTTTCCCTTCAAGAAGCCTTTCGCTAAGGCTGTTCTTGTGGAATTGGCAAAGGGATATTTGGAAGCCCATAGACGGCTATGGTGAAAAAGGAAATATCTTCCGTTCAAAACTGGAAAGAAGCTTTCTGATAAACTGCTCTGTTTTCTGTTAATTCTTCTCACAGAGTTACATCTTTCCCTTCAAAAGCCTTTCGGTAATTCTGTTCTTGTGGAATTGGCAAAGGGATATTTGGAAGCCCATAGAGGGTTATGGTGAAAAAGAAAATATCTTCCGTTCAAAACTGGAAAGAAGCTTTCTGGGAAACTGCTCTGTGTTCTGTTAATTCTTCTCACAGAGTTACATCTTTTCCTTCAAGAAGCCTTTCGCTAAGGCTGTTCTTGTGGAATTGGCAAAGGGATATTTGTAAGCCCATAGAGGGCTATGGTGAAAAAGGAAATATCTTCCGTTCAAAACTGGAAAGAAGCTTTCTGAGAAACTGCTCTGTGTTCTGTTAATTCATCTCACAGAGTTACATCTTCCCTTCAAGAAGCCTTTCGCTAAGGCTGTTCTTGTCGAATTGGCAAAGGGATATTTGGAAGCCCATAGAGGGCTATGGTGAAAAAGGAAATATCTCCCGTTCAAAACTGGAAAGAAGCTTTCTGAGAAACTGCTCATGTTCTGTTAGTTCATCTCACAGAGTTACATCTTTCCTTTCAAGAAGCCTTTCGCTAAGGCTGTTCTTGTGGAATTGGCAAAGGGATATTTGGAAGCCCATAGAGGTCTATGGTGAAAAAGGAAACATCTTCCTTTCAAAACTGGAAAGAAGTTTTCTGAGAAACTGCTCTGTGTTCTGTTAATTCATTTCACAGAGTTACATCTTTTCCCTCAAGAAGTCTTTTTCTAAGGCTGTTCTTGTGGAATTGGCAAAGGGATATTTGGAAGCCCATAGAGGGCTATGGTGAAAAAGGAAATATCTTCCGTTCAAAACTGCAAAGAAGCTTTATGAGAAACTGCTCTGTGTTCTGCTAATTCATCTCCCAGAGTTACATCTTTTCCTTCAAGAAGCCTTTCGCTAAGGCTGTTCTTGTGGAATTGGCAAAGGGATATTTGGAAGCCCATAGAGGGCTATGGTGAAAAAGGAAATATCTTCCGTTCCAAACTGGAAAGAAGCTTTCTGAGAAACTGCTCTGTGTTCTGTTAATTCATGTCACAGAGTTACATCTTTCCCTTCAAGAAGCCTTTCGCTAAGGCTGTTCTTGTGGAATTGGCAAAGGGTTATTTGGAAGCCCATAGACGGCTACGGTGAAAAAGGAAATAACTTCCGTTGAAAACTGGAAAGAAGCTTTCTGAGAAACTGCTCTGTGTTCTGTTAATTCATGTCACAGAGTTACATCTTTCCCTTCAAGAAGCCTTTCGCTAAGGCTGTTCTTGTGGAATTGGCAAAGGGATATTTGGAAGCCCATAGAGGGCTATGGTGAAAAATGAAATATCTTCCGTTCCAAACTGGAAAGAAGCTTTCTGAGAAACTGCTCTGTGTTCTGTTAATTAATCTCACAGAGTTACAGCTTTCGTTTCAAGAAGCCTTTCGCTAAGGCTGTTCTTGTGGAATTGGCAAAGGGATATTTGGAAGCCCATAGACGGCTATGGTGAAAAAGGAAATATCTTCCGTTCAAAACTGGAAAGAAGCTTTCTGAGTAACTGCTCTGTGTTCTGTTAATTCATCTCACAGAGTTACATCTTTCCCTTCAAGAAGCCTTTCGCTAAGGCTGTTCTTGTGGAATTGGCAAAGGGATATTTGTAGCCCCATAGACGGCTACAGTGACAAAGGAAATATCTTCCATTCAAAACTGGACAGAAGCTTTCTGAGTAACTGCTCTGTGTTCTGTTAATTCATCTCACAGAGTTACATGTTTCCCTTCAAGAAGACTTTCGCTAAGGCTGTTCTTGTGGAATTGGCAAAGGGATATTTGGAAGTCCATAGAGGGCTATGGTGAAAAAGGAAATATCTTCCGTTCAAAACTGGAAAGAATCTTTCTGAGAAACTGCTCTGTGTTGTGTTAATTCATCTCACAGAGTTACATCTTTCCCTTCAAGAAGCCTTTCGCTAAGGCTGTTCTTGTGGAATTGGCAAAGGGATATTTGGAAGCCCCTATAGGGCTATGGTGAAAAACGAAATGTCTTCCGTTCCATACTGGAAAGAAGCCTTCTGAGAAACTGCTCTGTGTTCTGTTAATTCATCTCACAGAGTTACATCTTTCCCTACAAAAAGCCTTTCGCTAAGGCTGTTCTTGTGGAATTGGCAAAGGGATATTTGGAAGCCCATAGAGGGCTATGGTGAAAAAGGAAATATCTTCCGTTCAAAACTGGAAAGAAGCTCTCTGAGAAACTGCTCTGTGTTCTGATTTATCAGGTCACAGAGTTACATCTTTCCCTTCAAGAAGCCTTTCGCTAAGGCTGTTCTTGTCGAATTGGCAAAGGGATATTTGGAAGCCCATAGAGGGCTATGGTGAAAAAGGAAATATCTTCTGTTCAAAACTGGAAAGAAGCTTTCTGAGAAACTGCCCTGTGTTCTCTTAATTCATTTCACAGAGTTATATCTTTCCCCTCAAGAATCCTTTGGCTAAGGCTGTTCTTGTGTAATTGGCAAAGGGATATTTGGAAGCCCATACAGGGCTATGGTGAAAAAGAAAATATCTTCCGTTCAAAACTGGAAAGAAGCTTTCTGAGAAACTGCTCTGTGTTCTGTTAATTCATGTCACAGAGTTACATCTTTCCCTTCAAGAAGACTTTCGCTAAGGCTCTTCTTGTGGAATTGGCAAAGGGATATTTGGAAGCCCATAGAGAGCTATGGTGAAAAAGGAAATATCTTCCGTTCAAAACTGGAAAGAAGCTTTCTGAGAAACTGCTCTGTGTCCTGATTTATCAGGTCACAGAGTTACATCTTTCCCGTCAAGAAACCTTTCGCTAAGGCTGTTCTTGTAGAATTGGCAAAGGGATATTTGGAAGCCCATAGAGGGCTATGGTGAAAAAGGAAATATCTTCCGTTCCAAACTGGAAAGAAGCTTTCTGAGAAACTGCTCTGTGTTCTGTTAATTAATCTCACAGAGTTACAGCTTTCGTTTCAAGAAGCCTTTCGCTAAGGCTGTTCTTGTGGAATTGGCAAAGGGATATTTGGAAGCCCATAGACGGCTATGGTGAAAAAGGAAATATCTTCCGTTCAAAACTGGAAAGAAGCTTTCTGAGTAACTGCTCTGTGTTCTGTTAATTCATCTCACAGAGTTACATCTTTCCCTTCAAGAAGCCTTTCGCTAAGGCTGTTCTTGTGGAATTGGCAAAGGGATATTTGTAGCCCCATAGACGGCTACAGTGACAAAGGAAATATCTTCCATTCAAAACTGGACAGAAGCTTTCTGAGTAACTGCTCTGTGTTCTGTTAATTCATCTCACAGAGTTACATGTTTCCCTTCAAGAAGACTTTCGCTAAGGCTGTTCTTGTGGAATTGGCAAAGGGATATTTGGAAGTCCATAGAGGGCTATGGTGAAAAAGGAAATATCTTCCGTTCAAAACTGGAAAGAATCTTTCTGAGAAACTGCTCTGTGTTGTGTTAATTCATCTCACAGAGTTACATCTTTCCCTTCAAGAAGCCTTTCGCTAAGGCTGTTCTTGTGGAATTGGCAAAGGGATATTTGGAAGCCCCTATAGGGCTATGGTGAAAAACGAAATGTCTTCCGTTCCATACTGGAAAGAAGCCTTCTGAGAAACTGCTCTGTGTTCTGTTAATTCATCTCACAGAGTTACATCTTTCCCTACAAAAAGCCTTTCGCTAAGGCTGTTCTTGTGGAATTGGCAAAGGGATATTTGGAAGCCCATAGAGGGCTATGGTGAAAAAGGAAATATCTTCCGTTCAAAACTGGAAAGAAGCTCTCTGAGAAACTGCTCTGTGTTCTGATTTATCAGGTCACAGAGTTACATCTTTCCCTTCAAGAAGCCTTTCGCTAAGGCTGTTCTTGTCGAATTGGCAAAGGGATATTTGGAAGCCCATAGAGGGCTATGGTGAAAAAGGAAATATCTTCTGTTCAAAACTGGAAAGAAGCTTTCTGAGAAACTGCCCTGTGTTCTCTTAATTCATTTCACAGAGTTATATCTTTCCCCTCAAGAATCCTTTGGCTAAGGCTGTTCTTGTGTAATTGGCAAAGGGATATTTGGAAGCCCATACAGGGCTATGGTGAAAAAGGAAATATCTTCCGTTCAAAACTGGAAAGAAGCTTTCTGAGAAACTGCTCTGTGTTCTGTTAATTCATGTCACAGAGTTACATCTTTCCCTTCAAGAAGACTTTCGCTAAGGCTCTTCTTGTGGAATTGGCAAAGGGATATTTGGAAGCCCATAGAGGGCTATGGTGAAAAAGGAAATATCTTCCGTTCAAAACTGGAAAGAAGCTTTCTGAGAAACTGCTCTGTGTCCTGATTTATCAGGTCACAGAGTTACATCTTTCCCTTCAAGAAACCTTTCGCTAAGGCTGTTCTTGTAGAATTGGCAAAGGGATATTTGGAAGCCCATAGAGGGCTATGGTGAAAAAGGAAATATCTTCCGTTCAAAACTGGAAAGAAGCTTTCTGAGAAACTGCTCATGTTCTGTTAATTCATCTCACAGAGTTACATCTTTCCTTTCAAGAAGCCTTTCGCTAAGGCTGTTCTTGTGGAATTGGCAAAGTGATATTTGGAAGCCCATAGAGGTCTATGGTGAAAAAGGAAACATCTTCCTTTCAAAACTGGAAAGAAGCTTTCTGAGAAACTGCTCTGTGTTCTGTTAATTCATCTCACAGAGTTACATCTTTCCCTTCAAGAAATCTTTCGCTAAGGCTGTTCTTGTGGAATTGGCAAAGGGATATTTGGAAGCCCATAGAGGGCTATGGTGAAAAAGGAAATACCTTCCGTTCAAAACTGGAAAGAAGCTTTCTGAGAAACTGCTCATGTTCTGTTAATTCATCTCACAGAGTAACATCTTTCCCTTCAAGAAGCCTTTCGCAAAGGCTGTTCTTTTGGAATTGGCAAAGGGATATTTGGAAGCCCATAGATGGCTATGGTGAAAAAGGAAATATCTTCCGTTCAAAACTGGAAAGAAGCTTTCTGAGAAACTGCTCTGTGTTCCGTTAATTCATCTCACAGAGTTACATCTTTCCCTACAAAAAGCCTTTCGCTAAGGCTGTTCTTGTGGAATTGGCAAAGGGATATTTGGAAGCCCATAGAGGGCTATGGTGAAAAAGGAAATTTCTTCCGTTCAAAACTGGAAAGAATCTTTCTGAGAAACTGCTCTGTGTTCTGTTAATTTAGGTCACAGAGTTACATCTTTCCTTTCAAGAAGCCTTTCGCTAAGGCTGTTCTTGTGGAATTGGCAAAGGGATATTAGGAAGCCCATAGTGGTCTATGGTGAAAAAGGAAACATCTTCCTTTCAAAACTGGAAAGAAGTTTTCTGAGAAACTGCTCTGTGTTCTGTTAATTCATTTCACAGAGTTACATCTTTCCCCTCAAGAAGCCTTTTTCTAAGGCTGTTCTTGTGGAATTGGCAAAGGGATATTTGGAAGCCCAAAGAGGGCTATGATGAAAAAGGAAATATCTTCCGTTCAAAACTGGAAAGAAGCTTTATGAGAAACTGCTCTGTGTTCTGCTAATTCATCTCCCAGAGTTACATCTTTTCCTTGAAGAAGCCTTTGCTAAGGCTGTTCTTGTCGAATTGGCAAAGGGATATTTGGAAGCCCATAGAGGGCTATGGTGAAAAAGGAAATATCTTCCGTTCAAAACTGGAAAGAAGCTTTCTGAGAAACTGCTCATGTTCTGTTAATTCATCTCACAGAGTTACATCTTTCCTTTCAAGAAGCCTTTCGCTAAGGCTGTTCTTGTGGAATTGGCAAAGTGATATTTGGAAGCCCATAGAGGTCTATGGTGAAAAAGGAAACATCTTCCTTTCAAAACTGGAAAGAAGCTTTCTGAGAAACTGCTCTGTGTTCTGTTAATTCATCTCACAGAGTTACATCTTTCCCTTCAAGAAATCTTTCGCTAAGGCTGTTCTTGTGTAATTGGCAAAGGGATATTTGGAAGCCCATAGAGGGCTATGGTGAAAAAGGAAATATCTTCTGTTCAAAACTGGAAAGAAGCTTTCTGAGAAACTGCCCTGTGTTCTCTTAATTCATTTCACAGAGTTATATCTTTCCCCTCAAGAATCCTTTGGCTAAGGCTGTTCTTGTGTAATTGGCAAAGGGATATTTGGAAGCCCATACAGGGCTATGGTGAAAAAGGAAATATCTTCCGTTCAAAACTGGAAAGAAGCTTTCTGAGAAACTGCTCTGTGTTCTGTTAATTCATGTCACAGAGTTACATCTTTCCCTTCAAGAAGACTTTCGCTAAGGCTCTTCTTGTGGAATTGGCAAAGGGATATTTGGAAGCCCATAGAGGGCTATGGTGAAAAAGGAAATATCTTCCGTTCAAAACTGGAAAGAAGCTTTCTGAGAAACTGCTCATGTTCTGTTAATTCATCTCACAGAGTTACATCTTTCCTTTCAAGAAGCCTTTCGCTAAGGCTGTTCTTGTGGAATTGGCAAAGTGATATTTGGAAGCCCATAGAGGTCTATGGTGAAAAAGGAAACATCTTCCTTTCAAAACTGGAAAGAAGCTTTCTGAGAAACTGCTCTGTGTTCTGTTAATTCATCTCACAGAGTTACATCTTTCCCTTCAAGAAATCTTTCGCTAAGGCTGTTCTTGTGGAATTGGCAAAGGGATATTTGGAAGCCCATAGAGGGCTATGGTGAAAAAGGAAATACCTTCCGTTCAAAACTGGAAAGAAGCTTTCTGAGAAACTGCTCATGTTCTGTTAATTCATCTCACAGAGTAACATCTTTCCCTTCAAGAAGCCTTTCGCAAAGGCTGTTCTTTTGGAATTGGCAAAGGGATATTTGGAAGCCCATAGATGGCTATGGTGAAAAAGGAAATATCTTCCGTTCAAAACTGGAAAGAAGCTTTCTGAGAAACTGCTCTGTGTTCCGTTAATTCATCTCACAGAGTTACATCTTTCCCTACAAAAAGCCTTTCGCTAAGGCTGTTCTTGTGGAATTGGCAAAGGGATATTTGGAAGCCCATAGAGGGCTATGGTGAAAAAGGAAATTTCTTCCGTTCAAAACTGGAAAGAATCTTTCTGAGAAACTGCTCTGTGTTCTGTTAATTTAGGTCACAGAGTTACATCTTTCCTTTCAAGAAGCCTTTCGCTAAGGCTGTTCTTGTGGAATTGGCAAAGGGATATTAGGAAGCCCATAGTGGTCTATGGTGAAAAAGGAAACATCTTCCTTTCAAAACTGGAAAGAAGTTTTCTGAGAAACTGCTCTGTGTTCTGTTAATTCATTTCACAGAGTTACATCTTTCCCCTCAAGAAGCCTTTTTCTAAGGCTGTTCTTGTGGAATTGGCAAAGGGATATTTGGAAGCCCAAAGAGGGCTATGGTGAAAAAGGAAATATCTTCCGTTCAAAACTGGAAAGAAGCTTTATGAGAAACTGCTCTGTGTTCTGCTAATTCATCTCCCAGAGTTACATCTTTTCCTTGAAGAAGCCTTTGCTAAGGCTGTTCTTGTCGAATTGGCAAAGGGATATTTGGAAGCCCATAGAGGGCTATGGTGAAAAAGGAAATATCTTCCGTTCAAAACTGGAAAGAAGCTTTCTGAGAAACTGCTCATGTTCTGTTAATTCATCTCACAGAGTTACATCTTTCCTTTCAAGAAGCCTTTCGCTAAGGCTGTTCTTGTGGAATTGGCAAAGTGATATTTGGAAGCCCATAGAGGTCTATGGTGAAAAAGGAAACATCTTCCTTTCAAAACTGGAAAGAAGCTTTCTGAGAAACTGCTCTGTGTTCTGTTAATTCATCTCACAGAGTTACATCTTTCCCTTCAAGAAATCTTTCGCTAAGGCTGTTCTTGTGTAATTGGCAAAGGGATATTTGGAAGCCCATAGAGGGCTATGGTGAAAAAGGAAATATCTTCTGTTCAAAACTGGAAAGAAGCTTTCTGAGAAACTGCCCTGTGTTCTCTTAATTCATTTCACAGAGTTATATCTTTCCCCTCAAGAATCCTTTGGCTAAGGCTGTTCTTGTGTAATTGGCAAAGGGATATTTGGAAGCCCATACAGGGCTATGGTGAAAAAGGAAATATCTTCCGTTCAAAACTGGAAAGAAGCTTTCTGAGAAACTGCTCTGTGTTCTGTTAATTCATGTCACAGAGTTACATCTTTCCCTTCAAGAAGACTTTCGCTAAGGCTCTTCTTGTGGAATTGGCAAAGGGATATTTGGAAGCCCATAGAGGGCTATGGTGAAAAAGGAAATATCTTCCGTTCAAAACTGGAAAGAAGCTTTCTGAGAAACTGCTCTGTGTCCTGATTTATCAGGTCACAGAGTTACATCTTTCCCTTCAAGAAACCTTTCGCTAAGGCTGTTCTTGTAGAATTGGCAAAGGGATATTTGGAAGCCCATAGAGGGCTATGGTGAAAAAGGAAATATCTTCCGTTCAAAACTGGAAAGAAGCTTTCTGAGAAACTGCTCATGTTCTGTTAATTCATCTCACAGAGTTACATCTTTCCTTTCAAGAAGCCTTTCGCTAAGGCTGTTCTTGTGGAATTGGCAAAGTGATATTTGGAAGCCCATAGAGGTCTATGGTGAAAAAGGAAACATCTTCCTTTCAAAACTGGAAAGAAGCTTTCTGAGAAACTGCTCTGTGTTCTGTTAATTCATCTCACAGAGTTACATCTTTCCCTTCAAGAAATCTTTCGCTAAGGCTGTTCTTGTGGAATTGGCAAAGGGATATTTGGAAGCCCATAGAGGGCTATGGTGAAAAAGGAAATACCTTCCGTTCAAAACTGGAAAGAAGCTTTCTGAGAAACTGCTCATGTTCTGTTAATTCATCTCACAGAGTAACATCTTTCCCTTCAAGAAGCCTTTCGCAAAGGCTGTTCTTTTGGAATTGGCAAAGGGATATTTGGAAGCCCATAGATGGCTATGGTGAAAAAGGAAATATCTTCCGTTCAAAACTGGAAAGAAGCTTTCTGAGAAACTGCTCTGTGTTCCGTTAATTCATCTCACAGAGTTACATCTTTCCCTACAAAAAGCCTTTCGCTAAGGCTGTTCTTGTGGAATTGGCAAAGGGATATTTGGAAGCCCATAGAGGGCTATGGTGAAAAAGGAAATTTCTTCCGTTCAAAACTGGAAAGAATCTTTCTGAGAAACTGCTCTGTGTTCTGTTAATTTAGGTCACAGAGTTACATCTTTCCTTTCAAGAAGCCTTTCGCTAAGGCTGTTCTTGTGGAATTGGCAAAGGGATATTAGGAAGCCCATAGTGGTCTATGGTGAAAAAGGAAACATCTTCCTTTCAAAACTGGAAAGAAGTTTTCTGAGAAACTGCTCTGTGTTCTGTTAATTCATTTCACAGAGTTACATCTTTCCCCTCAAGAAGCCTTTTTCTAAGGCTGTTCTTGTGGAATTGGCAAAGGGATATTTGGAAGCCCAAAGAGGGCTATGGTGAAAAAGGAAATATCTTCCGTTCAAAACTGGAAAGAAGCTTTATGAGAAACTGCTCTGTGTTCTGCTAATTCATCTCCCAGAGTTACATCTTTTCCTTGAAGAAGCCTTTGCTAAGGCTGTTCTTGTCGAATTGTCAAAGGGATATTTGGAAGCCCATAGAGGGCTATGGTGAAAAAGGAAATATCTTCCGTTCAAAACTGGAAAGAAGCTTTCTGAGAAACTGCTCATGTTCTGTTAATTCATCTCACAGAGTTACATCTTTCCTTTCAAGAAGCCTTTCGCTAAGGCTGTTCTTGTGGAATTGGCAAAGTGATATTTGGAAGCCCATAGAGGTCTATGGTGAAAAAGGAAACATCTTCCTTTCAAAACTGGAAAGAAGCTTTCTGAGAAACTGCTCTGTGTTCTGTTAATTCATCTCACAGAGTTACATCTTTCCCTTCAAGAAATCTTTCGCTAAGGCTGTTCTTGTGTAATTGGCAAAGGGATATTTGGAAGCCCATACAGGGCTATGGTGAAAAAGGAAATACCTTCCGTTCAAAACTGGAAAGAAGCTTTCTGAGAAACTGTTCATGTTCTGTTAATTCATCTCACAGAGTTACATCTTTCCCTTCAAGAAGCCTTTCGCAAAGGCTGTTCTTGTGGAATTGGCAAAGGGATATTTGGAAGCCCATAGAGGGCTATGGTAAAAAAGGAAATATCTTCCGTTCAAAACTGGAAAAAAGATTTCTGAGAAACTGCTCTGTGTTCTGTTAATTCATCTCACAGAGTTACATCTTTTCCTTCAATAAGCCTTTCGCTATGGCTGTTCTTGTGGAATTGGCAAAGGGATATTTGGAAGCCCATAGAGGGCTACGGTGAAAAAGGAAATATCTTCCGTTCAAAACTGGAAAGAAGCTTTGTGAGAAACTGTTCTGTGTTCTGTTAATTCATCTCACAGAGTTACATCTTTCCCTTCAAGAAATCTTTCGCTAAGGCTGTTCTTGTGTAATTGGCAAAGGGATATTTAGAAGCCCATAGAGGGCTATGGTGAAAAATGAAATATCTTCTGTTCAAAACTGGAAAGAAGCTTTCTGAGAAACTGCTCTGTGTTCTGTTAATTCATCTCACAGAGTTACATCTTTCCCTTCAAGAAGCCTTTCGCTATGGCTGTTCTTGTGGAATTGGCAAAGGGATATTTGGAAGCCCATAGAGGGCTATGGTGAGAAAGGAAATGTCTTCCGTTCAATACTGGAAAGAAGCTTTCTGAGAAACTGCTCTGTGTTCTGTTAATTCATCTCACAGTGTTACATCTTTTCCTTCAATAAGCCTTTCGCTATGGCTGTTCTTGTGGAATTGGCAAAGGGATATTTGGAAGCCCATAGAGGGCTACGGTGAAAAAGGAAATATCTTCCGTTCAAAACTGAAAAGAAGCTTTGTGAGAAACTGTTCTGTGTTCTGTTAATTCATCTCACACAGTTACATCTTTCCCTTCAAGAAGCCTTTCGCTAAGGCTGTTCTTGTGAAATTGGCAAAGGGATATTTGGAAGCCCATAGAGGGCTATGGTGAAAAAGGAAATATCTTCCATTCCAAAATGGAAAGAAGCTTTCTGAGAAACTGCTCTGTGTTCTGTTAATTCATCTCACAGAGTTACATCTTTCCCTTCAAGAAACCTTTCGCCAAGGCTGTTCTTGTGTAATTGGCAAAGGGATATTTGGAAGCCCATAGAGGGCTATGGTGAAAAAGGAAATATCTTCCGTTCAAAACTTGAAAGAAGCTTTCTGAGAAACTGCTCTGTGTTCTGTTAATTCATCTCACAGAGTTACATCTTTCTCTTCAAGAAGCCTTTCGCTAAGGCTGTTCTTGTGGAATTGGCAAAGGGATGTTTGGAAGCCAATAGAGGGCTATGGTGAAAAAGAAAATATCTTCCGTTGAAAACTTGAAAGAAGCTTTCTGAGAAACTGTTCTGTGTTCTGTTAATTCATCTCACATAGTTCCATCTTTCCCTTCAAGAAGCCTTTCGCTAAGGCTGTTCTTGTGGAATTGGCAAAGGGATATTTGTAGCCCCATAGACGGCTACAGTGACAAAGGAAATATCTTCCATTCAAAACTGGACAGAAGCTTTCTGAGTAACTGCTCTGTGTTCTGTTAATTCATCTCAGAGAGTTACATGTTTCCCTTCAAGAAGACTTTCGCTAAGGCTGTTCTTGTGGAATTGGCAAAGGGATATTTGGAAGTCCATAGAGGGCTATGGTGAAAAAGGAAATATCTTCCGTTCAAAACTGGAAAGAATCTTTCTGAGAAACTGCTCTGTGTTGTGTTAATTCATCTCACAGAGTTACATCTTTCCCTTCAAGAAGCCTTTCGCTAAGGCTGTTCTTGTGGAATTGGCAAAGGGATATTTGGAAGCCCCTATGGGGCTATGGTGAAAAATGAAATGTCTTCCGTTCCATACTGGAAAGAAGCCTTCTGAGAAACTGCTCTGTGTTCTGTTAATTCATCTCACAGAGTTACATCTTTCCCTACAAAAAGCCTTTCGCTAAGGCTGTTCTTGTGGAATTGGCAAAGGGATATTTGGAAGCCCATAGAGGGCTATGGTGAAAAAGGAAATATCTTCCGTTCAAAACTGGAAAGAAGCTCTCTGAGAAACTGCTCTGTGTTCTGATTTATCAGGTCACAGAGTTACATCTTTCCCTTGAAGAAGCCTTTCGCTAAGGCTGTTCTTGTCGAATTGGCAAAGGGATATTTGGAAGCCCATAGAGGGCTATGGTGAAAAAGGAAATATCTTCTGTTCAAAACTGGAAAGAAGCTTTCTGAGAAACTGCCCTGTGTTTTCTTAATTCATTTCACAGAGTTATATCTTTCCCCTCAATAATCCTTTGGCTAAGGCTGTTCTTGTGGAATTGGCAAAGGGATATTTGGAAGCCCATAGAGGGCTACGGTGAAAAAGGAAATATCTTCCGTTCAAAACTGGAAAGAAGCTTTCTGAGAAACTGCTCTGTGTTCTGTTAATTCATCTCACAGAGTTACATCTTTCCCTTCAAGAAATCTTTCGCTAAGGCTGTTCTTGTGTAATTGGCAAAGGGATATTTAGAAGCCCATAGAGGGCTATGGTGAAAAATGAAATATCTTCTGTTCAAAACTGGAAAGAGGCTTTCTGAGAAACTGCTCTGTGTTCTGTTAATTCATCTCACAGAGTTACATCTTTCCCTTCAAGAAGCCTTTCGCTATGGCTGTTCTTGTGGAATTGGCAAAGGGATATTTGGAAGCCCATAGAGGGCTATGGTGAGAAAGGAAATGTCTTCCGTTCAATACTGGAAAGAAGCTTTCTGAGAAACTGCTCTGTGTTCTGTTAATTCATCTCACAGTGTTACATCTTTTCCTTCAATAAGCCTTTCGCTATGGCTGTTCTTGTGGAATTGGCAAAGGGATATTTGGAAGCCCATAGAGGGCTACGGTGAAAAAGGAAATATCTTCCGTTCAAAACTGGAAAGAAGCTTTGTGAGAAACTGTTCTGTGTTCTGTTAATTCATCTCACACAGTTACATCTTTCCCTTCAAGAAGCCTTTCGCTAAGGCTGTTCTTGTGAAATTGGCAAAGGGATATTTGGAAGCCCATACAGGGCTATGGTGAAAAAGGAAATATCTTCCATTCCAAAATGGAAAGAAGCTTTCTGAGAAACTGCTCTGTGTTCTGTTAATTCATCTCACAGAGTTACATCTTTCCCTTCAAGAAACCTTTCGCCAAGGCTGTTCTTGTGTAATTGGCAAAGGGATATTTGGAAGCCCATAGAGGGCTATGGTGAAAAAGGAAATATCTTCCGTTCAAAACTTGAAAGAAGCTTTCTGAGAAACTGCTCTGTGTTCTGTTAATTCATCTCACAGAGTTACATCTTTCTCTTCAAGAAGCCTTTCGCTAAGGCTGTTCTTGTGGAATTGGCAAAGGGATGTTTGGAAGCCAATAGAGGGCTATGGTGAAAAAGAAAATATCTTCCGTTGAAAACTTGAAAGAAGCTTTCTGAGAAACTGTTCTGTGTTCTGTTAATTCATCTCACATAGTTCCATCTTTCCCTTCAAGAAGCCTTTCGCTAAGGCTGTTCTTGTGGAATTGGCAAAGGGATATTTGTAGCCCCATAGACGGCTACAGTGACAAAGGAAATATCTTCCATTCAAAACTGGACAGAAGCTTTCTGAGTAACTGCTCTGTGTTCTGTTAATTCATCTCAGAGAGTTACATGTTTAACTTCAAGAAGACTTTCGCTAAGGCTGTTCTTGTGGAATTGGCAAAGGGATATTTGGAAGTCCATAGAGGGCTATGGTGAAAAAGGAAATATCTTCCGTTCAAAACTGGAAAGAATCTTTCTGAGAAACTGCTCTGTGTTGTGTTAATTCATCTCACAGAGTTACATCTTTCCCTTCAAGAAGCCTTTCGCTAAGGCTGTTCTTGTGGAATTGGCAAAGGGATATTTGGAAGCCCCTATGGGGCTATGGTGAAAAATGAAATGTCTTCCGTTCCATACTGGAAAGAAGCCTTCTGAGAAACTGCTCTGTGTTCTGTTAATTCATCTCACAGAGTTACATCTTTCCCTACAAAAAGCCTTTCGCTAAGGCTGTTCTTGTGGAATTGGCAAAGGGATATTTGGAAGCCCATAGAGGGCTATGGTGAAAAAGGAAATATCTTCCGTTCAAAACTGGAAAGAAGCTCTCTGAGAAACTGCTCTGTGTTCTGATTTATCAGGTCACAGAGTTACATCTTTCCCTTGAAGAAGCCTTTCGCTAAGGCTGTTCTTGTCGAATTGGCAAAGGGATATTTGGAAGCCCATAGAGGGCTATGGTGAAAAAGGAAATATCTTCTGTTCAAAACTGGAAAGAAGCTTTCTGAGAAACTGCCCTGTGTTTTCTTAATTCATTTCACAGAGTTATATCTTTCCCCTCAATAATCCTTTGGCTAAGGCTGTTCTTGTGGAATTGGCAAAGGGATATTTGGAAGCCCATACAGGGCTATGGTGAAAAAGGAAATATCTTCCGTTCAAAACTGGAAAGAAGCTTTCTGAGAAACTGCTCTGTGTTCTGTTAATTCATGTCACAGAGTTACATCTTTCCCTTCAAGAAGACTTTCGCTAAGGCTCTTCTTGTGGAATTGGCAAAGGGATATTTGGAAGCCCATAGAGGGCTATGGTGAAAAAGGAAATATCTTCCGTTCAAAACTGGAAAGAAGCTTTCTGAGAAACTGCTCTGTGTCCTGATTTATCAGGTCACAGAGTTACATCTTTCCCTTCAAGAAACCTTTCGCTAAGGCTGTTCTTGTGGAATTGGCAAAGGGATATTTGGAAGCCCATAGAGGGCTATGGTGAAAAAGGAAATATCTTCCGTTCAAAACTGGAAAGAAGCTTTCTGAGAAACTGCTCATGTTCTGTTAATTCATCTCACAGAGTTACATCTTTCCTTTCAAGAAGCCTTTCGCTAAGGCTGTTCTTGTGGAATTGGCAAAGTGATATTTGGAAGCCCATAGAGGTCTATGGTGAAAAAGGAAACATCTTCCTTTCAAAACTGGAAAGAAGCTTTCTGAGAAACTGCTCTGTGTTCTGTTAATTCATCTCACAGAGTTACATCTTTCCCTTCAAGAAATCTTTCGCTAAGGCTGTTCTTGTGGAATTGGCAAAGGGATATTTGGAAGCCCATAGAGGGCTATGGTGAAAAAGGAAATACCTTCCGTTCAAAACTGGAAAGAAGCTTTCTGAGAAACTGCTCATGTTCTGTTAATTCATCTCACAGAGTAACATCTTTCCCTTCAAGAAGCCTTTCGCAAAGGCTGTTCTTGTGGAATTGGCAAAGGGATATTTGGAAGCCCATAGATGGCTATGGTGAAAAAGGAAATATCTTCCGTTCAAAACTGGAAAGAAGCTTTCTGAGAAACTGCTCTGTGTTCCGTTAATTCATCTCACAGAGTTACATCTTTCCCAAAAAAAGCCTTTCGCTAAGGCTGTTCTTGTGGAATTGGCAAAGGGATATTTGGAAGCCCATAGAGGGCTATGGTGAAAAAGGAAATTTCTTCCGTTCAAAACTGGAAAGAATCTTTCTGAGAAACTGCTCTGTGTTCTGTTAATTTAGGTCACAGAGTTACATCTTTCCCTTCAAGAAGCCTTTCGCTAAGGCTGTTCTTGTCGAATTGGCAAAGGGATATTTGGAAGCCCATAGAGGGCTATGGTGAAAAAGGAAATATCTTCCGTTCAATACTGGAAAGAAGCTTTCTGAGAAACTGCTCATGTTCTGTTAATTCATCTCACAGAGTTACATCTTTCCTTTCAAGAAGCCTTTCGCTAAGGCTGTTCTTGTGGAATTGGAAAAGGGATATTTGGAAGCCCCTAGAGGTCTATGGTGAAAAAGGAAACGTCTTCCTTTCAAAACTGGAAAGAAGCTTTCTGAGAAACTGCTCTGTGTTCTGTTAATTCATTTCACAGAGTTATATCTTTCCCCTCAAGAAGCCTTTTTCTAAGGCTGTTCTTGTGGAATTGGCAAAGGGATATTTGGAAGCCCATAGAGGGCTATGGTGAAAAAGGAAATATCTTCCGTTCAAAACTGGAAAGAAGCTTTCTGAGAAACTTCTCTGTGTTCTGTTAATTCATGTCACAGAGTTACATCTTTCCCTACAAGAAGACTTTCGCCAAGGCTGATCTTGTGGAATTGGCAAAGGGATATTGGGAAGCCCATAGAGGGCTATGGTGAAAACAAATATCTTCCGTTCAAAACTTGAAAGAAGCTTTCTGAGAAACTGCTCTGTTTTCTGTTAATTCATCTCACAGGGTTACATCTTTCCCTTCAAGAAGCCTTTCGCTAAGGCTGTTCTTGTGGAATTGGCAAAGGGATATTTAGAAGCCCATAGAGGGCTATCTTTAAAAAGGAAATAACTTCCGTGGAAAGCTGGAAAGAAGCTTTCTTAGAAACTGCTCTGTGTTCTGTTAATTCATCTCACAGAGTTACATCTTTCCCTTCAAGAAGCCTTTCGCGAAGGCTGTTCTTGTGGAATTGGCAAAGGGATATTTGGAAGCCCGTAGAGGGCTATGGTGAAAAAGGAAATATCTTCCGTTCAAAAATGGAAAGAAGCTTTCTGAGAAACTGCTCATGTTCTGTTAATTCATCTCACAAACTTACATCTTTCCTTCAAGAAGCCTTTCGCTAAGGCTGTTCTTGTGGAATTCGCAAAGGGATATTTGGAAGCCCATAGAGGGCTATGGTGAAAAAGGAAATATCTTCCGTTCCAAACTGGAAAGAACCTTGCTGAGAAACTGCTCTGTGTTCTGTTAATTCATCTCACAGAGTTACATCTTTCCCTTCAAAAAGCCTTTCGCTAAGGCTGTTCTTGTGGAATTGGCAAAGGGATATTTGGAAGCCCATAGAGGGCTATGGTGAAAAAGGAAATATCTTCCGTTCCAAACCGGAAAGAAGCTTTCTGAGAAACTGCTCTGTGTTCTGTTAATTCATCTCCCAGAGTTACATCTTTCCCTTCAAGAAGCCTTTCGCTATGGCTGGTCTTGTGGAATTGGCAAAGGGATATTTGGAATCCCATAGAGGTCTATGGTGAAAAAGGAAACATCTTCCTTTCAAAACTGGAAAGAAGCTTTCTGAGAAACTGCTCTGTGTTCTGTTAATTCATCTCACAGAGTTACATCTTTCCCTTCAAGAAATCTTTCGCTAAGGCTGTTCTTGTGTAATTGGCAAAGGGATATTTGGAAGCCCATACAGGGCTATGGTGAAAAAGGAAATACCTTCCGTTCAAAACTGGAAAGAAGCTTTCTGAGAAACTGTTCATGTTCTGTTAATTCATCTCACAGAGTTACATCTTTCCCTTCAAGAAGCCTTTCGCAAAGGCTGTTCTTGTGGAATTGGCAAAGGGATATTTGGAAGCCCATAGAGGGCTATGGTAAAAAAGGAAATATCTTCCGTTCAAAACTGGAAAAAAGATTTCTGAGAAACTGCTCTGTGTTCTGTTAATTCATCTCACAGAGTTACATCTTTTCCTTCAATAAGCCTTTCGCTATGGCTGTTCTTGTGGAATTGGCAAAGGGATATTTGGAAGCCCATAGAGGGCTACGGTGAAAAAGGAAATATCTTCCGTTCAAAACTGGAAAGAAGCTTTGTGAGAAACTGTTCTGTGTTCTGTTAATTCATCTCACAGAGTTACATCTTTCCCTTCAAGAAATCTTTCGCTAAGGCTGTTCTTGTGTAATTGGCAAAGGGATATTTAGAAGTCCATAGAGGGCTATGGTGAAAAAGGAAATATCTTCCGTTCAAAACTGGAAAGAATCTTTCTGAGAAACTGCTCTGTGTTGTGTTAATTCATCTCACAGAGTTACATCTTTCCCTTCAAGAAGCCTTTCGCTAAGGCTGTTCTTGTGGAATTGGCAAAGGGATATTTGGAAGCCCCTATGGGGCTATGGTGAAAAATGAAATGTCTTCCGTTCCATACTGGAAAGAAGCCTTCTGAGAAACTGCTCTGTGTTCTGTTAATTCATCTCACAGAGTTACATCTTTCCCTACAAAAAGCCTTTCGCTAAGGCTGTTCTTGTGGAATTGGCAAAGGGATATTTGGAAGCCCATAGAGGGCTATGGTGAAAAAGGAAATATCTTCCGTTCAAAACTGGAAAGAAGCTCTCTGAGAAACTGCTCTGTGTTCTGATTTATCAGGTCACAGAGTTACATCTTTCCCTTGAAGAAGCCTTTCGCTAAGGCTGTTCTTGTCGAATTGGCAAAGGGATATTTGGAAGCCCATAGAGGGCTATGGTGAAAAAGGAAATATCTTCTGTTCAAAACTGGAAAGAAGCTTTCTGAGAAACTGCCCTGTGTTTTCTTAATTCATTTCACAGAGTTATATCTTTCCCCTCAATAATCCTTTGGCTAAGGCTGTTCTTGTGGAATTGGCAAAGGGATATTTGGAAGCCCATAGAGGGCTACGGTGAAAAAGGAAATATCTTCCGTTCAAAACTGGAAAGAAGCTTTCTGAGAAACTGCTCTGTGTTCTGTTAATTCATCTCACAGAGTTACATCTTTCCCTTCAAGAAATCTTTCGCTAAGGCTGTTCTTGTGTAATTGGCAAAGGGATATTTAGAAGCCCATAGAGGGCTATGGTGAAAAATGAAATATCTTCTGTTCAAAACTGGAAAGAGGCTTTCTGAGAAACTGCTCTGTGTTCTGTTAATTCATCTCACAGAGTTACATCTTTCCCTTCAAGAAGCCTTTCGCTATGGCTGTTCTTGTGGAATTGGCAAAGGGATATTTGGAAGCCCATAGAGGGCTATGGTGAGAAAGGAAATGTCTTCCGTTCAATACTGGAAAGAAGCTTTCTGAGAAACTGCTCTGTGTTCTGTTAATTCATCTCACAGTGTTACATCTTTTCCTTCAATAAGCCTTTCGCTATGGCTGTTCTTGTGGAATTGGCAAAGGGATATTTGGAAGCCCATAGAGGGCTACGGTGAAAAAGGAAATATCTTCCGTTCAAAACTGGAAAGAAGCTTTGTGAGAAACTGTTCTGTGTTCTGTTAATTCATCTCACACAGTTACATCTTTCCCTTCAAGAAGCCTTTCGCTAAGGCTGTTCTTGTGAAATTGGCAAAGGGATATTTGGAAGCCCATACAGGGCTATGGTGAAAAAGGAAATATCTTCCATTCCAAAATGGAAAGAAGCTTTCTGAGAAACTGCTCTGTGTTCTGTTAATTGATCTCACAGAGTTACATCTTTCCCTTCAAGAAACCTTTCGCCAAGGCTGTTCTTGTGTAATTGGCAAAGGGATATTTGGAAGCCCATAGAGGGCTATGGTGAAAAAGGAAATATCTTCCGTTCAAAACTTGAAAGAAGCTTTCTGAGAAACTGCTCTGTGTTCTGTTAATTCATCTCACAGAGTTACATCTTTCTCTTCAAGAAGCCTTTCGCTAAGGCTGTTCTTGTGGAATTGGCAAAGGGATGTTTGGAAGCCAATAGAGGGCTATGGTGAAAAAGAAAATATCTTCCGTTGAAAACTTGAAAGAAGCTTTCTGAGAAACTGTTCTGTGTTCTGTTAATTCATCTCACATAGTTCCATCTTTCCCTTCAAGAAGCCTTTCGCTAAGGCTGTTCTTGTGGAATTGGCAAAGGGATATTTGTAGCCCCATAGACGGCTACAGTGACAAAGGAAATATCTTCCATTCAAAACTGGACAGAAGCTTTCTGAGTAACTGCTCTGTGTTCTGTTAATTCATCTCAGAGAGTTACATGTTTCCCTTCAAGAAGACTTTCGCTAAGGCTGTTCTTGTGGAATTGGCAAAGGGATATTTGGAAGTCCATAGAGGGCTATGGTGAAAAAGGAAATATCTTCCGTTCAAAACTGGAAAGAATCTTTCTGAGAAACTGCTCTGTGTTGTGTTAATTCATCTCACAGAGTTACATCTTTCCCTTCAAGAAGCCTTTCGCTAAGGCTGTTCTTGTGGAATTGGCAAAGGGATATTTGGAAGCCCCTATGGGGCTATGGTGAAAAATGAAATGTCTTCCGTTCCATACTGGAAAGAAGCCTTCTGAGAAACTGCTCTGTGTTCTGTTAATTCATCTCACAGAGTTACATCTTTCCCTACAAAAAGCCTTTCGCTAAGGCTGTTCTTGTGGAATTGGCAAAGGGATATTTGGAAGCCCATAGAGGGCTATGGTGAAAAAGGAAATATCTTCCGTTCAAAACTGGAAAGAAGCTCTCTGAGAAACTGCTCTGTGTTCTGATTTATCAGGTCACAGAGTTACATCTTTCCCTTGAAGAAGCCTTTCGCTAAGGCTGTTCTTGTCGAATTGGCAAAGGGATATTTGGAAGCCCATAGAGGGCTATGGTGAAAAAGGAAATATCTTCTGTTCAAAACTGGAAAGAAGCTTTCTGAGAAACTGCCCTGTGTTTTCTTAATTCATTTCCCAGAGTTATATCTTTCCCCTCAATAATCCTTTGGCTAAGGCTGTTCTTGTGTAATTGGCAAAGGGATATTTGGAAGCCCATACAGGGCTATGGTGAAAAAGGAAATATCTTCCGTTCAAAACTGGAAAGAAGCTTTCTGAGAAACTGCTCTGTGTTCTGTTAATTCATGTCACAGAGTTACATCTTTCCCTTCAAGAAGACTTTCGCTAAGGCTCTTCTTGTGGAATTGGCAAAGGGATATTTGGAAGCCCATAGAGGGCTATGGTGAAAAAGGAAATATCTTCCGTTCAAAACTGGAAAGAAGCTTTCTGAGAAACTGCTCTGTGTCCTGATTTATCAGGTCACAGAGTTACATCTTTCCCTTCAAGAAACCTTTCGCTAAGGCTGTTCTTGTGGAATTGGCAAAGGGATATTTGGAAGCCCATAGAGGGCTATGGTGAAAAAGGAAATATCTTCCGTTCAAAACTGGAAAGAAGCTTTCTGAGAAACTGCTCATGTTCTGTTAATTCATCTCACAGAGTTACATCTTTCCTTTCAAGAAGCCTTTCGCTAAGGCTGTTCTTGTGGAATTGGCAAAGTGATATTTGGAAGCCCATAGAGGTCTATGGTGAAAAAGGAAACATCTTCCTTTCAAAACTGGAAAGAAGCTTTCTGAGAAACTGCTCTGTGTTCTGTTAATTCATCTCACAGAGTTACATCTTTCCCTTCAAGAAATCTTTCGCTAAGGCTGTTCTTGTGGAATTGGCAAAGGGATATTTGGAAGCCCATAGAGGGCTATGGTGAAAAAGGAAATACCTTCCGTTCAAAACTGGAAAGAAGCTTTCTGAGAAACTGCTCATGTTCTGTTAATTCATCTCACAGAGTAACATCTTTCCCTTCAAGAAGCCTTTCGCAAAGGCTGTTCTTGTGGAATTGGCAAAGGGATATTTGGAAGCCCATAGATGGCTATGGTGAAAAAGGAAATATCTTCCGTTCAAAACTGGAAAGAAGCTTTCTGAGAAACTGCTCTGTGTTCCGTTAATTCATCTCACAGAGTTACATCTTTCCCAAAAAAAGCCTTTCGCTAAGGCTGTTCTTGTGGAATTGGCAAAGGGATATTTGGAAGCCCATAGAGGGCTATGGTGAAAAAGGAAATTTCTTCCGTTCAAAACTGGAAAGAATCTTTCTGAGAAACTGCTCTGTGTTCTGTTAATTTAGGTCACAGAGTTACATCTTTCCCTTCAAGAAGCCTTTCGCTAAGGCTGTTCTTGTCGAATTGGCAAAGGGATATTTGGAAGCCCATAGAGGGCTATGGTGAAAAAGGAAATATCTTCCGTTCAATACTGGAAAGAAGCTTTCTGAGAAACTGCTCATGTTCTGTTAATTCATCTCACAGAGTTACATCTTTCCTTTCAAGAAGCCTTTCGCTAAGGCTGTTCTTGTGGAATTGGAAAAGGGATATTTGGAAGCCCCTAGAGGTCTATGGTGAAAAAGGAAACGTCTTCCTTTCAAAACTGGAAAGAAGCTTTCTGAGAAACTGCTCTGTGTTCTGTTAATTCATTTCACAGAGTTATATCTTTCCCCTCAAGAAGCCTTTTTCTAAGGCTGTTCTTGTGGAATTGGCAAAGGGATATTTGGAAGCCCATAGAGGGCTATGGTGAAAAAGGAAATATCTTCCGTTCAAAACTGGAAAGAAGCTTTCTGAGAAACTTCTCTGTGTTCTGTTAATTCATGTCACAGAGTTACATCTTTCCCTACAAGAAGACTTTCGCCAAGGCTGATCTTGTGGAATTGGCAAAGGGATATTGGGAAGCCCATAGAGGGCTATGGTGAAAACAAATATCTTCCGTTCAAAACTTGAAAGAAGCTTTCTGAGAAACTGCTCTGTTTTCTGTTAATTCATCTCACAGGGTTACATCTTTCCCTTCAAGAAGCCTTTCGCTAAGGCTGTTCTTGTGGAATTGGCAAAGGGATATTTAGAAGCCCATAGAGGGCTATCTTTAAAAAGGAAATAACTTCCGTGGAAAGCTGGAAAGAAGCTTTCTTAGAAACTGCTCTGTGTTCTGTTAATTCATCTCACAGAGTTACATCTTTCCCTTCAAGAAGCCTTTCGCGAAGGCTGTTCTTGTGGAATTGGCAAAGGGATATTTGGAAGCCCGTAGAGGGCTATGGTGAAAAAGGAAATATCTTCCGTTCAAAACTGGAAAGAAGCTTTCTGAGAAACTGCTCATGTTCTGTTAATTCATCTCACAAACTTACATCTTTCCTTTCAAGAAGCCTTTCGCTAAGGCTGTTCTTGTCGAATTGGAAAAGGGATATTTGGAAGCCCATAGAGGGCTATGGTGAAAAAGTAAATATCTTCCGTTCAAAACTGGAAAGAAGCTTTCTGAGAAACTGCTCATGTTCTGTTAATTCATCTCACAGAGTTACATCTTTCCTTTCAAGAAGCCTTTCGCTAAGGCTGTTCTTGTCGAATTGGAAAAGGGATATTTGGAAGTCCATAGAGGTCTATGGTGAAAAAGGAAACATCTTCCTTTCAAAACTGGAAAGAAGCTTTCTGAGAAACTGCTCTGTGTTCTGTTAATTCATCTCACAGAGTTACATCTTTCCCTTCAAGAAATCTTTCGCTAAGGGTGTTCTTGTGGAATTGGCAAAGGGATATTTGGAAACCCATAGAGGGCTATGGTGAAAAAGGAAATACGTTCCGTTCAAAACTGGAAAGAAGCTTTCTGAGAAACTGCATTGTGTTGTGCTAATTCATCTCACAGAGTTACATCTTTCCCTTCAAGAAGCCTTTCGCTAAGTTTTTTCTTGTGGAATTGGCAAAGGGATATTTGGAAGCCCTTAGAGGGCTATGGTGAAAAAGGAATTATCTTCCTTTCAAAACTGGAAAGAAGCTCTCTGAGAAACTGCACTGTGTTCTGTTAATTCATCTCACAGGGTTACATCTTTCCCTTCAAGAAGCCTTTCGCTAAGGCTGTTCTTGTGGAATTGGCAAAGGGATATTTGGAAGCCCATAGAGGGCTATGGTGAAAAAGGAAATATCTTCCGTTCCAAACCGGAAAGAAGCTTTCTGAGAAACTGCTCTGTGTTCTGTTAATTCATCTGCCAGAGTTACATCTTTCCCTTCAAGAAGCCTTTCGCTAAGGCTGTTCTTGTGGAATTGGCAAAGGGATATTTGGAAGCCCATGGAGGGCTATGGTAAAAAACGAAATATCTTCCGTTCAACACTGGAAAGAAGCTTTCTGAGAAACTGCTCTATGTTCTGGTAATTCACCTCACAGAGTTACATCTTTCCCTTCAAGAAGCCTTTCGCTAAGGCTGTTCTTGTGGAATTGGCAAAGGGATATTTGGAAGTCCTAAGAGGGCTATGGTGAAAAAGGAAATATCTTCCATTAAAAACTGGAAAGAAGCTTTCTGAGAAACTGCTCTGTGTTCTCTTAATTCATCTCACAGAGTTACATCTTTCCCTACAAGAAGCCTTTCGCTAAGGCTGTTCTTGTGGAATTGGCAAAGGGATATTTGGAAGTCCACAGAGGGCTATGGTGAAAAGAAATATCTTCCGTTCAAAAGTGGAAAGAAGCTTTCTGAGAAACTGCTCTGTGTTCTGTTAATTCATCTCACAGAGTTACATCTTTCCCTTCAAGAAGCCTTTCGCTAAGGCTGTTCTTGAGGAATTGGCAAAGGGATATTTGGAAGCCCATAGAGGGCTATGGTTAAAAAGGAAATAACTTCCGTTGAAAGCTGGAAAGAAGCTTTCTGAGAAACAGCTCTGTGTTCTGTTAATTCATCTCACAGAGTTACATCTTTCTCTTCAAGAAGCCTTTCGCTAAGGCTGTTCTTGTGGAATTGGCAAAGGGATATTTGGAAGCCAATAGAGGGCTATGGTGAAAAAGAAAATATCTTCCATTCAAAACTGGAAAGAAGCTTTGTGGGAAACTGCTCTGTGTTCTGTTAATTCATCTCTCAGAGTTACATCTTTCCTTTCAAGAAGCCTTTCGCTTAGGCTGTTCTTGTGGAATTGGCAAAGGGATATTTGGAAGTCCTGAGAGGGCTATGGTGAAAAAGGATATATCTTCCATTAAAAACTGGAAAGAAGCTTTCTGAGAAACTGCTCTGTGTTCTGTTAATTCATCTCACAGAGTTACATGTTTCCCTTTAAGAAGCCTTTCGCTAAGGCTGTTCTTGTGGAATTTTCAAAGGGATATTTGGAAGCCCATAGAGGGCTATGGTGAAAAAGGAAATATCTTCCGTTCAAAACTGGAAAGAAGCTTTCTGAGAAACTGCTCATGTTCTGTTAATTCATCTCACAGAGTTACATCTTTCCCTTCAAGAAGCCTTTCGCTAAGGCTGTTCTTGTGGAATTGGCAAAGGGATATTTGTAAGCCCATAGAGGGCTATGGTGAAAAAGGAAATATCTTCCGTTCCAAACTGGAAAGAAGCTTTATGAGAAACTGCTCTGTGTTCTGTTAATTCATCTCACAGAGTTACATCTCTCCCTACAAAAAGCCTTTCGCTAAGGCTGTTCTTGTGGAATTGGCAAAGGGATATTTGGAAGCCCATAGAGGGCTATGGTGAAAAAGGAAATATCTTCCGTTCAAAACTGGAAAGAAGCTTTCTGAGAAACTGTTCTGTGTTCTGTTAATTCATCTCACAGAGTTACATCTTCCCTTCAAGAAGCCTTTCGCTAAGGCTGTTCTTGTGGAATTGGCAAAGGGATATTTGGAAGCCCATAGAGGGCTATGGTGAAAAAGGAAATATCTTCCGTTCAAAACTGGAAAGAAGCTTTCTGAGAAACTTCTCATGTTCTGTTAGTTCATCTCACAGAGTTACATCTTTCCTTTCAAGAAGCCTTTCGCTAAGGCTGTTCTTGTGGAATTGGCAAAGGGATATTTGTAAGCCCTTAGAGGTCTATGGTGAAAAAGGAAACATCTTCCTTTCAAAACTGGAAAGAAGCTTTCTGAGAAACTGCTCTGTGTTCTGTTAATTCATTTCACAGAGTTATATCTTTCCCCACAAGAAGCTAGTTTCTAAGGCTCTTCTTGTGGAATTGGCAAAGGGATATTTGGAAGCCCATAGAGGGCTATGGTGAAAAAGGAAATATCTTCCGTTCAAAACTGGAAAGAAGCTTTCTGAGAAACTGCTCTGTGTTCTGTTATTTCATGTCACAGAGTTACATCTTTCCCTTCAAGAAGCCTTTCGCTAAGGCTGTTCTTGTGGAATTGGCAAAGGGATATTTGGAAGCACATAGAGGGCTATGGTGAAAACAAATATCTTTCGTTCAAAACTGGAAAGAAGCTTTCTGAGAAACTGCTCTGTGTTCTGTTAATTCATCTCACAGGGTTACATCTTTCCCTTCAAGAAGCCTTTCGCTAAGGCTGTTCTTGTGGAATTGGCAAAGGGATATTTAGAATCCCATAGAGGGCTATGGTTAAAAAGGAAATAACTTCCGTTGAAAGCTGGAAAGAAGCTTTCTGAGAAATTGCTCTGTGTTCTGTTAATTCATCTCACAGTGTTACATCTTTCCCTTCAAGAAGCCTTTCGCTAAGGCTGTTCTTGTGGAATTGGAAAGGGATATTTAGAAGCCCATAGAGGGCTATGGTTAAAAAGGAAATAACTTCCGTTGAAAGCTGGAAAGAAGCTTTCTGAGAAACTGCTCTGTGTTCTGTTAATTCATCTCAGAGAGTTACATCTTTCCCTTCAAGAAGCCTTTCGCTAAGGCTGTTCTTGTGGAATTGTCAAAGGGATATTTGGAAGCCCATAGAGGGCTATGGTGAAAAAGAAAATATCTTCCGTTCAAAAATGGAAAGAAGCTTTCTGAGAAACTGTTCTGTGTTCTGTTAATTCATCTCACAGAGTTACATCTTTCCCGTCAAGAAGCCTTTCGCTAAGGCTGTTCTTGTGGCATTGGCAAAGGGATATTTTTAAGCCCATAGAGGGCTATGGTCAAAAAGGAAATATCTTCCGTTCAAAACTAGAAAGAAGCTTTCTGAGAAACTGCTCTGTGTTCTGTTAATTCATCTCACAGAGTTACATCTTCCCTTCAAGAAGCCTTTCGCTAAGGCTGTTCTTGTGGAATTGGCAAAGGGATATTTGGAAGCCCATAGAGGGCTATGGTGAAAAAGGAAATATCTCCCGTTCAAAACAGGAAAGAAGCTTTCTGAGAAACTGCACATGTTCTGTTAGTTCATCTCACAGAGTTACATCTTTCCTTTCAAGAAGCCTTTCGCTAAGGCTGTTCTTGTGGAATTGGCAAAGGGATATTTGGAAGCCCATAGAGGTCCATGGTGAAAAAGGAAACATCTTCCTTTCAAAACTGGAAAGAAGCTTTCTGAGAAACTGCTCTGTGTTCTGTTAATTCATCTCACAGGGTTACATCTTTCCCTTCAAGAAGCCTTTCGCTAAGGCTGTTCTTGTGGAATTGGCAAAGGGATATTTGGAAGCCCATAGAGGGCTATGGTGAAAAAGGAAATATCTTCCGTTCCAAACTGGAAAGAAGCTTTCTGAGAAACTGCTCTGTGTTCTGTTAATTCATCTCACAGAGTTACATCTTTCCCTTCAAGAAGCCTTTCGCTAAGGCTGTTCTTGTGGAATTGGCAAAGGGATATTTGTAAGCCCATAGAGGGCTATGGTGAAAAAGGAAATATCTTCCGTTCAAAACTGGAAAGAAGCTTTCTGAGAAACTGCTCTGTGTTCTGTTAATTAATCTCACAGAGTTACATCTTTCGCTTCAAGAAGCCTTTCGCTAAGGTTGTTCTTGTGGAATTGGCAAAGGGATATTTGTAAGCCCATAGAGGGCTATGGTGAAAAAGGAAATATCTTCCGTTCCAAACTGGAAAGAAGCTTTCTGAGAAACTGCTCTGTGTTCTGTTAATTCATCTCACAGAGTTACATCTTTCCCTACCAGAAGCCTTTCACTAAGGCTGTTCTTGTGGAATTGGCAAAGGGATATTTGGAAGCCCATGGAGGGCTATGGTAAAAAACGAAATATCTTCCTTTCAACACTGGAAAGAAGCTTTCTGAGAAACTGCTCTATGTTCTGGTAATTCACCTCACAGAGTTACATCTTTCCCTTCAAGAAGCCTTTCGCTAAGGCTGTTCTTGTGGAATTGGCAAAGGGATATTTGGAAGTCCTAAGAGGGCTATGGTGAAAAAGGAAATATCTTCCATTAAAAACTGGAAAGAAGCTTTCTGAGAAACTGCTCTGTGTTCTCTTAATTCATCTCACAGAGTTACATCTTTCCCTACAAGAAGCCTTTCGCTAAGGCTGTTCTTGTGGAATTGGCAAAGGGATATTTGGAAGTCCACAGAGGGCTATGGTGAAAAGAAATATCTTCCGTTCAAAAGTGGAAAGAAGCTTTCTGAGAAACTGCTCTGTGTTCTGTTAATTCATCTCACAGAGTTACATCTTTCCCTTCAAGAAGCCTTTCGCTAAGGCTGTTCTTGAGGAATTGGCAAAGGGATATTTGGAATCCCATATAGGGCTACGGTGAAAAAGGAAATATCTTCCGTTCAAAACTGGAAAGAAACTTTCTGAGAAAGTGCTCTGTGTTCTGTTAATTCATCTCACAGAGTTACATCTTTCCCTTCAAGAAGCGTTTCGCTAATGCTGTTCCTGTAGAATTGGCAAAGAGATATTAGGAAGCCCATAGAGGGCTAAGGTGAAAAAGGAAATATCTTCCGTTGAAAACTGGAAAGAAGTTTTCTGAGAAACTGTTCTGTGTTCTGTTAATTCATCTCACAGAGTTACATCTTTCCCTTCAAGAAGCCTTTCGCTAAGGCTGTTCTTGTGTAATTGGCAAAGGGATATTTGGAAGCCCTTAGAGGGCTATGGTGAAAAAGGAAATATCTTCCGTTCAAAACTGGAAAGAAGCATTCTGAGAATCGGCTCTGTGTTCTGTTAATTCAGGTCACAGAGTTACATCTTTCCCCTCAAGAAGCCAGTTTCTAAGGCTGTTCTTGTCGAATTGGCAAAGGGATATTTGGAAGCCCATAGAGGGCTACGGTGAAAAAGGAAATATCTTCCATTCAAAACTGGAAAGAAGATTTCTGAGAAACTGCTCATGTTCTGTTAATTCATCTCACAGAGTTACATCTTTCCTTTCAAGAAGCCTTTCGCTAAGGTTGTTCTTGTGGATTTGGCAAAGGGATATTTGGAAGCCCATAGAGGTCTATGGTGAAAAAGAAAACATCTTCCTTTCAAAACTGGAAAGAAGCTTTCTGAGAAACTGCTCTGTGTTCTGTTAATTCATTTCACAGAGTTATATCTTTCCCCTGAAGAAGCCTTTCTCTAAGGCTGTTCTTGTGGAATTGGCAAAGGGATATTTGATAGCCCATAGAGGGCTATGGTGAAAAAGGAAATATCTTCCGTTAAAAACTGGAAAGAAGCTTTCTGAGAAACTGCTCTGTGTTCTGTTAATTCATGTCACCGAGTTACATCTTTCCCTACAAGAAGCCTTTCGCTAAGGCTGTTCTTGTGGAATTGGCAAAGGGATATTTGGAAGCCCATAGAGGGCTATGTTGAAAACAAATATCTTCCGTTCAAAACTGGAAAGAAGCTTTCTGAGAAACTGCCCTGTGTTCTGTTAATTCATCTCACAGGGTTACATCTTTCCCTTCAAGAAGCCTTTCGCTAAGGCTGTTCTTGTGGAATTGGCAAAGGGATATTTAGAATCCCATAGAGGGCTATGGTTAAAAAGGAAATAACTTCCGTTGAAAGCTGGAAAGAAGCTTTCTGAGAAACTGCTCTGTGTTCTATTAATTCATCTCACAGAGTTACATCTTTCCCTTCAAGAAGCCTTTCGCTAAGGCTGTTCTTGTGGAATTGGCAAAGGGATATTTGGAAGCCCATAGAGGGCTATGGTGAAAAAGGAAATATCTTCCGTTCAAAACTGGAAAGAAGCTTTCTGAGAAACTGCTCTGTGTTGTGTTAATTCATCTCTCAGAGTTACATCTTTCCCTTCAAGAAGCCTTTCGCTTAGGCTGTTCTTGTGGAATTGGCAAAGGGATATTTGGAAGCCCATAGAAGTCTATGGTGAAAAAGGAAACATCTTCCTTTCAAAACTGGAAAGAAGCTTTCTGAGAAACTGCTCTGTGTTCTGTTAATTCATTTCACAGAGTTATATCTTTCCCCTCAAGAAGCCTTTTTTTAAGGCTGTTCTTGTGGAATTGGCAAAGGGATATTTGGAAGTCCATAGAGGGCTATGGAGAAAAAGGAAATATCTTCCGTTCAAAACTGCAAAGAAGCTTGCTGAGAAACTGCTCTGTGTTCTGTTAATTCATGTCACTAAGTTACATCTTTCCCTACAAGAAGCCTTTCGCTAAGGCTGTTCTTGTGGAATTGGCAAAGGGATATTTGTAAGCCTATAGAGGGCTATGGTGAAAAAGGAAATATCTTCCGTTCCAAACTGGAAAGAAGCTTTCTGAGAAACTGCTCTGTGTTCTGTTAATTCATCTCACAGAGTTACATCTTCCCTTCAAGAAGCCTTTCGCTAAGGCTGTTCTTGTCGAATTGGCAAAGGGATATTTGGAAGCCCATAGAGGGCTATGGTGAAAAAGGAAATATCTTCCGTTCAAAAATGGAAAGAAGCTTTCTGAGAAACTGCTCATGTTCTGTTAATTCATCTCACAGAGTTACATCTTTCCTTTCAAGAAGCCTTTCGCTAAGGCTGTTCTTGTCGAATTGGAAAAGGGATATTTGGAAGCCCATAGACGGCTATGGTGAAAAAGGAAATATCTTCCGTTCAAAACTGGAAAGAAGCTTTCTGAGAAACTGCTCTGTGTTCTGTTAATTCATCTCACAGAGTTACATCTTTCCTTCAAGAAGCCTTTCGCTAAGGCTGTTCTTGTGGAATTGGCAAAGGGATATTTGGAAGCCCATAGAGGGCTATGGTGAAAAAGGAAATATCTTCCGTTCCAAACTGGAAAGAACCTTGCTGAGAAACTGCTCTGTGTTCTGTTAATTCATCTCACAGAGTTACATCTTTCCCTTCAAAAAGCCTTTCGCTAAGGCTGTTCTTGTGGAATTGGCAAAGGGATATTTGGAAGCCCTTAGAGGGCTATGGTGAAAAAGGAAATATCTTCCGTTCCAAACTGGAAAGAAGCTTTCTGAGAAACTGCTCTGTGTTCTGTTAATTCATCTCCCAGAGTTACATCTTTCCCTTCAAGAAGCCTTTCGCTATGGTTGGTCTTGTGGAATTGGCAAAGGGATATTTGGAATCCCATAGTGGGCTAAGGTGAAAAAGGAAATATCTTCCGTTCAAAACTGGAAAGAAGCTTTCTGAGAAACTGCTCAGTGTTCTGTTAATTCATCTCATAGAGTTACATCTTTCCCTTCAAGAAGCCTTTCGCTAAGGCTGTTCTTGTGGAATTGGCAAAGGGATATTTGGAAGCCCATAGAGGGCTATGGTGAAAAAGGAATATCTTCTGTTCCAAACTGGAAAGAAGATTTCTGAGAAACTGCTCTGTGTTCTGTTAATTCATCTCACAGAGTTACATCTTTTCTTCAAGAAGCCTTTCGCTAATGCTGTTCTTGTGGAATTGGCAAAGGGATATTTAGAAGCCCATGGAGGGCTATGGTAAAAAACGAAATATCTTCCGTTCAAAACTGGAAAGAAGCTTTCTGAGAAACTGCTCTATGTTCTGGTAATTCACCTCACAGAGTTACATCTTTCCCTTCAAGAAGCCTTTCGCTTAGGCTGTTCTTGTGGAATTGGCAAAGGGATATTTGGAAGCCCATAGAGGGCTATGGTGAAAAAGGAAATATCTTCCGTTCAAAACTGGAAAGAAGTTTTCTGAGAAACTGCTCATGTTCTGTTAATTCATCTCACAGAGTTACATCTTTCCTTCAAGAAGCCTTTCGCTAAGGCTGTTCTTGTGGAATTGGCAAAGGGATATTTGTAAGCCCATAGAGGGCTATGGTGAAAAAGGAAATATCTTCCGTTCCAAACTGGAAAGAAGCTTTCTGAGAAACTGCTCTGTGTTCTGTTAATTCATCTCACAGAGTTACATCTCTCCCTACAAAAAGCCTTTCGCTAAGGCTGTTCTTGTGGAATTGGCAAAGGGATATTTGGAAGCCCATAGAGGGCTATGGTGAAAAAGGAAATATCTTCCGTTCAAAACTGGAAAGAAGCTTTCTGAGAAACTGCTCTGTGTTCTGTTAATTCATCTCACAGAGTTACATCTTCCCTTCAAGAAGCCTTTCGCTAAGACTGTTCTTGTGGAATTGGCAAAGGGATATTTGGAAGCCCATGGAGGGCTATGGTGAAAAAGGAAATATCTTCCGTTCAAAACTGGAAAGAAGCTTTCGGAGAAACTGCTCATGTTCTGTTAGTTCATCTCACAGAGTTACATCTTTCCTTTCAAGAAGCCTTTCGCTAAGGCTGTTTTTGTGGAATTGGCAAAGGGATATTTGGAAGCCCATAGAGGTCTGTGGTAAAAAAGGAAACATCTTCCTTTCAAAACCTGAAAGAAGCTTTCTGAGAAACTGCTCTGTGTTCTGTTAATTCATTTCACAGAGTTATATCTTTCCCCTCAAGAAGCCAGTTTGTAAGGCTGTTCTTGTGGAATTGGCAAAGGGATATTTGGAAGCCCATAGAGGGCTATGGTGAAAAGAAATATCTTCCGTTCAAAACTGGAAAGAACCTTTCTGAGAAACTGCTCTGTGTTCTGTTAATTCATCTCACAGAGTTACATCTTTCCCTTCAAGAAGCCTTTCGCTAAGGCTGTTCTTGTGGAATTGGCAAAGGGATATTTGGAAGCCCATAGAGGGCTATGGTTAAAAAGGAAATAACTTCCGTTGAAAGCTGGAAAGAAGCTTTCTGAGAAACTGCTCTGTGTTCTGTTAATTCATGTCACAGAGTTACATCTTTCCCTTCAAGAAGCCTTTCGCTAAGGCTGTTCTTGTGGAATTGGCAAAGGGATATTTGGAAGCCCATAGAGGGCTATGGTGAAAAAGGAAATATCTTCCATTCAAAACTGGAAAGAAGGTTTCTGAGAAACTGCTCATGTTCTGTTAATTCATCTCACAGAGTTACATCTTTCCTTTCAAGAAGCCTTTCGCTAAGGTTGTTCTTGTGGATTTGGCAAAGGGATATTTGGAAGCCCATAGAGGTCTATGGTGAAAAAGAAAACATCTTCCTTTCAAAACTGGAAAGAAGCTTTCTGAGAAACTGCTCTGTGTTCTGTTAATTCATTTCACAGAGTTATATCTTTCCCCTCAAGAAGCCTTTCTCTAAGGCTGTTCTTGTGGAATTGGCAAAGGGATATTTGGACGCCCATAGAGGGCTATGGTGAAAAAGGAAATATCTTCCGTTAAAAACTGGAAAGAAGCTTTCTGAGAAACTGCTCTGTGTTCTGTTAATTCATGTCACCGAGTTACATCTTTCCCTACAAGAAGCCTTTCGCTAAGGCTGTTCTTGTGGAATTGGCAAAGGGATATTTGGAAGCCCATAGAGGGCTATGTTGAAAACAAATATCTTCCGTTCAAAACTGGAAAGAAGCTTTCTGAGAAATTGCTCTGTGTTCTGTTAATTCATCTCACAGGGTTACATCTTTCCCTTCAAGAAGCCTTTCGCTAAGGCTGTTCTTGTGGAATTGGAAAGGGATATTTAGAAGCCCATAGAGGGCTATGGTTAAAAAGGAAATAACATCCGTTGAAAGCTGGAAAGAAGCTTTCTGAGAAACTGCTCTGTGTTCTGTTAATTCATCTCAGAGAATTACATCTTTCCCTTCAAGAAGCCTTTCGCTAAGGCTGTTCTTGTGGAATTGTCAAAGGGATATTTGGAAGCCCATAGAGGGCTATGGTGAAAAAGAAAATATCTTCCGTTCAAAAATGGAAAGAAGCTTTCTGAGAAACTGTTCTGTGTTCTGTTAATTCATCTCACAGAGTTACATCTTTCCCTACAAGAAGCCTTTCGCTAAGGCTGTTCTTGTGGAATTGGCAAAGGGATATTTGGAAGCCCATAGACGGCTATGGTGAAAAAGGAAATATCTTCCGTTCAAAACTGGAAAGAAGCTTTCTGAGAAACTGCTCATGTTCTGTTAATTCATCTCACAGAGTTACATCTTTCCTTTCAAGAAGCCTTTCGCTAAGGCTGTTCTTGTCGAATTGGAAAAGGGATATTTGGAAGCCCATAGACGGCTATGGGGAAAAAGGAAATATCTTCCGTTCCAAACTGAAAAGAAACTTTCTGAGAAACTGCTCTGTGTTCTGTTAATTCATCTCACAGAGTTACATCTTTCCCTACAAGAAGCCTTTCGCTAAGGCTGTTCTTGTGGAATTGGCAAAGGGATATTTGGAAGCCCATAGACGGCTATGGTGAAAAAGGAAATATCTTCCGTTCAAAACTGGAAAGAAGCTTTCTGAGAAACTGCTCTGTGTTCTGTTAATTCATCTCACAGAGTTACATCTTTCCTTCAAGAAGCCTTTCGCTAAGGCTGTTCTTGTGGAATTGGCAAAGGGATATTTGGAAGCCCATAGAGGGCTATGGTGAAAAAGGAAATATCTTCCGTTCCAAACTGGAAAGAACCTTGCTGAGAAACTGCTCTGTGTTCTGTTAATTCATCTCACAGAGTTACATCTTTCCCTTCAAAAAGCCTTTCGCTAAGGCTGTTCTTGTGGAATTGGCAAAGGGATATTTGGAAGCCCTTAGAGGGCTATGGTGAAAAAGGAAATATCTTCCGTTCCAAACTGGAAAGAAGCTTTCTGAGAAACTGCTCTGTGTTCTGTTAATTCATCTCCCAGAGTTACATCTTTCCCTTCAAGAAGCCTTTCGCTATGGTTGGTCTTGTGGAATTGGCAAAGGGATATTTGGAATCCCATAGTGGGCTAAGGTGAAAAAGGAAATATCTTCCGTTCAAAACTGGAAAGAAGCTTTCTGAGAAACTGCTCAGTGTTCTGTTAATTCATCTCATAGAGTTACATCTTTCCCTTCAAGAAGCCTTTCGCTAAGGCTGTTCTTGTGGAATTGGCAAAGGGATATTTGGAAGCCCATAGAGGGCTATGGTGAAAAAGGAATATCTTCTGTTCCAAACTGGAAAGAAGATTTCTGAGAAACTGCTCTGTGTTCTGTTAATTCATCTCACAGAGTTACATCTTTTCTTCAAGAAGCCTTTCGCTAATGCTGTTCTTGTGGAATTGGCAAAGGGATATTTAGAAGCCCATGGAGGGCTATGGTAAAAAACGAAATATCTTCCGTTCAAAACTGGAAAGAAGCTTTCTGAGAAACTGCTCTATGTTCTGGTAATTCACCTCACAGAGTTACATCTTTCCCTTCAAGAAGCCTTTCGCTTAGGCTGTTCTTGTGGAATTGGCAAAGGGATATTTGGAAGCCCATAGAGGGCTATGGTGAAAAAGGAAATATCTTCCGTTCAAAACTGGAAAGAAGCTTTCTGAGAAACTGCTCATGTTCTGTTAATTCATCTCACAGAGTTACATCTTTCCTTCAAGAAGCCTTTCGCTAAGGCTGTTCTTGTGGAATTGGCAAAGGGATATTTGTAAGCCCATAGAGGGCTATGGTGAAAAAGGAAATATCTTCCGTTCCAAACTGGAAAGAAGCTTTCTGAGAAACTGCTCTGTGTTCTGTTAATTCATCTCACAGAGTTACATCTCTCCCTACAAAAAGCCTTTCGCTAAGGCTGTTCTTGTGGAATTGGCAAAGGGATATTGGAAGCCCATAGAGGGCTATGGTGAAAAAGGAAATATCTTCCGTTCAAAACTGGAAAGAAGCTTTCTGAGAAACTGCTCTGTGTTCTGTTAATTCATCTCACAGAGTTACATCTTCCCTTCAAGAAGCCTTTCGCTAAGACTGTTCTTGTGGAATTGGCAAAGGGATATTTGGAAGCCCATGGAGGGCTATGGTGAAAAAGGAAATATCTTCCGTTCAAAACTGGAAAGAAGCTTTCGGAGAAACTGCTCATGTTCTGTTAGTTCATCTCACAGAGTTACATCTTTCCTTTCAAGAAGCCTTTCGCTAAGGCTGTTCTTGTGGAATTGGCAAAGGGATATTTGGAAGCCCATAGAGGTCTGTGGTAAAAAAGGAAACATCTTCCTTTCAAAACCTGAAAGAAGCTTTCTGAGAAACTGCTCTGTGTTCTGTTAATTCATTTCACAGAGTTATATCTTTCCCCTCAAGAAGCCAGTTTGTAAGGCTGTTCTTGTGGAATTGGCAAAGGGATATTTGGAAGCCCATAGAGGGCTATGGTGAAAAGAAATATCTTCCGTTCAAAACTGGAAAGAACCTTTCTGAGAAACTGCTCTGTGTTCTGTTAATTCATCTCACAGAGTTACATCTTTCCCTTCAAGAAGCCTTTCGCTAAGGCTGTTCTTGTGGAATTGGCAAAGGGATATTTGGAAGCCCATAGAGGGCTATGGTTAAAAAGGAAATAACTTCCGTTGAAAGCTGGAAAGAAGCTTTCTGAGAAACTGCTCTGTGTTCTGTTAATTCATGTCACAGAGTTACATCTTTCCCTTCAAGAAGCCTTTCGCTAAGGCTGTTCTTGTGGAATTGGCAAAGGGATATTTGGAAGCCCATAGAGGGCTATGGTGAAAAAGGAAATATCTTCCATTCAAAACTGGAAAGAAGGTTTCTGAGAAACTGCTCATGTTCTGTTAATTCATCTCACAGAGTTACATCTTTCCTTTCAAGAAGCCTTTCGCTAAGGTTGTTCTTGTGGATTTGGCAAAGGGATATTTGGAAGCCCATAGAGGTCTATGGTGAAAAAGAAAACATCTTCCTTTCAAAACTGGAAAGAAGCTTTCTGAGAAACTGCTCTGTGTTCTGTTAATTCATTTCACAGAGTTATATCTTTCCCCTCAAGAAGCCTTTCTCTAAGGCTGTTCTTGTGGAATTGGCAAAGGGATATTTGGACGCCCATAGAGGGCTATGGTGAAAAAGGAAATATCTTCCGTTAAAAACTGGAAAGAAGCTTTCTGAGAAACTGCTCTGTGTTCTGTTAATTCATGTCACCGAGTTACATCTTTCCCTACAAGAAGCCTTTCGCTAAGGCTGTTCTTGTGGAATTGGCAAAGGGATATTTGGAAGCCCATAGAGGGCTATGTTGAAAACAAATATCTTCCGTTCAAAACTGGAAAGAAGCTTTCTGAGAAATTGCTCTGTGTTCTGTTAATTCATCTCACAGGGTTACATCTTTCCCTTCAAGAAGCCTTTCGCTAAGGCTGTTCTTGTGGAATTGGAAAGGGATATTTAGAAGCCCATAGAGGGCTATGGTTAAAAAGGAAATAACATCCGTTGAAAGCTGGAAAGAAGCTTTCTGAGAAACTGCTCTGTGTTCTGTTAATTCATCTCAGAGAGTTACATCTTTCCCTTCAAGAAGCCTTTCGCTAAGGCTGTTCTTGTGGAATTGTCAAAGGGATATTTGGAAGCCCATAGAGGGCTATGGTGAAAAAGAAAATATCTTCCGTTCAAAAATGGAAAGAAGCTTTCTGAGAAACTGTTCTGTGTTCTGTTAATTCATCTCACAGAGTTACATCTTTCCCTACAAGAAGCCTTTCGCTAAGGCTGTTCTTGTGGAATTGGCAAAGGGATATTTGGAAGCCCATAGACGGCTATGGTGAAAAAGGAAATATCTTCCGTTCAAAACTGGAAAGAAGCTTTCTGAGAAACTGCTCATGTTCTGTTAATTCATCTCACAGAGTTACATCTTTCCTTTCAAGAAGCCTTTCGCTAAGGCTGTTCTTGTCGAATTGGAAAAGGGATATTTGGAAGCCCATAGACGGCTATGGGGAAAAAGGAAATATCTTCCGTTCCAAAGTGAAAAGAAACTTTCTGAGAAACTGCTCTGTGTTCTGTTAATTCATCTCACAGAGTTACATCTTTCCCTACAAGAAGCCTTTCGCTAAGGCTGTTCTTGTGGAATTGGCAAAGGGATATTTGGAAGCCCATAGACGGCTATGGTGAAAAAGGAAATATCTTCCGTTCAAAACTGGAAAGAAGCTTTCTGAGAAACTGCTCTGTGTTCTGTTAATTCATCTCACAGAGTTACATCTTTCCTTCAAGAAGCCTTTCGCTAAGGCTGTTCTTGTGGAATTGGCAAAGGGATATTTGGAAGCCCATAGAGGGCTATGGTGAAAAAGGAAATATCTTCCGTTCCAAACTGGAAAGAACCTTGCTGAGAAACTGCTCTGTGTTCTGTTAATTCATCTCACAGAGTTACATCTTTCCCTTCAAAAAGCCTTTCGCTAAGGCTGTTCTTGTGGAATTGGCAAAGGGATATTTGGAAGCCCTTAGAGGGCTATGGTGAAAAAGGAAATATCTTCCGTTCCAAACTGGAAAGAAGCTTTCTGAGAAACTGCTCTGTGTTCTGTTAATTCATCTCCCAGAGTTACATCTTTCCCTTCAAGAAGCCTTTCGCTATGGTTGGTCTTGTGGAATTGGCAAAGGGATATTTGGAATCCCATAGTGGGCTAAGGTGAAAAAGGAAATATCTTCCGTTCAAAACTGGAAAGAAGCTTTCTGAGAAACTGCTCAGTGTTCTGTTAATTCATCTCATAGAGTTACATCTTTCCCTTCAAAAAGCCTTTCGCTAAGGCTGTTCTTGTGGAATTGGCAAAGGGATATTTGGAAGCCCATAGAGGGCTATGGTGAAAAAGGAATATCTTCTGTTCCAAACTGGAAAGAAGATTTCTGAGAAACTGCTCTGTGTTCTGTTAATTCATCTCACAGAGTTACATCTTTTCTTCAAGAAGCCTTTCGCTAATGCTGTTCTTGTGGAATTGGCAAAGGGATATTTAGAAGCCCATGGAGGGCTATGGTAAAAAACGAAATATCTTCCGTTCAAAACTGGAAAGAAGCTTTCTGAGAAACTGCTCTATGTTCTGGTAATTCACCTCACAGAGTTACATCTTTCCCTTCAAGAAGCCTTTCGCTTAGGCTGTTCTTGTGGAATTGGCAAAGGGATATTTGGAAGCCCATAGAGGGCTATGGTGAAAAAGGAAATATCTTCCGTTCAAAACTGGAAAGAAGCTTTCTGAGAAACTGCTCATGTTCTGTTAATTCATCTCACAGAGTTACATCTTTCCTTCAAGAAGCCTTTCGCTAAGGCTGTTCTTGTGGAATTGGCAAAGGGATATTTGTAAGCCCATAGAGGGCTATGGTGAAAAAGGAAATATCTTCCGTTCCAAACTGGAAAGAAGCTTTCTGAGAAACTGCTCTGTGTTCTGTTAATTCATCTCACAGAGTTACATCTCTCCCTACAAAAAGCCTTTCGCTAAGGCTGTTCTTGTGGAATTGGCAAAGGGATATTTGGAAGCCCATAGAGGGCTATGGTGAAAAAGGAAATATCTTCCGTTCAAAACTGGAGAGAAGCTTTCTGAGAAACTGCTCTGTGTTCTGTTAATTCATCTCACAGAGTTACATCTTCCCTTCAAGAAGCCTTTCGCTAAGACTGTTCTTGTGGAATTGGCAAAGGGATATTTGGAAGCCCATGGAGGGCTATGGTGAAAAAGGAAATATCTTCCGTTCAAAACTGGAAAGAAGCTTTCGGAGAAACTGCTCATGTTCTGTTAGTTCATCTCACAGAGTTACATCTTTCCTTTCAAGAAGCCTTTCGCTAAGGCTGTTCTTGTGGAATTGGCAAAGGGATATTTGGAAGCCCATAGAGGGCTATGGTGAAAAAGAAAATATCTTCCGTTCAAAACTGGAAAGAAGCTTTCTGAGAAACTGCTCTGTGTTCTGTTAATTCATCTCACAGAGTTACATCTTTCCCTACAAGAAGCCTTTCGCTAAGGCTGTTCTTGTGGAATTGGCAAAGGGATATTTGGAAGCCCATAGACGGCTATGGTGAAAAAGGAAATATCTTCCGTTCAAAACTGGAAAGAAGCTTTCTGAGAAACTGCTCTGTGTTCTGTTAATTCATCTCACAGAGTTACATCTTTCCTTCAAGAAGCCTTTCGCTAAGGCTGTTCTTGTGGAATTGGCAAAGGGATATTTGGAAGCCCATAGAGGGCTATGGTGAAAAAGGAAATATCTTCCGTTCCAAACTGGAAAGAACCTTGCTGAGAAACTGCTCTGTGTTCTGTTAATGCATCTCACAGAGTTACATCTTTCCCTTCAAAAAGCCTTTCGCTAAGGCTGTTCTTGTGGAATTGGCAAAGGGATATTTGGAAGCCCTTAGAGGGCTATGGTGAAAAAGGAAATATCTTCCGTTCCAAACTGGAAAGAAGCTTTCTGAGAAACTGCTCTGTGTTCTGTTAATTCATCTCCCAGAGTTACATCTTTCCCTTCAAGAAGCCTTTCGCTATGGTTGGTCTTGTGGAATTGGCAAAGGGATATTTGGAATCCCATAGTGGGCTAAGGTGAAAAAGGAAATATCTTCCGTTCAAAACTGGAAAGAAGCTTTCTGAGAAACTGCTCAGTGTTCTGTTAATTCATCTCATAGAGTTACATCTTTCCCTTAAAGAAGCCTTTCGCTAAGGCTGTTCTTGTGGAATTGGCAAAGGGATATTTGGAAGCCCATAGAGGGCTATGGTGAAAAAGGAATATCTTCTGTTCCAAACTGGAAAGAAGATTTCTGAGAAACTGCTCTGTGTTCTGTTAATTCATCTCACAGAGTTACATCTTTTCTTCAAGAAGCCTTTCGCTAATGCTGTTCTTGTGGAATTGGCAAAGGGATATTTAGAAGCCCATGGAGGGCTATGGTAAAAAACGAAATATCTTCCGTTCAAAACTGGAAAGAAGCTTTCTGAGAAACTGCTCTATGTTCTGGTAATTCACCTCACAGAGTTACATCTTTCCCTTCAAGAAGCCTTTCGCTTAGGCTGTTCTTGTGGAATTGGCAAAGGGATATTTGGAAGCCCATAGAGGGCTATGGTGAAAAAGGAAATATCTTCCGTTCAAAACTGGAAAGAAGCTTTCTGAGAAACTGCTCATGTTCTGTTAATTCATCTCACAGAGTTACATCTTTCCTTCAAGAAGCCTTTCGCTAAGGCTGTTCTTGTGGAATTGGCAAAGGGATATTTGTAAGCCCATAGAGGGCTATGGTGAAAAAGGAAATATCTTCCGTTCCAAACTGGAAAGAAGCTTTCTGAGAAACTGCTCTGTGTTCTGTTAATTCATCTCACAGAGTTACATCTCTCCCTACAAAAAGCCTTTCGCTAAGGCTGTTCTTGTGGAATTGGCAAAGGGATATTTGGAAGCCCATAGAGGGCTATGGTGAAAAAGGAAATATCTTCCGTTCAAAACTGGAAAGAAGCTTTCTGAGAAACTGCTCTGTGTTCTGTTAATTCATCTCACAGAGTTACATCTTCCCTTCAAGAAGCCTTTCGCTAAGACTGTTCTTGTGGAATTGGCAAAGGGATATTTGGAAGCCCATGGAGGGCTATGGTGAAAAAGGAAATATCTTCCGTTCAAAACTGGAAAGAAGCTTTCGGAGAAACTGCTCATGTTCTGTTAGTTCATCTCACAGAGTTACATCTTTCCTTTCAAGAAGCCTTTCGCTAAGGCTGTTCTTGTGGAATTGGCAAAGGGATATTTGGAAGCCCATAGAGGTCTGTGGTAAAAAAGGAAACATCTTCCTTTCAAAACCTGAAAGAAGCTTTCTGAGAAACTGCTCTGTGTTCTGTTAATTCATTTCACAGAGTTATATCTTTCCCCTCAAGAAGCCAGTTTGTAAGGCTGTTCTTGTGGAATTGGCAAAGGGATATTTGGAAGCCCATAGAGGGCTATGGTGAAAAGAAATATCTTCCGTTCAAAACTGGAAAGAACCTTTCTGAGAAACTGCTCTGTGTTCTGTTAATTCATCTCACAGAGTTACATCTTTCCCTTCAAGAAGCCTTTCGCTAAGGCTGTTCTTGTGGAATTGGCAAAGGGATATTTGGAAGCCCATAGAGGGCTATGGTTAAAAAGGAAATAACTTCCGTTGAAAGCTGGAAAGAAGCTTTCTGAGAAACTGCTCTGTGTTCTGTTAATTCATGTCACAGAGTTACATCTTTCCCTTCAAGAAGCCTTTCGCTAAGGCTGTTCTTGTGGAATTGGCAAAGGGATATTTGGAAGCCCATAGAGGGCTATGGTGAAAAAGGAAATATCTTCCATTCAAAACTGGAAAGAAGGTTTCTGAGAAACTGCTCATGTTCTGTTAATTCATCTCACAGAGTTACATCTTTCCTTTCAAGAAGCCTTTCGCTAAGGTTGTTCTTGTGGATTTGGCAAAGGGATATTTGGAAGCCCATAGAGGTCTATGGTGAAAAAGAAAACATCTTCCTTTCAAAACTGGAAAGAAGCTTTCTGAGAAACTGCTCTGTGTTCTGTTAATTCATTTCACAGAGTTATATCTTTCCCCTCAAGAAGCCTTTCTCTAAGGCTGTTCTTGTGGAATTGGCAAAGGGATATTTGGACGCCCATAGAGGGCTATGGTGAAAAAGGAAATATCTTCCGTTAAAAACTGGAAAGAAGCTTTCTGAGAAACTGCTCTGTGTTCTGTTAATTCATGTCACCGAGTTACATCTTTCCCTACAAGAAGCCTTTCGCTAAGGCTGTTCTTGTGGAATTGGCAAAGGGATATTTGGAAGCCCATAGAGGGCTATGTTGAAAACAAATATCTTCCGTTCAAAACTGGAAAGAAGCTTTCTGAGAAATTGCTCTGTGTTCTGTTAATTCATCTCACAGGGTTACATCTTTCCCTTCAAGAAGCCTTCCGCTAAGGCTGTTCTTGTGGAATTGGAAAGGGATATTTAGAAGCCCATAGAGGGCTATGGTTAAAAAGGAAATAACATCCGTTGAAAGCTGGAAAGAAGCTTTCTGAGAAACTGCTCTGTGTTCTGTTAATTCATCTCAGAGAGTTACATCTTTCCCTTCAAGAAGCCTTTCGCTAAGGCTGTTCTTGTGGAATTGTCAAAGGGATATTTGGAAGCCCATAGAGGGCTATGGTGAAAAAGAAAATATCTTCCGTTCAAAAATGGAAAGAAGCTTTCTGAGAAACTGTTCTGTGTTCTGTTAATTCATCTCACAGAGTTACATCTTTCCCGTCAAGAAGCCTTTCGCTAAGGCTGTTCTTGTGGCATTGGCAAAGGGATATTTTTAAGCCCATAGAGGGCTATGGTCAAAAAGGAAATATCTTCCGTTCAAAACTAGAAAGAAGCTTTCTGAGAAACTGCTCTGTGTTCTGTTAATTCATCTCACAGAGTTACATCTTCCCTTCAAGAAGCCTTTCGCTAAGGCTGTTCTTGTGGAATTGGCAAAGGGATATTTGGAAGCCCATAGAGGGCTATGGTGAAAAAGGAAATATCTCCCGTTCAAAACTGGAAAGAAGCTTTCTGAGAAACTGCACATGTTCTGTGAGTTCATCTCACAGAGTTACATCTTTCCTTTCAAGAAGCCTTTCGCTAAGGCTGTTCTTGTGGAATTGGCAAAGGGATATTTGGAAGCCCATAGAGGTCTATGGTGAAAAAGGAAACATCTTCCTTTCAAAACTGGAAAGAAGCTTTCTGAGAAACTGCTCTGTGTTCTGTTAATTCATCTCACAGGGTTACATCTTTCCCTTCAAGAAGCCTTTCGCTAAGGCTGTTCTTGTGGAATTGGCAAAGGGATATTTGGAAGCCCATAGAGGGCTATGGTGAAAAAGGAAATATCTTCCGTTCCAAACTGGAAAGAAGCTTTCTGAGAAACTGCTCTGTGTTCTGTTAATTCATCTCACAGAGTTACATCTTTCCCTTCAAGAAGCCTTTCGCTAAGGCTGTTCTTGTGGAATTGGCAAAGGGATATTTGTAAGCCCATAGAGGGCTATGGTGAAAAAGGAAATATCTTCCGTTCAAAACTGGAAAGAAGCTTTCTGAGAAACTGCTCTGTGTTCTGTTAATTAATCTCACAGAGTTACATCTTTCCCTTCAAGAAGCCTTTCGCTAAGGTTGTTCTTGTGGAATTGGCAAAGCGATATTTGTAAGCCCATAGAGGGCTATGGTGAAAAAGGAAATATCTTCCGTTCCAAACTGGAAAGAAGCTTTCTGAGAAACTGCTCTGTGTTCTGTTAATTCATCTCACAGAGTTACATCTTTCCCTACCAGAAGCCTTTCGCTAAGGCTGTTCTTGTGGAATTGGCAAAGGGATATTTGGAAGCCCGTAGAAGGCTATGATGAAAAAGGAAATATCTTCCGTTCCAAACCGGAAAGAAGCTTTCTGAGAAACTGCTCTGTGTTCTGTTAATTCATCTCCCAGAGTTACATCTTTCCCTTCAAGAAGCCTTTCGCTAAGGCTGTTCTTGTGGAATTGGCAAAGGGATATTTGGAAGCCCATGGAGGGCTATGGTAAAAAACGAAATATCTTCCTTTCAACACTGGAAAGAAGCTTTCTGAGAAACTGCTCTATGTTCTGGTAATTCACCTCACAGAGTTACATCTTTCCCTTCAAGAAGCCTTTCGCTAAGGCTGTTCTTGTGGAATTGGCAAAGGGATATTTGGAAGTCCTAAGAGGGCTATGGTGAAAAAGGAAATATCTTCCATTAAAAACTGGAAAGAAGCTTTCTGATAAACTGCTCTGTGTTCTCTTAATTCATCTCACAGAGTTACATCTTTCCCTACAAGAAGCCTTTCGCTAAGGCTGTTCTTGTGGAATTGGCAAAGGGATATTTGGAAGTCCACAGAGGGCTATGGTGAAAAGAAATATCTTCCGTTCAAAAGTGGAAAGAAGCTTTCTGAGAAACTGCTCTGTGTTCTGTTAATTCATCTCACAGAGTTACATCTTTCCCTTCAAGAAGCCTTTCGCTAAGGCTGTTCTTGAGGAATTGGCAAAGGGATATTTGGAAGCCCATAGAGGGCTATGGTTAAAAAGGAAATTACTTCCGTTGAAAGCTGGAAAGAAGCTTTCTGAGAAACAGCTCTGTGTTCTGTTAATTCATCTCACAGAGTTACATCTTTCTCTTCAAGAAGCCTTTCGCTAAGGCTGTTCTTGTGGAATTGGCAAAGGGATATTTGGAAGCCAATAGAGGGCTATGGTGAAAAAGAAAATATCTTCCATTCAAAACTGGAAAGAAGCTTTGTGGGAAACTGCTCTGTGTTCTGTTAATTCATCTCTCAGAGTTACATCTTTCCCTTCAAGAAGCCTTTCGCTATGGCTGTTCTTGTGGAATTGGCAAAGGGATATTTGGAAGTCCTGAGAGGGCTATGGTGAAAAAGGAAATATCTTCCATTAAAAACTGGAAAGAAGCTTTCTGAGAAACTGCTCTGTGTTCTGTTAATTCATCTCACAGAGTTACATGTTTCCCTTTAAGAAGCCTTTCGCTAAGGCTGTTCTTGTGGAATTTTCAAAGGGATATTTGGAAGCCCATAGAGGGCTATGGTGAAAAAGGAAATATCTTCCGTTCAAAACTGGAAAGAAGCTTTCTGAGAAACTGCTCATGTTCTGTTAATTCATCTCACAGAGTTACATCTTTCCCTTCCAGAAGCCTTTCGCTATGGCTGTTCTTGTGGAATTGGCAAAGGGATATTTGGAAGCCCATAGAGGGCTACGGTGAAAAAGGAAGTATCTTCCGTTCAAAACTGGAAAGAAGCTTTCTGGGAAACTGCTCTGTGTTCTGTTAATTCATCTCACAGAGTTACATCTTTCCCTTCAAGAAGCCTTTCGCTAAGGCTGTTCTTGTGAAATTGGCAAAGGGATATTTGGAATCCCATATAGGGCTACGGTGAAAAAGGAAATATCTTCCGTTCAAAACTGGAAAGAAACTTTCTGAGAAAGTGCTCTGTGTTCTGTTAATTCATCTCACAGAGTTACATCTTTCCCTTCAAGAAGCGTTTCGCTAAGGCTGTTCCTGTAGAATTGGCAAAGAGATATTAGGAAGCCCATAGAGGGCTAAGGTGAAAAAGGAAATATCTTCCGTTGAAAACTGGAAAGAAGTTTTCTGAGAAACTGTTCTGTGTTCTGTTAATTCATCTCACAGAGTTACATCTTTCCCTTCAAGAAGCCTTTCGCTAAGGCTGTTCTTGTGGAATTGGCAAAGGGATATTTGGAAGCCCTTAGAGGGCTATGGTGAAAAAGGAAATATCTTCCGTTCAAAACTGGAAAGAAGCATTCTGAGAATCGGCTCTGTGTTCTGTTAATTCAGGTCACAGAGTTACATCTTTCCCTTCAAGAAGCCTTTCGCTAAGGGTGTTCTTGTCGAATTGGCAAAGGGATATTTGGAAGCCCATAGAGGGCTACGGTGAAAAAGGAAATATCTTCCATTCAAAACTGGAAAGAAGGTTTCTGAGAAACTGCTCATGTTCTGTTAATTCATCTCACAGAGTTACATCTTTCCTTTCAAGAAGCCTTTCGCTAAGGTTGTTCTTGTGGATTTGGCAAAGGGATATTTGGAAGCCCATAGAGGTCTATGGTGAAAAAGAAAACATCTTCCTTTCAAAACTGGAAAGAAGCTTTCTGAGAAACTGCTCTGTGTTCTGTTAATTCATTTCACAGAGTTATATCTTTCCCCTCAAGAAGCCTTTCTCTAAGGCTGTTCTTGTGGAATTGGCAAAGGGATATTTGGAAGCCCATAGAGGGCTATGGTGAAAAAGGAAATATCTTCCGTTAAAAACTGGAAAGAAGCTTTCTGAGAAACTGCTCTGTGTTCTGTTAATACATGTCACCGAGTTACATCTTTCCCTACAAGAAGCCTTTCGCTAAGGCTGTTCTTGTGGAATTGGCAAAGGGATATTTGGAAGCCCATAGAGGGCTATGTTGAAAACAAATATCTTCCGTTCAAAACTGGAAAGAAGCTTTCTGAGAAATTGCTCTGTGTTCTGTTAATTCATCTCACAGGGTTACATCTTTCCCTTCAAGAAGCCTTTCGCTAAGGCTGTTCTTGTGGAATTGGAAAGGGATATTTAGAAGCCCATAGAGGGCTATGGTTAAAAAGGAAATAACTTCCGTTGAAAGCTGGAAAGAAGCTTTCTGAGAAACAGCTCTGTGTTCTGTTAATTCATCTCACAGAGTTACATCTTTCTCTTCAAGAAGCCTTTCGCTAAGGCTGTTCTTGTGGAATTGGCAAAGGGATATTTGGAAGCCAATAGAGGGCTATGGTGAAAAAGAAAATATCTTCCATTCAAAACTGGAAAGAAGCTTTGTGGGAAACTGCTCTGTGTTCTGTTAATTCATCTCTCAGAGTTACATCTTTCCCTTCAATAAGCCTTTCGCTTAGGCTGTTCTTGTGGAATTGGCAAAGGGATATTTGGAAGTCCTGAGAGGGCTATGGTGAAAAAGGATATATCTTCCATTAAAAACTGGAAAGAAGCTTTCTGAGAAACTGCTCTGTGTTCTGTTAATTCATCTCACAGAGTTACATGTTTCCCTTTAAGAAGCCTTTCGCTAAGGCTGTTCTTGTGGAATTTTCAAAGGGATATTTGGAAGCCCATAGAGGGCTATGGTGAAAAAGGAAATATCTTCCGTTCAAAACTGGAAAGAAGCTTTCTGAGAAACTGCTCATGTTCTGTTAATTCATCTCACAGAGTTACATCTTTCCTTTCAAGAAGCCTTTCGCTAAGGCTGTTCTTGTGGAATTGGCAAAGGGATATTTGTAAGCCCATAGAGGGCTATGGTGAAAAAGGAAATATCTTCCGTTCCAAACTGGAAAGAAGCTTTATGAGAAACTGCTCTGTGTTCTGTTAATTCATCTCACAGAGTTACATCTCTCCCTACAAAAAGCCTTTCGCTAAGGCTGTTCTTGTGGAATTGGCAAAGGGATATTTGGAAGCCCATAGAGGGCTATGGTGAAAAAGGAAATATCTTCCGTTCAAAACTGGAAAGAAGCTTTCTGAGAAACTGCTCTGTGTTCTGTTAATTCATTTCACAGAGTTATATCTTTCCCCTCAAGAAGCCAGTTTCTAAGGCTCTTCTTGTGGAATTGGCAAAGGGATATTTGGAAGCCCATAGAGGGCTATGGTGAAAAAGGAAATATCTTCCGCTCAAAACTGGAAAGAAGCTTTCTGAGAAACTGCTCTGTGTTCTGTTATTTCATGTCACAGAGTTACATCTTTCCCTTCAAGAAGCCTTTCGCTAAGGCTGTTCTTGTGGAATTGGCAAAGGGATATTTGGAAGCACATAGAGGGCTATGGTGAAAACAAATATCTTTCGTTCAAAATTGGAAAGAGGCTTTCTGAGAAACTGCTCTGTGTTCTGTTAATTCATCTCACAGGGTTACATCTTTCCCTTCAAGAAGCCTTTCGCTAAGGCTGTTCTTGTGGAATTGGCAAAGGGATATTTGGAAACCCATAGAGGGCTATGGTTAAAAAGGAAATAACTTCCGTTGAAAGCTGGAAAGAAGCTTTCTGAGAAACTGCTCTGTGTTCTGTTAATTCATCGCACAGAGTTACATCTTTCCCTTCAAGAATCCTTTCGCTAAGGCTGTTCTTGTGGAATTGGCAAAGGGATATTTGGAAGCCCATAGAGGGCTATGGTGAAAAAGGAAATATCTTCCGTTCAAAACTGGAAAGAAGCTTTCTGAGAAACTGCCCTGTGTTCTGTTAATTCATCTCACAGAGTTACATCTTTCCCTTCAAGAAGCCTTTCGCTAAGGCTGTTCTTGTGGAATTGGCAAAGGGATATTTAGAATCCCATAGAGGGCTATGGTTAAAAAGGAAATAACTTCCGTTGAAAGCTGGAAAGAAGCTTTCTGAGAAACTGCTCTGTGTTCTATTAATTCATCTCACAGAGTTACATCTTTCCCTTCAAGAAGCCTTTCGCTAAGGCTGTTCTTGTGGAATTGGCAAAGGGATATTTGGAAGCCCATAGAGGGCTATGGTGAAAAAGGAAATATCTTCCGTTCAAAACTGGAAAGAAGCTTTCTGAGAAACTGCTCTGTGTTCTGTTAATTCATCTCACAGAGTTACATCTTTCCCTTCAGGAAGCCTTTCGCTAAGGCTGTTCTTGTGGAATTGGCAAAGGGATATTTGGAAGCCCATAGAAGTCTGTGGTGAAAAAGGAAACATCTTCCTTTCAAAACTGGAAAGAAGCTTTCTGAGAAACTGCTCTGTGTTCTGTTAATTCATTTCACAGAGTTATATCTTTCCCCTCAAGAAGTCTTTTTTTAAGGCTGTTCTTGTGGAATTGGCAAAGGGATATTTGGAAGCCCATAGAGGGCTATGGAGAAAAAGGAAATATCCTCCGTTCAAAACTGCAAAGAAGCTTGCTGAGAAACTGCTCTGTGTTCTGTTAATTCATGTCACTAAGTTACATCTTTCCCTACAAGAAGCCTTTCGCTAAGGCTGTTCTTGTGGAATTGGCAAAGGGATATTTGGAAGCCCATAGAGGGCTATGGTGAAAAAGGAAATATCTTCCGTTCCAAACTGGAAAGAAGCTTTCTGAGAAACTGCTCTGTGTTCTGTTAATTCATCTCACAGAGTTACATCTTCCCTTCAAGAAGCCTTTCGCTAAGGCTGTTCTTGTCGAATTGGCAAAGGGATATTTGGAAGCCCATAGAGGGCTATGGTGAAAAAGGAAATATCTTCCGTTCAAAAATGGAAAGAAGCTTTCTGAGAAACTGCTCATGTTCTGTTAATTCATCTCACAGAGTTACATCTTTCCTTTCAAGAAGCCTTTCGCTAAGGCTGTTCTTGTCGAATTGGAAAAGGGATATTTGGAAGGCCATAGACGGCTATGGGGAAAAAGGAAATATCTTCCGTTCCAAACTGAAAAGAAACTTTCTGAGAAACTGCTCTGTGTTCTGTTAATTCATCTCACAGAGTTACATCATTCCCTACAAGAAGCCTTTCGCTAAGGCTGTTCTTGTGGAATTGGCAAAGGGATATTTGGAAGCCCATAGACGGCTATGGTGAAAAAGGAAATATCTTCCGTTCAAAACTGGAAAGAAGCTTTCTGAGAAACTGCTCTGTGTTCTGTTAATTCATCTCACAGAGTTACATCTTTCCTTCAAGAAGCCTTTCGCTAAGGCTGTTCTAGTGGAATTGGCAAAGGGATATTTGGAAGCCCATAGAGGGCTATGGTGAAAAAGGAAATATCTTCCGTTCCAAACTGGAAAGAACCTTGCTGAGAAACTGCTCTGTGTTCTGTTAATTCATCTCACAGAGTTACATCTTTCCCTTCAAAAAGCGTTTCGCTAAGGCTGTTCTTGTGGAATTGGCAAAGGGATATTTGGAAGCCCTTAGAGGGCTATGGTGAAAAAGGAAATATCTTCCGTTCCAAACTGGAAAGAAGCTTTCTGAGAAACTGCTCTGTGTTCTGTTAATTCATCTCCCAGAGTTACATCTTTCCCTTCAAGAAGCCTTTCGCTATGGTTGGTCTTGTGGAATTGGCAAAGGGATATTTGGAATCCCATAGTGGGCTAAGGTGAAAAAGGAAATATCTTCCGTTCAAAACTGGAAAGAAGCTTTCTGAGAAACTGCTCAGTGTTCTGTTAATTCATTTCATAGAGTTACATCTTTCCCTTCAAGAAGCCTTTCGCTAAGGCTGTTCTTGTGGAATTGGCAAAGGGATATTTGGAAGCCCATAGAGGGCTATGGTGAAAAAGGAATATCTTCTGTTCCAAACTGGAAAGAAGATTTCTGAGAAACTGCTCTGTGTTCTGTTAATTCATCTCACAGAGTTACATCTTTTCTTCAAGAAACCTTTCGCTAATGCTGTTCTTGTGGAATTGGCAAAGGGATATTTGGAAGCCCATGGAGGGCTATGGTAAAAAACGAAATATCTTCCGTTCAAAACTGGAAAGAAGCTTTCTGAGAAACTGCTCTATGTTCTGGTAATTCACCTCACAGAGTTACATCTTTCCCTTCAAGAAGCCTTTCGCTTAGGCTGTTCTTGTGGAATTGGCAAAGGGATATTTGGAAGCCCATAGAGGGCTATGGTGAAGAAGGAAATATCTTCCGTTCAAAACTGGAAAGAAGCTTTCTGAGAAACTGCTCATGTTCTGTTAATTCATCTCACAGAGTTACATCTTTCCTTCAAGAAGCCTTTCGCTAAGGCTGTTCTTGTGGAATTGGCAAAGGGATATTTGTAAGCCCATAGAGGGCTATGGTGAAAAAGGAAATATCTTCCGTTCCAAACTGGAAAGAAGCTTTCTGAGAAACTGCTCTGTGTTCTGTTAATTCATCTCACAGAGTTACATCTCTCCCTACAAAAACCCTTTCGCTAAGGCTGTTCTTGTGGAATTGGCAAAGGGATATTTGGAAGCCCATAGAGGGCTATGGTGAAAAAGGAAATATCTTCCGTTCAAAACTGGAAAGAAGCTTTCTGAGAAACTGCTCTGTGTTCTGTTAATTCATCTCACAGAGTTACATCTTCCCTTCAAGAAGCCTTTCGCTAAGACTGTTCTTGTGGAATTGGCAAAGGGATATTTGGAAGCCCATGGAGGGCTATGGTGAAAAAGGAAATATCTTCCGTTCAAAACTGGAAAGAAGCTTTCTGAGAAACTGCTCATGTTCTGTTAGTTCATCTCACAGAGTTACATCTTTCCTTTCAAGAAGCCTTTCGCTAAGGCTGTTCTTGTGGAATTGGCAAAGGGATATTTGGAAGCCCATAGAGGTCTGTGGTAAAAAAGGAAACATCTTCCTTTCAAAACCTGAAAGAAGCTTTCTGAGGAACTGCTCTGTGTTCTGTTAATTCATTTCACAGAGTTATATCTTTCCCCTCAAGAAGCCAGTTTCTAAGGCTGTTCTTGTGGAATTGGCAAAGGGATATTTGGAAGCCCATAGAGGGCTATGGTGAAAAGAAATATCTTCCGTTCAAAACTGGAAAGAACCTTTCTGAGAAACTGCTCTGTGTTCTGTTAATTCATCTCACAGAGTTACATCTTTCCCTTCAAGAAGCCTTTCGCTAAGGCTGTTCTTGTGGAATTGGCAAAGGGATATTTGGAAGCCCATAGAGGGCTATGGTTAAAAAGGAAATAACTTCCGTTGAAAGCTGGAAAGAAGCTTTCTGAGAAACTGCTCTGTGTTCTGTTAATTCATGTCACAGAGTTACATCTTTCCCTTCAAGAAGCCTTTCGCTAAGGCTGTTCTTGTGGAATTGGCAAAGGGATATTTGGAAGCCCATAGAGGGCTATGGTGAAAAAGGAAATATCTTCCGTTCAGAACTGGAAAGAAGCTTTCTGAGAAACTGCTCTGTGTTCTGTTAATTCATCTCACAGAGTTACATCTTTCCTTTCAAGAAGCCTTTCGCTAAGGCTGTTCTTGTGGAATTGGCAAAGGGATATTTGGAAGCCCATAGAAGTCTATGGTGAAAAAGGAAACATCTTCCTTTCAAAACTGGAAAGAAGCTTTCTGAGAAACTGCTCTGTGTTCTGTTAATTCATTTCACAGAGTTATATCTTTCCCCTCAAGAAACCTTTTTCTAAGGCTGTTCTTGTGGAATTGGCAAAGGGATATTTGGAAGCCCATAGAGGGCTATGGTGAAAAAGGAAATATCTTCCGTTCAAAACTGGAAAGAAGCTTTCTGAGAAACTGCTCTGTGTTCTGTTAATTCATGTCACTGAGTTACATCTTTCCCTACAAGAAGCCTTTCGCTAAGGCTGTTCTTGTGGAATTGGCAAAGGGATATTTGGAAGCCCATAGAGGGCTATGGTGAAAACAAATATCTTCCGTTCAAAAATTGAAAGAAGCTTTCTGAGAAACTGCTCTGTGTTCTGTTAATTCATCTCACAGGGTTACATCTTTCCCTTCAAGAAGCCTTTCGCTAAGGCTGTTCTTGTGGAATTGGCAAAGGGATATTTAGAAGCCCATAGAGGGCTATGATTAAAAAGGAAATAACTTCCGTTGAAAGCTGGAAAGAAGCTTTCTGAGAAACTGCTCTGTGTTCTGTTAATTCATCTCACAGAGTTACATCTTTCCCTTCAAGAAGCCTTTCGCTAAGGCTCTTCTTGGAATTGGCAAAGGGATATTTGGAAGCCCATAGACGGCTATGGTGAAAAAGGAAATATCTTCCGTTCAAAACTGGAAAGAAGCTTTCTGAGAAACTGCTCTGTGTTCTGTTAATTCATCTCACAGAGTTACATCTTTCCTTCAAGAAGCCTTTCGCTAAGGCTGTTCTTGTGGAATTGGCAAAGGGATATTTGGAAGCCAATAGAGGGCTATGGTGAAAAAGGAAATATCTTCCGTTCCAAACTGGAAAGAACCTTGCTGAGAAACTGCTCTGTGTTCTGTTAATTCATCTCACAGAGTTACATCTTTCCCTTCAAAAAGCCTTTCGCTAAGGCTGTTCTTGTGGAATTGGCAAAGGGATATTTGGAAGCCCATAGAGGGCTATGGTGAAAAAGGAAATATCTTCCGTTCCAAACCGGAAAGAAGCTTTCTGAGAAACTGCTCTGTGTTCTGTTAATTCATCTCCCAGAGTTACATCTTTCCCTTCAAGAAGCCTTTCGCTATGGCTGGTCTTGTGGAATTGGCAAAGGGATATTTGGAATCCCATAGTGGGCTAAGGTGAAAAAGTAAATATCTTCCGTTCAAAACTGGAAAGAAGCTTTCTGAGAAACTGCTCTGTGTTCTGTTAATTCATCTCATAGAGTTACATCTTTCCCTTCAAGAAGCCTTTCGCTAAGGCTGTTCTTGTGGAATTGGCAAAGGGATATTTGGAAGCTCATAGAGGGCTATGGTGAAACAAATATCTTCCGTTCAAAACTGGAAAGAAGCTTTCTGAGAAACTGCTCTGTGTTCTGTCAATTCAACTCACAGGGTTACATCTTTCCCTTCAAGAAGCCTTTCGCTAAGGCTGTTCTTGTGGAATTGGCAAAGGGATATTTAGAAGCCCATAGAGGGCTATGGTTAAAAAGGAAATAACTTCCGTTGAAAGCTGGAAAGAAGCTTTCTGAGAAACTGCTCTGTGTTCTGTTAATTCATCTCACAGAGTTACATCTTTCCCTTCAAGAAGCCTTTCGCTAAGGCTGTTCTTGTGGAATTGGCAAAGGGATATTTGGAAGCCCGTAGACGGCTATGGTGAAAAAGGAAATATCTTCCGTTCAAAACTGGAAAGAAGCTTTCGGAGAAACTGCTCTGTGTTCTGTTAATTCATCTCACAGAGTTACATCTTTCCTTCAAGAAGCCTTTCGCTAAGGCTGTTCTTGTGGAATTGGCAAAGGGATATTTGGAAGCCCATAGAGGGCTATGGTGAAAAAGGAAATATCTTCCGTTCCAAACTGGAAAGAACCTTGCTGAGAAACTGCTCTGTGTTCTGTTAATTCATCTCACAGAGTTACATCTTTCCCTTCAAAAAGCCTTTCGCTAAGGCTGTTCTTGTGGAATTGGCAAAGGGATATTTGGAATCCCATAGTGGGCTAAGGTGAAAAAGGAAATATCTTCCGTTCAAAACTGGAAAGAAGCTTTCTGAGAAACTGCTCTGTGTTCTGTTAATTCATCTCATAGAGTTACATCTTTCCCTTCAAGAAGTTTTTCGCTAAGGCGGTTCTTGTGGAATTGGCAAAGGGATATTTGGAAGCCAATAGAGGGCTATGGTGAAAAAGAAAATATCTTCCGTTCAAAACTGGAAAGAAGCTTTCTGGGAAACTGCTCTGTGTTCTGTTAATTCATCTCACAGAGTTACAGCTTTCCCTTCAAGAAGCCTTTCGCTAAGGCTGTTCTTGTGGAATTGGCAAAGGGATATTTGGAAGCCCATAGAGGGCTATGGTGAAAAAGGAAATATCTTCCGTTCAAAACTGGAAAGAAGCTTTCTGAGAAACTGCTCTGTGTTCTGTTAACTCATCTCACAGAGTTACATCTTTCCTTTCAAGAAGCCTTTCGCTAAGGCTGTTCTTGTGGAATTGGCAAAGGGATATTTGGAAGCCCATAGAGGTCTATGGTGAAAAAGGAAACATCTTCCTTTCAAAACTGGAAAGAAGCTTTCTGAGAAACTGCTCTGTGTTCTGTTAATTCATTTCACAGAGTTATATCTTTCCCCTCAAGAAGCCTTTTTCTAAGGCTGTTCTTGTGGAATTGGCAAAGGGATATTTGGAAGCCCGTAGAGGGCTATGGTGAAAAAGGAAATAATCCGTTCAAAACTGGAAAGAAGCTTTCTGAGAAACTGCTCTGTGTTCTGTTAATCATGTTACAGAGTTACATCTTTGCCTACAAGAAGCCTTTCGCTAAAGCTGTTCTTGTGGAATTGGCAAAAGGATATTTGGAAGCCCATAGAAGGCTATGGTGAAAAAGGAAATATCTTCCGTTGAAAACTGGAACGAAGCTTTCTGAGAAACTGCTCTGTGTTCTGTTAATTCATGTCACTGTTAATTCATGTCACTGAGTTACATCTTTCTCTACAAGAAGCCTTTCGCTAAGGCTGTTCTTGTGGAATTGGCAAAGGGATATTTGGAAGCCCATAGAGGGCTATGGTGAAAACAAATATCTTCCGTTCAAAACTGGAACGAAGCTTTCTGAGAAACTGCTCTGTGTTCTGTTAATTCATCTCACAGGGTTACATCTTTCCCTTCAAGAAGCCTTTCGCTAAGGCTGTTCTTGTGGAATTGGCAAAGGGATATTTAGAAGCCCATAGAGGGCTATGGTTAAAAAGGAAATAACTTCCGTTGAAAGCTGGAAAGAAGCTTTCTGAGAAACTGCTCTGTGTTCTGTTAATTCATCTCACAGAGTTACATCTTTCCCTTCAAGAAGCCTTTCGCTAAGGCTGTTCTTGTGGAATTGGCAAAGGGATATTTGTAAGCCCATAGGGGGCTATGGTGAAAAAGGAAATATCTTCCGTTCAAAACTGGAAAGAAGCTTTCTGAGAAACTGCTCTGTGTTCTGTTAATTCATCTCACAGAGTTACATCTTCCCTTCAAGAAGCCTTTCGCTTAGGCTGTTCTTGTCGAATTGGCAAAGGGATATTTGGAAGCCCATAGAGGGCTATGGTGAAAAAGGAAATATCTTCCGTTCAAAAATGGAAAGAAGCTTTCTGAGAAACTGCTCATGTTCTGTTAATTCATCTCACAGAGTTATATCTTTCCTTTCAAGAAGCCTTTCGCTAAGGCTCTTCTTGTCGAATTGGAAAAGGGATATTTGGAAGCCCATAGACGGCTATGGGGAAAAAGGAAATAACTTCCGTTCCAAACTGGAAAGAAGCTTTCTGAGAAACTGCTCTGTGTTCTGTTAATTCATCTCACAGAGTTACATCTTTCCCTACAAGAAGCCTTTCGCTAAGGCTGTTCTTGTGGAATTGGCAAAGGGATATTTGGAAGCCCATAGACGGCTATGGTGAAAAAGGAAATATCTTCCGTTCAAAATTGGAAAGAAGCTTTCTGAGAAACTGCTCTGTGTTCTGTTAATTCATCTCACAGAGTTACATCTTTCCTTCAAGAAGCCTTTCGCTAAGGCTGTTCTTGTGGAAGTGGCAAAGGGATATTTGGAAGTCCTGAGAGGGCTATGGTGAAAAAGGAAATGTCTTCCATTAAAAACTGGAAAGAAGCTTTCTGAGAAACTGCTCTGTGTTCTCTTAATTCATCTCACAGAGTTACATGTTTCCCTTCAAGAAGCCTTTCGCTAAGGCTGTTCTTGTGGAATTGGCAAAGGGATATTTGGAAGCCCATAGAGGGCTATGGTGAAAAAGGAAATATCTTCCGTTCAAAACTGGAAAGAAGGTTTCTGAGAAACTGCTCATGTTCTGTTAATTCATCTCACAGAGTTACATCTTTCCCTTCAAGAAGCCTTTCGCTAAGGCTGTTCTTGTGGAATTGGCAAAGGGATATTTGTAAGCCCATAGAGGGCTATGGTGAAAAAGGAAATATCTTCCGTTCCAAACTGGAGAGAAGCTTTCTGAGAAACTGCTCTGTGTTCTGTTAATTCATCTCACAGAGTTACATCTCTCCCTACAAAAAGCCTTTCGCTAAGGCTGTTCTTGTGGAATTGGCAAAGGGATATTTGGAAGCCCATAGAGGGCTATGGTGAAAAAGGAAATATCCTCCGTTAAAAACTGGAAAGAAGCTTCCTGAGAAACTGCTCTGTGTTCTGTTAATTCATCTCACAGTGTTACATCTTCCCTTCAAGAAGCCTTTCGCTAAGACTGTTCTTGTCGAATTGGCAAAGGGATATTTGGAAGCCCATAGAGGGCTATGGTGAAAAAGGAAATATCTTCCGTTCAAAACTGGAAAGAAGCTTTCTGAGAAACTGCTCATGTTCTGTTAGTTCATCTCACAGAGTTACATCTTTCCTTTGAAGAAGCCTTTCGCTAAGGCTGTTCTTGTGGAATTGGCAAAGGGATATTTGGAAGCCCATAGAGGTCTATGGTGAAAAAGGAAACATCTTCCTTTCAAAACTTGAAAGAAGCTTTCTGAGAAACTGCTCTGTGTTCTGTTAATTCATTTCACAGAGTTATATCTTTCCCCTCAAGAAGCCAGTTTCTAAGGTTGTTCTTGTGGAATTGGCAAAGGGATATTTGGAAGCCCATAGAGGGCTATGGTGAAAAAGGAAATATCTTCCGTTCAAAACTGGAAAGAAGCTTTCTGAGAAACTGCTCTGTGTTCTGTTATTTCATGTCACAGAGTTACATCTTTCCCTACAAGAAGCCTTTCGCTAAGGCTGTTCTTGTGGAATTGGGAAAGGGATATTTGGAAGCACATAGAGGGCTACGGTGAAAACAAATATCTTCCGTTCAAAACTGCAAAGAAGCTTTCTGAGAAACTGCTCTGTGTTCTTTTGATTCATCTCACAGGGTTACATCTTTCCCTTCAAGAAGCCTTTCGCTAAGGCTGTTCTTGTGGAATTGGCAAAGGGATATTTGGAAGCCCATATAGGGCTATGGTTAAATAGGAAATAACTTCCGTTGAAAGCTGGAAAGAAGCTTTCTGAGAAACTGCTCTGTGTTCTCTTAATTCATCGCACAGAGTTACATCTTTCCCTTCAAGAAGCCTTTCGCTAAGGCTGTTCTTGTGGAATTTTCAAAGGGATATTTGGAAGCCCATAGAGGGCTATGGTGAAAAAGGAAATATCTTCCGTTCAAAACTGGAAAGAAGCTTTCTGAGAAACTGCCCTGTGTTCTATTAATTCATCTCACAGAGTTACATCTTTCCCTTCAAGAAGCCTTTCGCTAAGGCTGTTCTTGTGGAATTGGCAAAGGGATATTTGGAAGCCCATAGAGGGCTATGGTGAAAAAGGAAATATCTTCCGTTCAAAACTGGAAAGAAGATTTCTGAGAAACTGCTCTGTGTTCTGTTAATTCATCTCACAGAGTTACATCTTCCCTTCAAGAAGCCTTTCGCTAAGGCTGTTCTTGTCGAATTGGCAAAGGGATATTTGGAAGCCCATAGAGGGCTATGGTGAAAAAGGAAATATCTTCCGTTCAAAACTGGAAAGAAGCTTTCTGAGAAACTGCTCATGTTCTGTTAATTCATCTCACAGAGTTACATCTTTCCTTTCAAGAAGCCTTTCGCTAAGGCTGTTCTTGTGGAATTGGCAAAGGGATATTTGGAAGCCCATAGAGGGCTATGGTGAAAAGAAATATCTTCCGTTCAAAACTGGAAAGAAGCTTTCTGAGAAACTGCTCTGTGTTCTGTTAATTCATCTCACAGGGTTACATCTTTCCCTTCAAGAAGCCTTTCGCTAAGGCTGTTCTTGTGGAATTGGCAAAGGGATATTTGGAAGCCCATAGAGGGCTATGGTTAAAAAGGAAATAACTTCCGTTGAAAGCTTGAAAGAAGCTTTCTGAGAAACTGCTCTGTGTTCTCTTAATTCATGTCACAGAGTTACATCTTTCCCTTCAAGAAGCCTTTCGCTAAGGCTGTTCTTGTGGAATTGGCAAAGGGATATTTGGAAGCCCATAGAGGGCTATGGTGAAAAAGGAAATATCTTCCGTTCAAAACTGGAAAGAAGCTTTCTGAGAAACTGCTCTGTGTTCTGTTAATTCATCTCACAGAGTTACATCTTTCCTTTCAAGAAGCCTTTCGCTAAGGCTGTTCTTGTGGAATTGGCAAAGGGATATTTGGAAGCCCATAGAAGTCTATGGGGAAAAAGGAAACATCTTCCTTTCAAAACTGGAAAGAAGCTTTCTGAGAAACTGCCCTGTGTTCTGTTAATTCATTTCACAGAGTTATATCTTTCCCCTCAAGAAGCCTTTTTCCAAGGCTGTTCTTGTGGAATTGGCAAAGGGATATTTGGAAGCCCATAGAGGGCTATGGTGAAAAAGGAAATATCTTCCGTTCAAAACTGGAAAGAAGCTTTCTGAGAAACTGCTCTGTGTTCTGTTAATTCATGTCACTGAGTTACATCTTTCCCTACAAGAAGCCTTTCGCTAAGGCTGTTCTTGTGGAATTGGCAAAGGGATATTTGGAAGCCCAGAGAGGGCTATGGTGAAAACAAATATCTTCCGTTCAAAACTGGAAAGAAGCTTTCTGAGAAACTGCTCTGTGTTCTGTTAATTCATCTCACAGGGTTCCATCTTTCCCTTCAAGAAGCCTTTCGCTAAGGATGTTCTTGTGGAATTGGCAAAGGGATATTTAGAAGCCCATAGAGGGCTATGGTTAAAAAGGAAATAACTTCCGTTGAAAGCTGGAAAGAAGCTTTCTGAGAAACTGCTCTGTGTTCTGTTAATTCATCTCACAGAGTTACATCTTTCCCTTCAAGAAGCCTTTCGCTAAGGCTGTTCTTGTGGAATTGGCAAAGGGATATTTGGAAGCCCATAGACGGCTATGGTGAAAAAGGAAATATCTTCCGTTCAAAACTGGAAAGAAGCTTTCTGAGAAACTGCTCTGTGTTCTGTTAATTCATCTCACAGAGTTACATCTTTCCTTCAAAAAGCCTTTCGCTAAGGCTGTTCTTGTGGAATTGGCAAAGGGATATTTGGAAGCCCATAGAGGGCTATGGTGAAAAAGGAAATATCTTCCGTTCCAAACTGGAAAGAACCTTGCTGAGAAACTGCTCTGTGTTCTGTTAATTCATCTCACAGAGTTACATCTTTCCCTTCAAAAAGCCTTTCGCTAAGGCTGTTCTTGTGGAATTGGCAAAGGGATATTTGGAAGCCCATAGAGGGCTATGGTGAAAAAGGAAATATCTTCCGTTCCAAACCGGAAAGAAGCTTTCTGAGAAACTGCTCTATGTTATGTTAGTTCATCTCCCAGAGTTACATCTTTCCCTTCAAGAAGCCTTTCGCTATGGCTGGTCTTGTGGAATTGGCAAAGGGATATTTGGAATCCCATAGTGGGCTAAGGTGAAAAAGGAAATATCTTCATTCAAAACTGGAAAGAAGCTTTCTGAGAAACTGCTCTGTGTTCTGTTAATTCATCTCACAGGGTTACATCTTTCCCTTCAAGAAGCCTTTCGCTAAGGCTGTTCTTGTGGAATTGGCAAAGGGATATTTAGAAGCCCATGGAGGGCTATGGTTAAAAAGGAAATAACTTCCGTTGAAAGCTGGAAAGAAGCTTTCTGATTAACTGCTCTGTGTTCTGTTAATTCATCTGACAGAGTTACATCTTTCCCTTCAAGAAGCCTTTCGCTAAGTCTGTTCTTGTGGATTTGGCAAAGGGATATTTGGAAGCCCATAGAGGGCTATGGTTAAAAAGGAAATAACTTCCGTTGAAAGCTGGAAAGAAGCTTTCTGAGAAACTGCTCTATGTTCTGTTAATTCATGTCACAGAGTTACATCTTTCCCTTCAAGAAGCCTTTCGCTAAGGCTGTTCTTGTGGAATTGGCAAAGGGATATTTGGAAGCCCATAGAGGGCTATGGTGAAAAAGGAAATATCTTCCGTTCAAAACTGGAAAGAAGCTTTCTGAGAAACTGCTCTGTGTTCTGTTAATTCATCTCACAGAGTTACATCTTTCCTTTCAAGAAGCCTTTCGCCAAGGCTGTTCTTGTGGAATTGGCTAAGGGATATTTGGAAGCCTATAGAAGTCTATGGTGAAAAAGGAAACATCTTCCTTTCAAAACTGGAAAGAAGCTTTCTGAGAAACTGCTCTGTGTTCTGTTAATTCATTTCACAGAGTTATATCTTTCCCCTCAAGAAGCCTTTTTCTAAGGCTGTTCTTGTGGAATTGGCAAAGGGTTATTTGGAAGCCCATAGAGGGCTATGGTGGAAAAGGAAATATCTTCCGTTCAAAACTGGAAAGAAGCTTTCTGAGAAACTGCTCTGTGTTCTGTTAATTCATGTCACTGAGTTACATCTTTCCCTACAAGAAGCCTTTCGCTAAGGCTGTTCCTGTGGAATTGGCAAAGGGATATTTGGAAGCCCATAGAGGGCTATGGTGAAAACAAATATCTTCCGTTCAAAACTGGAAAGAAGCTTTCTGAGAAACTGCTCTGTGTTCTGTTAATTCATCTCACAGGGTTACATCTTTCCCTTCAAGAAGCCTTTCGCTAAGGCTGTTCTTGTGGAATTGGCAAAGGGATATTTAGAAGCCCATAGAGGTCTATGGTTAAAAAGGAAAGAACTTCCGTTGAAAGCTGGAAAGAAGCTTTATGAGAAACTGCTCTGTGTTCTGTTAATTCATCTCACAGAGTTACATCTCTCCCTTCAAGAAGCCTTTCGCTAAGGCTGTTCTTGTGGAATTGGCAAAGGGATATTTGGAATCCCATAGAGGGCTATGGTGAAAAAGAAAATATCTTCCGTTCAAAACTGGAAAGAAGCTTTCTGAGAAACTGCTCTGTGTTCTGTTAATTCATCTCACAGAGTTACATCTTTCCCTTCAAGAAGCCTTTCGCTAAGGCTGTTCTTGTGGAATTGGCAAAGGGATATTTGGAAGCCCATAGAGGGCTATGGTGAAAAAGGAAATAGCTTCCGTTCCAAACTGGAAAGAACCTTGCTGAGAAACTGCTCTGTGTTCTGTTAATTCATCTCACAGAGTTACATCTTTCCCTTCAAAAAGCCTTTCGCTAAAGCTGTTCTTGTGGAATTGGCAAAGGGATATTTGGAAGCCCATAGAGGGCTATGGTGAAAAAGGAAATATCTTCCGTTCCAAACCGGAAAGACGCTTTCTGAGAAACTGCTCTGTGTTCTGTTAATTCATCTCCCAGAGTTACATCTTTCCCTTCAAGAAGCCTTTCGCTATGGCTGGTCTTGTGGAATTTGCAAAGGGATATTTGGAATCCCATAGTGGGCTAAGGTGAAAAAGGAAATATCTTCCGTTCAAAATTGGAAAGAAGGTTTCTGAGAAACTGCTCTGTGTTCTGTTAATTCATCTCATAGAGTTACATCTTTCCCTTCAAGAAGCCTTTCACTAAGGCTGTTCTTGTGGAATTGGGAAAGGGATATTTGGAAGCCAATAGAGGGCTATGGTGAAAAAGAAAATATTTTCCGTTCAAAACTGGAAAGAAGCTTTCTGGGAAACTGCTCTGTGTTCTGTTAATTCATCTCACAGAGTTACAGCTTTCCCTTCAAGAAGCCTTTCGCTAAGGCTGTTCTTGTGGAATTGGCAAAGGGATATTTGGAAGCCCATAGAGGGCTATGGTGAGAAAGGAAATATCTTCCGTTGAAATCTGGAAAGAGGCTTTCTGAGAAACTGCTCTGTGTTCTGTTAATTCATATCACAGAGTTACATCTTTCCCTTCAAGAAGCCTTTCGCTAAGGCTGTTCTTGTGGAATTGGCAAAGGGATATTTGGAAGCCCATAGAGGGCTATGGTGAAAAAGGAAATATCTTCCTTTCAAAACTGGAAAGAAGCTTTCTGAGAAACGACTCTGTGTTCTCTTAATTCATTTCACAGAGTTATATCTTTCCCCTCAAGAATCCTTTGTCTAAGGCTGTTCTTGTGGAATTGGCAAAGTGATATTTGGAAGCCCCTAGAGGGCTATGGTGAAAAAGGAAATACCTTCCGTTCAAAACTGGAAAGAAGCTTTCTGAGAAACTGCTCTGTGTTCTGTTAATTCATCTCACAGAGTTACATCTTCCCTTCAACAAGCCTTTCGCTAAGGCTGTTCTTGTCGAATTGGCAAAGGGATATTTGGAAGCCCATAGAGGTCTATGGTGAAAAAGGAAATATCTTCCGTTCAAAACTGGAAAGAAGCTTTCTGAGAAACTGCTCATGTTCTGTTAATTCATCTCACAGAGTTACATCTTTCCTTTCAAGAAGCCTTTCGCTAAGGCTGTTCTTGTCGAATTGGAAAAGGGATATTTGGAAGCCCATAGACAGCTATGGGGAAATAGGAAATATCTTCCGTTGAAAGCTGGAAAGAAGCTTTCTGAGAAACTGCTCTGTGTTCTGTTAATTCATCTCACAGAGTTACATCTTTCCCTTCAAGGAGCCTTTCGCTAAGGCTGTTCTTGTGGAATTGGCAAAGGGATATTTGGAAGCCCATAGAGGGCTATGGTGAAAAAGGAAATATCTTCCTTTCAAAACTGGAAAGAAGCTTTCTGAGAAACGGCTCTGTGTTATCTTAATTCATTTCACAGAGTTATATCTTTCCCCTCAAGAATCCTTTGTCTAAGGCTGTTCTTGTGGAATTGGCAAAGGGATATTTGGAAGCCCCTAGAGGGCTATGGTGAAAAAGGAAATATCTTCCGTTCAAAACTGGAAAGAAGCTTTCTGAGAAACTGCTCTGTGTTCTGTTAATTCATCTCACACAGTTACATCTTTCCCTTCAAGAAGCCTTTCGCTAAGGCTGTTCTTGTGGAATTGGCAAAAGGATATTTGGAAGCCCATAGAAGGCTATGGTGAAAAAGGAAATATCTTCCGTTGAAAACTGGAAAGAAGCTTTCTGATTAACTGCTCTGTGTTCTCTTAATTCATCCCAAAGAGTTACATCTTTAGCTTCAAGAAGCCTTTCGCTAAGTCGGTTCTTGTGGAATTGGCAACGGGATATTTGGAAGCCCATAAAGGACTACGGTGAAAAAGGAAATATCTTCCGTTCAAAACTGGAAAGAAGCTTTCTGAGAAACTTCTCTGTGTTCTGTTAATTCATCTCACAGAGTTACATCTTTCCCTTCAAGAAGCCTTTCGCTAAGGCTGTTCTTGTGGAATTGGCAAAGGGATATTTGGAAGCCCATAGAGGGCTATTTTGAAGAAGGAAATATCTTCCGTCCAAAGCTGGAAAAAAGCTCTCTGAGAAACTGCTCTGTGTTCTGTTAATTCATCTCACAGGGTTACATCTTTCCCTTCAAGAAGCCTTTCGGTAAGGCTGTTCTTGTGGAATTGGCAAAGGGATATTTGGAAGCCCATAGAGGGCTATGGTGAAAAAGGAAATATCTTCCGTTCAAAACTGGAAAGAAGCTTTCTGAGAAACTGCTCTGTGTTCTGTTAATTCATCTCACAGAGTTACATCTTTCCCTTCAAGAAGCCATTCGCTAAAGCTGTTCTTGTGGAATTGGCAAAGGGATATTTGGAAGCCCTTAGAGGGCTATGGTGAAATAGGAAATATCTTCCGTTCAAAACTGCAAAGAAGCTTTCTGAGAAACTGCTCTGTGTTCTGTTAATTCATCTCACAGAGTTACATCTTTACCTTCAAGAAGTCTTTCGCTAAGGCTGTTCTTGTGGAATTGGCAAAGGGATATTTGGAAGCCCGTAAAAGGTCAATGGTGAAAAAGGAAATGTCTTCCGTTCAAAACTGGAAAGAAGCTTTCTGAGAAACTGCTCTGTGTTCTGTTAATTCATCTCACAGAGTTACATCTTTCCCTTCAAGAAGCCTTTCGCTAAGGCTGTTCTTGTGGAATTGGCAAAGGGATATTTGGAAGCCCATAGAGGGCTATGGTTAAAAAGGAAATAACTTCCGTTGAAAGCTGGAAAGAAGCTTCCTGATAAACTGCTCTGTGTTCTGTTAATTCATGTCACAGAGTTACATCTTTCCCTTCAAGAAGCCTTTCGCTAAGGCTGTTCTTGTGGAATTGGCAAAGGGATATTTGGAAGCCCATAGAGGGCTATGGTGAAAAAGGAAATATCTTCCGTTCAAAACTGGAAAGAAGCTTTCTGAGAAACTGCTCTGTGTTCTGTTAATTCATCTAACAGAGTTACATCTTTCCTTTCAAGAAGCCTTTCGCTAAGGCTGTTCTTGTGGAATTGGCAAAGGGATATTTGGAAGCCCATAGAAGTCTATGGTGAAAAAGGAAACATCTTCCTTTCAAAACTGGAAAGAAGCTTTCTGAGAAACTGCTCTGTGTTCTGTTAATTCATTTCACAGAGTTATATCTTTCCCCTCAAGAAGCCTTTTTCTAAGGCTGTTCTTGTGGAATTGGCAAACGGATATTTTGAAGCCCATAGAGGGCTATGGTGAAAAAGGAAATAGCTTCCGTTCAAAACTGGAAAGAAGCTTTCTGAGAAACTGCTCTGTGTTCTGTTAATTCATGTCACTGAGTTACATCTTTCTCTACAAGAAGCCTTTCGCTAAGGCTGTTCTTGTGGAATTGGCAAAGGGATATTTGGAAGCCCATAGAGGGCTATGGTGAAAACAAATATCTTCCGTTCAAAACTGGAAAGAAGCTTTCTGAGAAACTGCTCTGTGTTCTGTTAATTCATCTCACAGGGTTACATCTTTCCCTTCAAGAAGCCTTTCGCTAAGGCTGTTCTTGTGGAATTGGCAAAGGGATATTTAGAAGCCCATAGAGGGCTATGGTTAAAAAGGAAATAACTTCCGTTGAAAGCTGGAAAGAAGCTTTCTGAGAAACTGCTCTGTGTTCTGTTAATTCATCTCACAGAGTTACATCTTTCCCTTCAAGAAGCCTTTCGCTAAGGCTGTTCTTGTGGAATTGGCAAAGGGATATTTGGAAGCCCATAGAGGGCTATGGTGAAAAAGGAAATATCTTCCGTTCAAAACTGGAAAGAAGCTTTCTGAGAAACTGCTCTGTGTTCTGTTAATTCATCTCACAGAGTTACATCTTTCCCTTCAAGAAGCCTTTCGCTAAGGCTGTTCTTGTGGAATTGGCAAAGGGATATTTGTAAGCCCATAGAGGGCTATGGTGAAAAAGGAAATATCTTCCGTTCAAAACTGGAAAGAAGCTTTCTGAGAAACTGCTCTGTGTTCTGTTAATTCATCTCACAGAGTTACATCTTCCCTTCAAGAAGCCTTTCGCTAAGGCTGTTCTTGTCGAATTGGCAAAGGGATATTTGGTAGCCCTTAGAGGGCTATGGTGAAAAAGGAAATATCTTCCGTTCAAAAATGGAAAGAAGCTTTCTGAGAAACTGCTCATGTTCTGTTAATTCATCTCACAGAGTTATATCTTTCCTTTCAAGAAGCCTTTCGCAAAGGCTGTTCTTGTCGAATTGGAAAAGGGATATTTGGAAGCCCATAGACGGCTATGGGGAAAAAGGAAATATCTTCCGTTCCAAACTGGAAAGAAGCTTTCTGAGAAACTGCTCTGTGTTCTGTTAATTCATCTCACAGAGTTACATCTTTCCCTACAAGAAGCCTTTCGCTAAGGCTGTTCTTGTGGAATTGGCAAAGGGATATTTGGAAGCCCATAGACGGCTATGGTGAAAAAGGAAATATCTTCCGTTCAAAACTGGAAAGAAGCTTTCTGAGAAACTGCTCTGTGTTCTGTTAATTCATCTCACAGAGTTACATCTTTCCTTCAAGAAGCCTTTCGCTAAGGCTGTTCTTGTGGAATTGGCAAAGGGATATTTGGAAGCCCATAGAGGGCTATGGTGAAAAAGGAAATATCTTCCGTTCCAAACTGGAAAGAACCTTGCTGAGAAACTGCTCTGTGTTCTGTTATTTCATCTCACAGAGTTACATCTTTCCCTTCAAAAAGCCTTTCGCTAAGGCTGTTCTTGTGGAATTGGCAAAGGGATATTTGGAAGCCCATAGAGGGCTATGGTGAAAAAGGAAATATCTTCCGTTCCAAACCGGAAAGAAGCTTTCTGAGAAACTGCTCTGTGTTCTGTTAATTCATCTCCCAGAGTTACATCTTTCCCTTCAAGAAGCCTTTCGCTATGGCTGGTCTTGTGGAATTGGCAAAGGGATATTTGGAATCCCATAGTGGGCTAAGGTGAAAAAGGAAATATCTTCCGTTCAAAACTGGAAAGAAGCTTTCTGAGAAACTGCTCTGTGTTCTGTTAATTCATCTCATAGAGTTACATCTTTCCCTTCAAGAAGCCTTTCGCTAAGGCTGTTCTTGTGGAATTGGCAAAGGGATATTTGGAAGCCAATAGAGGGCTATGGTGAAAAACAAAATATCTTCCGTTTAAAACTGGAAAGAAGCTTTCTGGGAAACTGCTCTGTGTTCTGTTAATTCATCTCACAGAGTTACATCTTTCCCTTCAAAAAGCCTTTCGCTAAGGCTGTTCTTGTGGAATTGGCAAAGGGATATTTGGAAGCCCATGGAGGGCTATGGTGAAAAAGGAAATATCTTCCGTTCAAAACTGGAAAGAAGCTTTCTGAGAAACTGCTCATGTTCTGTTAGTTCATCTCACAGAGTTACATCTTTCCTTTCAAGAAGCCTTTCGCTAAGGCTGTTCTTGTGGAATTGGCAAAGGGATATTTGGAAGCCCATAGAGGTCTGTGGTAAAAAAGGAAACATCTTCCTTTCAAAACCTGAAAGAAGCTTTCTGAGAAACTGCTCTGTGTTCTGTTAATTCATTTCACAGAGTTATATCTTTCCCCTCAAGAAGCCAGTTTCTAAGGCTGTTCTTGTGGAATTGGCAAAGGGATATTTGGAAGCCCATAGAGGGCTATGGTGAAAAGAAATATCTTCCGTTCAAAACTGGAAAGAACCTTTCTGAGAAACTGCTCTGTGTTCTGTTAATTCATCTCACAGAGTTACATCTTTCCCTTCAAGAAGCCTTTCGCTAAGGCTGTTCTTGTGGAATTGGCAAAGGGATATTTGGAAGCCCATAGAGGGCTATGGTTAAAAAGGAAATAACTTCCGTTGAAAGCTGGAAAGAAGCTTTCTGAGAAACTGCTCTGTGTTCTGTTAATTCATGTCACAGAGTTACATCTTTCCCTTCAAGAAGCCTTTCGCTAAGGCTGTTCTTGTGGAATTGGCAAAGGGATATTTGGAAGCCCATAGAGGGCTATGGTGAAAAAGGAAATATCTTCCGTTCAAAACTGGAAAGAAGCTTTCTGAGAAACTGCTCTGTGTTCTGTTAATTCATCTCACAGAGTTACATCTTTCCTTTCAAGAAGCCTTTCGCTAAGGCTGTTCTTGTGGAATTGGCAAAGGGATATTTGGAAGCCCATAGAAGTCTATGGTGAAAAAGGAAACATCTTCCTTTCAAAACTGGAAAGAAGCTTTCTGAGAAACTGCTCTGTGTTCTGTTAATTCATTTCACAGAGTTATATCTTTCCCCTCAAGAAACCTTTTTCTAAGGCTGTTCTTGTGGAATTGGCAAAGGGATATTTGGAAGCCCATAGAGGGCTATGGTGAAAACAAATATCTTCCGTTCAAAAATTGAAAGAAGCTTTCTGAGAAACTGCTCTGTGTTCTGTTAATTCATCTCACAGGGTTACATCTTTCCCTTCAAGAAGCCTTTCGCTAAGGCTGTTCTTGTGGAATTGGCAAAGGGATATTTAGAAGCCCATAGAGGGCTATGATTAAAAAGGAAATAACTTCCGTTGAAAGCTGGAAAGAAGCTTTCTGAGAAACTGCTCTGTGTTCTGTTAATTCATCTCACAGAGTTACATCTTTCCCTTCAAGAAGCCTTTCGCTAAGGCTCTTCTTGGAATTGGCAAAGGGATATTTGGAAGCCCATAGACGGCTATGGTGAAAAAGGAAATATCTTCCGTTCAAAACTGGAAAGAAGCTTTCTGAGAAACTGCTCTGTGTTCTGTTAATTCATCTCACAGAGTTACATCTTTCCTTCAAGAAGCCTTTCGCTAAGGCTGTTCTTGTGGAATTGGCAAAGGGATATTTGGAAGCCAATAGAGGGCTATGGTGAAAAAGGAAATATCTTCCGTTCCAAACTGGAAAGAACCTTGCTGAGAAACTGCTCTGTGTTCTGTTAATTCATCTCACAGAGTTACATCTTTCCCTTCAAAAAGCCTTTCGCTAAGGCTGTTCTTGTGGAATTGGCAAAGGGATATTTGGAAGCCCATAGAGGGCTATGGTGAAAAAGGAAATATCTTCCGTTCCAAACCGGAAAGAAGCTTTCTGAGAAACTGCTCTGTGTTCTGTTAATTCATCTCCCAGAGTTACATCTTTCCCTTCAAGAAGCCTTTCGCTATGGCTGGTCTTGTGGAATTGGCAAAGGGATATTTGGAATCCCATAGTGGGCTAAGGTGAAAAAGTAAATATCTTCCGTTCAAAACTGGAAAGAAGCTTTCTGAGAAACTGCTCTGTGTTCTGTTAATTCATCTCATAGAGTTACATCTTTCCCTTCAAGAAGCCTTTCGCTAAGGCTGTTCTTGTGGAATTGGCAAAGGGATATTTGGAAGCCAATAGAGGGCTATGGTGAAAAAGAAAATATCTTCCGTTCAAAACTGGAAAGAAGCTTTCTGGGAAACTGCTCTGTGTTCTGTTAATTCATCTCACAGAGTTACAGCTTTCCCTTCAAGAAGCCTTTCGCTAAGGCTGTTCTTGTGGAATTGGCAAAGGGATATTTGGAAGCCCATAGAGGGCTATGGTGAAAAAGGAAATATCTTCCGTTCAAAACTGGAAAGAAGCTTTCTGAGAAACTGCTCTGTGTTCTGTTAATTCATGTCACTGAGTTACATCTTTCCCTACAAGAAGCCTTTCGCTAAGGCTGTTCTTGTGGAATTGGCAAAGGGATATTTGGAAGCTCATAGAGGGCTATGGTGAAACAAATATCTTCCGTTCAAAACTGGAAAGAAGCTTTCCGAGAAACTGCTCTGTGTTCTGTCAATTCAACTCACAGGGTTACATCTTTCCCTTCAAGAAGCCTTTCGCTAAGGCTGTTCTTGTGGAATTGGCAAAGGGATATTTAGAAGCCCATAGAGGGCTATGGTTAAAAAGGAAATAACTTCCGTTGAAAGCTGGAAAGAAGCTTTCTGAGAAACTGCTCTGTGTTCTGTTAATTCATCTCACAGAGTTACATCTTTCCCTTCAAGAAGCCTTTCGCTAAGGCTGTTCTTGTGGAATTGGCAAAGGGATATTTGGAAGCCCGTAGACGGCTATGGTGAAAAAGGAAATATCTTCCGTTCAAAACTGGAAAGAAGCTTTCGGAGAAACTGCTCTGTGTTCTGTTAATTCATCTCACAGAGTTACATCTTTCCTTCAAGAAGCCTTTCGCTAAGGCTGTTCTTGTGGAATTGGCAAAGGGATATTTGGAAGCCCATAGAGGGCTATGGTGAAAAAGGAAATATCTTCCGTTCCAAACTGGAAAGAACCTTGCTGAGAAACTGCTCTGTGTTCTGTTAATTCATCTCACAGAGTTACATCTTTCCCTTCAAAAAGCCTTTCGCTAAGGCTGTTCTTGTGGAATTGGCAAAGGGATATTTGGAATCCCATAGTGGGCTAAGGTGAAAAAGGAAATATCTTCCGTTCAAAACTGGAAAGAAGCTTTCTGAGAAACTGCTCTGTGTTCTGTTAGTTCATCTCATAGAGTTACATCTTTCCCTTCAAGAAGTTTTTCGCTAAGGCGGTTCTTGTGGAATTGGCAAAGGGATATTTGGAAGCCAATAGAGGGCTATGGTGAAAAAGAAAATATCTTCCGTTCAAAACTGGAAAGAAGCTTTCTGGGAAACTGCTCTGTGTTCTGTTAATTCATCTCACAGAGTTACAGCTTTCCCTTCAAGAAGCCTTTCGCTAAGGCTGTTCTTGTGGAATTGGCAAAGGGATATTTGGAAGCCCATAGAGGGCTATGGTGAAAAAGGAAATATCTTCCGTTCAAAACTGGAAAGAAGCTTTCTGAGAAACTGCTCTGTGTTCTGTTAACTCATCTCACAGAGTTACATCTTTCCTTTCAAGAAGCCTTTCGCTAAGGCTGTTCTTGTGGAATTGGCAAAGGGATATTTGGAAGCCCATAGAGGTCTATGGTGAAAAAGGAAACATCTTCCTTTCAAAACTGGAAAGAAGCTTTCTGAGAAACTGCTCTGTGTTCTGTTAATTCATTTCACAGAGTTATAACTTTCCCCTCAAGAAGCCTTTTTCTAAGGCTGTTCTTGTGGAATTGGCAAAGGGATATTTGGAAGCCCGTAGAGGGCTATGGTGAAAAAGGAAATAATCCGTTCAAAACTGGAAAGAAGCTTTCTGAGAAACTGCTCTGTGTTCTGTTAATCATGTTACAGAGTTACATCTTTGCCTACAAGAAGCCTTTCGCTAAGGCTGTTCTTGTGGAATTGGCAAAAGGATATTTGGAAGCCCATAGAAGGCTATGGTGAAAAAGGAAATATCTTCCGTTGAAAACTGGAACGAAGCTTTCTGAGAAACTGCTCTGTGTTCTGTTAATTCATGTCACTGTTAATTCATGTCACTGAGTTACATCTTTCTCTACAAGAAGCCTTTCGCTAAGGCTGTTCTTGTGGAATTGGCAAAGGGATATTTGGAAGCCCATAGAGGGCTATGGTGAAAACAAATATCTTCCGTTCAAAACTGGAACGAAGCTTTCTGAGAAACTGCTCTGTGTTCTGTTAATTCATCTCACAGGGTTACATCTTTCCCTTCAAGAAGCCTTTCGCTAAGGCTGTTCTTGTGGAATTGGCAAAGGGATATTTAGAAGCCCATAGAGGGCTATGGTTAAAAAGGAAATAACTTCCGTTGAAAGCTGGAAAGAAGCTTTCTGAGAAACTGCTCTGTGTTCTGTTAATTCATCTCACAGAGTTACATCTTTCCCTTCAAGAAGCCTTTCGCTAAGGCTGTTCTTGTGGAATTGGCAAAGGGATATTTGTAAGCCCATAGGGGGCTATGGTGAAAAAGGAAATATCTTCCGTTCAAAACTGGAAAGAAGCTTTCTGAGAAACTGCTCTGTGTTCTGTTAATTCATCTCACAGAGTTACATCTTCCCTTCAAGAAGCCTTTCGCTTAGGCTGTTCTTGTCGAATTGGCAAAGGGATATTTGGAAGCCCATAGAGGGCTATGGTGAAAAAGGAAATATCTTCCGTTCAAAAATGGAAAGAAGCTTTCTGAGAAACTGCTCATGTTCTGTTAATTCATCTCACAGAGTTATATCTTTCCTTTCAAGAAGCCTTTCGCTAAGGCTGTTCTTGTCGAATTGGAAAAGGGATATTTGGAAGCCCATAGACGGCTATGGGGAAAAAGGAAATAACTTCCGTTCCAAACTGGAAAGAAGCTTTCTGAGAAACTGCTCTGTGTTCTGTTAATTCATCTCACAGAGTTACATCTTTCCCTACAAGAAGCCTTTCGCTAAGGCTGTTCTTGTGGAATTGGCAAAGGGATATTTGGAAGCCCATAGACGGCTATGGTGAAAAAGGAAATATCTTCCGTTCAAAATTGGAAAGAAGCTTTCTGAGAAACTGCTCTGTGTTCTGTTAATTCATCTCACAGAGTTACATCTTTCCTTCAAGAAGCCATTCGCTAAGGCTGTTCTTGTGGAAGTGGCAAAGGGATATTTGGAAGTCCTGAGAGGGCTACGGTGAAAAAGGAAATGTCTTCCATTAAAAACTGGAAAGAAGCTTTCTGAGAAACTGCTCTGTGTTCTCTTAATTCATCTCACAGAGTTACATGTTTCCCTTCAAGAAGCCTTTCGCTAAGGCTGTTCTTGTGGAATTGGCAAAGGGATATTTGGAAGCCCATAGAGGGCTATGGTGAAAAAGGAAATATCTTCCGTTCAAAACTGGAAAGAAGGTTTCTGAGAAACTGCTCATGTTCTGTTAATTCATCTCACAGAGTTACATCTTTCCCTTCAAGAAGCCTTTCGCTAAGGCTGTTCTTGTGGAATTGGCAAAGGGATATTTGTAAGCCCATAGAGGGCTATGGTGAAAAAGGAAATATCTTCCGTTCCAAACTGGAGAGAAGCTTTCTGAGAAACTGCTCTGTGTTCTGTTAATTCATCTCACAGAGTTACATCTCTCCCTACAAAAAGCCTTTCGCTAAGGCTGTTCTTGTGGAATTGGCAAAGGGATATTTGGAAGCCCATAGAGGGCTATGGTGAAAAAGGAAATATCTTCCGTTAAAAACTGGAAAGAAGCTTTCTGAGAAACTGCTCTGTGTTCTGTTAATTCATCTCACAGTGTTACATCTTCCCTTCAAGAAGCCTTTCGCTAAGACTGTTCTTGTCGAATTGGCAAAGGGATATTTGGAAGCCCATAGAGGGCTATGGTGAAAAAGGAAATATCTTCCGTTCAAAACTGGAAAGAAGCTTTCTGAGAAACTGCTCATGTTCTGTTAGTTCATCTCACAGAGTTACATCTTTCCTTTGAAGAAGCCTTTCGCTAAGGCTGTTCTTGTGGAATTGGCAAAGGGATATTTGGAAGCCCATAGAGGTCTATGGTGAAAAAGGAAACATCTTCCTTTCAAAACTTGAAAGAAGCTTTCTGAGAAACTTCTCTGTGTTCTGTTAATTCATTTCACAGAGTTATATCTTTCCCCTCAAGAAGCCAGTTTCTAAGGTTGTTCTTGTGGAATTGGCAAAGGGATATTTGGAAGCCCATAGAGGGCTATGGTGAAAAAGGAAATATCTTCCGTTCAAAACTGGAAAGAAGCTTTCTGAGAAACTGCTCTGTGTTCTGTTATTTCATGTCACAGAGTTACATCTTTCCCTACAAGAAGCCTTTCGCTAAGGCTGTTCTTGTGGAATTGGGAAAGGGATATTTGGAAGCACATAGAGGGCTACGGTGAAAACAAATATCTTCCGTTCAAAACTGCAAAGAAGCTTTCTGAGAAACTGCTCTGTGTTCTTTTGATTCATCTCACAGGGTTACATCTTTCCCTTCAAGAAGCCTTTCGCTAAGGCTGTTCTTGTGGAATTGGCAAAGGGATATTTGGAAGCCCATAGAGGGCTATGGTTAAATAGGAAATAACTTCCGTTGAAAGCTGGAAAGAAGCTTTCTGAGAAACTGCTCTGTGTTCTCTTAATTCATCGCACAGAGTTACATCTTTCCCTTCAAGAAACCTTTCGCTAAGGCTGTTCTTGTGGAATTTTCAAAGGGATATTTGGAAGCCCATAGAGGGCTATGGTGAAAAAGGAAATATCTTCCGTTCAAAACTGGAAAGAAGCTTTCTGAGAAACTGCCCTGTGTTCTATTAATTCATCTCACAGAGTTACATCTTTCCCTTCAAGAAGCCTTTCGCTAAGGCTGTTCTTGTGGAATTGGCAAAGGGATATTTGGAAGCCCATAGAGGGCTATGGTGAAAAAGGAAATATCTTCCGTTCAAAACTGGAAAGAAGATTTCTGAGAAACTGCTCTGTGTTCTGTTAATTCATCTCACAGAGTTACATCTTCCCTTCAAGAAGCCTTTCGCTAAGGCTGTTCTTGTCGAATTGGCAAAGGGATATTTGGAAGCCCATAGAGGGCTATGGTGAAAAAGGAAATATCTTCCGTTCAAAACTGGAAAGAAGCTTTCTGAGAAACTGCTCATGTTCTGTTAATTCATCTCACAGAGTTACATCTTTCCTTTCAAGAAGCCTTTCGCTAAGGCTGTTCTTGTGGAATTGGCAAAGGGATATTTGGAAGCCCATAGAGGGCTATGGTGAAAAGAAATATCTTCCGTTCAAAACTGGAAAGAAGCTTTCTGAGAAACTGCTCTGTGTTCTGTTAATTCATCTCACAGGGTTACATCTTTCCCTTCAAGAAGCCTTTCGCTAAGGCTGTTCTTGTGGAATTGGCAAAGGGATATTTGGAAGCCCATAGAGGGCTATGGTTAAAAAGGAAATAACTTCCGTTGAAAGCTTGAAAGAAGCTTTCTGAGAAACTGCTCTGTGTTCTCTTAATTCATGTCACAGAGTTACATCTTTCCCTTCAAGAAGCCTTTCGCTAAGGCTGTTCTTGTGGAATTGGCAAAGGGATATTTGGAAGCCCATAGAGGGCTATGGTGAAAAAGGAAATATCTTCCGTTCAAAACTGGAAAGAAGCTTTCTGAGAAACTGCTCTGTGTTCTGTTAATTCATCTCACAGAGTTACATCTTTCCTTTCAAGAAGCCTTTCGCTAAGGCTGTTCTTGTGGAATTGGCAAAGGGATATTTGGAAGCCCATAGAAGTCTATGGGGAAAAAGGAAACATCTTCCTTTCAAAACTGGAAAGAAGCTTTCTGAGAAACTGCCCTGTGTTCTGTTAATTCATTTCACAGAGTTATATCTTTCCCCTCAAGAAGCCTTTTTCCAAGGCTGTTCTTGTGGAATTGGCAAAGGGATATTTGGAAGCCCATAGAGGGCTATGGTGAAAAAGGAAATATCTTCCGTTCAAAACTGGAAAGAAGCTTTCTGAGAAACTGCTCTGTGTTCTGTTAATTCATGTCACTGAGTTACATCTTTCCCTACAAGAAGCCTTTCGCTAAGGCTGTTCTTGTGGAATTGGCAAAGGGATATTTGGAAGCCCAGAGAGGGCTATGGTGAAAACAAATATCTTCCGTTCAAAACTGGAAAGAAGCTTTCTGAGAAACTGCTCTGTGTTCTGTTAATTCATCTCACAGGGTTCCATCTTTCCCTTCAAGAAGCCTTTCGCTAAGGATGTTCTTGTGGAATTGGCAAAGGGATATTTAGAAGCCCATAGAGGGCTATGGTTAAAAAGGAAATAACTTCCGTTGAAAGCTGGAAAGAAGCTTTCTGAGAAACTGCTCTGTGTTCTGTTAATTCATCTCACAGAGTTACATCTTTCCCTTCAAGAAGCCTTTCGCTAAGGCTGTTCTTGTGGAATTGGCAAAGGGATATTTGGAAGCCCATAGACGGCTATGGTGAAAAAGGAAATATCTTCCGTTCAAAACTGGAAAGAAGCTTTCTGAGAAACTGCTCTGTGTTCTGTTAATTCATCTCACAGAGTTACATCTTTCCTTCAAAAAGCCTTTCGCTAAGGCTGTTCTTGTGGAATTGGCAAAGGGATATTTGGAAGCCCATAGAGGGCTATGGTGAAAAAGGAAATATCTTCCGTTCCAAACTGGAAAGAACCTTGCTGAGAAACTGCTCTGTCTTCTGTTAATTCATCTCACAGAGTTACATCTTTCCCTTCAAAAAGCCTTTCGCTAAGGCTGTTCTTGTGGAATTGGCAAAGGGATATTTGGAAGCCCATAGAGGGCTATGGTGAAAAAGGAAATATCTTCCGTTCCAAACCGGAAAGAAGCTTTCTGAGAAACTGCTCTATGTTATGTTAGTTCATCTCCCAGAGTTACATCTTTCCCTTCAAGAAGCCTTTCGCTATGGCTGGTCTTGTGGAATTGGCAAAGGGATATTTGGAATCCCATAGTGGGCTAAGGTGAAAAAGGAAATATCTTCATTCAAAACTGGAAAGAAGCTTTCTGAGAAACTGCTCTGTGTTCTGTTAATTCATCTCACAGGGTTACATCTTTCCCTTCAAGAAGCCTTTCGCTAAGGCTGTTCTTGTGGAATTGGCAAAGGGATATTTAGAAGCCCATGGAGGGCTATGGTTAAAAAGGAAATAACTTCCGTTGAAAGCTGGAAAGAAGCTTTCTGAGAAACTGCTCTGTGTTCTGTTAATTCATCTGACAGAGTTACATCTTTCCCTTCAAGAAGCCTTTCGCTAAGTCTGTTCTTGTGGATTTGGCAAAGGGATATTTGGAAGCCCATAGAGGGCTATGGTTAAAAAGGAAATAACTTCCGTTGAAAGCTGGAAAGAAGCTTTCTGAGAAACTGCTCTGTGTTCTGTTAATTCATGTCACAGAGTTACATCTTTCCCCTCAAGAATCCTTTGTCTAAGACTGTTCTTGTGGAATTGGCAAAGTGATATTTGGAAGCCCCTAGAGGGCTATGGTGAAAAAGGAAATACCTTCCGTTCAAAACTGGAAAGAAGCTTTCTGAGAAACTGCTCTGTGTTCTGTTAATTCATCTCACAGAGTTACATCTTCCCTTCAACAAGCCTTTCGCTAAGGCTGTTCTTGTCGAATTGGCAAAGGGATATTTGGAAGCCCATAGAGGTCTATGGTGAAAAAGGAAATATCTTCCGTTCAAAACTGGAAAGAAGCTTTCTGAGAAACTGCTCATGTTCTGTTAATTCATCTCACAGAGTTACATCTTTCCTTTCAAGAAGCCTTTCGCTAAGGCTGTTCTTGTCGAATTGGAAAAGGGATATTTGGAAGCCCATAGACGGCTATGGGGAAATAGGAAATATCTTCCGTTGAAAGCTGGAAAGAAGCTTTCTGAGAAACTGCTCTGTGTTCTGTTAATTCATCTCACAGAGTTACATCTTTCCCTTCAAGGAGCCTTTCGCTAAGGCTGTTCTTGTGGAATTGGCAAAGGGATATTTGGAAGCCCATAGAGGGCTATGGTGAAAAAGGAAATATCTTCCTTTCAAAACTGGAAAGAAGCTTTCTGAGAAACGGCTCTGTGTTATCTTAATTCATTTCACAGAGTTATATCTTTCCCCTCAAGAATCCTTTGTCTAAGGCTGTTCTTGTGGAATTGGCAAAGGGATATTTGGAAGCCCCTAGAGGGCTATGGTGAAAAAGGAAATATCTTCCGTTCAAAACTGGAAAGAAGCTTTCTGAGAAACTGCTCTGTGTTCTGTTAATTCATCTCACACAGTTACATCTTTCCCTTCAAGAAGCCTTTCGCTAAGGCTGTTCTTGTGGAATTGGCAAAAGGATATTTGGAAGCCCATAGAAGGCTATGGTGAAAAAGGAAATATCTTCCGTTGAAAACTGGAAAGAAGCTTTCTGATTAACTGCTCTGTGTTCTCTTAATTCATCCCAAAGAGTTACATCTTTAGCTTCAAGAAGCCTTTCGCTAAGTCGGTTCTTGTGGAATTGGCAACGGGATATTTGGAAGCCCATAAAGGACTACGGTGAAAAAGGAAATATCTTCCGTTCAAAACTGGAAAGAAGCTTTCTGAGAAACTTCTCTGTGTTCTGTTAATTCATCTCACAGAGTTACATCTTTCCCTTCAAGAAGCCTTTCGCTAAGGCTGTTCTTGTGGAATTGGCAAAGGGATATTTGGAAGCCCATAGAGGGCTATTTTGAAGAAGGAAATATCTTCCGTCCAAAGCTGGAAAAAAGCTCTCTGAGAAACTGCTCTGTGTTCTGTTAATTCATCTCACAGGGTTACATCTTTCCCTTCAAGAAGCCTTTCGGTAAGGCTGTTCTTGTGGAATTGGCAAAGGGATATTTGGAAGCCCATAGAGGGCTATGGTGAAAAAGGAAATATCTTCCGTTCAAAACTGGAAAGAAGCTTTCTGAGAAACTGCTCTGTGTTCTGTTAATTCATCTCACAGAGTTACATCTTTCCCTTCAAGAAGCCATTCGCTAAAGCTGTTCTTGTGGAATTGGCAAAGGGATATTTGGAAGCCCTTAGAGGGCTATGGTGAAATAGGAAATATCTTCCGTTCAAAACTGCAAAGAAGCTTTCTGAGAAACTGCTCTGTGTTCTGTTAATTCATCTCACAGAGTTACATCTTTACCTTCAAGAAGTCTTTCGCTAAGGCTGTTCTTGTGGAATTGGCAAAGGGATATTTGGAAGCCCGTAAAAGGTCAATGGTGAAAAAGGAAATGTCTTCCGTTCAAAACTGGAAAGAAGCTTTCTGAGAAACTGCTCTGTGTTCTGTTAATTCATCTCACAGAGTTACATCTTTCCCTTCAAGAAGCCTTTCGCTAAGGCTGTTCTTGTGGAATTGGCAAAGGGATATTTGGAAGCCCATAGTGGGCTATGGTTAAAAAGGAAATAACTTCCGTTGAAAGCTGGAAAGAAGCTTCCTGATAAACTGCTCTGTGTTCTGTTAATTCATGTCACAGAGTTACATCTTTCCCTTCAAGAAGCCTTTCGCTAAGGCTGTTCTTGTGGAATTGGCAAAGGGATATTTGGAAGCCCATAGAGGGCTATGGTGAAAAAGGAAATATCTTCCGTTCAAAACTGGAAAGAAGCTTTCTGAGAAACTGCTCTGTGTTCTGTTAATTCATCTCACAGAGTTACATCTTTCCTTTCAAGAAGCCTTTCGCTAAGGCTGTTCTTGTGGAATTGGCAAAGGGATATTTGGAAGCCCATAGAAGTCTATGGTGAAAAAGGAAACATCTTCCTTTCAAAACTGGAAAGAAGCTTTCTGAGAAACTGCCCTGTGTTCTGTTAATTCATTTCACAGAGTTATATCTTTCCCCTCAAGAAGCCTTTTTCCAAGGCTGTTCTTGTGGAATTGGCAAAGGGATATTTGGAAGCCCATAGAGGGCTATGGTGAAAAAGGAAATATCTTCCGTTCAAAACTGGAAAGAAGCTTTCTGAGAAACTGCTCTGTGTTCTGTTAATTCATGTCACTGAGTTACATCTTTCCCTACAAGAAGCCTTTCGCTAAGGCTGTTCTTGTGGAATTGGCAAAGGGATATTTGGAAGCCCAGAGAGGGCTATGGTGAAAACAAATATCTTCCGTTCAAAACTGGAAAGAAGCTTTCTGAGAAACTGCTCTGTGTTCTGTTAATTCATCTCACAGGGTTCCATCTTTCCCTTCAAGAAGCCTTTCGCTAAGGATGTTCTTGTGGAATTGGCAAAGGGATATTTAGAAGCCCATAGAGGGCTATGGTTAAAAAGGAAATAACTTCCGTTGAAAGCTGGAAAGAAGCTTTCTGAGAAACTGCTCTGTGTTCTGTTAATTCATCTCACAGAGTTACATCTTTCCCTTCAAGAAGCCTTTCGCTAAGGCTGTTCTTGTGGAATTGGCAAAGGGATATTTGGAAGCCCATAGACGGCTATGGTGAAAAAGGAAATATCTTCCGTTCAAAACTGGAAAGAAGCTTTCTGAGAAACTGCTCTGTGTTCTGTTAATTCATCTCACAGAGTTACATCTTTCCTTCAAAAAGCCTTTCGCTAAGGCTGTTCTTGTGGAATTGGCAAAGGGATATTTGGAAGCCCATAGAGGGCTATGGTGAAAAAGGAAATATCTTCCGTTCCAAACTGGAAAGAACCTTGCTGAGAAACTGCTCTGTGTTCTGTTAATTCATCTCACAGAGTTACATCTTTCCCTTCAAAAAGCCTTTCGCTAAGGCTGTTCTTGTGGAATTGGCAAAGGGATATTTGGAAGCCCATAGAGGGCTATGGTGAAAAAGGAAATATCTTCCGTTCCAAACCGGAAAGAAGCTTTCTGAGAAACTGCTCTATGTTATGTTAGTTCATCTCCCAGAGTTACATCTTTCCCTTCAAGAAGCCTTTCGCTATGGCTGGTCTTGTGGAATTGGCAAAGGGATATTTGGAATCCCATAGTGGGCTAAGGTGAAAAAGGAAATATCTTCATTCAAAACTGGAAAGAAGCTTTCTGAGAAACTGCTCTGTGTTCTGTTAATTCATCTCACAGGGTTACATCTTTCCCTTCAAGAAGCCTTTCGCTAAGGCTGTTCTTGTGGAATTGGCAAAGGGATATTTAGAAGCCCATGGAGGGCTATGGTTAAAAAGGAAATAACTTCCGTTGAAAGCTGGAAAGAAGCTTTCTGAGAAACTGCTCTGTGTTCTGTTAATTCATCTGACAGAGTTACATCTTTCCCTTCAAGAAGCCTTTCGCTAAGTCTGTTCTTGTGGATTTGGCAAAGGGATATTTGGAAGCCCATAGAGGGCTATGGTTAAAAAGGAAATAACTTCCGTTGAAAGCTGGAAAGAAGCTTTCTGAGAAACTGCTCTGTGTTCTGTTAATTCATGTCACAGAGTTACATCTTTCCCCTCAAGAATCCTTTGTCTAAGACTGTTCTTGTGGAATTGGCAAAGTGATATTTGGAAGCCCCTAGAGGGCTATGGTGAAAAAGGAAATACCTTCCGTTCAAAACTGGAAAGAAGCTTTCTGAGAAACTGCTCTGTGTTCTGTTAATTCATCTCACAGAGTTACATCTTCCCTTCAACAAGCCTTTCGCTAAGGCTGTTCTTGTCGAATTGGCAAAGGGATATTTGGAAGCCCATAGAGGTCTATGGTGAAAAAGGAAATATCTTCCGTTCAAAACTGGAAAGAAGCTTTCTGAGAAACTGCTCATGTTCTGTTAATTCATCTCACAGAGTTACATCTTTCCTTTCAAGAAGCCTTTCGCTAAGGCTGTTCTTGTCGAATTGGAAAAGGGATATTTGGAAGCCCATAGACGGCTATGGGGAAATAGGAAATATCTTCCGTTGAAAGCTGGAAAGAAGCTTTCTGAGAAACTGCTCTGTGTTCTGTTAATTCATCTCACAGAGTTACATCTTTCCCTTCAAGGAGCCTTTCGCTAAGGCTGTTCTTGTGGAATTGGCAAAGGGATATTTGGAAGCCCATAGAGGGCTATGGTGAAAAAGGAAATATCTTCCTTTCAAAACTGGAAAGAAGCTTTCTGAGAAACGGCTCTGTGTTATCTTAATTCATTTCACAGAGTTATATCTTTCCCCTCAAGAATCCTTTGTCTAAGGCTGTTCTTGTGGAATTGGCAAAGGGATATTTGGAAGCCCCTAGAGGGCTATGGTGAAAAAGGAAATATCTTCCGTTCAAAACTGGAAAGAAGCTTTCTGAGAAACTGCTCTGTGTTCTGTTAATTCATCTCACACAGTTACATCTTTCCCTTCAAGAAGCCTTTCGCTAAGGCTGTTCTTGTGGAATTGGCAAAAGGATATTTGGAAGCCCATAGAAGGCTATGGTGAAAAAGGAAATATCTTCCGTTGAAAACTGGAAAGAAGCTTTCTGATTAACTGCTCTGTGTTCTCTTAATTCATCCCAAAGAGTTACATCTTTAGCTTCAAGAAGCCTTTCGCTAAGTCGGTTCTTGTGGAATTGGCAACGGGATATTTGGAAGCCCATAAAGGACTACGGTGAAAAAGGAAATATCTTCCGTTCAAAACTGGAAAGAAGCTTTCTGAGAAACTTCTCTGTGTTCTGTTAATTCATCTCACAGAGTTACATCTTTCCCTTCAAGAAGCCTTTCGCTAAGGCTGTTCTTGTGGAATTGGCAAAGGGATATTTGGAAGCCCATAGAGGGCTATTTTGAAGAAGGAAATATCTTCCGTCCAAAGCTGGAAAAAAGCTCTCTGAGAAACTGCTCTGTGTTCTGTTAATTCATCTCACAGGGTTACATCTTTCCCTTCAAGAAGCCTTTCGGTAAGGCTGTTCTTGTGGAATTGGCAAAGGGATATTTGGAAGCCCATAGAGGGCTATGGTGAAAAAGGAAATATCTTCCGTTCAAAACTGGAAAGAAGCTTTCTGAGAAACTGCTCTGTGTTCTGTTAATTCATCTCACAGAGTTACATCTTTCCCTTCAAGAAGCCATTCGCTAAAGCTGTTCTTGTGGAATTGGCAAAGGGATATTTGGAAGCCCTTAGAGGGCTATGGTGAAATAGGAAATATCTTCCGTTCAAAACTGCAAAGAAGCTTTCTGAGAAACTGCTCTGTGTTCTGTTAATTCATCTCACAGAGTTACATCTTTACCTTCAAGAAGTCTTTCGCTAAGGCTGTTCTTGTGGAATTGGCAAAGGGATATTTGGAAGCCCGTAAAAGGTCAATGGTGAAAAAGGAAATGTCTTCCGTTCAAAACTGGAAAGAAGCTTTCTGAGAAACTGCTCTGTGTTCTGTTAATTCATCTCACAGAGTTACATCTTTCCCTTCAAGAAGCCTTTCGCTAAGGCTGTTCTTGTGGAATTGGCAAAGGGATATTTGGAAGCCCATAGAGGGCTATGGTTAAAAAGGAAATAACTTCCGTTGAAAGCTGGAAAGAAGCTTCCTGATAAACTGCTCTGTGTTCTGTTAATTCATGTCACAGAGTTACATCTTTCCCTTCAAGAAGCCTTTCGCTAAGGCTGTTCTTGTGGAATTGGCAAAGGGATATTTGGAAGCCCATAGAGGGCTATGGTGAAAAAGGAAATATCTTCCGTTCAAAACTGGAAAGAAGCTTTCTGAGAAACTGCTCTGTGTTCTGTTAATTCATCTCACAGAGTTACATCTTTCCTTTCAAGAAGCCTTTCGCTAAGGCTGTTCTTGTGGAATTGGCAAAGGGATATTTGGAAGCCCATAGAAGTCTATGGTGAAAAAGGAAACATCTTCCTTTCAAAACTGGAAAGAAGCTTTCTGAGAAACTGCTCTGTGTTCTGTTAATTCATTTCACAGAGTTATATCTTTCCCCTCAAGAAGCCTTTTTCTAAGGCTGTTCTTGTGGAATTGGCAAACGGATATTTTGAAGCCCATAGAGGGCTATGGTGAAAAAGGAAATATCTTCCGTTCAAAACTGGAAAGAAGCTTTCTGAGAAACTGCTCTGTGTTCTGTTAATTCATGTCACTGAGTTACATCTTTCTCTACAAGAAGCCTTTCGCTAAGGCTGTTCTTGTGGAATTGGCAAAGGGATATTTGGAAGCCCATAGAGGGCTATGGTGAAAACAAATATCTTCCGTTCAAAACTGGAAAGAAGCTTTCTGAGAAACTGCTCTGTGTTCTGTTAATTCATCTCACAGGGTTACATCTTTCCCTTCAAGAAGCCTTTCGCTAAGGCTGTTCTTGTGGAATTGGCAAAGGGATATTTAGAAGCCCATAGAGGGCTATGGTTAAAAAGGAAATAACTTCCGTTGAAAGCTGGAAAGAAGCTTTCTGAGAAACTGCTCTGTGTTCTGTTAATTCATCTCACAGAGTTACATCTTTCCCTTCAAGAAGCCTTTCGCTAAGGCTGTTCTTGTGGAATTGGCAAAGGGATATTTGGAAGCCCATAGAGGGCTATGGTGAAAAAGGAAATATCTTCCGTTCAAAACTGGAAAGAAGCTTTCTGAGAAACTGCTCTGTGTTCTGTTAATTCATCTCACAGAGTTACATCTTTCCCTTCAAGAAGCCTTTCGCTAAGGCTGTTCTTGTGGAATTGGCAAAGGGATATTTGTAAGCCCATAGAGGGCTATGGTGAAAAAGGAAATATCTTCCGTTCAAAACTGGAAAGAAGCTTTCTGAGAAACTGCTCTGTGTTCTGTTAATTCATCTCACAGAGTTACATCTTCCCTTCAAGAAGCCTTTCGCTAAGGCTGTTCTTGTCGAATTGGCAAAGGGATATTTGGTAGCCCTTAGAGGGCTATGGTGAAAAAGGAAATATCTTCCGTTCAAAAATGGAAAGAAGCTTTCTGAGAAACTGCTCATGTTCTGTTAATTCATCTCACAGAGTTATATCTTTCCTTTCAAGAAGCCTTTCGCAAAGGCTGTTCTTGTCGAATTGGAAAAGGGATATTTGGAAGCCCATAGACGGCTATGGGGAAAAAGGAAATATCTTCCGTTCCAAACTGGAAAGAAGCTTTCTGAGAAACTGCTCTGTGTTCTGTTAATTCATCTCACAGAGTTACATCTTTCCCTACAAGAAGCCTTTCGCTAAGGCTGTTCTTGTGGAATTGGCAAAGGGATATTTGGAAGCCCATAGACGGCTATGGTGAAAAAGGAAATATCTTCCGTTCAAAACTGGAAAGAAGCTTTCTGAGAAACTGCTCTGTGTTCTGTTAATTCATCTCACAGAGTTACATCTTTCCTTCAAGAAGCCTTTCGCTAAGGCTGTTCTTGTGGAATTGGCAAAGGGATATTTGGAAGCCCATAGAGGGCTATGGTGAAAAAGGAAATATCTTCCGTTCCAAACTGGAAAGAACCTTGCTGAGAAACTGCTCTGTGTTCTGTTATTTCATCTCACAGAGTTACATCTTTCCCTTCAAAAAGCCTTTCGCTAAGGCTGTTCTTGTGGAATTGGCAAAGGGATATTTGGAAGCCCATAGAGGGCTATGGTGAAAAAGGAAATATCTTCCGTTCCAAACCGGAAAGAAGCTTTCTGAGAAACTGCTCTGTGTTCTGTTAATTCATCTCCCAGAGTTACATCTTTCCCTTCAAGAAGCCTTTCGCTATGGCTGGTCTTGTGGAATTGGCAAAGGGATATTTGGAATCCCATAGTGGGCTAAGGTGAAAAAGGAAATATCTTCCGTTCAAAACTGGAAAGAAGCTTTCTGAGAAACTGCTCTGTGTTCTGTTAATTCATCTCATAGAGTTACATCTTTCCCTTCAAGAAGCCTTTCGCTAAGGCTGTTCTTGTGGAATTGGCAAAGGGATATTTGGAAGCCAATAGAGGGCTATGGTGAAAAACAAAATATCTTCCGTTTAAAACTGGAAAGAAGCTTTCTGGGAAACTGCTCTGTGTTCTGTTAATTCATCTCACAGAGTTACAGCTTTCCCTTCAAGAAGCCTTTCGCTAAGGCTGTTCTTGTGGAATTGGCGAAGGGATATTTGGAAACCCATAGAGGGCTATGGTGAAAAAGGAAATATCTTCAGTTCAAAACTGGAAAGAAGCTTTCTGAGAAAGTGCTCTGTGTTCTGTTAATTCATCTCACAGAGTTACATCTTCCCTTCAAGAAGCCTTTCGCTAAGACTGTTCTTGTGGAATTGGCAAAGGGATATTTGGAAGCCCATGGAGGGCTATGGTGAAAAAGGAAATATCTTCCGTTCAAAACTGGAAAGAAGCTTTCTGAGAAACTGCTCATGTTCTGTTAGTTCATCTCACAGAGTTACATCTTTCCTTTCAAGAAGCCTTTCGCTAAGGCTGTTCTTGTGGAATTGGCAAAGGGATATTTGGAAGCCCATAGAGGTCTGTGGTAAAAAAGGAAACATCTTCCTTTCAAAACCTGAAAGAAGCTTTCTGAGAAACTGCTCTGTGTTCTGTTAATTCATTTCACAGAGTTATATCTTTCCCCTCAAGAAGCCAGTTTCTAAGGCTGTTCTTGTGGAATTGGCAAAGGGATATTTGGAAGCCCATAGAGGGCTATGGTGAAAAGAAATATCTTCCGTTCAAAACTGGAAAGAACCTTTCTGAGAAACTGCTCTGTGTTCTGTTAATTCATCTCACAGAGTTACATCTTTCCCTTCAAGAAGCCTTTCGCTAAGGCTGTTCTTGTGGAATTGGCAAAGGGATATTTGGAAGCCCATAGAGGGCTATGGTTAAAAAGGAAATAACTTCCGTTGAAAGCTGGAAAGAAGCTTTCTGAGAAACTGCTCTGTGTTCTGTTAATTCATGTCACAGAGTTACATCTTTCCCTTCAAGAAGCCTTTCGCTAAGGCTGTTCTTGTGGAATTGGCAAAGGGATATTTGGAAGCCCATAGAGGGCTATGGTGAAAAAGGAAATATCTTCCGTTCAAAACTGGAAAGAAGCTTTCTGAGAAACTGCTCTGTGTTCTGTTAATTCATCTCACAGAGTTACATCTTTCCTTTCAAGAAGCCTTTCGCTAAGGCTGTTCTTGTGGAATTGGCAAAGGGATATTTGGAAGCCCATAGAAGTCTATGGTGAAAAAGGAAACATCTTCCTTTCAAAACTGGAAAGAAGCTTTCTGAGAAACTGCTCTGTGTTCTGTTAATTCATTTCACAGAGTTATATCTTTCCCCTCAAGAAACCTTTTTCTAAGGCTGTTCTTGTGGAATTGGCAAAGGGATATTTGGAAGCCCATAGAGGGCTATGGTGAAAACAAATATCTTCCGTTCAAAAATTGAAAGAAGCTTTCTGAGAAACTGCTCTGTGTTCTGTTAATTCATCTCACAGGGTTACATCTTTCCCTTCAAGAAGCCTTTCGCTAAGGCTGTTCTTGTGGAATTGGCAAAGGGATATTTAGAAGCCCATAGAGGGCTATGATTAAAAAGGAAATAACTTCCGTTGAAAGCTGGAAAGAAGCTTTCTGAGAAACTGCTCTGTGTTCTGTTAATTCATCTCACAGAGTTACATCTTTCCCTTCAAGAAGCCTTTCGCTAAGGCTCTTCTTGGAATTGGCAAAGGGATATTTGGAAGCCCATAGACGGCTATGGTGAAAAAGGAAATATCTTCCGTTCAAAACTGGAAAGAAGCTTTCTGAGAAACTGCTCTGTGTTCTGTTAATTCATCTCACAGAGTTACATCTTTCCTTCAAGAAGCCTTTCGCTAAGGCTGTTCTTGTGGAATTGGCAAAGGGATATTTGGAAGCCAATAGAGGGCTATGGTGAAAAAGGAAATATCTTCCGTTCCAAACTGGAAAGAACCTTGCTGAGAAACTGCTCTGTGTTCTGTTAATTCATCTCACAGAGTTACATCTTTCCCTTCAAAAAGCCTTTCGCTAAGGCTGTTCTTGTGGAATTGGCAAAGGGATATTTGGAAGCCCATAGAGGGCTATGGTGAAAAAGGAAATATCTTCCGTTCCAAACCGGAAAGAAGCTTTCTGAGAAACTGCTCTGTGTTCTGTTAATTCATCTCCCAGAGTTACATCTTTCCCTTCAAGAAGCCTTTCGCTATGGCTGGTCTTGTGGAATTGGCAAAGGGATATTTGGAATCCCATAGTGGGCTAAGGTGAAAAAGTAAATATCTTCCGTTCAAAACTGGAAAGAAGCTTTCTGAGAAACTGCTCTGTGTTCTGTTAATTCATCTCATAGAGTTACATCTTTCCCTTCAAGAAGCCTTTCGCTAAGGCTGTTCTTGTGGAATTGGCAAAGGGATATTTGGAAGCCAATAGAGGGCTATGGTGAAAAAGAAAATATCTTCCGTTCAAAACTGGAAAGAAGCTTTCTGGGAAACTGCTCTGTGTTCTGTTAATTCATCTCACAGAGTTACATCTTTCCTTCAAGAAGCCTTTCGCTAAGGCTGTTCTTGTGGAATTGGCAAAGGGATATTTGGAAGCCCATAGAGGGCTATGGTGAAAAAGGAAATATCTTCCGTTCAAAACTGGAAAGAAGCTTTCTGAGAAACTGCTCTGTGTTCTGTTAATTCATGTCACTGAGTTACATCTTTCCCTACAAGAAGCCTTTCGCTAAGGCTGTTCTTGTGGAATTGGCAAAGGGATATTTGGAAGCTCATAGAGGGCTATGGTGAAACAAATATCTTCCGTTCAAAACTGGAAAGAAGCTTTCCGAGAAACTGCTCTGTGTTCTGTCAATTCAACTCACAGGGTTACATCTTTCCCTTCAAGAAGCCTTTCGCTAAGGCTGTTCTTGTGGAATTGGCAAAGGGATATTTAGAAGCCCATAGAGGGCTATGGTTAAAAAGGAAATAACTTCCGTTGAAAGCTGGAAAGAAGCTTTCTGAGAAACTGCTCTGTGTTCTGTTAATTCATCTCACAGAGTTACATCTTTCCCTTCAAGAAGCCTTTCGCTAAGGCTGTTCTTGTGGAATTGGCAAAGGGATATTTGGAAGCCCGTAGACGGCTATGGTGAAAAAGGAAATATCTTCCGTTCAAAACTGGAAAGAAGCTTTCGGAGAAACTGCTCTGTGTTCTGTTAATTCATCTCACAGAGTTACATCTTTCCTTCAAGAAGCCTTTCGCTAAGGCTGTTCTTGTGGAATTGGCAAAGGGATATTTGGAAGCCCATAGAGGGCTATGGTGAAAAAGGAAATATCTTCCGTTCCAAACTGGAAAGAACCTTGCTGAGAAACTGCTCTGTGTTCTGTTAATTCATCTCACAGAGTTACATCTTTCCCTTCAAAAAGCCTTTCGCTAAGGCTGTTCTTGTGGAATTGGCAAAGGGATATTTGGAATCCCATAGTGGGCTAAGGTGAAAAAGGAAATATCTTCCGTTCAAAACTGGAAAGAAGCTTTCTGAGAAACTGCTCTGTGTTCTGTTAATTCATCTCATAGAGTTACATCTTTCCCTTCAAGAAGTTTTTCGCTAAGGCGGTTCTTGTGGAATTGGCAAAGGGATATTTGGAAGCCAATAGAGGGCTATGGTGAAAAAGAAAATATCTTCCGTTCAAAACTGGAAAGAAGCTTTCTGGGAAACTGCTCTGTGTTCTGTTAATTCATCTCACAGAGTTACAGCTTTCCCTTCAAGAAGCCTTTCGCTAAGGCTGTTCTTGTGGAATTGGCAAAGGGATATTTGGAAGCCCATAGAGGGCTATGGTGAAAAAGGAAATATCTTCCGTTCAAAACTGGAAAGAAGCTTTCTGAGAAACTGCTCTGTGTTCTGTTAACTCATCTCACAGAGTTACATCTTTCCTTTCAAGAAGCCTTTCGCTAAGGCTGTTCTTGTGGAATTGGCAAAGGGATATTTGGAAGCCCATAGAGGTCTATGGTGAAAAAGGAAACATCTTCCTTTCAAAACTGGAAAGAAGCTTTCTGAGAAACTGCTCTGTGTTCTGTTAATTCATTTCACAGAGTTATAACTTTCCCCTCAAGAAGCCTTTTTCTAAGGCTGTTCTTGTGGAATTGGCAAAGGGATATTTGGAAGCCCGTAGAGGGCTATGGTGAAAAAGGAAATAATCCGTTCAAAACTGGAAAGAAGCTTTCTGAGAAACTGCTCTGTGTTCTGTTAATCATGTTACAGAGTTACATCTTTGCCTACAAGAAGCCTTTCGCTAAGGCTGTTCTTATGGAATTGGCAAAAGGATATTTGGAAGCCCATAGAAGGCTATGGTGAAAAAGGAAATATCTTCCGTTGAAAACTGGAACGAAGCTTTCTGAGAAACTGCTCTGTGTTCTGTTAATTCATGTCACTGTTAATTCATGTCACTGAGTTACATCTTTCTCTACAAGAAGCCTTTCGCTAAGGCTGTTCTTGTGGAATTGGCAAAGGGATATTTGGAAGCCCATAGAGGGCTATGGTGAAAACAAATATCTTCCGTTCAAAACTGGAACGAAGCTTTCTGAGAAACTGCTCTGTGTTCTGTTAATTCATCTCACAGGGTTACATCTTTCCCTTCAAGAAGCCTTTCGCTAAGGCTGTTCTTGTGGAATTGGCAAAGGGATATTTAGAAGCCCATAGAGGGCTATGGTTAAAAAGGAAATAACTTCCGTTGAAAGCTGGAAAGAAGCTTTCTGAGAAACTGCTCTGTGTTCTGTTAATTCATCTCACAGAGTTACATCTTTCCCTTCAAGAAGCCTTTCGCTAAGGCTGTTCTTGTGGAATTGGCAAAGGGATATTTGTAAGCCCATAGGGGGCTATGGTGAAAAAGGAAATATCTTCCGTTCAAAACTGGAAAGAAGCTTTCTGAGAAACTGCTCTGTGTTCTGTTAATTCATCTCACAGAGTTACATCTTCCCTTCAAGAAGCCTTTCGCTTAGGCTGTTCTTGTCGAATTGGCAAAGGGATATTTGGAAGCCCATAGAGGGCTATGGTGAAAAAGGAAATATCTTCCGTTCAAAAATGGAAAGAAGCTTTCTGAGAAACTGCTCATGTTCTGTTAATTCATCTCACAGAGTTATATCTTTCCTTTCAAGAAGCCTTTCGCTAAGGCTGTTCTTGTCGAATTGGAAAAGGGATATTTGGAAGCCCATAGACGGCTATGGGGAAAAAGGAAATAACTTCCGTTCCAAACTGGAAAGAAGCTTTCTGAGAAACTGCTCTGTGTTCTGTTAATTCATCTCACAGAGTTACATCTTTCCCTACAAGAAGCCTTTCGCTAAGGCTGTTCTTGTGGAATTGGCAAAGGGATATTTGGAAGCCCATAGACGGCTATGGTGAAAAAGGAAATATCTTCCGTTCAAAATTGGAAAGAAGCTTTCTGAGAAACTGCTCTGTGTTCTGTTAATTCATCTCACAGAGTTACATCTTTCCTTCAAGAAGCCATTCGCTAAGGCTGTTCTTGTGGAAGTGGCAAAGGGATATTTGGAAGTCCTGAGAGGGCTACGGTGAAAAAGGAAATGTCTTCCATTAAAAACTGGAAAGAAGCTTTCTGAGAAACTGCTCTGTGTTCTCTTAATTCATCTCACAGAGTTACATGTTTCCCTTCAAGAAGCCTTTCGCTAAGGCTGTTCTTGTGGAATTGGCAAAGGGATATTTGGAAGCCCATAGAGGGCTATGGTGAAAAAGGAAATATCTTCCGTTCAAAACTGGAAAGAAGGTTTCTGAGAAACTGCTCATGTTCTGTTAATTCATCTCACAGAGTTACATCTTTCCCTTCAAGAAGCCTTTCGCTAAGGCTGTTCTTGTGGAATTGGCAAAGGGATATTTGTAAGCCCATAGAGGGCTATGGTGAAAAAGGAAATATCTTCCGTTCCAAACTGGAGAGAAGCTTTCTGAGAAACTGCTCTGTGTTCTGTTAATTCATCTCACAGAGTTACATCTCTCCCTACAAAAAGCCTTTCGCTAAGGCTGTTCTTGTGGAATTGGCAAAGGGATATTTGGAAGCCCATAGAGGGCTATGGTGAAAAAGGAAATATCTTCCGTTAAAAACTGGAAAGAAGCTTTCTGAGAAACTGCTCTGTGTTCTGTTAATTCATCTCACAGTGTTACATCTTCCCTTCAAGAAGCCTTTCGCTAAGACTGTTCTTGTCGAATTGGCAAAGGGATATTTGGAAGCCCATAGAGGGCTATGGTGAAAAAGGAAATATCTTCCGTTCAAAACTGGAAAGAAGCTTTCTGAGAAACTGCTCATGTTCTGTTAGTTCATCTCACAGAGTTACATCTTTCCTTTGAAGAAGCCTTTCGCTAAGGCTGTTCTTGTGGAATTGGCAAAGGGATATTTGGAAGCCCATAGAGGTCTATGGTGAAAAAGGAAACATCTTCCTTTCAAAACTTGAAAGAAGCTTTCTGAGAAACTTCTCTGTGTTCTGTTAATTCATTTCACAGAGTTATATCTTTCCCCTCAAGAAGCCAGTTTCTAAGGTTGTTCTTGTGGAATTGGCAAAGGGATATTTGGAAGCCCATAGAGGGCTATGGTGAAAAAGGAAATATCTTCCGTTCAAAACTGGAAAGAAGCTTTCTGAGAAACTGCTCTGTGTTCTGTTATTTCATGTCACAGAGTTACATCTTTCCCTACAAGAAGCCTTTCGCTAAGGCTGTTCTTGTGGAATTGGGAAAGGGATATTTGGAAGCACATAGAGGGCTACGGTGAAAACAAATATCTTCCGTTCAAAACTGCAAAGAAGCTTTCTGAGAAACTGCTCTGTGTTCTTTTGATTCATCTCACAGGGTTACATCTTTCCCTTCAAGAAGCCTTTCGCTAAGGCTGTTCTTGTGGAATTGGCAAAGGGATATTTGGAAGCCCATAGAGGGCTATGGTTAAATAGGAAATAACTTCCGTTGAAAGCTGGAAAGAAGCTTTCTGAGAAACTGCTCTGTGTTCTCTTAATTCATCGCACAGAGTTACATCTTTCCCTTCAAGAAACCTTTCGCTAAGGCTGTTCTTGTGGAATTTTCAAAGGGATATTTGGAAGCCCATAGAGGGCTATGGTGAAAAAGGAAATATCTTCCGTTCAAAACTGGAAAGAAGCTTTCTGAGAAACTGCCCTGTGTTCTATTAATTCATCTCACAGAGTTACATCTTTCCCTTCAAGAAGCCTTTCGCTAAGGCTGTTCTTGTGGAATTGGCAAAGGGATATTTGGAAGCCCATAGAGGGCTATGGTGAAAAAGGAAATATCTTCCGTTCAAAACTGGAAAGAAGATTTCTGAGAAACTGCTCTGTGTTCTGTTAATTCATCTCACAGAGTTACATCTTCCCTTCAAGAAGCCTTTCGCTAAGGCTGTTCTTGTCGAATTGGCAAAGGGATATTTGGAAGCCCATAGAGGGCTATGGTGAAAAAGGAAATATCTTCCGTTCAAAACTGGAAAGAAGCTTTCTGAGAAACTGCTCATGTTCTGTTAATTCATCTCACAGAGTTACATCTTTCCTTTCAAGAAGCCTTTCGCTAAGGCTGTTCTTGTGGAATTGGCAAAGGGATATTTGGAAGCCCATAGAGGGCTATGGTGAAAAGAAATATCTTCCGTTCAAAACTGGAAAGAAGCTTTCTGAGAAACTGCTCTGTGTTCTGTTAATTCATCTCACAGGGTTACATCTTTCCCTTCAAGAAGCCTTTCGCTAAGGCTGTTCTTGTGGAATTGGCAAAGGGATATTTGGAAGCCCATAGAGGGCTATGGTTAAAAAGGAAATAACTTCCGTTGAAAGCTTGAAAGAAGCTTTCTGAGAAACTGCTCTGTGTTCTCTTAATTCATGTCACAGAGTTACATCTTTCCCTTCAAGAAGCCTTTCGCTAAGGCTGTTCTTGTGGAATTGGCAAAGGGATATTTGGAAGCCCATAGAGGGCTATGGTGAAAAAGGAAATATCTTCCGTTCAAAACTGGAAAGAAGCTTTCTGAGAAACTGCTCTGTGTTCTGTTAATTCATCTCACAGAGTTACATCTTTCCTTTCAAGAAGCCTTTCGCTAAGGCTGTTCTTGTGGAATTGGCAAAGGGATATTTGGAAGCCCATAGAAGTCTATGGGGAAAAAGGAAACATCTTCCTTTCAAAACTGGAAAGAAGCTTTCTGAGAAACTGCCCTGTGTTCTGTTAATTCATTTCACAGAGTTATATCTTTCCCCTCAAGAAGCCTTTTTCCAAGGCTGTTCTTGTGGAATTGGCAAAGGGATATTTGGAAGCCCATAGAGGGCTATGGTGAAAAAGGAAATATCTTCCGTTCAAAACTGGAAAGAAGCTTTCTGAGAAACTGCTCTGTGTTCTGTTAATTCATGTCACTGAGTTACATCTTTCCCTACAAGAAGCCTTTCGCTAAGGCTGTTCTTGTGGAATTGGCAAAGGGATATTTGGAAGCCCAGAGAGGGCTATGGTGAAAACAAATATCTTCCGTTCAAAACTGGAAAGAAGCTTTCTGAGAAACTGCTCTGTGTTCTGTTAATTCATCTCACAGGGTTCCATCTTTCCCTTCAAGAAGCCTTTCGCTAAGGATGTTCTTGTGGAATTGGCAAAGGGATATTTAGAAGCCCATAGAGGGCTATGGTTAAAAAGGAAATAACTTCCGTTGAAAGCTGGAAAGAAGCTTTCTGAGAAACTGCTCTGTGTTCTGTTAATTCATCTCACAGAGTTACATCTTTCCCTTCAAGAAGCCTTTCGCTAAGGCTGTTCTTGTGGAATTGGCAAAGGGATATTTGGAAGCCCATAGACGGCTATGGTGAAAAAGGAAATATCTTCCGTTCAAAACTGGAAAGAAGCTTTCTGAGAAACTGCTCTGTGTTCTGTTAATTCATCTCACAGAGTTACATCTTTCCTTCAAAAAGCCTTTCGCTAAGGCTGTTCTTGTGGAATTGGCAAAGGGATATTTGGAAGCCCATAGAGGGCTATGGTGAAAAAGGAAATATCTTCCGTTCCAAACTGGAAAGAACCTTGCTGAGAAACTGCTCTGTGTTCTGTTAATTCATCTCACAGAGTTACATCTTTCCCTTCAAAAAGCCTTTCGCTAAGGCTGTTCTTGTGGAATTGGCAAAGGGATATTTGGAAGCCCATAGAGGGCTATGGTGAAAAAGGAAATATCTTCCGTTCCAAACCGGAAAGAAGCTTTCTGAGAAACTGCTCTATGTTATGTTAGTTCATCTCCCAGAGTTACATCTTTCCCTTCAAGAAGCCTTTCGCTATGGCTGGTCTTGTGGAATTGGCAAAGGGATATTTGGAATCCCATAGTGGGCTAAGGTGAAAAAGGAAATATCTTCATTCAAAACTGGAAAGAAGCTTTCTGAGAAACTGCTCTGTGTTCTGTTAATTCATCTCACAGGGTTACATCTTTCCCTTCAAGAAGCCTTTCGCTAAGGCTGTTCTTGTGGAATTGGCAAAGGGATATTTAGAAGCCCATGGAGGGCTATGGTTAAAAAGGAAATAACTTCCGTTGAAAGCTGGAAAGAAGCTTTCTGAGAAACTGCTCTGTGTTCTGTTAATTCATCTGACAGAGTTACATCTTTCCCTTCAAGAAGCCTTTCGCTAAGTCTGTTCTTGTGGATTTGGCAAAGGGATATTTGGAAGCCCATAGAGGGCTATGGTTAAAAAGGAAATAACTTCCGTTGAAAGCTGGAAAGAAGCTTTCTGAGAAACTGCTCTGTGTTCTGTTAATTCATGTCACAGAGTTACATCTTTCCCCTCAAGAATCCTTTGTCTAAGACTGTTCTTGTGGAATTGGCAAAGTGATATTTGGAAGCCCCTAGAGGGCTATGGTGAAAAAGGAAATACCTTCCGTTCAAAACTGGAAAGAAGCTTTCTGAGAAACTGCTCTGTGTTCTGTTAATTCATCTCACAGAGTTACATCTTCCCTTCAACAAGCCTTTCGCTAAGGCTGTTCTTGTCGAATTGGCAAAGGGATATTTGGAAGCCCATAGAGGTCTATGGTGAAAAAGGAAATATCTTCCGTTCAAAACTGGAAAGAAGCTTTCTGAGAAACTGCTCATGTTCTGTTAATTCATCTCACAGAGTTACATCTTTCCTTTCAAGAAGCCTTTCGCTAAGGCTGTTCTTGTCGAATTGGAAAAGGGATATTTGGAAGCCCATAGACGGCTATGGGGAAATAGGAAATATCTTCCGTTGAAAGCTGGAAAGAAGCTTTCTGAGAAACTGCTCTGTGTTCTGTTAATTCATCTCACAGAGTTACATCTTTCCCTTCAAGGAGCCTTTCGCTAAGGCTGTTATTGTGGAATTGGCAAAGGGATATTTGGAAGCCCATAGAGGGCTATGGTGAAAAAGGAAATATCTTCCTTTCAAAACTGGAAAGAAGCTTTCTGAGAAACGGCTCTGTGTTATCTTAATTCATTTCACAGAGTTATATCTTTCCCCTCAAGAATCCTTTGTCTAAGGCTGTTCTTGTGGAATTGGCAAAGGGATATTTGGAAGCCCCTAGAGGGCTATGGTGAAAAAGGAAATATCTTCCGTTCAAAACTGGAAAGAAGCTTTCTGAGAAACTGCTCTGTGTTCTGTTAATTCATCTCACACAGTTACATCTTTCCCTTCAAGAAGCCTTTCGCTAAGGCTGTTCTTGTGGAATTGGCAAAAGGATATTTGGAAGCCCATAGAAGGCTATGGTGAAAAAGGAAATATCTTCCGTTGAAAACTGGAAAGAAGCTTTCTGATTAACTGCTCTGTGTTCTCTTAATTCATCCCAAAGAGTTACATCTTTAGCTTCAAGAAGCCTTTCGCTAAGTCGGTTCTTGTGGAATTGGCAACGGGATATTTGGAAGCCCATAAAGGACTACGGTGAAAAAGGAAATATCTTCCGTTCAAAACTGGAAAGAAGCTTTCTGAGAAACTTCTCTGTGTTCTGTTAATTCATCTCACAGAGTTACATCTTTCCCTTCAAGAAGCCTTTCGCTAAGGCTGTTCTTGTGGAATTGGCAAAGGGATATTTGGAAGCCCATAGAGGGCTATTTTGAAGAAGGAAATATCTTCCGTCCAAAGCTGGAAAAAAGCTCTCTGAGAAACTGCTCTGTGTTCTGTTAATTCATCTCACAGGGTTACATCTTTCCCTTCAAGAAGCCTTTCGGTAAGGCTGTTCTTGTGGAATTGGCAAAGGGATATTTGGAAGCCCATAGAGGGCTATGGTGAAAAAGGAAATATCTTCCGTTCAAAACTGGAAAGAAGCTTTCTGAGAAACTGCTCTGTGTTCTGTTAATTCATCTCACAGAGTTACATCTTTCCCTTCAAGAAGCCATTCGCTAAAGCTGTTCTTGTGGAATTGGCAAAGGGATATTTGGAAGCCCTTAGAGGGCTATGGTGAAATAGGAAATATCTTCCGTTCAAAACTGCAAAGAAGCTTTCTGAGAAACTGCTCTGTGTTCTGTTAATTCATCTCACAGAGTTACATCTTTACCTTCAAGAAGTCTTTCGCTAAGGCTGTTCTTGTGGAATTGGCAAAGGGATATTTGGAAGCCCGTAAAAGGTCAATGGTGAAAAAGGAAATGTCTTCCGTTCAAAACTGGAAAGAAGCTTTCTGAGAAACTGCTCTGTGTTCTGTTAATTCATCTCACAGAGTTACATCTTTCCCTTCAAGAAGCCTTTCGCTAAGGCTGTTCTTGTGGAATTGGCAAAGGGATATCTGGAAGCCCATAGAGGGCTATGGTTAAAAAGGAAATAACTTCCGTTGAAAGCTGGAAAGAAGCTTCCTGATAAACTGCTCTGTGTTCTGTTAATTCATGTCACAGAGTTACATCTTTCCCTTCAAGAAGCCTTTCGCTAAGGCTGTTCTTGTGGAATTGGCAAAGGGATATTTGGAAGCCCATAGAGGGCTATGGTGAAAAAGGAAATATCTTCCGTTCAAAACTGGAAAGAAGCTTTCTGAGAAACTGCTCTGTGTTCTGTTAATTCATCTCACAGAGTTACATCTTTCCTTTCAAGAAGCCTTTCGCTAAGGCTGTTCTTGTGGAATTGGCAAAGGGATATTTGGAAGCCCATAGAAGTCTATGGTGAAAAAGGAAACATCTTCCTTTCAAAACTGGAAAGAAGCTTTCTGAGAAACTGCCCTGTGTTCTGTTAATTCATTTCACAGAGTTATATCTTTCCCCTCAAGAAGCCTTTTTCCAAGGCTGTTCTTGTGGAATTGGCAAAGGGATATTTGGAAGCCCATAGAGGGCTATGGTGAAAAAGGAAATATCTTCCGTTCAAAACTGGAAAGAAGCTTTCTGAGAAACTGCTCTGTGTTCTGTTAATTCATGTCACTGAGTTACATCTTTCCCTACAAGAAGCCTTTCGCTAAGGCTGTTCTTGTGGAATTGGCAAAGGGATATTTGGAAGCCCAGAGAGGGCTATGGTGAAAACAAATATCTTCCGTTCAAAACTGGAAAGAAGCTTTCTGAGAAACTGCTCTGTGTTCTGTTAATTCATCTCACAGGGTTCCATCTTTCCCTTCAAGAAGCCTTTCGCTAAGGATGTTCTTGTGGAATTGGCAAAGGGATATTTAGAAGCCCATAGAGGGCTATGGTTAAAAAGGAAATAACTTCCGTTGAAAGCTGGAAAGAAGCTTTCTGAGAAACTGCTCTGTGTTCTGTTAATTCATCTCACAGAGTTACATCTTTCCCTTCAAGAAGCCTTTCGCTAAGGCTGTTCTTGTGGAATTGGCAAAGGGATATTTGGAAGCCCATAGACGGCTATGGTGAAAAAGGAAATATCTTCCGTTCAAAACTGGAAAGAAGCTTTCTGAGAAACTGCTCTGTGTTCTGTTAATTCATCTCACAGAGTTACATCTTTCCTTCAAAAAGCCTTTCGCTAAGGCTGTTCTTGTGGAATTGGCAAAGGGATATTTGGAAGCCCATAGAGGGCTATGGTGAAAAAGGAAATATCTTCCGTTCCAAACTGGAAAGAACCTTGCTGAGAAACTGCTCTGTGTTCTGTTAATTCATCTCACAGAGTTACATCTTTCCCTTCAAAAAGCCTTTCGCTAAGGCTGTTCTTGTGGAATTGGCAAAGGGATATTTGGAAGCCCATAGAGGGCTATGGTGAAAAAGGAAATATCTTCCGTTCCAAACCGGAAAGAAGCTTTCTGAGAAACTGCTCTATGTTATGTTAGTTCATCTCCCAGAGTTACATCTTTCCCTTCAAGTAGCCTTTCGCTATGGCTGGTCTTGTGGAATTGGCAAAGGGATATTTGGAATCCCATAGTGGGCTAAGGTGAAAAAGGAAATATCTTCATTCAAAACTGGAAAGAAGCTTTCTGAGAAACTGCTCTGTGTTCTGTTAATTCATCTCACAGGGTTACATCTTTCCCTTCAAGAAGCCTTTCGCTAAGGCTGTTCTTGTGGAATTGGCAAAGGGATATTTAGAAGCCCATGGAGGGCTATGGTTAAAAAGGAAATAACTTCCGTTGAAAGCTGGAAAGAAGCTTTCTGAGAAACTGCTCTGTGTTCTGTTAATTCATCTGACAGAGTTACATCTTTCCCTTCAAGAAGCCTTTCGCTAAGTCTGTTCTTGTGGATTTGGCAAAGGGATATTTGGAAGCCCATAGAGGGCTATGGTTAAAAAGGAAATAACTTCCGTTGAAAGCTGGAAAGAAGCTTTCTGAGAAACTGCTCTGTGTTCTGTTAATTCATGTCACAGAGTTACATCTTTCCCCTCAAGAATCCTTTGTCTAAGACTGTTCTTGTGGAATTGGCAAAGTGATATTTGGAAGCCCCTAGAGGGCTATGGTGAAAAAGGAAATACCTTCCGTTCAAAACTGGAAAGAAGCTTTCTGAGAAACTGCTCTGTGTTCTGTTAATTCATCTCACAGAGTTACATCTTCCCTTCAACAAGCCTTTCGCTAAGGCTGTTCTTGTCGAATTGGCAAAGGGATATTTGGAAGCCCATAGAGGTCTATGGTGAAAAAGGAAATATCTTCCGTTCAAAACTGGAAAGAAGCTTTCTGAGAAACTGCTCATGTTCTGTTAATTCATCTCACAGAGTTACATCTTTCCTTTCAAGAAGCCTTTCGCTAAGGCTGTTCTTGTCGAATTGGAAAAGGGATATTTGGAAGCCCATAGACGGCTATGGGGAAATAGGAAATATCTTCCGTTGAAAGCTGGAAAGAAGCTTTCTGAGAAACTGCTCTGTGTTCTGTTAATTCATCTCACAGAGTTACATCTTTCCCTTCAAGGAGCCTTTCGCTAAGGCTGTTCTTGTGGAATTGGCAAAGGGATATTTGGAAGCCCATAGAGGGCTATGGTGAAAAAGGAAATATCTTCCTTTCAAAACTGGAAAGAAGCTTTCTGAGAAACGGCTCTGTGTTATCTTAATTCATTTCACAGAGTTATATCTTTCCCCTCAAGAATCCTTTGTCTAAGGCTGTTCTTGTGGAATTGGCAAAGGGATATTTGGAAGCCCCTAGAGGGCTATGGTGAAAAAGGAAATATCTTCCGTTCAAAACTGGAAAGAAGCTTTCTGAGAAACTGCTCTGTGTTCTGTTAATTCATCTCACACAGTTACATCTTTCCCTTCAAGAAGCCTTTCGCTAAGGCTGTTCTTGTGGAATTGGCAAAAGGATATTTGGAAGCCCATAGAAGGCTATGGTGAAAAAGGAAATATCTTCCGTTGAAAACTGGAAAGAAGCTTTCTGATTAACTGCTCTGTGTTCTCTTAATTCATCCCAAAGAGTTACATCTTTAGCTTCAAGAAGCCTTTCGCTAAGTCGGTTCTTGTGGAATTGGCAACGGGATATTTGGAAGCCCATAAAGGACTACGGTGAAAAAGGAAATATCTTCCGTTCAAAACTGGAAAGAAGCTTTCTGAGAAACTTCTCTGTGTTCTGTTAATTCATCTCACAGAGTTACATCTTTCCCTTCAAGAAGCCTTTCGCTAAGGCTGTTCTTGTGGAATTGGCAAAGGGATATTTGGAAGCCCATAGAGGGCTATTTTGAAGAAGGAAATATCTTCCGTCCAAAGCTGGAAAAAAGCTCTCTGAGAAACTGCTCTGTGTTCTGTTAATTCATCTCACAGGGTTACATCTTTCCCTTCAAGAAGCCTTTCGGTAAGGCTGTTCTTGTGGAATTGGCAAAGGGATATTTGGAAGCCCATAGAGGGCTATGGTGAAAAAGGAAATATCTTCCGTTCAAAACTGGAAAGAAGCTTTCTGAGAAACTGCTCTGTGTTCTGTTAATTCATCTCACAGAGTTACATCTTTCCCTTCAAGAAGCCATTCGCTAAAGCTGTTCTTGTGGAATTGGCAAAGGGATATTTGGAAGCCCTTAGAGGGCTATGGTGAAATAGGAAATATCTTCCGTTCAAAACTGCAAAGAAGCTTTCTGAGAAACTGCTCTGTGTTCTGTTAATTCATCTCACAGAGTTACATCTTTACCTTCAAGAAGTCTTTCGCTAAGGCTGTTCTTGTGGAATTGGCAAAGGGATATTTGGAAGCCCGTAAAAGGTCAATGGTGAAAAAGGAAATGTCTTCCGTTCAAAACTGGAAAGAAGCTTTCTGAGAAACTGCTCTGTGTTCTGTTAATTCATCTCACAGAGTTACATCTTTCCCTTCAAGAAGCCTTTCGCTAAGGCTGTTCTTGTGGAATTGGCAAAGGGATATTTGGAAGCCCATAGAGGGCTATGGTTAAAAAGGAAATAACTTCCGTTGAAAGCTGGAAAGAAGCTTCCTGATAAACTGCTCTGTGTTCTGTTAATTCATGTCACAGAGTTACATCTTTCCCTTCAAGAAGCCTTTCGCTAAGGCTGTTCTTGTGGAATTGGCAAAGGGATATTTGGAAGCCCATAGAGGGCTATGGTGAAAAAGGAAATATCTTCCGTTCAAAACTGGAAAGAAGCTTTCTGAGAAACTGCTCTGTGTTCTGTTAATTCATCTCACAGAGTTACATCTTTCCTTTCAAGAAGCCTTTCGCTAAGGCTGTTCTTGTGGAATTGGCAAAGGGATATTTGGAAGCCCATAGAAGTCTATGGTGAAAAAGGAAACATCTTCCTTTCAAAACTGGAAAGAAGCTTTCTGAGAAACTGCTCTGTGTTCTGTTAATTCATTTCACAGAGTTATATCTTTCCCCTCAAGAAGCCTTTTTCTAAGGCTGTTCTTGTGGAATTGGCAAACGGATATTTTGAAGCCCATAGAGGGCTATGGTGAAAAAGGAAATATCTTCCGTTCAAAACTGGAAAGAAGCTTTCTGAGAAACTGCTCTGTGTTCTGTTAATTCATGTCACTGAGTTACATCTTTCTCTACAAGAAGCCTTTCGCTAAGGCTGTTCTTGTGGAATTGGCAAAGGGATATTTGGAAGCCCATAGAGGGCTATGGTGAAAACAAATATCTTCCGTTCAAAACTGGAAAGAAGCTTTCTGAGAAACTGCTCTGTGTTCTGTTAATTCATCTCACAGGGTTACATCTTTCCCTTCAAGAAGCCTTTCGCTAAGGCTGTTCTTGTGGAATTGGCAAAGGGATATTTAGAAGCCCATAGAGGGCTATGGTTAAAAAGGAAATAACTTCCGTTGAAAGCTGGAAAGAAGCTTTCTGAGAAACTGCTCTGTGTTCTGTTAATTCATCTCACAGAGTTACATCTTTCCCTTCAAGAAGCCTTTCGCTAAGGCTGTTCTTGTGGAATTGGCAAAGGGATATTTGGAAGCCCATAGAGGGCTATGGTGAAAAAGGAAATATCTTCCGTTCAAAACTGGAAAGAAGCTTTCTGAGAAACTGCTCTGTGTTCTGTTAATTCATCTCACAGAGTTACATCTTTCCCTTCAAGAAGCCTTTCGCTAAGGCTGTTCTTGTGGAATTGGCAAAGGGATATTTGTAAGCCCATAGAGGGCTATGGTGAAAAAGGAAATATCTTCCGTTCAAAACTGGAAAGAAGCTTTCTGAGAAACTGCTCTGTGTTCTGTTAATTCATCTCACAGAGTTACATCTTCCCTTCAAGAAGCCTTTCGCTAAGGCTGTTCTTGTCGAATTGGCAAAGGGATATTTGGTAGCCCTTAGAGGGCTATGGTGAAAAAGGAAATATCTTCCGTTCAAAAATGGAAAGAAGCTTTCTGAGAAACTGCTCATGTTCTGTTAATTCATCTCACAGAGTTATATCTTTCCTTTCAAGAAGCCTTTCGCAAAGGCTGTTCTTGTCGAATTGGAAAAGGGATATTTGGAAGCCCATAGACGGCTATGGGGAAAAAGGAAATATCTTCCGTTCCAAACTGGAAAGAAGCTTTCTGAGAAACTGCTCTGTGTTCTGTTAATTCATCTCACAGAGTTACATCTTTCCCTACAAGAAGCCTTTCGCTAAGGCTGTTCTTGTGGAATTGGCAAAGGGATATTTGGAAGCCCATAGACGGCTATGGTGAAAAAGGAAATATCTTCCGTTCAAAACTGGAAAGAAGCTTTCTGAGAAACTGCTCTGTGTTCTGTTAATTCATCTCACAGAGTTACATCTTTCCTTCAAGAAGCCTTTCGCTAAGGCTGTTCTTGTGGAATTGGCAAAGGGATATTTGGAAGCCCATAGAGGGCTATGGTGAAAAAGGAAATATCTTCCGTTCCAAACTGGAAAGAACCTTGCTGAGAAACTGCTCTGTGTTCTGTTATTTCATCTCACAGAGTTACATCTTTCCCTTCAAAAAGCCTTTCGCTAAGGCTGTTCTTGTGGAATTGGCAAAGGGATATTTGGAAGCCCATAGAGGGCTATGGTGAAAAAGGAAATATCTTCCGTTCCAAACCGGAAAGAAGCTTTCTGAGAAACTGCTCTGTGTCCTGTTAATTCATCTCCCAGAGTTACATCTTTCCCTTCAAGAAGCCTTTCGCTATGGCTGGTCTTGTGGAATTGGCAAAGGGATATTTGGAATCCCATAGTGGGCTAAGGTGAAAAAGGAAATATCTTCCGTTCAAAACTGGAAAGAAGCTTTCTGAGAAACTGCTCTGTGTTCTGTTAATTCATCTCATAGAGTTACATCTTTCCCTTCAAGAAGCCTTTCGCTAAGGCTGTTCTTGTGGAATTGGCAAAGGGATATTTGGAAGCCAATAGAGGGCTATGGTGAAAAACAAAATATCTTCCGTTTAAAACTGGAAAGAAGCTTTCTGGGAAACTGCTCTGTGTTCTGTTAATTCATCTCACAGAGTTACAGCTTTCCCTTCAAGAAGCCTTTCGCTAAGGCTGTTCTTGTGGAATTGGCGAAGGGATATTTGGAAACCCATAGAGGGCTATGGTGAAAAAGGAAATATCTTCAGTTCAAAACTGGAAAGAAGCTTTCTGAGAAAGTGCTCTGTGTTCTGTTAATTCATCTCACAGAGTTACATCTTTCCTTTCAAGAAGCCTTTCGCTAAGGCTGTTCTTGTGGAATTGGCAAAGGGATATTTGGAAGCCCATAGAGGTCTATGGTGAAAAAGGAAACATCTTCCTTTCAAAACTGGAAAGAAGCTTTCTGAGAAACTGCTCTGTGTTCTGTTAATTCATTTCACAGAGTTATATCTTTCCCCTCAAGAAGCCTTTTTCTAAGGCTGTTCTTGTGGAATTGGCAAAGGGATATTTGGAAGCCCGTAGAGGGCTATGGTGAAAAAGGAAATATCTTCCGTTCCAAACTGGAAAGAAGCTTTCTGAGAAACTGCTCTGTGTTCTGTTAATCATGTTACAGAGTTACATCTTTCCCTACAAGAAGCCTTTCGCTAAGGCTGTTCTTGTGGAATTGGCAAAGGGATATTTGGAAGCCCATAGAGGGCTATGGTGAAAAACGAAATAACTTCCGTTCAAAACTGGAACGAAGCTTTCTGAGAAACTGCTCTGAGTTCTGTTAATTCATATCACAGGGTTACATCTTTCCCTTCAAGAAGCCTTTCGCTAAGGCTGTTCTTGTGGAATTGGCAAAGGGATATTTAGAAGCCCATAGAGGGCTATGGTTAAAAAGGAAATAACTTCCGTTGAAAGCTGGAAAGAAGCTTTCTGAGAAACTGCTCTGTGTTCTGTTAATTCATCTCACAGAGATACATCTTTCCCTTCAAGAAGCCTTTCGCTAAGGCTGTTCTTGTGGAATTGGCAAAGGGATTTTTGGAAGCCCATAGAGGGCTATGGTGAAAAAGGAAATATCTTCCGTTCAAAACTGTAAAGAAGCTTTCTGAGAAACTGCTCTGTGTTCTGTTAATTCATCTCACAGAGTTACATCTTTCCCTTCAAGAAGCCTTTCGCTAAGGCTGTTCTTGTGGAATTGGCAAAGGGATATTTGGAAGCCCATAGAGGGCTATGGTGAAAAAGGAAATATCTTCCGTTCAAAACTGGAAAGAAGCTTTCTGAGAAACTGCTCTGTGTTCTGTTAATTCATCTCACAGAGTTACATCTTTCCCTTCAAGAAGCCTTTCGCTAAGGCTGTTCTTGTGGAATTGGCAAAGGGATATTTGTAAGCCCATAGAGGGCTATGGTGAAAAAGGAAATATCTTCCGTTCAAAACTGGAAAGAAGCTTTCTGAGAAACTGCTCTGTGTTCTGTTAATTCATCTCACAGAGTTACATCTTCCCTTCAAGAAGCCTTTCGCTAAGGCTGTTCTTGTCGAATTGGCAAAGGGATATTTGGTAGCCCTTAGAGGGCTATGGTGAAAAAGGAAATATCTTCCGTTCAAAAATGGAAAGAAGCTTTCTGAGAAACTGCTCATGTTCTGTTAATTCATCTCACAGAGTTATATCTTTCCTTTCAAGAAGCCTTTCGCAAAGGCTGTTCTTGTCGAATTGGAAAAGGGATATTTGGAAGCCCATAGACGGCTATGGGGAAAAAGGAAATATCTTCCGTTCCAAACTGGAAAGAAGCTTTCTGAGAAACTGCTCTGTGTTCTGTTAATTCATCTCACAGAGTTACATCTTTCCCTACAAGAAGCCTTTCGCTAAGGCTGTTCTTGTGGAATTGGCAAAGGGATATTTGGAAGCCCATAGACGGCTATGGTGAAAAAGGAAATATCTTCCGTTCAAAACTGGAAAGAAGCTTTCTGAGAAACTGCTCTGTGTTCTGTTAATTCATCTCACAGAGTTACATCTTTCCTTCAAGAAGCCTTTCGCTAAGGCTGTTCTTGTGGAATTGGCAAAGGGATATTTGGAAGCCCATAGAGGGCTATGGTGAAAAAGGAAATATCTTCCGTTCCAAACTGGAAAGAACCTTGCTGAGAAACTGCTCTGTGTTCTGTTATTTCATCTCACAGAGTTACATCTTTCCCTTCAAAAAGCCTTTCGCTAAGGCTGTTCTTGTGGAATTGGCAAAGGGATATTTGGAAGCCCATAGAGGGCTATGGTGAAAAAGGAAATATCTTCCGTTCCAAACCGGAAAGAAGCTTTCTGAGAAACTGCTCTGTGTTCTGTTAATTCATCTCCCAGAGTTACATCTTTCCCTTCAAGAAGCCTTTCGCTATGGCTGGTCTTGTGGAATTGGCAAAGGGATATTTGGAATCCCATAGTGGGCTAAGGTGAAAAAGGAAATATCTTCCGTTCAAAACTGGAAAGAAGCTTTCTGAGAAACTGCTCTGTGTTCTGTTAATTCATCTCATAGAGTTACATCTTTCCCTTCAAGAAGCCTTTCGCTAAGGCTGTTCTTGTGGAATTGGCAAAGGGATATTTGGAAGCCAATAGAGGGCTATGGTGAAAAACAAAATATCTTCCGTTTAAAACTGGAAAGAAGCTTTCTGGGAAACTGCTCTGTGTTCTGTTAATTCATCTCACAGAGTTACAGCTTTCCCTTCAAGAAGCCTTTCGCTAAGGGTGTTCTTGTGGAATTGGCGAAGGGATATTTGGAAACCCATAGAGAGCTATGGTGAAAAAGGAAATATCTTCAGTTCAAAACTGGAAAGAAGCTTTCTGAGAAAGTGCTCTGTGTTCTGTTAATTCATCTCACAGAGTTACATCTTTCCTTTCAAGAAGCCTTTCGCTAAGGCTGTTCTTGTGGAATTGGCAAAGGGATATTTGGAAGCCCATAGAGGTCTATGGTGAAAAAGGAAACATCTTCCTTTCAAAACTGGAAAGAAGCTTTCTGAGAAACTGCTCTGTGTTCTGTTAATTCATTTCACAGAGTTATATCTTTCCCCTCAAGAAGCCTTTTTCTAAGGCTGTTCTTGTGGAATTGGCAAAGGGATATTTGGAAGCCCGTAGAGGGCTATGGTGAAAAAGGAAATATCTTCCGTTCCAAACTGGAAAGAAGCTTTCTGAGAAACTGCTCTGTGTTCTGTTAATCATTTTACAGAGTTACATCTTTCCCTACAAGAAGCCTTTCGCTAAGGCTGTTCTTGTGGAATTGGCAAAGGGATATTTGGAAGCCCATAGAGGGCTATGGTGAAAAACGAAATAACTTCCGTTCAAAACTGGAACGAAGCTTTCTGAGAAACTGCTCTGAGTTCTGTTAATTCATATCACAGGGTTACATCTTTCCCTTCAAGAAGCCTTTCGCTAAGGCTGTTCTTGTGGAATTGGCAAAGGGATATTTAGAAGCCCATAGAGGGCTATGGTTAAAAAGGAAATAACTTCCGTTGAAAGCTGGAAAGAAGCTTTCTGAGAAACTGCTCTGTGTTCTGTTAATTCATCTCACAGAGATACATCTTTCCCTTCAAGAAGCCTTTCGCTAAGGCTGTTCTTGTGGAATTGGCAAAGGGATTTTTGGAAGCCCATAGAGGGCTATGGTGAAAAAGGAAATATCTTCCGTTCAAAACTGTAAAGAAGCTTTCTGAGAAACTGCTCTGTGTTCTGTTAATTCATCTCACAGAGTTACATCTTTCTCTTCAAGAAGCCTTTCGCTAAGACTGTTCTTGTGGAATTGGCAAAGGGACATTTGGAAGCCCATAGATGGCTATGGTGAAAAAGGAATATCTTCCGTTCCAAACTGGAAAGAAGATTTCTGAGAAACTGCTCTGTGTTCTGTTAATTCATCTCACAGAGTTACATCTTTTCCTTCAGGAAGCCATTCGCTAATGCTGTTCTTGTGGAATTGGCAAAGGGATATTTGGAAGCCCATGGAGGGCTATGGTAAAAAACGAAATATCTTCCGTTCAAAATTGGAAAGAAGCTTTCTGAGAAACTGCTCTATGTTCTGGTAATTCACCTCACAGAGTTACATCTTTCCCTTCAAGAAGCCTTTCGCTTAGGCTGTTCTTGTGGAATTGGCAAAGGGATATTTGGAAGTCCTGAGAGGGCTATGGTGAAAAAGGAAATATCTTCCATTAAAAACTGGAAAGAAGCTTTCTGAGAAACTGCTCTGTGTTCTGTTAATTCATCTCACAGAGTTACATGTTTCCCTTCAAGAAGCCTTTCGCTAAGGCTGTTCTTGTGGAATTGGCAAAGGGATATTTGGAAGCCCATAGAGGGCTATGGTGAAAAAGGAAATATCTTCCGTTCAAAACTGGAAAGAAGCTTTCTGAGAAAATGCTCATGTTCTGTTAATTCATCTCACAGAGTTACATCTTTCCCTTCAAGAAGCCTTTCGCTAAGGCTGTTCTTGTGGAATTGGCAAAGGGATATTTGTAAGCCCATAGAGGGCTATGGTGAAAAAGGAAATATCTTCCGTTCCAAACTGGAAAGAAGCATTCTGAAAAACTGCTCTGTGTTCTGTTAATTCATCTCACAGAGTTACATCTCTCCCTACAAAAAGCCTTTCGCTAAGGCTGTTCTTGTGGAATTGGCAAAGGGATATTTGGAAGCCCATAGAGGGCTATGGTGAAAAAGGAAATATCTTCCGTTCCAAACTGGAAAGAAACTTTCTGTGAAACTGCTCTGTGTTCTGTTAATTCATCTCACAGAGTTACATCTTCCCTTCAAGAAGCCTTTCGCTAAGACTGTTCTTGTCGAATTGGCAAAGGGATATTTGGAAGCCCATAGAGGGCTATGGTGAAAAAGGAAATATCTTCCGTTCAAAACTGGAAAGAAGCTTTCTGAGAAACTGCTCATGTTCTGTTAGTTCATCTCACAGAGTTACATCTTTCCTTTCAAGAAGCCTTTCGCTAAGGCTGTTCTTGTGGAATTGGCAAAGGGATATTTGGAAGCCCATAGAGGTCTATGGTGAAAAAGGAAACATCTTCCTTCCAAAACTTGAAAGAAGCTTTCTGAGAAACTGCTCTGTGTTCTGTTAATTCATTTCACAGAGTTATATCATTCCCCTCAAGAAGCCAGTTTCTAAGGCTGTTCTTGTGGAATTGGAAAAGGGATATTTGGAAGCCCATAGAGGGCTATGGTGAAAAAGGAAATATCTTCCGTTCAAAACTGGAAAGAAGCTCTCTGAGAAACTGCTCTGTGTTCTGTTATTTCATGTCACAGAGTTACATCTTTCCCTACAAGAAGCCTTTCGCTAAGGCTGTTCTTGTGGAATTGGCAAAGGGATATTTGGAAGCACATAGAGGGCTATGGTGAAAACAAATATCTTCCGTTCAAAACTGGAAAGAAGCTTTCTGAGAAACTGCTCAGTGTTCTGTTAATTCATCTCACAGGGTTACATCTTTCCCTTCAAGAAGCCTTTCGCTAAGGCTGTTCTTGTGGAATTGGCAAAGGGATATTTGGAAGCCCATAGAGGGCTATGGTTAAAAAGGAAATAACTTCCGTTGAAAGCTGGAAAGAAGCTTTCTGAGAAACTGCTCTGTGTTCTCTTAATTCATCGCACAGAGTTACATCTTTCCCTTCAAGAAGCCTTTCGCTAAGGCTGTTCTTGTGGAATTGTCAAAGGGATATTTGGAAGCCCATAGAGGGCTATGGTGAAAAAGGAAATATCTTCCGTTCAAAACTGGAAAGAAGCTTTCTGAGAAACTGCCCTGTGTTCTATTAATTCATCTCACAGAGTTACATCTTTCTCTTCAAGAAGCCTTTCGCTAAGGCTGTTCTTGTGGAATTGGCAAAGGGATATTTGGAAGCCCATAGAGGGCTATGGTGAAAAAGGAAATATCTTCCGTTCAAAACTGGAAAGAAGATTTCTGAGAAACTGCTCTGTGTTCTGTTAATTCATCTCACAGAGTTACATCTTCCCTTCAAGAAGCCTTTCGCTAAGGCTGTTCTTGTCGAATTGGCAAAGGGATATTTGGAAGCCCATAGAGGGCTATGGTGAAAAAGGAAATATCTTCCGTTCAAAACTGGAAAGAAGCTTTCTGAGAAACTGCTCATGTTCTGTTAATTCATCTCACAGAGTTACATCTTTCCTTTCAAGAAGCCTTTCGCTAAGGCTGTTCTTGTGGAATTGGCAAAGGGATATTTGGAAGCCCATAGAGGGCTATGGTGAAAAGAAATATCTTCCGTTTAAAACTGGAAAGAAGCTTTCTGAGAAACTGCTCTGTGTTCTGTTAATTCATGTCACACAGTTACATCTTTCCCTTCAAGAAGCCTTTGGCTAAGGCTGTTCTTGTGGAATTGGCAAAGGGATATTTGGAAGCCCATAGAGGGCTATGGTGAAAAAGGAAATATCTTCCGTTCCAAACTGGAAAGAAGCTTTCTGAGAAACTGCTCTGTGTTCTGTTAATCATGTTACAGAGTTACATCTTTCCCTACAAGAAGCCTTTCGCTAAGGCTGTTCTTGTGGAATTGGCAAAGGGATATTTGGAAGCCCATAGAGGGCTATGGTGAAAAACGAAATAACTTCCGTTCAAAACTGGAACGAAGCTTTCTGAGAAACTGCTCTGAGTTCTGTTAATTCATCTCACAGGGTTACATCGTTCCCTTCAAGAAGCCTTTCGCTAAGGCTGTTCTTGTGGAATTGGCAAAGGGATATTTAGAAGCCCATAGAGGGCTATGGTTAAAAAGGAAATAATTTCCGTTGAAAGCTGGAAAGAAGCTTTCTGAGAAACTGCTCTGTGTTCTGTTAATTCATCTCACAGAGATACATCTTTCCCTTCAAGAAGCCTTTCGCTAAGGCTGTTCTTGTGGAATTGGCAAAGGGATTTTTGGAAGCCCATAGAGGGCTATGGTGAAAAAGGAAATATCTTCCGTTCAAAACTGTAAAGAAGCTTTCTGAGAAACTGCTCTGTGTTCTGTTAATTCATCTCACAGAGTTACATCTTTCTCTTCAAGAAGCCTTTCGCTAAGACTGTTCTTGTGGAATTGGCAAAGGGACATTTGGAAGCCCATAGATGGCTATGGTGAAAAAGGAATATCTTCCGTTCCAAACTGGAAAGAAGATTTCTGAGAAACTGCTCTGTGTTCTGTTAATTCATCTCACAGAGTTACATCTTTTCCTTCAGGAAGCCATTCGCTAATGCTGTTCTTGTGGAATTGGCAAAGGGATATTTGGAAGCCCATGGAGGGCTATGGTAAAAAACGAAATATCTTCCGTTCAAAACTGGAAAGAAGCTTTCTGAGAAACTGCTCTATGTTCTGGTAATTCACCTCACAGAGTTACATCTTTCCCTTCAAGAAGCCTTTCGCTTAGGCTGTTCTTGTGGAATTGGCAAAGGGATATTTGGAAGTCCTGAGAGGGCTATGGTGAAAAAGGAAATATCTTCCATTAAAAACTGGAAAGAAGCTTTCTGAGAAACTGCTCTGTGTTCTGTTAATTCATCTCACAGAGTTACATGTTTCCCTTCAAGAAGCCTTTCGCTAAGGCTGTTCTTGTGGAATTGGCAAAGGGATATTTGGAAGCCCATAGAGGGCTATGGTGAAAAAGGAAATATCTTCCGTTCAAAACTGGAAAGAAGCTTTCTGAGAAACTGCTCATGTTCTGTTAATTCATCTCACAGAGTTACATCTTTCCCTTCAAGAAGCCTTTCGCTAAGGCTGTTCTTGTGGAATTGGCAAAGGGATATTTGTAAGCCCATAGAGGGCTATGGTGAAAAAGGAAATATCTTCCGTTCCAAACTGGAAAGAAGCATTCTGAGAAACTGCTCTGTGTTCTGTTAATTCATCTCACAGAGTTACATCTCTCCCTACAAAAAGCCTTTCGCTAAGGCTGTTCTTGTGGAATTGGCAAAGGGATATTTGGAAGCCCATAGAGGGCTATGGTGAAAAAGGAAATATCTTCCGTTCCAAACTGGAAAGAAACTTTCTGAGAAACTGCTCTGTGTTCTGTTAATTCAACTCACAGAGTTACATCTTCCCTTCAAGAAGCCTTTCGCTAAGACTGTTCTTGTCGAATTGGCAAAGGGATATTTGGAAGCCCATAGAGGGCTATGGTGAAAAAGGAAATATCTTCCGTTCAAAACTGGAAAGAAGCTTTCTGAGAAACTGCTCATGTTCTGTTAGTTCAACTCACAGAGTTACATCTTTCCTTTCAAGAAGCCTTTCGCTAAGGCTGTTCTTGTGGAATTGGCAAAGGGATATTTGGAAGCCCATAGAGGTCTATGGTGAAAAAGGAAACATCTTCCTTTCAAAACTTGAAAGAAGCTTTCTGAGAAACTGCTCTGTGTTCTGTTAATTCATTTCACAGAGTTATATCATTCCCCTCAAGAAGCCAGTTTCTTAGGCTGTTCTTGTGGAATTGGCAAAAGGATATTTGGAAGCCCATAGAGGGCTATGGTGAAAAAGTAAATATCTTCCGTTCAAAACTGGAAAGAAGCTCTCTGAGAACCTGCTCTGTGTTCTGTTATTTCATGTCACAGAGTTACATCTTTCCCTACAAGAAGCCTTTCGCTAAGGCTGTTCTTGTGGAATTGGCAAAGGGATATTTGGAAGCACATAGAGGGCTATGGTGAAAACAAATATCTTCCGTTCAAAACTGGAAAGAAGCTTTCTGAGAAACTGCTCTGTGTTCTGTTAATTCATCTCACAGGGTTACATCTTTCCCTTCAAGAAGCCTTTCGCTAAGGCTGTTCTTGTGGAATTGGCAAAGGGATATTTGGAAGCCCATAGAGGGCTATGGTTAAAAAGGAAATAACTTCCGTTGAAAGCTGGAAAGAAGCTTTCTGAGAAACTGCTCTGTGTTCTCTTAATTCATCGCACAGAGTTACATCTTTCCCTTCAAGAAGCCTTTCGCTAAGGCTGTTCTTGTGGAATTGTCAAAGGGATATTTGGAAGCCCATAGAGGGCTATGGTGAAAAAGGAAATATCTTCCGTTCAAAACTGGAAAGAAGCTTTCTGAGAAACTGCCCTGTGTTCTATTAATTCATCTCACAGAGTTACATCTTTCTCTTCAAGAAGCCTTTCGCTAAGGCTGTTCTTGTGGAATTGGCAAAGGGATATTTGGAAGCCCATAGAGGGCTATGGTGAAAAAGGAAATATCTTCCGTTCAAAACTGGAAAGAAGATTTCTGAGAAACTGCTCTGTGTTCTGTTAATTCATCTCACAGAGTTACATCTTCCCTTCAAGAAGCCTTTCGCTAAGGCTGTTCTTGTCGAATTGGCAAAGGGATATTTGGAAGCCCATAGAGGGCTATGGTGAAAAAGGAAATATCTTCCGTTCAAAACTGGAAAGAAGCTTTCTGAGAAACTGCTCATGTTCTGTTAATTCATCTCACAGAGTTACAACTTTCCTTTCAAGAAGCCTTTCGCTAAGGCTGTTCTTGTGGAATTGGCAAAGGGATATTTGGAAGCCCATAGAGGGCTATGGTGAAAAGAAATATCTTCCGTTTAAAACTGGAAAGAAGCTTTCTGAGAAACTGCTCTGTGTTCTGTTAATTCATGTCACAGACTTACATCTTTCCCTTCAAGAAGCCTTTGGCTAAGGCTGTTCTTGTGGAATTGGCAAAGGGATATTTGGAAGCCCATAGAGGGCTATGGTGAAAAAGGAAATATCTTCCGTTCCAAACTGGAAAGAAGCTTTCTGAGAAACTGCTCTGTGTTCTGTTAATCATGTTACAGAGTTACATCTTTCCCTACAAGAAGCCTTTCGCTAAGGCTGTTCTTGTGGAATTGGCAAAGGGATATTTGGAAGCCCATAGAGGGCTATGGTGAAAAACGAAATAACTTCCGTTCAAAACTGGAACGAAGCTTTCTGAGAAACTGCTCTGAGTTCTGTTAATTCATCTCACAGGGTTACATCTTTCCCTTCAAGAAGCCTTTCGCTAAGGCTGTTCTTGTGGAATTGGCAAAGGGATTTTTGGAAGCCCATAGAGGGCTATGGTGAAAAAGGAAATATCTTCCGTTCAAAACTGTAAAGAAGCTTTCTGAGAAACAGCTCTGTGTTCTGTTAATTCATCTCACAGAGTTACATCTTTCTCTTCAAGAAGCCTTTCGCTAAGACTGTTCTTGTGGAATTGGCAAAGGGACATTTGGAAGCCCATAGATGGCTATGGTGAAAAAGGAATATCTTCCGTTCCAAACTGGAAAGAAGATTTCTGAGAAACTGCTCTGTGTTCTGTTAATTCATCTCACAGAGTTACATCTTTTCCTTCAGGAAGCCTTTCGCTAATGCTGTTCTTGTGGAATTGTCAAAGGGATATTTGGAAGCCCATGGAGGGCTATGGTAAAAAACGAAATATCTTCCGTTCAAAACTGGAAAGAAGCTTTCTGAGAAACTGCTCTATGTTCTGGTAATTCACCTCACAGAGTTACATCTTTCCCTTCAAGAAGCCTTTCGCTTAGGCTGTTCTTGTGGAATTGGCAAAGGGATATTTGGAAGACCTGAGAGGGCTATGGTGAAAAAGGAAATATCTTCCATTAAAAACTGGAAAGAAGCTTTCTGAGAAACTGCTCTGTGTTCTGTTAATTCATCTCACAGAGTTACATGTTTCCCTTCAAGAAGCCTTTCGCTAAGGCTGTTCTTGTGGAATTGGCAAAGGGATATTTGGAAGCCCATAGAGGGCTATGGTGAAAAAGGAAATATCTTCCGTTCAAAACTGGAAAGAAGCTTTCTGAGAAACTGCTCATGTTCTGTTAATTCATCTCACAGAGTTACATCTTTCCCTTCAAGAAGCCTTTCGCTAAGGCTGTTCTTGTGGAATTGGCAAAGGGATATTTGTAAGCCCATAGTGGGCTATGGTGAAAAAGGAAATATCTTCCGTTCCAAACTGGAAAGAAGCATTCTGAGAAACTGCTCTGTGTTCTGTTAATTCATCTCACAGAGTTACATCTCTCCCTACAAAAAGCCTTTCGCTAAGGCTGTTCTTGTGGAATTGGCAAAGGGATATTTGGAAGCCCATAAAGGGCTATGGTGAAAAAGGAAATATCTTCCGTTCCAAACTGGAAAGAAGCTTTCTGAGAAACTGCTCTGTGTTCTGTTAATTCACCTCACAGAGTTACATCTTCCCTTCAAGAAGCCTTTCGCTAAGACTGTTCTTGTCGAATTGGCAAAGGGATATTTGGAAGCCCATAGAGGGCTATGGTGAAAAAGGAAATATCTTCCGTTCAAAACTGGAAAGAAGCTTTCTGAGAAACTGCTCATGTTCTGTTAGTTCATCTCACAGCGTTACATCTTTCCTTTCAAGAAGCCTTTCGCTAAGGCTGTTCTTGTGGAATTGGCAAAGGGATATTTGGAAGCCCATAGAGGTCTATGGTGAAAAAGGAAACATCTTCCTTTCAAAACTTGAAAGAAGCTTTCTGAGAAACTGCTCTGTGTTCTGTTAATTCATTTCACAGAGTTATATCATTCCACTCAAGAAGCCAGTTTCTAAGGCTGTTCTTGTGGAATTGGCAAAGGGATATTTGGAAGCCCATAGAGGGCTACGGTGAAAAAGGAAATATCTTCCGTTCAACACTGGAAAGAAGCTCTCTGAGAAACTGCTCTGTGTTCTGTTATTTCATGTCACAGAGTTACATCTTTCCCTACAAGAAGCCTTTCGCTAAGGCTGTTCTTGTGGAATTGGCAAAGGGATATTTGGAAGCACATAGAGGGCTATGGTGAAAACAAATATCTTCCGTTCAAAACTGGAAAGAAGCTTTCTGAGAAACTGCTCTGTGTTCTGTTAATTCATCTCACAGGGTTACATCTTTCCCTTCAAGAAGCCTTTCGCTAAGGCTGTTCTTGTGGAATTGGCAAAGGGATATTTGGAAGCCCATAGAGGGCTATGGTTAAAAAGGAAATAACTTCCGTTGAAAGCTGGAAAGAAGCTTTCTGAGAAACTGCTCTGTGTTCTCTTAATTCATCGCACAGAGTTACATTTTTCCCTTCAAGAAGCCTTTCGCTAAGGCTGTTCTTGTGGAATTGTCAAAGGGATATTTGGAAGCCCATAGAGGGCTATGGTGAAAAAGGAAATATCTTCCGTTCAAAACTGGAATGAAGCTTTCTGAGAAACTGCCCTGTGTTCTATTAATTCATCTCACAGAGTTACATCTTTCTCTTCAAGGAGCCTTTCGCTAAGGCTGTTCTTGTGGAATTGGCAAAGGGATATTTGGAAGCCCATAGAGGGCTACGGTGAAAAAGGAAATATCTTCCGTTCAAAACTGGAAAGAAGATTTCTGAGAAACTGCTCTGAGTTCTGTTAATTCATCTCACAGAGTTACATCTTCCCTTCAAGAAGCCTTTCGCTAAGGCTGTTCTTGTCGAATTGGCAAAGGGATATTTGGAAGCCCATAGAGGGCTATGGTGAAAAAGGAAATATCTTCCGTTCAAAACTGGAAAGAAGCTTTCGGAGAAACTGCTCATGTTCTGTTAATTCATCTCACAGAGTTACATCTTTCCTTTGAAGAAGCCTTTCGCTAAGGCTGTTCTTGTGGAATTGGCAAAGGGATATTTGGAAGCCCATAGAGGGCTATGGTGAAAAGAAATATATTCCGTTCAAAACTGGAAAGAAGCTTTCTGAGAAACTGCTCTGTGTTCTGTTAATTCATCTCACAGGGTTACATCTTTCCCTTCAAGAAGCCTTTCGCTAAGGCTGTTCTTGTGGAATTGGCAAAGGGATATTTGGAAGCCCATAGAGGGCTATGGTTAAAAAGGAAATAACTTCCGTTGAAAGCTGGAAAGAAGCTTTCTGAGAAACTACTCTGTGTTCTGTTAATTCATGTCACAGAGTTACATCTTTCCCTTCAAGAAGCCTTTCGCTAAGGCTGTTCTTGTGGAATTGGCAAAGGGATATTTGGAAGCCCATAGAGGGCTATGGTGAAAAAGGAAATATCTTCCGTTCAAAACTGGAAAGAAGCTTTCTGAGAAACTGCTCTGTGTTCTGTTAATTCATGTCACAGAGTTACATCTTTCCCTTCAAGAAGCCTTTCGCTAAGGCTGTTCTTGTGGAATTGGGAAAGGGATATTTGGAAGCCCATAGAAGTCTATGGTGAAAAAGGAAACATCTTCCTTTCAAAACTGGAAAGAAGCTTTCTGAGAAACTGCTCTGTGTTCTGTTAATTCATTTCACAGAGTTATATCTTTCCCCTCAAGAAGCCTTTTTCTAAGGCTGTTCTTGTGGAATTGGCAAAGGGATATTTGGAAGCCCATAGAGGGCTATGGTGAAAAAGGAAATATCTTCCGTTCAAAACTGGAAAGAAGCTTTCTGAGAAACTGCTCTGTGTTCTGTTAATTCATGTCACTGAGTTACATCTTTCTCTACAAGAAGCCTTTCGCTAAGGCTGTTCTTGTGGAATTGGCAAAGGGATATTTGGAAGCCCATAGAGGGCTATGGTGAAAACAAATGTCTTCCGTTCAAAACTGGAAAGAAGCTTTCTGAGAAACTGCTCTGTGTTCTGTTAATTCATCTCACAGAGTTACATCTTTCCCTTCAAGAAGCCTTTCGCTAAGACTGTTCTTGTGGAATTGGCAAAGGGATATTTAGAAGCCCATAGAGGGCTATGGTTAAAAAGGAAATAACTTCCGTTGAAAGCTGGAAAGAAGCTTTCTGAGAAACTGCTCTGTGTTCTGTTAATTCATCTCACAGAGTTTCATCTTTCCCTTCAAGAAGCCTTTCGCTAAGGCTGTTCTTGTGGAATTGGCAAAGGGATATTTGGAAGCCCATAGAGGGCTATGGTGAAAAAGGAAATATCTTCCGTTCAAAACTGGAAAGAAGCTTTCTGAGAAACTGCTCTGTGTTCTGTTAATTCATCTCACAGAGTTATATCTTCCCTTCAAGAAGCCTTTCGCTAAGGCTGTTCTTGTCGAATTGGCAAAGGGATATTTGGAAGCCCATAGAGGGCTATGGTGAAAAAGGAAATATCTTCCGTTCAAAAATGGAAAGAAGCTTTCTGAGAAACTGCTCATGTTCTGTTAATTCATCTCACAGAGTTACATCTTTCCTTCAAGAAGCCTTTCGCTAAGGCTGTTCTTGTGGAATTCGCAAAGGGATATTTGGAAGCCCATAGAGGGCTATGGTGAAAAAGGAAATATCTTCCGTTCCAAACTGGAAAGAACCTTGCTGAGAAACTGCTCTGTGTTCTGTTAATTCATCTCACAGAGTTACATCTTTCCCTTCAAAAAGCCTTTCGCTAAGGCTGTTCTTGTGGAATTGGCAAAGGGATATTTGGAAGCCCATAGAGGGCTATGGTGAAAAAGGAAATATCTTCCGTTCCAAACCGGAAAGAAGCTTTCTGAGAAACTGCTCTGTGTTCTGTTAATTCATCTCCCAGAGTTACATCTTTCCCTTCAAGAAGCCTTTCGCTATGGCTGGTCTTGTGGAATTGGCAAAGGGATATTTGGAATCCCATAGAGGTCTATGGTGAAAAAGGAAACATCTTCCTTTCAAAACTGGAAAGAAGCTTTCTGAGAAACTGCTCTGTGTTCTGTTAATTCATTTCACAGAGTTATATCTTTCCCCTCAAGAAGCCTTTTTCTAAGGCTGTTCTTGTGGAATTCGCAAAGGGATATTTGGAAGCCCATAGAGGGCTATGGTGAAAAGAAATATCTTCCGTTCAATACTGGAAAGAAGCTTTCTGAGAAACTGCTCTGTGTTCTGTTAATTCATCTCACAGGGTTACATCTTTCCCTTCAAGAAGCCTTTCGCTAAGGCTGTTCTTGTGGAATTGGCAAAGGGATATTTGGAAGCCCATAGAGGGCTATGGTTAAAAAGGAAATAACTTCCGTTGAAAGCTGGAAAGAAGCTTTCTGAGAAACTACTCTGTGTTCTGTTAATTCATGTCACAGAGTTACATCTTTCCCTTCAAGAAGCCTTTCGCTAAGGCTGTTCTTGTGGAATTGGCAAAGGGATATTTGGAAGCCCATAGAGGGCTATGGTGAAAAAGGAAATATCTTCCGTTCAAAACTGGAAAGAAGCTTTCTGAGAAACTGCTCCGTGTTCTGTTAATTCATCTCACAGAGTTACATCTTTCCTTTCAAGAAGCCTTTCGGTAAGGCTGTTCTTGTGGAATTGGCAAAGGGATATTTGGAAGCCCATAGAAGTCTATGGTGAAAAAGGAAACATCTTCCTTTCAAAACTGGAAAGAAGCTTTCTGAGAAACTGCTCTGTGTTCTGTTCATTCATTTCACAGAGTTATATCTTTCCCCTCAAGGAGCCTTTTTCTAAGGCTGTTCTTGTGGAATTGGCAAAGGGATATTTGGAAGCCCATAGAGGGCTATGGTGAAAAAGGAAATATCTTCCGTTCAAAACTGGAAAGAAGCTTTCTGAGAAACTGCTCTGTGTTCTGTTAATTCATGTCACAGAGTTACATCTTTCCCTTCAAGAAGCCTTTCGCTAAGGCTGTTCTTGTGGAATTGGGAAAGGGATATTTGGAAGCCCATAGAAGTCTATGGTGAAAAAGGAAACATCTTCCTTTCAAAACTGGAAAGAAGCTTTCTGAGAAACTGCTCTGTGTTCTGTTAATTCATTTCACAGAGTTATATCTTTCCCCTCAAGAAGCCTTTTTCTAAGGCTGTTCTTGTGGAATTGGCAAAGGGATATTTGGAAGCCCATAGAGGGCTATGGTTAAAAAGGAAATATCTTCCGTTCAAAACTGGAAAGAAGCTTTCTGAGAAACTGCTCTGTGTTCTGTTAATTCATGTCACTGAGTTACATCTTTCTCTACAAGAAGCCTTTCGCTAAGGCTGTTCTTGTGGAATTGGCAAAGGGATATTTGGAAGCCCATAGAGGGCTATGGTGAAAAAGGAAATATCTTCCGTTCCAAACTGGAAAGAAGCTTTCTGAGAAACTGCTCTGTGTTCTGTTAATCATGTTACAGAATTACATCTTTCCCTACAAGAAGCCTTTCGCTAAGGCTGTTCTTGTGGAATTGGCAAAGGGATATTTGGAAGCCCATAGAGGGCTATGGTGAAAAACGAAATAACTTCCGTTCAAAACTGGAACGAAGCTTTCTGAGAAACTGTTCTGAGTTCTGTTAATTCATCTCACAGGGTTACATCTTTCCCTTCAAGAAGCCTTTCGCTAAGGCTGTTCTTGTGGAATTGGCAAAGGGATATTTAGAAGCCCATAGAGGGCTATGGTTAAAAAGGAAATAACTTCCGTTGAAAGCTGGAAAGAAGCTTTCTGAGAAACTGCTCTGTGTTCTGTTAATTCATCTCACAGAGATACATCTTTCCCTTCAAGAAGCCTTTCGCTAAGGCTGTTCTTGTGGAATTGGCAAAGGAATTTTTGGAAGCCCATAGAGGGCTATGGTGAAAAAGGAAATATCTTCCGTTCAAAACTGGAAAGAAGCTTTCAGAGAAACTGCTCTGTGTTCTGTTAATTCATCTCACAGAGTTACATCTTTCTCTTCAAGAAGCCTTTCGCTAAGACTGTTCTTGTGGAATTGGCAAAGGGACATTTGGAAGCCCATAGATGGCTATGGTGAAAAAGGAATATCTTCCGTTCCAAACTGGAAAGAAGATTTCTGAGAAACTGCTCTGTGTTCTGTTAATTCATCTCACAGAGTTACATCTTTTCCTTCAGGAAGCCTTTCGCTAATGCTGTTCTTGTGGAATTGTCAAAGGGATATTTGGAAGCCCATGGAGGGCTATGGTAAAAAACGAAATATCTTCCGTTCAAAACTGGAAAGAAGCTTTCTGAGAAACTGCTCTATGTGCTGGTAATTCACCTCACAGAGTTACATCTTTCCCTTCAAGAAGCCTTTCGCTTAGGCTGTTCTTGTGGAATTGGCAAAGGGATATTTGGAAGTCCTGAGAGGGCTATGGTGAAAAAGGAAATATCTTCCATTAAAAACTGGAAAGAAGCTTTCTGAGAAACTGCTCTGTGTTCTGTTAATTCATCTCACAGAGTTACATGTTTCCCTTCAAGAAGCCTTTCGCTAAGGCTGTTCTTGTGGAATTGGCAAAGGGATATTTGGAAGCCCATAGAGGGCTATGGTGAAAAAGGAAATATCTTCCGTTCAAAACTGGAAAGAAGCTTTCTGAGAAACTGCTCATGTTCTGTTAATTCATCTCACAGAGTTACATCTTTCCCTTCAAGAAGCCTTTCGCTAAGGCTGTTCTTGTGGAATTGGCAAAGGGATATTTGTAAGCCCATGGTGGGCTATGGTGAAAAAGGAAATATCTTCCGTTCCAAACTGGAAAGAAGCATTCTGAGAAACTGCTCTGTGTTCTGTTAATTCATCTCACAGAGTTACATCTCTCCCTACAAAAAGCCTTTCGCTAAGGCTGTTCTTGTGGAATTGGCAAAGGGATATTTGGAAGCCCATAGAGGGCTCTGGTGAAAAAGGAAATATCTTCCGTTCCAAACTGGAAAGAAGCTTTCTGAGAAACTGCTCTGTGTTCTGTTAATTCATCTCCCAGAGTTACATCTTCCCTTCAAGAAGCCTTTCGCTAAGACTGTTCTTGTCGTATTGGCAAAGGGATATTTGGAAGCCCATAGAGGGCTATGGTGAAAAAGGAAATATCTTCCGTTCAAAACTGGAAAGAAGCTTTCTGAGAAACTGCTCATGTTCTGTTAGTTCATCTCACAGCGTTACATCTTTCCTTTCAAGAAGCCTTTCGCTAAGGCTGTTCTTGTGGAATTGGCAAAGGGATATTTGGAAGCCCATAGAGGTCTATGGTGAAAAAGGAAACATCTTCCTTTCAAAACTTGAAAGAAGCTTTCTGAGAAACTGCTCTGTGTTCTGTTAATTCATTTCACAGAGTTATATCATTCCACTCAAGAAGCCAGTTTCTAAGGCTGTTCTTGTGGAATTGGCAAAGGGATATTTGGAAGCCCATAGAGGGCTACGGTGAAAAAGGAAATATCTTCCGTTCAACACTGGAAAGAAGCTCTCTGAGAAACTGCTCTGTGTTCTGTTATTTCATGTCACAGAGTTACATCTTTCCCTACAAGAAGCCTTTCGCTAAGGCTGTTCTTGTGGAATTGGCAAAGGGATATTTGGAAGCACATAGAGGGCTATGGTGAAAACAAATATCTTCCGTTCAAAACTGGAAAGAAGCTTTCTGAGAAACTGCTCTGTGTTCTGTTAATTCATCTCACAGGGTTACATCTTTCCCTTCAAGAAGCCTTTCGCTAAGGCTGTTCTTGTGGAATTGGCAAAGGGATATTTGGAAGCCCATAGAGGGCTATGGTTAAAAAGGAAATAACTTCCGTTGAAAGCTGGAAAGAAGCTTTCTGAGAAACTGCTCTGTGTTCTCTTAATTCATCGCACAGAGTTACATCTTTCCCTTCAAGAAGCCTTTCGCTAAGGCTGTTCTTGTGGAATTGTCAAAGGGATATTTGGAAGCCCATAGAGGGCTATGGTGAAAAAGGGAATACCTTCCGTTCAAAACTGGAAAGAAGCTTTCTGAGAAACTGCCCTGTGTTCTATTAATTCATCTCACAGAGTTACATCTTTCTCTTCAAGGAGCCTTTCGCTAAGGCTGTTCTTGTGGAATTGGCAAAGGGATATTTGGAAGCCCATAGAGGGCTATGGTGAAAAAGGAAATATCTTCCGTTCAAAACTGGAAAGAAGATTTCTGAGAAACTGCTCTGTGTTCTGTTAATTCATCTCACAGAGTTACATCTTCCCTTCAAGAAGCCTTTCGCTAAGGCTGTTCTTGTCGAATTGGCAAAGGGATATTTGGAAGCCCATAGAGGGCTATGGTGAAAAAGGAAATATCTTCCGTTCAAAACTGGAAAGAAGCTTTCGGAGAAACTGCTCATGTTCTGTTAATTCATCTCACAGAGTTACATCTTTCCTTTGAAGAAGCCTTTCGCTAAGGCTGTTCTTGTGGAATTGGCAAAGGGATATTTGGAAGCCCATAGAGGGCTATGGTGAAAAGAAATATCTTCCGTTCAAAACTGGAAAGAAGCTTTCTGAGAAACTGCTCTGTGTTCTGTTAATTCATCTCACAGGGTTACATCTTTCCCTTCAAGAAGCCTTTCGCTAAGGCTGTTCTTGTGGAATTGGCAAAGGGATATTTCGAAGCCCATAGAGGGCTATGGTTAAAAAGGAAATAACTTCCGTTGAAAGCTGGAAAGAAGCTTTCTGAGAAACTACTCTGTGTTCTGTTAATTCATGTCACAGAGTTACATCTTTCCCTTCAAGAAGCCTTTCGCTAAGGCTGTTCTTGTGGAATTGGCAAAGGGATATTTGGAAGCCCATAGAGGGCTATGGTGAAAAAGGAAATATCTTCCGTTCAAAACTGGAAAGAAGCTTTCTGAGAAACTGCTCTGTGTTCTGTTAATTCATCTCACAGAGTTACATCTTTCCTTTCAAGAAGCCTTTCGCTAAGGCTGTTCTTGTGGAATTGGCAAAGGGATATTTGGAAGCCCATAGAAGTCTATGGTGAAAAAGGAAACATCTTCCTTTCAAAACTGGAAAGAAGCTTTCTGAAAAACTGCTCTGTGTTCTGTTCATTCATTTCACAGAGTTATATCTTTCCCCTCAAGATGCCTTTTTCTAAGGCTGTTCTTGTGGAATTGGCAAAGGGATATTTGGAAGCCCATAGAGGGCAACGGTGAAAAAGGAAATATCTTCCGTTCAAAACTGGAAAGAAGCTTTCTGAGAAACTGCTCTGTGTTCTGTTAATTCATGTCACAGAGTTACATCTTTCCCTTCAAGAAGCCTTTCGCTAAGGCTGTTCTTGTGGAATTGGGAAAGGGATATTTGGAAGCCCATAGAAGTCTATGGTGAAAAAGGAAACATCTTCCTTTCAAAACTGGAAAGAAGCTTTCTGAGAAACTGCTCTGTGTTCTGTTAATTCATTTCACAGAGTTATATCTTTCCCCTCAAGAAGCCTTTTTCTAAGGCTGTTCTTGTGGAATTGGCAAAGGGATATTTGGAAGCCCATAGAGGGCTATGGTGAAAAAGGAAATATCTTCCGTTCAAAACTGGAAAGAAGCTTTCTGAGAAACTGCTCTGTGTTCTGTTAATTCATGTCACTGAGTTACATCTTTCTCTACAAGAAGCCTTTCGCTAAGGCTGTTCTTGTGGAATTGGCAAAGGGATATTTGGAAGCCCATAGAGGGCTATGGTGAAAACAAATATCTTCCGTTCAAAACTGGAATGAAGCCTTCTGAGAAACTGCTCTGTGTTCTGTTAATTCATGTCACAGAGTTACATCTTTCCCTTCAAGAAGCCTTTCGCTAAGGCTGTTCTTGTGGAATTGGGAAAGGGATATTTGGAAGCCCATAGAAGTCTATGGTGAAAAAGGAAACATCTTCCTTTCAAAACTGGAAAGAAGCTTTCTGAGAAACTGCTCTGTGTTCTGTTAATTCATTTCACAGAGTTATATCTTTCCCCTCAAGAAGCCTTTTTCTAAGGCTGTTCTTGTGGAATTGGCAAAGGGATATTTGGAAGCCCATAGAGGGCTATGGTGAAAAAGGAAATATCTTCCGTTCAAAACTGGAAAGAAGCTTTCTGAGAAACTGCTCTGTGTTCTGTTAATTCATGTCACTGAGTTACATCTTTCTCTACAAGAAGCCTTTCGCTAAGGCTGTTCTTGTGGAATTGGCAAAGGGATATTTGGAAGCCCATAGAGGGCTATGGTGAAAACAAATGTCTTCCGTTCAAAACTGGAATGAAGCTTTCTGAGAAACTGCTCTGTGTTCTGTTAATTCATCTCACAGGGTTACATCTTTCCCTTCAAGAAGCATTTCGCTAAGACTGTTCTTGTGGAATTGGCAAAGGGATATTTAGAAGCCCATAGAGGGCTATGGTTAAAAAGGAAATAACTTCCGTTGAAAGCTGGAAAGAAGCTTTCTGAGAAACTGCTCTGTGTTCTGTTAATTCATCTCACAGAGTTTCATCTTTCCCTTCAAGAAGCCTTTCGCTAAGGCTGTTCTTGTGGAATTGGCAAAGGGATATTTGGAAGCCCATAGAGGGCTATGGTGAAAAAGGAAATATCTTCCGTTCAAAACTGGAAAGAAGCTTTCTGAGAAACTGCTCTGTGTTCTGTTAATTCATCTCACAGAGTTATATCTTCCCTTCAAGAAGCCTTTCGCTAAGGCTGTTCTTGTCGAATTGGCAAAGGGATATTTGGAAGCCCATAGAGGGCTATGGTGAAAAAGGAAATATCTTCCGTTCAAAAATGGAAAGAAGCTTTCTGAGAAACTGCTCATGTTCTGTTAATTCATCTCACAGAGTTACATCTTTCCTTCAAGAAGCCTTTCGCTAAGGCTGTTCTTGTGGAATTCGCAAAGGGATATTTGGAAGCCCATAGAGGGCTATGGTGAAAAAGGAAATATCTTCCGTTCCAAACTGGAAAGAACCTTGCTGAGAAACTGCTCTGTGTTCTGTTAATTCATCTCACAGAGTTACATCTTTCCCTTCAAAAAGCCTTTCGCTAAGGCTGTTCTTGTGGAATTGGCAAAGGGATATTTGGAAGCCCATAGAGGGCTATGGTGAAAAAGGAAATATCTTCCGTTCCAAACCGGAAAGAAGCTTTCTGAGAAACTGCTCTGTGTTCTGTTAATTCATCTCCCAGAGTTACATCTTTCCCTTCAAGAAGCCTTTCGCTATGGCTGGTCTTGTGGAATTGGCAAAGGGATATTTGGAATCCCATAGAGGTCTATGGTGAAAAAGGAAACATCTTCCTTTCAAAACTGGAAAGAAGCTTTCTGAGAAACTGCTCTGTGTTCTGTTAATTCATTTCACAGAGTTATATCTTTCCCCTCAAGAAGCCTTTTTCTAAGGCTGTTCTTGTGGAATTCGCAAAGGGATATTTGGAAGCCCATAGAGGGCTATGGTGAAAAGAAATATCTTCCGTTCAATACTGGAAAGAAGCTTTCTGAGAAACTGCTCTGTGTTCTGTTAATTCATCTCACAGGGTTACATCTTTCCCTTCAAGAAGCCTTTCGCTAAGGCTGTTCTTGTGGAATTGGCAAAGGGATATTTGGAAGCCCATAGAGGGCTATGGTTAAAAAGGAAATAACTTCCGTTGAAAGCTGGAAAGAAGCTTTCTGAGAAACTACTCTGTGTTCTGTTAATTCATGTCACAGAGTTACATCTTTCCCTTCAAGAAGCCTTTCGCTAAGGCTGTTCTTGTGGAATTGGCAAAGGGATATTTGGAAGCCCATAGAGGGCTATGGTGAAAAAGGAAATATCTTCCGTTCAAAACTGGAAAGAAGCTTTCTGAGAAACTGCTCCGTGTTCTGTTAATTCATCTCACAGAGTTACATCTTTCCTTTCAAGAAGCCTTTCGGTAAGGCTGTTCTTGTGGAATTGGCAAAGGGATATTTGGAAGCCCATAGAAGTCTATGGTGAAAAAGGAAACATCTTCCTTTCAAAACTGGAAAGAAGCTTTCTGAGAAACTGCTCTGTGTTCTGTTAATTCATTTCACAGAGTTATATCTTTCCCCTCAAGGAGCCTTTTTCTAAGGCTGTTCTTGTGGAATTGGCAAAGGGATATTTGGAAGCCCATAGAGGGCTATGGTGAAAAAGGAAATATCTTCCGTTCAAAACTGGAAAGAAGCTTTCTGAGAAACTGCTCTGTGTTCTGTTAATTCATGTCACAGAGTTACATCTTTCCCTTCAAGAAGCCTTTCGCTAAGGCTGTTCTTGTGGAATTGGGAAAGGGATATTTGGAAGCCCATAGAAGTCTATGGTGAAAAAGGAAACATCTTCCTTTCAAAACTGGAAAGAAGCTTTCTGAGAAACTGCTCTGTGTTCTGTTAATTCATTTCACAGAGTTATATCTTTCCCCTCAAGAAGCCTTTTTCTAAGGCTGTTCTTGTGGAATTGGCAAAGGGATATTTGGAAGCCCATAGAGGGCTATGGTTAAAAAGGAAATATCTTCCGTTCAAAACTGGAAAGAAGCTTTCTGAGAAACTGCTCTGTGTTCTGTTAATTCATGTCACTGAGTTACATCTTTCTCTACAAGAAGCCTTTCGCTAAGGCTGTTCTTGTGGAATTGGCAAAGGGATATTTGGAAGCCCATAGAGGGCTATGGTGAAAAAGGAAATATCTTCCGTTCCAAACTGGAAAGAAGCTTTCTGAGAAACTGCTCTGTGTTCTGTTAATCATGTTACAGAATTACATCTTTCCCTACAAGAAGCCTTTCGCTAAGGCTGTTCTTGTGGAATTGGCAAAGGGATATTTGGAAGCCCATAGAGGGCTATGGTGAAAAACGAAATAACTTCCGTTCAAAACTGGAACGAAGCTTTCTGAGAAACTGTTCTGAGTTCTGTTAATTCATCTCACAGGGTTACATCTTTCCCTTCAAGAAGCCTTTCGCTAAGGCTGTTCTTGTGGAATTGGCAAAGGGATATTTAGAAGCCCATAGAGGGCTATGGTTAAAAAGGAAATAACTTCCGTTGAAAGCTGGAAAGAAGCTTTCTGAGAAACTGCTCTGTGTTCTGTTAATTCATCTCACAGAGATACATCTTTCCCTTCAAGAAGCCTTTCGCTAAGGCTGTTCTTGTGGAATTGGCAAAGGAATTTTTGGAAGCCCATAGAGGGCTATGGTGAAAAAGGAAATATCTTCCGTTCAAAACTGGAAAGAAGCTTTCAGAGAAACTGCTCTGTGTTCTGTTAATTCATCTCACAGAGTTACATCTTTCTCTTCAAGAAGCCTTTCGCTAAGACTGTTCTTGTGGAATTGGCAAAGGGACATTTGGAAGCCCATAGATGGCTATGGTGAAAAAGGAATATCTTCCGTTCCAAACTGGAAAGAAGATTTCTGAGAAACTGCTCTGTGTTCTGTTAATTCATCTCACAGAGTTACATCTTTTCCTTCAGGAAGCCTTTCGCTAATGCTGTTCTTGTGGAATTGTCAAAGGGATATTTGGAAGCCCATGGAGGGCTATGGTAAAAAACGAAATATCTTCCGTTCAAAACTGGAAAGAAGCTTTCTGAGAAACTGCTCTATGTGCTGGTAATTCACCTCACAGAGTTACATCTTTCCCTTCAAGAAGCCTTTCGCTTAGGCTGTTCTTGTGGAATTGGCAAAGGGATATTTGGAAGTCCTGAGAGGGCTATGGTGAAAAAGGAAATATCTTCCATTAAAAACTGGAAAGAAGCTTTCTGAGAAACTGCTCTGTGTTCTGTTAATTCATCTCACAGAGTTACATGTTTCCCTTCAAGAAGCCTTTCGCTAAGGCTGTTCTTGTGGAATTGGCAAAGGGATATTTGGAAGCCCATAGAGGGCTATGGTGAAAAAGGAAATATCTTCCGTTCAAAACTGGAAAGAAGCTTTCTGAGAAACTGCTCATGTTCTGTTAATTCATCTCACAGAGTTACATCTTTCCCTTCAAGAAGCCTTTCGCTAAGGCTGTTCTTGTGGAATTGGCAAAGGGATATTTGTAAGCCCATGGTGGGCTATGGTGAAAAAGGAAATATCTTCCGTTCCAAACTGGAAAGAAGCATTCTGAGAAACTGCTCTGTGTTCTGTTAATTCATCTCACAGAGTTACATCTCTCCCTACAAAAAGCCTTTCGCTAAGGCTGTTCTTGTGGAATTGGCAAAGGGATATTTGGAAGCCCATAGAGGGCTCTGGTGAAAAAGGAAATATCTTCCTTTCCAAACTGGAAAGAAGCTTTCTGAGAAACTGCTCTGTGTTCTGTTAATTCATCTCCCAGAGTTACATCTTCCCTTCAAGAAGCCTTTCGCTAAGACTGTTCTTGTCGTATTGGCAAAGGGATATTTGGAAGCCCATAGAGGGCTATGGTGAAAAAGGAAATATCTTCCGTTCAAAACTGGAAAGAAGCTTTCTGAGAAACTGCTCATGTTCTGTTAGTTCATCTCACAGCGTTACATCTTTCCTTTCAAGAAGCCTTTCGCTAAGGCTGTTCTTGTGGAATTGGCAAAGGGATATTTGGAAGCCCATAGAGGTCTATGGTGAAAAAGGAAACATCTTCCTTTCAAAACTTGAAAGAAGCTTTCTGAGAAACTGCTCTGTGTTCTGTTAATTCATTTCACAGAGTTATATCATTCCACTCAAGAAGCCAGTTTCTAAGGCTGTTCTTGTGGAATTGGCAAAGGGATATTTGGAAGCCCATAGAGGGCTACGGTGAAAAAGGAAATATCTTCCGTTCAACACTGGAAAGAAGCTCTCTGAGAAACTGCTCTGTGTTCTGTTATTTCATGTCACAGAGTTACATCTTTCCCTACAAGAAGCCTTTCGCTAAGGCTGTTCTTGTGGAATTGGCAAAGGGATATTTGGAAGCACATAGAGGGCTATGGTGAAAACAAATATCTTCCGTTCAAAACTGGAAAGAAGCTTTCTGAGAAACTGCTCTGTGTTCTGTTAATTCATCTCACAGGGTTACATCTTTCCCTTCAAGAAGCCTTTCGCTAAGGCTGTTCTTGTGGAATTGGCAAAGGGATATTTGGAAGCCCATAGAGGGCTATGGTTAAAAAGGAAATAACTTCCGTTGAAAGCTGGAAAGAAGCTTTCTGAGAAACTGCTCTGTGTTCTCTTAATTCATCGCACAGAGTTACATCTTTCCCTTCAAGAAGCCTTTCGCTAAGGCTGTTCTTGTGGAATTGTCAAAGGGATATTTGGAAGCCCATAGAGGGCTATGGTGAAAAAGGGAATACCTTCCGTTCAAAACTGGAAAGAAGCTTTCTGAGAAACTGCCCTGTGTTCTATTAATTCATCTCACAGAGTTACATCTTTCTCTTCAAGGAGCCTTTCGCTAAGGCTGTTCTTGTGGAATTGGCAAAGGGATATTTGGAAGCCCATAGAGGGCTATGGTGAAAAAGGAAATATCTTCCGTTCAAAACTGGAAAGAAGATTTCTGAGAAACTGCTCTGTGTTCTGTTAATTCATCTCACAGAGTTACATCTTCCCTTCAAGAAGCCTTTCGCTAAGGCTGTTCTTGTCGAATTGGCAAAGGGATATTTGGAAGCCCATAGAGGGCTATGGTGAAAAAGGAAATATCTTCCGTTCAAAACTGGAAAGAAGCTTTCGGAGAAACTGCTCATGTTCTGTTAATTCATCTCACAGAGTTACATCTTTCCTTTGAAGAAGCCTTTCGCTAAGGCTGTTCTTGTGGAATTGGCAAAGGGATATTTGGAAGCCCATAGATGGCTATGGTGAAAAGAAATATCTTCCGTTCAAAACTGGAAAGAAGCTTTCTGAGAAACTGCTCTGTGTTCTGTTAATTCATCTCACAGGGTTACATCTTTCCCTTCAAGAAGCCTTTCGCTAAGGCTGTTCTTGTGGAATTGGCAAAGGGATATTTGGAAGCCCATAGAGGGCTATGGTTAAAAAGGAAATAACTTCCGTTGAAAGCTGGAAAGAAGCTTTCTGAGAAACTACTCTGTGTTCTGTTAATTCATGTCACAGAGTTACATCTTTCCCTTCAAGAAGCCTTTCGCTAAGGCTGTTCTTGTGGAATTGGCAAAGGGATATTTGGAAGCCCATAGAGGGCTATGGTGAAAAAGGAAATATCTTCCGTTCAAAACTGGAAAGAAGCTTTCTGAGAAACTGCTCTGTGTTCTGTTAATTCATCTCACAGAGTTACATCTTTCCTTTCAAGAAGCCTTTCGCTAAGGCTGTTCTTGTGGAATTGGCAAAGGGATATTTGGAAGCCCATAGAAGTCTATGGTGAAAAAGGAAACATCTTCCTTTCAAAACTGGAAAGAAGCTTTCTGAAAAACTGCTCTGTGTCTGTTAATTCATTTCACAGAGTTATATCTTTCCCCTCAAGATGCCTTTTTCTAAGGCTGTTCTTGTGGAATTGGCAAAGGGATATTTGGAAGCCCATAGAGGGCAATGTTGAAAAAGGAAATATCTTCCGTTCAAAACTGGAAAGAAGCTTTCTGAGAAACTGCTCTGTGTTCTGTTAATTCATGTCACAGAGTTACATCTTTCCCTTCAAGAAGCCTTTCGCTAAGGCTGTTCTTGTGGAATTGGGAAAGGGATATTTGGAAGCCCATAGAAGTCTATGGTGAAAAAGGAAACATCTTCCTTTCAAAACTGGAAAGAAGCTTTCTGAGAAACTGCTCTGTGTTCTGTTAATTCATTTCACAGAGTTATATCTTTCCCCTCAAGAAGCCTTTTTCTAAGGCTGTTCTTGTGGAATTGGCAAAGGGATATTTGGAAGCCCATAGAGGGCTATGGTGAAAAAGGAAATATCTTCCGTTCAAAACTGGAAAGAAGCTTTCTGAGAAACTGCTCTGTGTTCTGTTAATTCATGTCACTGAGTTACATCTTTCTCTAAAAGAAGCCTTTCGCTAAGGCTGTTCTTGTGGAATTGGCAAAGGGATATTTGGAAGCCCATAGAGGGCTATGGTGAAAACAAATATCTTCCGTTCAAAACTGGAATGAAGCTTTCTGAGAAACTGCTCTGTGTTCTGTTAATTCATCTCACAGGGTTACATCTTTCCCTTCAAGAAGCCTTTCGCTAAGGCTGTTCTTGTGGAATTGGCAAAGGGATATTTAGAAGCCCATAGAGGGCTATGGTTAAAAAGGAAATAACTTCCGTTGAAAGCTGGAAAGAAGCTTTCTGAGAAACTGCTCTGTGTTCTGTTAATTCATCTCACAGAGTTACATCTTTCCCTTCAAGAAGCCTTTCGCTAAGGCTGTTCTTGTGGAATTGGCAAAGGGATATTTGGAAGCCCATAGAGGGCTATGGTGAAAAAGGAAATATCTTCCGTTCAAAACTGGAAAGAAGCTTTCTGAGAAACTGCTCTGTGTTCTGTTAATTCATCTCACAGAGTTACATCTTCCCTTCAAGAAGCCTTTCGCTAAGGCTGTTCTTGTCGAATTGGCAAAGGGATATTTGGAAGCCCATAGAGGGCTATGGTGAAAAAGGAAATATCTTCCGTTCAAAAATGGAAAGAAGCTTTCTGAGAAATTGCTCATGTTCTGTTAATTCATCTCACAGAGTTACATCTTTCCTTCAAGAAGCCTTTCGCTAAGGCTGTTCTTGTGGAATTCGCAAAGGGATATTTGGAAGCCCATAGAGGGCTATGGTGAAAAAGGAAATATCTTCCGTTCCAAACTGGAAAGAACCTTGCTGAGAAACTGCTCTGTGTTCTGTTAATTCATCTCACAGAGTTACATCTTTCCCTTCAAAAAGCCTTTCGCTAAGGCTGTTCTTGTGGAATTGGCAAAGGGATATTTGGAAGCCCATAGAGGGCTATGGTGAAAAAGGAAATATCTTCCGTTCCAAACCGGAAAGAAGCTTTCTGAGAAACTGCTCTGTGTTCTGTTAATTCATCTCCCAGAGTTACATCTTTCCCTTCAAGAAGCCTTTCGCTATGGCTGGTCTTGTGGAATTGGCAAAGGGATATTTGGAATCCCATAGAGGTCTATGGTGAAAAAGGAAACATCTTCCTTTCAAAACTGGAAAGAAGCTTTCTGAGAAACTGCTCTGTGTTCTGTTAATTCATTTCACAGAGTCATATCTTTCCCCTCAAGAAGCCTTTTTCTAAGGCTGTTCTTGTGGAATTCGCAAAGGGATATTTGGAAGCCCGTAGAGGGCTATGGTGAAAAAGGAAATATCTTCCGTTCAAAACTGGAAAGAAGCTTTCTGAGAAACTGCTCTGTGTTCTGTTAATCATGTTACAGAGTTACATCTTTCCCTACAAGAAGCCTTTCGCTAAGGCTGTTCTTGTGGAATTGGCAAAGGGATATTTGGAAGCCCATAGAGGGCTATGGTGAAAAACGAAATAACTTCCGTTCAAAACTGGAACGAAGCTTTCTGAGAAACTGCTCTGAGTTCTGTTAATTCATCTCACAGGGTTACATCTTTCCCTTCAAGAAGCCTTTCGCTAAGGCTGTTCTTGTGGAATTGGCAAAGGGATATTTAGAAGCCCATAGAGGGCTATGGTTAAAAAGGAAATAACTTCCGTTGAAAGCTGGAAAGAAGCTTTCTGAGAAACTGCTCTGTGTTCTGTTAATTCATCTCACAGAGTTACATCTTTCCCTTCAAGAAGCCTTTCGCTAAGGCTGTTCTTGTGGAATTGGCAAAGGGATTTTTGGAAGCCCATAGAGGGCTATGGTGAAAAAGGAAATATCTTCCGTTCAAAACCGGAAAGAAGCTTTCTGAGAAACTGCCCTGTGTTCTATTAATTCATCTCACAGAGTTACATCTTTCTCTTCAAGAAGCCTTTCGCTAAGGCTGTTCTTGTGGAATTGGCAAAGGGATATTTGGAAGCCCATAGAGGGCTATGGTGAAAAAGGAAATATCTTCCGTTCAAAACTGGAAAGAAGATTTCTGAGAAACTGCTCTGTGTTCTGTTAATTCATCTCACAGAGTTACATCTTCCCTTCAAGAAGCCTTTCGCTAAGGCTGTTCTTGTCGAATTGGCAAAGGGATATTTGGAAGCCCATAGAGGTCTATGGTGAAAAAGGAAACATCTTCCTTTCAAAACTTGAAAGAAGCTTTCTGAGAAACTGCTCTGTGTTCTGTTAATTCATTTCACAGAGTTATATCATTCCACTCAAGAAGCCAGTTTCTAAGGCTGTTCTTGTGGAATTGGCAAAGGGATATTTGGAAGCCCATAGAGGGCTACGGTGAAAAAGGAAATATCTTCCGTTCAACACTGGAAAGAAGCTCTCTGAGAAACTGCTCTGTGTTCTGTTATTTCATGTCACAGAGTTACATCTTTCCCTACAAGAAGCCTTTCGCTAAGGCTGTTCTTGTGGAATTGGCAAAGGGATATTTGGAAGCACATAGAGGGCTATGGTGAAAACAAATATCTTCCGTTCAAAACTGGAAAGAAGCTTTCTGAGAAACTGCTCTGTGTTCAGTTAATTCATCTCACAGGGTTACATCTTTCCCTTCAAGAAGCCTTTCGCTAAGGCTGTTCTTGTGGAATTGGCAAAGGGATATTTGGAAGCCCATAGAGGGCTATGGTTAAAAAGGAAATAACTTCCGTTGAAAGCTGGAAAGAAGCTTTCTGAGAAACTGCTCTGTGTTCTCTTAATTCATCGCACAGAGTTACATCTTTCCCTTCAAGAAGCCTTTCGCTAAGGCTGTTCTTGTGGAATTGTCAAAGGGATATTTGGAAGCCCATAGAGGGCTATGGTGAAAAAGGAAATATCTTCCGTTCAAAACTGGAAAGAAGCTTTCTGAGAAACTGCCCTGTGTTCTATTAATTCATCTCACAGAGTTACATCTTTCTCTTCAAGGAGCCTTTCGCTAAGGCTGTTCTTGTGGAATTGGCAAAGGGATATTTGGAAGCCCATAGAGGGCTATGGTGAAAAAGGAAATATCTTCCGTTCAAAACTGGAAAGAAGATTTCTGAGAAACTGCTCTGTGTTCTGTTAATTCATCTCACAGAGTTACATTTTCCCTTCAAGAAGCCTTTCGCTAAGGCTGTTCTTGTCGAATTGGCAAAGGGATATTTGGAAGCCCATAGAGGGCTATGGTGAAAAAGGAAATATCTTCCGTTCAAAACTGGAAAGAAGCTTTCGGAGAAACTGCTCATGTTCTGTTAATTCATCTCACAGAGTTACATCTTTCCTTTGAAGAAGCCTTTCGCTAAGGCTGTTCTTGTGGAATTGGCAAAGGGATATTTGGAAGCCCATAGAGGGCTATGGTGAAAAGAAATATCTTCCGTTCAAAACTGGAAAGAAGCTTTCTGAGAAACTGCTCTGTGTTCTGTTAATTCATCTCACAGGGTTACATCTTTCCCTTCAAGAAGCCTTTCGCTAAGGCTGTTCTTGTGGAATTGGCAAAGGGATATTTGGAAGCCCATAGAGGGCTATGGTTAAAAAGGAAATAACTTCCGTTGAAAGCTGGAAAGAAGCTTTCTGAGAAACTACTCTGTGTTCTGTTAATTCATGTCACAGAGTTACATCTTTCCCTTCAAGAAGCCTTTCGCTAAGGCTGTTCTTGTGGAATTGGCAAAGGGATATTTGGAAGCCCATAGAGGGCTATGGTGAAAAAGGAAATATCTTCCGTTCAAAACTGGAAAGAAGCTTTCTGAGAAACTGCTCTGTGTTCTGTTAATTCATCTCACAGAGTTACATCTTTCCTTTCAAGAAGCCTTTCGCTAAGGCTGTTCTTGTGGAATTGGCAAAGGGATATTTGGAAGCCCATAGAAGTCTATGGTGAAAAAGGAAACATCTTCCTTTCAAAACTGGAAAGAAGCTTTCTGAAAAACTGCTCTGTGTTCTGTTAATTCATTTCACAGAGTTATATCTTTCCCCTCAAGATGCCTTTTTCTAAGGCTGTTCTTGTGGAATTGGCAAAGGGATATTTGGAAGCCCATAGAGGGCAATGGTGAAAAAGGAAATATCTTCCGTTCAAAACTGGAAAGAAGCTTTCTGAGAAACTGCTCTGTGTTCTGTTAATTCATGTCACAGAGTTACATCTTTCCCTTCAAGAAGCCTTTCGCTAAGGCTGTTCTTGTGGAATTGGGAAAGGGATATTTGGAAGCCCATAGAAGTCTATGGTGAAAAAGGAAACATCTTCCTTTCAAAACTGGAAAGAAGCTTTCTGAGAAACTGCTCTGTGTTCTGTTAATTCATTTCACAGAGTTATATCTTTCCCCTCAAGAAGCCTTTTTCTAAGGCTGTTCTTGTGGAATTGGCAAAGGGATATTTGGAAGCCCATAGAGGGCTATGGTGAAAAAGGAAATATCTTCCGTTCAAAACTGGAAAGAAGCTTTCTGAGAAACTGCTCTGTGTTCTGTTAATTCATGTCACTGAGTTACATCTTTCTCTACAAGAAGCCTTTCGCTAAGGCTGTTCTTGTGGAATTGGCAAAGGGATATTTGGAAGCCCATAGAGGGCTATAGTGAAAACAAATATCTTCCGTTCAAAACTGGAATGAAGCTTTCTGAGAAACTGCTCTGTGTTCTGTTAATTCATCTCACAGGGTTACATCTTTCCCTTCAAGAAGCCTTTCGCTAAGGCTGTTCTTGTGGAATTGGCAAAGGGATATTTAGAAGCCCATAGAGGGCTATGGTTAAAAAGGAAATAACTTCCGTTGAAAGCTGGAAAGAAGCTTTCTGAGAAACTGCTCTGTGTTCTGTTAATTCATCTCACAGAGTTACATCTTTCCCTTCAAGAAGCCTTTCGCTAAGGCTGTTCTTGTGGAATTGGCAAAGGGATATTTGGAAGCCCATAGAGGGCTATGGTGAAAAAGGAAATATCTTCCGTTCAAAACTGGAAAGAAGCTTTCTGAGAAACTGCTCTGTGTTCTGTTAATTCATCTCACAGAGTTACATCTTCCCTTCAAGAAGCCTTTCGCTAAGGCTGTTCTTGTCGAATTGGCAAAGGGATATTTGGAAGCCCATAGAGGGCTATGGTGAAAAAGGAAATATCTTCCGTTCCAAACTGGAAAGAACCTTGCTGAGAAACTGCTCTGTGTTCTGTTAATTCATCTCACAGAGTTACATCTTTCCCTTCAAGAAGCCTTTCGCTATGGCTGGTCTTGTGGAATTGGCAAAGGGATATTTGGAATCCCATAGAGGTCTACGGTGAAAAAGGAAACATCTTCCTTTCAAAACTGGAAAGAAGCTTTCTGAGAAACTGCTCTGTGTTCTGTTAATTCATTTCACAGAGTTATATCTTTCCCCTCAAGAAGCCTTTTTCTAAGGCTGTTCTTGTGGAATTCGCAAAGGGATATTTGGAAGCCCGTAGAGGGCTATGGTGAAAAAGGAAATATCTTCCGTTCAAAACTGGAAAGAAGCTTTCTGAGAAACTGCTCTGTGTTCTGTTAATCATGTTACAGAGTTACATCTTTCCCTACAAGAAGCCTTTCGCTAAGGCTGTTCTTGTGGAATTGGCAAAGGGATATTTGGAAGCCCATAGAGGGCTATGGTGAAAAACGAAATAACTTCCGTTCAAAACTGGAACGAAGCTTTCTGAGAAACTGCTCTGAGTTCTGTTAATTCATCTCACAGGGTTACATCTTTCCCTTCAAGAAGCCTTTCGCTAAGGCTGTTCTTGTGGAATTGGCAAAGGGATATTTAGAAGCCCATAGAGGGCTATGGTTAAAAAGGAAATAACTTCCGTTGAAAGCTGGAAAGAAGCTTTCTGAGAAACTGCTCTGTGTTCTGTTAATTCATCTCACAGAGTTACATCTTTCCCTTCAAGAAGCCTTTCGCTAAGGCTGTTCTTGTGGAATTGGCAAAGGGATTTTTGGAAGCCCATAGAGGGCTATGGTGAAAAAGGAAATATCTTCCGTTCAAAACTGGAAAGAAGCTTTCTGAGAAACTGCCCTGTGTTCTATTAATTCATCTCACAGAGTTACATCTTTCTCTTCAAGAAGCCTTTCGCTAAGGCTGTTCTTGTGGAATTGGCAAAGGGATATTTGGAAGCCCATAGAGGGCTATGGCGAAAAAGGAAATATCTTCCGTTCAAAACTGGAAAGAAGATTTCTGAGAAACTGCTCTGTGTTCTGTTAATTCATCTCACAGAGTTACATCTTCCCTTCAAGAAGCCTTTCGCTAAGGCTGTTCTTGTCGAATTGGCAAAGGGATATTTGGAAGCCCATAGAGGGCTATGGTGAAAAAGGAAATATCTTCCGTTCAAAAATGAAAAGAAGCTTTCTGAGAAACTGCTCATGTTCTGTTAATTCATCTCACAGAGTTACATCTTTCCTTCAAGAAGCCTTTCGCTAAGGCTGTTCTTGTGGAATTCGCAAAGGGATATTTGGAAGCCCATAGAGGGCTATGGTGAAAAAGGAAATATCTTCCGTTCCAAACTGGAAAGAACCTTGCTGAGAAACTGCTCTGTGTTCTGTTAATTCATCTCACAGAGTTACATCTTTCCCTTCAAAAAGCCTTTCGCTAAGGCTGTTCTTGTGGAATTGGCGAAGGGATATTTGGAAGCCCATAGAGGGCTATGGTGAAAAAGGAAATATCTTCCGTTCCAAACCGGAAAGAAGCTTTCTGAGAAACTGCTCTGTGTTCTGTTAATTCATCTCCCAGAGTTACATCTTTCCCTTCAAGAAGCCTTTCGCTATGGCTGGTCTTGTGGAATTGGCAAAGGGATATTTGGAATCCCATAGAGGTCTATGGTGAAAAAGGAAACATCTTCCTTTCAAAACTGGAAAGAAGCTTTCTGAGAAACTGCTCTGTGTTCTGTTAATTCATTTCACAGAGTTATATCTTTCCCCTCAAGAAGCCTTTTTCTAAGGCTGTTCTTGTGGAATTCGCAAAGGGATATTTGGAAGCCCGTAGAGGGCTATGGTGAAAAAGGAAATATCTTCCGTTCAAAACTGGAAAGAAGCTTTCTGAGAAACTGCTCTGTGTTCTGTTAATCATGTTACAGAGTTACATCTTTCCCTACAAGAAGCCTTTCGCTAAGGCTGTTCTTGTGGAATTGGCAAAGGGATATTTGGAAGCCCATAGAGGGCTATGGTGAAAAACGAAATAACTTCCGTTCAAAACTGGAACGAAGCTTTCTGAGAAACTGCTCTGAGTTCTGTTAATTCATCTCACAGGGTTACATCTTTCCCTTCAAGAAGCCTTTCGCTAAGGCTGTTCTTGTGGAATTGGAAAGGGATATTTAGAAGCCCATAGAGGGCTATGGTTAAAAAGGAAATAACTTCCGTTGAAAGCTGGAAAGAAGCTTTCTGAGAAACTGCTCTGTGTTCTGTTAATTCATCTCACAGAGTTACATCTTTCCCTTCAAGAAGCCTTTCGCTAAGGCTGTTCTTGTGGAATTGGCAAAGGGATTTTTGGAAGCCCATAGAGGGCTATGGTGAAAAAGGAAATATCTTCCGTTCAAAACTGGAAAGAAGCTTTCTGAGAAACTGCCCTGTGTTCTATTAATTCATCACACAGAGTTACATCTTTCTCTTCAAGAAGCCTTTCGCTAAGGCTGTTCTTGTGGAATTGGCAAAGGGATATTTGGAAGCCCATAGAGGGCTATGGTGAAAAAGGAAATATCTTCCGTTCAAAACTGGAAAGAAGCTTTCTGAGAAACTGCTCATGTTCTGTTAATTCATCTCACAGAGTTACATCTTTCCTTTGAAGAAGCCTTTCGCTAAGGCTGTTCTAGTGGAATTGGCAAAGGGATATTTGGAAGCCCATAGAGGGCTATGGTGAAAAGAAATATCTTCCGTTCAAAACTGGAAAGAAGCTTTCTGAGAAACTGCTCTGTGTTCTGTTAATTCATCTCACAGGGTTACATCTTTCCCTTCAAGAAGCCTTTCGCTAAGGCTGTTCTTGTGGAATTGGCAAAGGGATATTTGGAAGCCCATAGAGGGCTATGGTTAAAAAGGAAATAACTTCCGTTGAAAGCTGGAAAGAAGCTTTCTGAGAAACTACTCTGTGTTCTGTTAATTCATGTCACCGAGTTACATCTTTCCCTTCAAGAAGCCTTTCGCTAAGGCTGTTCTTGTGGAATTGTCAAAGGGATATTTGGAAGCCCATAGAGGGCTATGGTGAAAAAGGAAATATCTTCCGTTCAAAACTGGAAAGAAGCTTTCTGAGAAACTGCTCCGTGTTCTGTTAATTCATCTCACAGAGTTACATCTTTCCTTTCAAGAAGCCTTTCGGTAAGGCTGTTCTTGTGGAATTGGCAAAGGGATATTTGGAAGCCCATAGAAGTCTATGGTGAAAAAGGAAACATCTTCCTTTCAAAACTGGAAAGAAGCTTTCTGAGAAACTGCTCTGTGTTCTGTTCATTCATTTCACAGAGTTATATCTTTCCCCTCAAGAAGCCTTTTTCTAAGGCTGTTCTTGTGGAATTGGCAAAGGGATATTTGGAAGCCCATAGAGGGCTATGGTGAAAAAGGAAATATCTTCCGTTCAAAACTGGAAAGAAGCTTTCTGAGAAACTGCTCTGTGTTCTGTTAATTCATGTCACAGAGTTACATCTTTCCCTACAAGAAGCCTTTCGCTAAGGCTGTTCTTGTGGAATTGGGAAAGGGATATTTGGAAGCCCATAGAAGTCTATGGTGAAAAAGGAAACATCTTCCTTTCAAAACTGGAAAGAAGCTTTCTGAGAAACTGCTCTGTGTTCTGTTAATTCATTTCACAGAGTTATATCTTTCCCCTCAAGAAGCCTTTCGCTAAGGCTGTTCTTGTGGAATTGGCAAAGGGATATTTGGAAGCCCATAGAGGGCTATGGTGAAAAAGGAAATATCTTCCGTTCAAAACTGGAAAGAAGCTTTCTGAGAAACTGCTCATGTTCTGTTAATTCATCTCACAGAGTTACATCTTTCCTTTGAAGAAGCCTTTCGCTAAGGCTGTTCTAGTGGAATTGGCAAAGGGATATTTGGAAGCCCATAGAGGGCTATGGTGAAAAGAAATATCTTCCGTTCAAAACTGGAAAGAAGCTTTCTGAGAAACTGCTCTGTGTTCTGTTAATTCATCTCACAGGGTTACATCTTTCCCTTCAAGAAGCCTTTCGCTAAGGCTGTTCTTGTGGAATTGGCAAAGGGATATTTGGAAGCCCTTAGAGGGCTATGGTTAAAAAGGAAATAACTTCCGTTGAAAGCTGGAAAGAAGCTTTCTGAGAAACTACTCTGTGTTCTGTTAATTCATGTCACCGAGTTACATCTTTCCCTTCAAGAAGCCTTTCGCTAAGGCTGTTCTTGTGGAATTGGCAAAGGGATATTTGGAAGCCCATAGAGGGCTATGGTGAAAAAGGAAATATCTTCCCTTCAAAACTGGAAAGAAGCTTTCTGAGAAACTGCTCCGTGTTCTGTTAATTCATCTCACAGAGTTACATCTTTCCTTTCAAGAAGCCTTTCGGTAAGGCTGTTCTTGTGGAATTGGCAAAGGGATATTTGGAAGCCCATAGAAGTCTATGGTGAAAAAGGAAACATCTTCCTTTCAAAACTGGAAAGAAGCTTTCTGAGAAACTGCTCTGTGTTCTGTTCATTCATTTCACAGAGTTATATCTTTCCCCTCAAGAAGCCTTTTTCTAAGGCTGTTCTTGTGGAATTGGCAAAGGGATATTTGGAAGCCCATAGAGGGCTATGGTGAAAAAGGAAATATCTTCCGTTCAAAACTGGAAAGAAGCTTTCTGAGAAACTGCTCTGTGTTCTGTTAATTCATGTCACAGAGTTACATCTTTCCCTTCAAGAAGCCTTTCGGTAAGGCTGTTCTTGTGGAATTGGGAAAGGGATATTTGGAAGCCCATAGAAGTCTATGGTGAAAAAGGAAACATCTTCCTTTCAAAACTGGAAAGAAGCTTTCTGAGAAACTGCTCTGTGTTCTGTTAATTCATTTCACAGAGTTATATCTTTCCCCTCAAGAAGCCTTTTTCTAAGGCTGTTCTTGTGGAATTGGCAAAGGGATATTTGGAAGCCCATAGAGGGCTATGGTTAAAAAGGAAATATCTTCCGTTCAAAACTGGAAAGAAGCTTTCTGAGAAACTGCTCTGTGTTCTGTTAATTCATGTCACTGAGTTACATCTTTCTCTACAAGAAGCCTTTCGCTAAGGCTGTTCTTGTGGAATTGGCAAAGGGATATTTGGAAGCCCATAGAGGGCTATGGTGAAAACAAATATCTTCCGTTCAAAACTGGAATGAAGCTTTCTGAGAAACTGCTCTGTGTTCTGTTAATTCATCTCACAGGGTTACATCTTTCCCTTCAAGAAGCCTTTCGCTAAGGCTGTTCTTGTGGAATTGGCAAAGGGATATTTAGAAGCCCATAGAGGGCTATGGTTAAAAAGGAAATAACTTCCGTTGAAAGCTGGAAAGAAGCTTTCTGAGAAACTGCTCTGTGTTCTGTTAATTCATCTCACAGAGTTACATCTTTCCCTTCAAGAAGCCTTTCGCTAAGGCTGTTCTTGTGGAATTGGCAAAGGGATATTTGGAAGCCCATAGAGGGCTATGGTGAAAAAGGAAATATCTTCCGTTCAAAACTGGAAAGAAGCTTTCTGAGAAACTGCTCTGTGTTCTGTTAATTCATCTCACAGAGTTACATCTTCCCTTCAAGAAGCCTTTCGCTAAGGCTGTTCTTGTCGAATTGGCAAAGGGATATTTGGAAGCCCATAGAGGGCTATGGTGAAAAAGGAAATATCTTCCGTTCAAAAATGGAAAGAAGCTTTCTGAGAAACTGCTCATGTTCTGTTAATTCATCTCACAGAGTTACATCTTTCCTTTCAAGAAGCCTTTCGCTAAGGCTGTTCTTGTCGAATTGTAAAAGGGATATTTGGAAGCCCATAGACGGCTATGGGGAAAAAGGAAATATCTTCCGTTCCAAACTGGAAAGAAGCTTTCTGAGAAACTGCTCTGTGTTCTGTTAATTCATCTCACAGAGTTACATCTTTCCCTACAAGAAGCCTTTCGCTAAGGCTGTTCTTGTGGAATTGGCAAAGGGATATTTGGAAGCCCATTGAAGGCTATGGTGAAAAAGGAAATATCTTCCGTTCAAAACTGGAAAGAAGCTTTCTGAGAAACTGCTCTGTGTTCTGCTAATTCATCTCCCAGAGTTACATCTTTCCCTTCAAGAAGCCTTTCGCTATGGCTGGTCTTGTGGAATTGGCAAAGGGATATTTGGAATCCCATAGAGGTCTATGGTGAAAAAGGAAACATCTTCCTTTCAAAACTGGAAAGAAGCTTTCTGAGAAACTGCTCTGTGTTCTGTTAATTCATTTCACAGAGTTATATCTTTCCCCTCAAGAAGCCTTTTTCTAAGGCTGTTCTTGTGGAATTCGCAAAGGGATATTTGGAAGCCCGTAGAGGGCTATGGTGAAAAAGGAAATATCTTCCGTTCAAAACTGGAAAGAAGCTTTCTGAGAAACTGCTCTGTGTTCTGTTAATCATGTTACAGAGTTACATCTTTCCCTACAAGAAGCCTTTCGCTAAGGCTGTTCTTGTGGAATTGGCAAAGGGATATTTGGAAGCCCATAGAGGGCTATGGTGAAAAACGAAATAACTTCCGTTCAAAACTGGAACGAAGCTTTCTGAGAAACTGCTCTGAGTTCTGTTAATTCATCTCACAGGGTTACATCTTTCCCTTCAAGAAGCCTTTCGCTAAGGCTGTTCTTGTGGAATTGGCAAAGGGATATTTAGAAGCCCATAGAGGGCTATGGTTAAAAAGGAAATAACTTCCGTTGAAAGCTGGAAAGAAGCTTTCTGAGAAACTGCTCTGTGTTCTGTTAATTCATCTCACAGAGTTACATCTTTCCCTTCAAGAAGCCTTTCGCTAAGGCTGTTCTTGTGGAATTGGCAAAGGGATTTTTGGAAGCCCATAGAGGGCTATGGTGAAAAAGGAAATATCTTCCGTTCAAAACTGGAAAGAAGCTTTCTGAGAAACTGCTCTGTGTTCTGTTAATTCATCTCACAGAGTTACATGTTTCCCTTCAAGAAGCCTTTCGCTAAGGCTGTTCTTGTGGAATTGGCAAAGGGATATTTGGAAGCCCATAGAGGGCTATGGTGAAAAAGGAAATATCTTCCGTTCAAAACTGGAAAGAAGGTTTCTGAGAAACTGCTCATGTTCTGTTAATTCATCTCACAGAGTTACATCTTTCCCTTCAAGAAGCCTTTCGCTAAGGCTGTTCTTGTGGAATTGGCAAAGGGATACTTGTAAACCCATAGAGGGCTATGGTGAAAAAGGAAATATCTTCCGTTCCAAACTGGAAAGAAGCTTTCTGAGAAACTGCTCTGTGTTCTGTTAATTCATCTCACAGAGTTACATCTTCCCTTCAAGAAGCCTTTCGCTAAGACTGTTCTTGTCGAATTGGCAAAGGGATATTTGGAAGCCCATAGAGGGCTATGGTGAAAAAGGAAATATCTTCCGTTCAAAACTGGAAAGAAGCTTTCTGAGAAACTGCTCATGTTCTGTTAGTTCATCTCACAGAGTTACATCTTTCCTTTGAAGAAGCCTTTCGCTAAGGCTGTTCTTGTGGAATTGGCAAAGGGATATTTGGAAGCCCATAGAGGTCTATGGTGAAAAAGGAAACATCTTCCTTTCAAAACTTGAAAGAAGCTTTCTGAGAAACTGCTCTGTGTTCTGTTAATTCATTTCACAGAGTTATATCTTTCCCCTCAAGAAGGCAGTTTCTAAGGCTGTTCTTGTGGAATTGGCAAAGGGATATTTGGAAGCCCATAGAGGGCTATGGTGAAAAAGGAAATATCTTCCGTTCAAAACAGGAAAGAAGCTTTCTGAGAAACTGCTCTGTGTTCTGTTATTTCATGTCACAGAGTTACATCTTTCCCTACAAGAAGCCTTTCGCTAAGGCTGTTCTTGTGGAATTGGGAAAGGGATATTTGGAAGCACATAGAGGGCTATGGTGAAAACAAATATCTTCCGTTCAAAACTGCAAAGAAGCTTTCTGAGAAACTGCTCTGTGTTCTGTTGATTCATCTCACAGGGTTACATCTTTCCCTTCAAGAAGCCTTTCGCTAAGGCTGTTCTTGTGGAATTGGCAAAGGGATATTTGGAAGCCCATAGAGGGCTATGGTTAAAAAGGAAATAACTTCCGTTGAAAGCTGGAAAGAAGCTTTCTGAGAAACTGCTCTGTGTTCTCTTAATTCATCGCACAGAGTTACATCTTTCCCTTCAAGAAGAGTTTCGCTAAGGCTGTTCTTGTGGAATTTTCAAAGGGATATTTGGAAGCCCATAGAGGGCTATGGTGAAAAAGGAAATATCTTCCGTTCAAAACTGGAAAGAAGCTTTCTGAGAAACTGCCCTGTGTTCTATTAATTCATCTCACAGAGTTACATCTTTCCCTTCAAGAAGCCTTTCGCTAAGGCTGTTCTTGGGGAATTGGCAAAGGGATATTTGGAAGCCCATAGAGGGCTATGGTGAAAAAGGAAATATCTTCCGTTCAAAACTGGAAAGAAGATTTCTGAGAAACTGCTCTGTGTTCTGTTAATTCATCTCACTGAGTTACATCTTCCCTTCAAGAAGCCTTTCGCTAAGGCTGTTCTTGTCGAATTGGCAAAGGGATATTTGGAAGCCCATAGAGGGCTATGGTGAAAAAGGAAATATCTTCCGTTCAAAACTGGAAAGAAGCTTTCTGAGAAACTGCTCATGTTCTGTTAATTCATCTCACAGAGTTACATCTTTCCTTTCAAGAAGACTTTCGCTAAGGCTGTTCTTGTGGAATTGGCAAAGGGATATTTGGAAGCCCATAGAGGGCTATGGTGAAAAGAAATATCTTCCGTTCAAAACTGGAAAGAAGCTTTCTGAGAAACTGCTCTGTGTTCTGTTAATTCATCTCACAGGGTTACATCTTTCCCTTCAAGAAGCCTTTCGCTAAGGCTGTTCTTGTGGAATTGGCAAAGGGATATTTGGAAGCCCATAGAGGGCTATGGTTAAAAAGGAAATAACTTCCGTTGAAAGCTTGAAAGAAGCTTTCTGATAAACTGCTCTGCGTTCTGTTAATTCATGTCACTGAGTTACATCTTTCCCTACAAGAAGCCTTTCGCTAAGGCTGTTCCTGTGGAATTGGCAAAGGGATATTTGGAAGCCCTTAGAGGGCTATGGTGAAAACAAATATCTTCCGTTCAAAACTGGAAAGAAGCTTTTTGAGAAACTGCTTTGTGTTCTGTTAATTCATCTCACAGGGTTACATCTTTCCCTTCAAGAAGCCTTTCGCTAAGGCTGTTCTTGTGGAATTGGCAAAGGGATATTTAGAAGCCCATAGAGGGCTATGGTTAAAAAGGAAATAACTTCCGTTGAAAGCTGGAAAGAAGCTTTCTGAGAAACTGCTCTGTGTTCTGTTAATTCATCTGACAGAGTTACATCTTTCCCTTCAAGAAGCCTTTCGCTAAGGCTGTTCTTGTGGATTTGGAAAAGGGATATTTGGAAGCCCATAGAGGGCTATGGTTAAAAAGGAAATAACTTCCGTTGAAAGCTGGAAAGAAGGTTTCTGAGAAACTGCTCTGTGTTCTGTTAATTCATGTCACAGAGTTACATCTTTCCCTTCAAGAAGCCTTTCGCTAAGGCTGTTCTTGTGGAATTGGCAAAGGGATATTTGGAAGCCCATAGAGGGCTATGGTGAAAAAGGAAATATCTTCCGTTCAAAACTGGAAAGAAGCTTTCAGAGAAACTGCTCTGTGTTCTGTTAATTCATCTCACAGAGTTACATCTTCCCTTTCAAGAAGCCTTTCGCTAAGGCTGTTCTTGTGGAATTGGCTAAGGGATATTTGGAAGCCCATAGAAGTCTATGGTGAAAAAGGAAACATCTTCCATTCAAAACTGGAAAGAAGCTTTCTGAGAAACTGCTCTGTGTTCTGTTAATTCATTTCACAGAGTTATATCTTTCCCCTCAAGAAGCCATTTTCTAAGGCTGTTCTTGTGGAATTGGCAAAGGGATATTTGGAAGCCCATAGAGGGCTATGGTGAAAAAGGAAATATCTTCCGTTCAAAACTGGAAAGAAGCTTTCTGAGAAACTGCTCTGTGTTCTGTTAATTCATGTCACTGAGTTACATCTTTCCCTACAAGAAGCCTTTCGCTAAGGCTGTTCTTGTGGAATTGGCAAAGGGATATTTGGAAGCCCATAGAGGGCTATGGTGAAAACAAATATCTTCTGTTCAAAACTGGAAAGAAGCTTTCTGAGAAACTGCTCTGTGTTCTGTTAATTCATCTCACAGGGTTACATCTTTCCCTTCAAGATGCCTTTCGCTAAGGCTGTTCTTGTGGAATTGGCAAAGGGATATTTAGAAGCCCATAGAGGGCTATGGTTAAAAAGGAAAGAACTTCCGTTGAAAGCTGGAAAGAAGCTTTATGAGAAACTGCTCTGTGTTCTGTTAATTCATCTCACAGAGTTACATCTTTCCCTTCAAGAAGCCTTTCGCTAAGGCTGTTCTTGTGGAATTGGCAAAGGGATATTTGGAAGCCCATAGAGGGCTATGGTGAAAAAGGAAATATCTTCCGTTCAAAACTGGAAAGAAGCTTTCTGAGAAACTGCTCTGTGTTCTGTAAATTCCTCTCACAGAGTTACATCTTTCCCTTCAAGAAGCCTTTCGCTAAGGCTGTTCTTGTGGAATTGGCAAAGGGATATTTGTAAGCCCATAGAGGGCTATGGTGAAAAAGGAAATATCTTCCGTTCAAAACTGGAAAGAAGCTTTCTGAGAAACTGCTCTGTGTTCTGTTAATTCATCTCACAGAGTTACATCTTCCCTTCAAGAAGTCTTTCGCTAAGGCTGTTCTTGTCGAATTGGCAAAGGGATATTTGGAAGCCCATAGAGGGCTATGGTGAAAAAGGAAATATCTTCCGTTCAAAAATGGAAAGAAGCTTTCTGAGAAACTGCTCTTGTTCTGTTAATTCATCTCACAGAGTTACATCTTTCCTTTCAAGAAGCCTTTCCCTAAGGCTGTTCTTGTCGAATTGGAAAAGGGATATTTGGAAGCCCATAGACGGCTATGGGGAAAAAGGAAATATCTTCCGTTCCAAACTGGAAAGAAGCTTTCTGAGAAACTGCTCTGTGTTCTGTTAATTCATCTCACAGAGTTACATCTTTCCTTCAAGAAGCCTTTCGCTAAGGCTGTTCTTGTGGAATTGGCAAAGGGATATTTGGAAGCCCATAGAGGGCTATGGTGAAAAAGGAAATATCTTCCGTTCCAAACTGGAAAGAACCTTGCTGAGAAACTGCTCTGTGTTCTGGTAATTCATCTCACAGAGTTACATCTTTCCCTTCAAAAAGCCTTTCGCTAAGGCTGTTCTTGTGGAATTGGCAAAGGGATATTTGGAAGCCCATGGAGGGCTATGGTGAAAAAGGAAATATCTTCCGTTCCAAACCGGAAAGAAGCTTTCTGAGAAACTGCTCTGTGTTCTGTTAATTCATCTCCCAGAGTTACATCTTTCCCTTTAAGAAGCCTTTCGCTATGGCTGGTCTTGTGGAATTGGCAAAGGGATATTTGGAATCCCATAGTGGGCTAAGGTGAAAAAGGAAATATCTTCCGTTCAAAACTGGAAAGAAGCTTTCTGAGAAACTGCTCATGTTCTGTTAGTTCATCTCACAGAGTTACATCTTTCCTTTCAAGAAGCCTTTCGCTAAGGCTGTTCTTGTGGAATTGGCAAAGGGATATTTGGAAGCCCATAGAGGTCTATGGTGAAAAAGGAAACATCTTCCTTTCAAAACTTGAAAGAAGCTTTCTGAGAAACTGCTCTGTGTTCTGTTAATTCATTTCACAGAGTTATATCATTCCCCTCAAGAAGCCAGTTTCTAAGGCTGTTCTTGTGGAATTGGCAAAAGGATAATTGGAAGCCCATAGAGGGCTATGGTGAAAAAGGAAATATCTTCCGTTCAACACTGGAAAGAAGCTCTCTGAGAAACTGCTCTGTGTTCTGTTATTTCATGTCACAGAGTTACATCTTTCCCTACAAGAAGCCTTTCGCTAAGGCTGTTCTTGTGGAATTGGCAAAGGGATATTTGGAAGCACATAGAGGGCTATGGTGAAAACAAATATCTTCCGTTCAAAACTGGAAAGAAGCTTTCTGAGAAACTGCTCTGTGTTCTGTTAATTCATCTCACAGGGTTACATCTTTCCCTTCAAGAAGCCTTTCGCTAAGGCTGTTCTTGTGGAATTGGCAAAGGGATATTTGGAAGCCCATAGAGGGCTATGGTTAAAAAGGAAATAACTTCCGTTGAAAGCTGGAAAGAAGCTTTCTGAGAAACTGCTCTGTGTTCTCTTAATTCATCGCACAGAGTTACATCTTTCCCTTCAAGAAGCCTTTCGCTAAGGCTGTTCTTGTGGAATTGTCAAAGGGATATTTGGAAGCCCATAGAGGGCTATGGTGAAAAAGGAAATATCTTCCGTTCAAAACTGGAAAGAAGCTTTCTGAGAAACTGCCCTGTGTTCTATTAATTCATCTCACAGAGTTACATCTTTCTCTTCAAGAAGCCTTTCGCTAAGGCTGTTCTTGTGGAATTGGCAAAGGGATATTTGGAAGCCCATAGAGGGCTATGGTGAAAAAGGAAATATCTTCCGTTCAAAACTGGAAAGAAGATTTCTGAGAAACTGCTCTGTGTTCTGTTAATTCATCTCACAGAGTTACATCTTCCCTTCAAGAAGCCTTTCGCTAAGGCTGTTCTTGTCGAATTGGCAAAGGGATATTTGGAAGCCCATAGAGGGCTATGGTGAAAAAGGAAATATCTTCCGTTCAAAACTGGAAAGAAGCTTTCTGAGAAACTGCTCATGTTCTGTTAATTCATCTCACAGAGTTACATCTTTCCTTTCAAGAAGCCTTTCGCTAAGGCTGTTCTTGTGGAATTGGCAAAGGGATATTTGGAAGCCCATAGAGGGCTATGGTGAAAAGAAATATCTTCCGTTTAAAACTGGAAAGAAGCTTTCTGAGAAACTGCTCTGTGTTCTGTTAATTCATGTCACAGAGTTACATCTTTCCCTTCCAGAAGCCTTTGGCTAAGGCTGTTCTTGTGGAATTGGCAAAGGGATATTTGGAAGCCCATAGAGGGCTATGGTGAAAAAGGAAATATCTTCCGTTCCAAACTGGAAAGAAGCTTTCTGAGAAACTGCTCTGTGTTCTGTTAATCATGTTACAGAGTTACATCTTTCCCTACAAGAAGCCTTTCGCTAAGGCTGTTCTTGTGGAATTGGCAAAGGGATATTTGGAAGCCCATAGAGGGCTATGGTGAAAAACGAAATAACTTCCGTTCAAAACTGGAACGAAGCTTTCTGAGAAACTGCTCTGAGTTCTGTTAATTCATCTCACAGGGTTACATCTTTCCCTTCAAGAAGCCTTTCGCTAAGGCTGTTCTTGTGGAATTGGCAAAGGGATATTTAGAAGCCCATAGAGGGCTATGGTTAAAAAGGAAATAACTTCCGTTGAAAGCTGGAAAGAAGCTTTCTGAGAAACTGCTCTGTGTTCTGTTAATTCATCTCACAGAGATACATCTTTCCCTTCAAGAAGCCTTTCGCTAAGGCTGTTCTTGTGGAATTGGCAAAGGGATTTTTGGAAGCCCATAGAGGGCTATGGTGAAAAAGGAAATAACTTCCGTTCAAAACTGGAAAGAAGCTTTCTGAGAAACTGCTCTGTGTTCTGTTAATTCATCTCACAGAGTTACATCTTTCTCTTCAAGAAGACTTTCGCTAAGACTGTTCTTGTGGAATTGGCAAAGGGACATTTGGAAGCCCATAGATGGCTATGGTGAAAAAGGAATATCTTCCGTTCCAAACTGGAAAGAAGATTTCTGAGAAACTGCTCTGTGTTCTGTTAATTCATCTCACAGAGTTACATCTTTTCCTTCAGGAAGCCTTTCGCTAATGCTGTTCTTGTGGAATTGGCAAAGGGATATTTGGAAGCCCATGGAGGGCTATGGTAAAAAACGAAATATCTTCCGTTCAAAACTGGAAAGAAGCTTTCTGAGAAACTGCTCTATGTTCTGGTAATTCACCTCACAGAGTTACATCTTTCCCTTCAAGAAGCCTTTCGCTTAGGCTGTTCTTGTGGAATTGGCAAAGGGATATTTGGAAGTCCTGAGAGGGCTATGGTGAAAAAGGAAATATCTTCCATTAAAAACTGGAAAGAAGCTTTCTGAGAAACTGCTCTGTGTTCTGTTAATTCATCTCACAGAGTTACATGTTTCCCTTCAAGAAGCCTTTCGCTAAGGCTGTTCTTGTGGAATTGGCAAAGGGATATTTGGAAGCCCATAGAGGGCTATGGTGAAAAAGGAAATATCTTCCGTTCAAAACTGGAAAGAAGCTTTCTGAGAAACTGCTCATGTTCTGTTAATTCATCTCACAGAGTTACATCTTTCCCTTCAAGAAGCCTTTCGCTAAGGCTGTTCTTGTGGAATTGGCAAAGGGATATTTGTAAGCCCATAGTGGGCTATGGTGAAAAAGGAAATATCTTCCGTTCCAAACTGGAAAGAAGCATTCTGAGAAACTGCTCTGTGTTCTGTTAATTCATCTCACAGAGTTACATCTCTCCCTACAAAAAGCCTTTCGCTAAGGCTGTTCTTGTGGAATTGGCAAAGGGATATTTGGAAGCCCATAGAGGGCTATGGTGAAAAAGGAAATATCTTCCGTTCCAAACTGGAAAGAAGCTTTCTGAGAAACTGCTCTGTGTTCTGTTAATTCATCTCACAGAGTTACATCTTCCCTTCAAGAAGCCTTTCGCTAAGACTGTTCTTGTCGAATTGGCAAAGGGATATTTGGAAGCCCATAGAGGGCTATGGTGAAAAAGGAAATATCTTCCGTTCAAAACTGGAAAGAAGCTTTCTGAGAAACTGCTCATGTTCTGTTAGTTCATCTCACAGCGTTACATCTTTCCTTTCAAGAAGCCTTTCGCTAAGGCTGTTCTTGTGGAATTGGCAAAGGGATATTTGGAAGCCCATAGAGGTCTATGGTGAAAAAGGAAACATCTTCCTTTCAAAACTTGAAAGAAGCTTTCTGAGAAACTGCTCTGTGTTCTGTTAATTCATTTCACAGAGTTATATCATTCCACTCAAGAAGCCAGTTTCTAAGGCTGTTCTTGTGGAATTGGCAAAGGGATATTTGGAAGCCCATAGAGGGCTATGGTTAAAAAGGAAATAACTTCCGTTGAAAGCTGGAAAGAAGCTTTCTGAGAAACTACTCTGTGTTCTGTTAATTCATGTCACAGAGTTACATCTTTCCCTTCAAGAAGCCTTTCGCTAAGGCTGTTCTTGTGGAATTGGCAAAGGGATATTTGGAAGCCCATAGAGGGCTATGGTGAAAAAGGAAATATCTTCCGTTCAAAACTGGAAAGAAGCTTTCTGAGAAACTGCTCTGTGTTCTGTTAATTCATCTCACAGAGTTACATCTTTCCTTTCAAGAAGCCTTTCGCTAAGGCTGTTCTTGTGGAATTGGCAAAGGGATATTTGGAAGCCCATAGAAGTCTATGGTGAAAAAGGAAACATCTTCCTTTCAAAACTGGAAAGAAGCTTTCTGAAAAACTGCTCTGTGTTCTGTTAATTCATTTCACAGAGTTATATCTTTCCCCTCAAGATGCCTTTTTCTAAGGCTGTTCTTGTGGAATTGGCAAAGGGATATTTGGAAGCCCATAGAGGGCAATGGTAAAAAGGAAATATCTTCCGTTCAAAACTGGAAAGAAGCTTTCTGAGAAACTGCTCTGTGTTCTGTTAATTCATGTCACAGAGTTACATCTTTCCCTTCAAGAAGCCTTTCGCTAAGGCTGTTCTTGGGGAATTGGGAAAGGGATATTTGGAACCCCATTGAAGTCTATGGTGAAAAAGGAAACATCTTCCTTTCAAAACTGGAAAGAAGCTTTCTGAGAAACTGCTCTGTGTTCTGTTAATTCATTTCACAGAGTTATATCTTTCCCCTCAAGAAGCCTTTTTCTAAGGCTGTTCTTGTGGAATTGGCAAAGGGATATTTGGAAGCCCATAGAGGGCTATGGTGAAAAAGGAAATATCTTCCGTTCAAAACTGGAAAGAAGCTTTCTGAGAAACTGCTCTGTGTTCTGTTAATTCATGTCACTGAGTTACATCTTTCTCTACAAGAAGCCTTTCGCTAAGGCTGTTCTTGTGGAATTGGCAAAGGGATATTTGGAAGCCCATAGAGGGCTATGGTGAAAACAAATATCTTCCGTTCAAAACTGGAATGAAGCTTTCTGAGAAACTGCTCTGTGTTCTGTTAATTCATCTCACAGAGTTACATCTTCCCTTCAAGAAGCCTTTCGCTAAGGCTGTTCTTGTCGAATTGGCAAAGGGATATTTGGAAGCCCATAGAGGGCTATGGTGAAAAAGGAAATATCTTCCGTTCAAAAATGGAAAGAAGCTTTCTGAGAAACTGCTCATGTTCTGTTAATTCATCTCACAGAGTTACATCTTTCCTTCAAGAAGCCTTTCGCTAAGGCTGTTCTTGTGGAATTCGCAAAGGGATATTTGGAAGCCCATAGAGGGCTATGGTGAAAAAGGAAATATCTTCCGTTCCAAACTGGAAAGAACCTTGCTGAGAAACTGCTCTGTGTTCTGTTAATTCATCTCACAGAGTTACATCTTTCCCTTCAAAAAGCCTTTCGCTAAGGCTGTTCTTGTGGAATTGGCAAAGGGATATTTGGAAGCCCATAGAGGGCTATGGTGAAAAAGGAAATATCTTCCGTTCCAAACCGGAAAGAAGCTTTCTGAGAAACTGCTCTGTGTTCTGTTAATTCATCTCCCAGAGTTACATCTTTCCCTTCAAGAAGCCTTTCGCTATGGCTGGTCTTGTGGAATTGGCAAAGGGATATTTGGAATCCCATAGAGGTCTATGGTGAAAAAGGAAACATCTTCCTTTCAAAACTGGAAAGAAGCTTTCTGAGAAACTGCTCTGTGTTCTGTTAATTCATTTCACAGAGTTATATCTTTCCCCTCAAGAAGCCTTTTTCTAAGGCTGTTCTTGTGGAATTCGCAAAGGGATATTTGGAAGCCCGTAGAGGGCTATGGTGAAAAAGGAAATATCTTCCGTTCAAAACTGGAAAGAAGCTTTCTGAGAAACTGCTCTGTGTTCTGTTAATCATGTTACAGAGTTACATCTTTCCCTACAAGAAGCCTTTCGCTAAGGCTGTTCTTGTGGAATTGGCAAAGGGATATTTGGAAGCCCATAGAGGGCTATGGTGAAAAACGAAATAACTTCCGTTCAAAACTGGAACGAAGCTTTCTGAGAAACTGCTCTGAGTTCTGTTAATTCATCTCACAGGGTTACATCTTTCCCTTCAAGAAGCCTTTCGCTAAGGCTGTTCTTGTGGAATTGGCAAAGGGATATTTAGAAGCCCATAGAGGGCTATGGTTAAAAAGGAAATAACTTCCGTTGAAAGCTGGAAAGAAGCTTTCTGAGAAACTGCTCTGTGTTCTGTTAATTCATCTCACAGAGTTACATCTTTCCCTTCAAGAAGCCTTTCGCTAAGGCTGTTCTTGTGGAATTGGCAAAGGGATTTTTGGAAGCCCATAGAGGGCTATGGTGAAAAAGGAAATATCTTCCGTTCAAAACTGGAAAGAAGCTTTCTGAGAAACTGCTCTGTGTTCTGTTATTTCATGTCACAGAGTTACATCTTTCCCTACAAGAAGCCTTTCGCTAAGGCTGTTCTTGTGGAATTGGCAAAGGGATATTTGGAAGCACATAGAGGGCTATGGTGAAAACAAATATCTTCCGTTCAAAACTGGAAAGAAGCTTTCTGAGAAACTGCTCTGTGTTCTGTTAATTCATCTCACAGGGTTACATCTTTCCCTTCAAGAAGCCTTTCGCTAAGGCTGTTCTTGTGGAATTGGCAAAGGGATATTTGGAAGCCCATAGAGGGCTATGGTTAAAAAGGAAATAACTTCCGTTGAAAGCTGGAAAGAAGCTTTCTGAGAAACTGCTCTGTGTTCTCTTAATTCATCGCACAGAGTTACATCTTTCCCTTCAAGAAGCCTTTCGCTAAGGCTGTTCTTGTGGAATTGTCAAAGGGATATTTGGAAGCCCATAGAGGGCTATGGTGAAAAAGGAAATATCTTCCGTTCAAAACTGGAAAGAAGCTTTCTGAGAAACTGCCCTGTGTTCTATTAATTCATCTCACAGAGTTACATCTTTCTCTTCAAGAAGCCTTTCGCTAAGGCTGTTCTTGTGGAATTGGCAAAGGGATATTTGGAAGCCCATAGAGGGCTATGGTGAAAAAGGAAATATCTTCCGTTCAAAACTGGAAAGAAGATTTCTGAGAAACTGCTCTGTGTTCTGTTAATTCATCTCACAGAGTTACATCTTCCCTTCAAGAAGCCTTTCGCTAAGGCTGTTCTTGTCGAATTGGCAAAGGGATATTTGGAAGCCCATAGAGGGCTATGGTGAAAAAGGAAATATCTTCCGTTCAAAACTGGAAAGAAGCTTTCTGAGAAACTGCTCATGTTCTGTTAATTCATCTCACAGAGTTACATCTTTCCTTTCAAGAAGCCTTTCGCTAAGGCTGTTCTTGTGGAATTGGCAAAGGGATATTTGGAAGCCCATAGAGGGCTATGGTGAAAAGAAATATCTTCCGTTTAAAACTGGAAAGAAGCTTTCTGAGAAACTGCTCTGTGTTCTGTTAATTCATGTCACAGAGTTACATCTTTCCCTTCCAGAAGCCTTTGGCTAAGGCTGTTCTTGTGGAATTGGCAAAGGGATATTTGGAAGCCCATAGAGGGCTATGGTGAAAAAGGAAATATCTTCCGTTCCAAACTGGAAAGAAGCTTTCTGAGAAACTGCTCTGTGTTCTGTTAATCATGTTACAGAGTTACATCTTTCCCTACAAGAAGCCTTTCGCTAAGGCTGTTCTTGTGGAATTGGCAAAGGGATATTTGGAAGCCCATAGAGGGCTATGGTGAAAAACGAAATAACTTCCGTTCAAAACTGGAACGAAGCTTTCTGAGAAACTGCTCTGAGTTCTGTTAATTCATCTCACAGGGTTACATCTTTCCCTTCAAGAAGCCTTTCGCTAAGGCTGTTCTTGTGGAATTGGCAAAGGGATATTTAGAAGCCCATAGAGGGCTATGGTTAAAAAGGAAATAACTTCCGTTGAAAGCTGGAAAGAAGCTTTCTGAGAAACTGCTCTGTGTTCTGTTAATTCATCTCACAGAGATACATCTTTCCCTTCAAGAAGCCTTTCGCTAAGGCTGTTCTTGTGGAATTGGCAAAGGGATTTTTGGAAGCCCATAGAGGGCTATGGTGAAAAAGGAAATAACTTCCGTTCAAAACTGGAAAGAAGCTTTCTGAGAAACTGCTCTGTGTTCTGTTAATTCATCTCACAGAGTTACATCTTTCTCTTCAAGAAGACTTTCGCTAAGACTGTTCTTGTGGAATTGGCAAAGGGACATTTGGAAGCCCATAGATGGCTATGGTGAAAAAGGAATATCTTCCGTTCCAAACTGGAAAGAAGATTTCTGAGAAACTGCTCTGTGTTCTGTTAATTCATCTCACAGAGTTACATCTTTTCCTTCAGGAAGCCTTTCGCTAATGCTGTTCTTGTGGAATTGGCAAAGGGATATTTGGAAGCCCTTGGAGGGCTATGGTAAAAAACGAAATATCTTCCGTTCAAAACTGGAAAGAAGCTTTCTGAGAAACTGCTCTATGTTCTGGTAATTCACCTCACAGAGTTACATCTTTCCCTTCAAGAAGCCTTTCGCTTAGGCTGTTCTTGTGGAATTGGCAAAGGGATATTTGGAAGTCCTGAGAGGGCTATGGTGAAAAAGGAAATATCTTCCATTAAAAACTGGAAAGAAGCTTTCTGAGAAACTGCTCTGTGTTCTGTTAATTCATCTCACAGAGTTACATGTTTCACTTCAAGAAGCCTTTCGCTAAGGCTGTTCTTGTGGAATTGGCAAAGGGATATTTGGAAGCCCATAGAGGGCTATGGTGAAAAAGGAAATATCTTCCGTTCAAAACTGGAAAGAAGCTTTCTGAGAAACTGCTCATGTTCTGTTAATTCATCTCACAGAGTTACATCTTTCCCTTCAAGAAGCCTTTCGCTAAGGCTGTTCTTGTGGAATTGGCAAAGGGATATTTGTAAGCCCATAGTGGGCTATGGTGAAAAAGGAAATATCTTCCGTTCCAAACTGGAAAGAAGCATTCTGAGAAACTGCTCTGTGTTCTGTTAATTCATCTCACAGAGTTACATCTCTCCCTACAAAAAGCCTTTCGCTAAGGCTGTTCTTGTGGAATTGGCAAAGGGATATTTGGAAGCCCATAGAGGGCTATGGTGAAAAAGGAAATATCTTCCGTTCCAAACTGGAAAGAAGCTTTCTGAGAAACTGCTCTGTGTTCTGTTAATTCATCTCACAGAGTTACATCTTCCCTTCAAGAAGCCTTTCGCTAAGACTGTTCTTGTCGAATTGGCAAAGGGATATTTGGAAGCCCATAGAGGGCTATGGTGAAAAAGGAAATATCTTCCGTTCAAAACTGGAAAGAAGCTTTCTGAGAAACTGCTCATGTTCTGTTAGTTCATCTCACAGCGTTACATCTTTCCTTTCAAGAAGCCTTTCGCTAAGGCTGTTCTTGTGGAATTGGCAAAGGGATATTTGGAAGCCCATAGAGGTCTATGGTGAAAAAGGAAACATCTTCCTTTCAAAACTTGAAAGAAGCTTTCTGAGAAACTGCTCTGTGTTCTGTTAATTCATTTCACAGAGTTATATCATTCCACTCAAGAAGCCAGTTTCTAAGGCTGTTCTTGTGGAATTGGCAAAGGGATATTTGGAAGCCCATAGAGGGCTATGGTTAAAAAGGAAATAACTTCCGTTGAAAGCTGGAAAGAAGCTTTCTGAGAAACTACTCTGTGTTCTGTTAATTCATGTCACAGAGTTACATCTTTCCCTTCAAGAAGCCTTTCGCTAAGGCTGTTCTTGTGGAATTGGCAAAGGGATATTTGGAAGCCCATAGAGGGCTATGGTGAAAAAGGAAATATCTTCCGTTCAAAACTGGAAAGAAGCTTTCTGAGAAACTGCTCTGTGTTCTGTTAATTCATCTCACAGAGTTACATCTTTCCTTTCAAGAAGCCTTTCGCTAAGGCTGTTCTTGTGGAATTGGCAAAGGGATATTTGGAAGCCCATAGAAGTCTATGGTGAAAAAGGAAACATCTTCCTTTCAAAACTGGAAAGAAGCTTTCTGAAAAACTGCTCTGTGTTCTGTTAATTCATTTCACAGAGTTATATCTTTCCCCTCAAGATGCCTTTTTCTAAGGCTGTTCTTGTGGAATTGGCAAAGGGATATTTGGAAGCCCATAGAGGGCAATGGTGAAAAAGGAAATATCTTCCGTTCAAAACTGGAAAGAAGCTTTCTGAGAAACTGCTCTGTGTTCTGTTAATTCATGTCACAGAGTTACATCTTTCCCTTCAAGAAGCCTTTCGCTAAGGCTGTTCTTGGGGAATTGGGAAAGGGATATTTGGAACCCCATTGAAGTCTATGGTGAAAAAGGAAACATCTTCCTTTCAAAACTGGAAAGAAGCTTTCTGAGAAACTGCTCTGTGTTCTGTTAATTCATTTCACAGAGTTATATCTTTCCCCTCAAGAAGCCTTTTTCTAAGGCTGTTCTTGTGGAATTGGCAAAGGGATATTTGGAAGCCCATAGAGGGCTATGGTGAAAAAGGAAATATCTTCCGTTCAAAACTGGAAAGAAGCTTTCTGAGAAACTGCTCTGTGTTCTGTTAATTCATGTCACTGAGTTACATCTTTCTCTACAAGAAGCCTTTCGCTAAGGCTGTTCTTGTGGAATTGGCAAAGGGATATTTGGAAGCCCATAGAGGGCTATGGTGAAAACAAATATCTTCCGTTCAAAACTGGAATGAAGCTTTCTGAGAAACTGCTCTGTGTTCTGTTAATTCATCTCACAGAGTTACATCTTCCCTTCAAGAAGCCTTTCGCTAAGGCTGTTCTTGTCGAATTGGCAAAGGGATATTTGGAAGCCCATAGAGGGCTATGGTGAAAAAGGAAATATCTTCCGTTCAAAAATGGAAAGAAGCTTTCTGAGAAACTGCTCATGTTCTGTTAATTCATCTCACAGAGTTACATCTTTCCTTCAAGAAGCCTTTCGCTAAGGCTGTTCTTGTGGAATTCGCAAAGGGATATTTGGAAGCCCATAGAGGGCTATGGTGAAAAAGGAAATATCTTCCGTTCCAAACTGGAAAGAACCTTGCTGAGAAACTGCTCTGTGTTCTGTTAATTCATCTCACAGAGTTACATCTTTCCCTTCAAAAAGCCTTTCGCTAAGGCTGTTCTTGTGGAATTGGCAAAGGGATATTTGGAAGCCCATAGAGGGCTATGGTGAAAAAGGAAATATCTTCCGTTCCAAACTGGAAAGAACCTTGCTGAGAAACTGCTCTGAGTTCTGTTAATTCATCTCACAGGGTTACATCTTTCCCTTCAAGAAGCCTTTCGCTAAGGCTGTTCTTGTGGAATTGGCAAAGGGATATTTAGAAGCCCATAGAGGGCTATGGTTAAAAAGGAAATAACTTCCGTTGAAAGCTGGAAAGAAGCTTTCTGAGAAACTGCTCTGTGTTCTGTTAATTCATCTCACAGAGTTACATCTTTCCCTTCAAGAAGCCTTTCGCTAAGGCTGTTCTTGTGGAATTGGCAAAGGGATTTTTGGAAGCCCATAGAGGGCTATGGTGAAAAAGGAAATATCTTCCGTTCAAAACTGGAAAGAAGCTTTCTGAGAAACTGCCCTGTGTTCTATTAATTCATCTCACAGAGTTACATCTTTCTCTTCAAGAAGCCTTTCGCTAAGGCTGTTCTTGTGGAATTGGCAAAGGGATATTTGGAAGCCCATAGAGGGCTATGGTGAAAAAGGAAATATCTTCCGTTCAAAACTGGAAAGAAGATTTCTGAGAAACTGCTCTGTGTTCTGTTAATTCATCTCACAGAGTTACATCTTCCCTTCAAGAAGCCTTTCGCTAAGGCTGTTCTTGTCGAATTGGCAAAGGGATATTTGGAAGCCCATAGAGGGCTATGGTGAAAAAGGAAATATCTTCCGTTCAAAACTGGAAAGAAGCTTTCTGAGAAACTGCTCATGTTCTGTTAATTCATCTCACAGAGTTACATCTTTCCTTTGAAGAAGCCTTTCGCTAAGGCTGTTCTAGTGGAATTGGCAAAGGGATATTTGGAAGCCCATAGAGGGCTATGGTGAAAAGAAATATCTTCCGTTCAAAACTGGAAAGAAGCTTTCTGAGAAACTGCTCTGTGTTCTGTTATTTCATCTCACAGGGTTACATCTTTCCCTTCAAGAAGCCTTTCGCTAAGGCTGTTCTTGTGGAATTGGCAAAGGGATATTTGGAAGCCCATAGAGGGCTATGGTTAAAAAGGAAATAACTTCCGTTGAAAGCTGGAAAGAAGCTTTCTGAGAAACTACTCTGTGTTCTGTTAATTCATGTCACAGAGTTACATCTTTCCCTTCAAGAAGCCTTTCGCTAAGGCTGTTCTTGTGGAATTGGCAAAGGGATATTTGGAAGCCCATAGAGGGCTATGGTGAAAAAGGAAATATCTTCCGTTCAAAACTGGAAAGAAGCTTTCTGAGAAACTGCTCCGTGTTCTGTTAATTCATCTCACAGAGTTACATCTTTCCTTTCAAGAAGCCTTTCGGTAAGGCTGTTCTTGTGGAATTGGCAAAGGGATATTTGGAAGCCCATAGAAGTCTATGGTGAAAAAGGAAACATCTTCCTTTCAAAACTGGAAAGAAGCTTTCTGAGAAACTGCTCTGTGTTCTGTTCATTCATTTCACAGAGTTATATCTTTCCCCTCAAGAAGCCTTTTTCTAAGGCTGTTCTTGTGGAATTGGCAAAGGGATATTTGGAAGCCCATAGAGGGCTATGGTGAAAAAGGAAATATCTTCCGTTCAAAAATGGAAAGAAGCTTTCTGAGAAACTGCTCATGTTCTGTTAATTCATCTCACAGAGTTACATCTTTCCTTCAAGAAGCCTTTCGCTAAGGCTGTTCTTGTGGAATTCGCAAAGGGATATTTGGAAGCCCATAGAGGGCTATGGTGAAAAAGGAAATATCTTCCGTTCCAAACTGGAAAGAACCTTGCTGAGAAACTGCTCTGTGTTCTGTTAATTCATCTCACAGAGTTACATCTTTCCCTTCAAAAAGCCTTTCGCTAAGGCTGTTCTTGTGGAATTGGCAAAGGGATATTTGGAAGCCCATAGAGGGCTATGGTGAAAAAGGAAATATCTTCCGTTCCAAACCGGAAAGAAGCTTTCTGAGAAACTGCTCTGTGTTCTGTTAATTCATCTCCCAGAGTTACATCTTTCCCTTCAAGAAGCCTTTCGCTATGGCTGGTCTTGTGGAATTGGCAAAGGGATATTTGGAATCCCATAGAGGTCTATGGTGAAAAAGGAAACATCTTCCTTTCAAAACTGGAAAGAAGCTTTCTGAGAAACTGCTCTGTGTTCTGTTAATTCATTTCACAGAGTTATATCTTTCCCCTCAAGAAGCCTTTTTCTAAGGCTGTTCTTGTGGAATTCGCAAAGGGATATTTGGAAGCCCGTAGAGGGCTATGGTGAAAAAGGAAATATCTTCCGTTCAAAACTGGAAAGAAGCTTTCTGAGAAACTGCTCTGTGTTCTGTTAATCATGTTACAGAGTTACATCTTTCCCTACAAGAAGCCTTTCGCTAAGGCTGTTCTTGTGGAATTGGCAAAGGGATATTTGGAAGCCCATAGAGGGCTATGGTGAAAAACGAAATAACTTCCGTTCAAAACTGGAACGAAGCTTTCTGAGAAACTGCTCTGAGTTCTGTTAATTCATCTCACAGGGTTACATCTTTCCCTTCAAGAAGCCTTTCGCTAAGGCTGTTCTTGTGGAATTGGCAAAGGGATATTTAGAAGCCCATAGAGGGCTATGGTTAAAAAGGAAATAACTTCCGTTGAAAGCTGGAAAGAAGCTTTCTGAGAAACTGCTCTGTGTTCTGTTAATTCATCTCACAGAGTTACATCTTTCCCTTCAAGAAGCCTTTCGCTAAGGCTGTTCTTGTGGAATTGGCAAAGGGATTTTTGGAAGCCCATAGAGGGCTATGGTGAAAAAGGAAATATCTTCCGTTCAAAACTGGAAAGAAGCTTTCTGAGAAACTGCCCTGTGTTCTATTAATTCATCTCACAGAGTTACATCTTTCTCTTCAAGAAGCCTTTCGCTAAGGCTGTTCTTGTGGAATTGGCAAAGGGATATTTGGAAGCCCATAGAGGGCTATGGTGAAAAAGGAAATATCTTCCGTTCAAAACTGGAAAGAAGATTTCTGAGAAACTGCTCTGTGTTCTGTTAATTCATCTCACAGAGTTACATCTTCCCTTCAAGAAGCCTTTCGCTAAGGCTGTTCTTGTCGAATTGGCAAAGGGATATTTGGAAGCCCATAGAGGGCTATGGTGAAAAAGGAAATATCTTCCGTTCAAAACTGGAAAGAAGCTTTCTGAGAAACTGCTCATGTTCTGTTAATTCATCTCACAGAGTTACATCTTTCCTTTGAAGAAGCCTTTCGCTAAGGCTGTTCTAGTGGAATTGGCAAAGGGATATTTGGAAGCCCATAGAGGGCTATGGTGAAAAGAAATATCTTCCGTTGAAAACTGGAAAGAAGCTTTCTGAGAAACTGCTCTGTGTTCTGTTAATTCATCTCACAGGGTTACATCTTTCCCTTCAAGAAGCCTTTCGCTAAGGCTGTTCTTGTGGAATTGGCAAAGGGATATTTGGAAGCCCATAGAGGGCTATGGTTAAAAAGGAAATAACTTCCGTTGAAAGCTGGAAAGAAGCTTTCTGAGAAACTACTCTGTGTTCTGTTAATTCATGTCACAGAGTTACATCTTTCCCTTCAAGAAGCCTTTCGCTAAGGCTGTTCTTGTGGAATTGGCAAAGGGATATTTGGAAGCCCATAGAGGGCTATGGTGAAAAAGGAAATATCTTCCGTTCAAAACTGGAAAGAAGCTTTCTGAGAAACTGCTCCGTGTTCTGTTAATTCATCTCACAGAGTTACATCTTTCCTTTCAAGAAGCCTTTCGGTAAGGCTGTTCTTGTGGAATTGGCAAAGGGATATTTGGAAGCCCATAGAAGTCTATGGTGAAAAAGGAAACATCTTCCTTTCAAAACTGGAAAGAAGCTTTCTGAGAAACTGCTCTGTGTTCTGTTCATTCATTTCACAGAGTTATATCTTTCCCCTCAAGAAGCCTTTTTCTAAGGCTGTTCTTGTGGAATTGGCAAAGGGATATTTGGAAGCCCATAGAGGGCTATGGTGAAAAAGGAAATATCTTCCGTTCAAAACTGGAAAGAAGCTTTCTGAGAAACTGCTCTGTGTTCTGTTAATTCATGTCACAGAGTTACATCTTTCCTTTCAAGAAGCCTTTCGCTAAGGCTGTTCTTGTGGAATTGGGAAAGGGATATTTGGAAGCCCATAGAAGTCTATGGTGAAAAAGGAAACATCTTCCTTTCAAAACTGGAAAGAAGCTTTCTGAGAAACTGCTCTGTGTTCTGTTAATTCATTTCACAGAGTTATATCTTTCCCCTCAAGAAGCCTTTTTCTAAGGCTGTTCTTGTGGAATTGGCAAAGGGATATTTGGAAGCCCATAGAGGGCTATGGTGAAAAAGGAAATATCTTCCGTTCAAAACTGGAAAGAAGCTTTCTGAGAAACTGCTCTGTGTTCTGTTAATCATGTTACAGAGTTACATCTTTCCCTACAAGAAGCCTTTCGCTAAGGCTGTTCTTGTGGAATTGGCAAAGGGATATTTGGAAGCCCATAGAGGGCTATGGTGAAAAACGAAATAACTTCCGTTCAAAACTGGAACGAAGCTTTCTGAGAAACTGCTCTGAGTTCTGTTAATTCATCTCACAGGGTTACATCTTTCCCTTCAAGAAGCCTTTCGCTAAGGCTGTTCTTGTGGAATTGGCAAAGGGATATTTAGAAGCCCATAGAGGGCTAGGGTTAAAAAGGAAATAACTTCCGTTGAAAGCTGGAAAGAAGCTTTCTGAGAAACTGCTCTGTGTTCTGTTAATTCATCTCACAGAGTTACATCTTTCCCTTCAAGAAGCCTTTCGCTAAGGCTGTTCTTGTGGAATTGGCAAAGGGATTTTTGGAAGCCCATAGAGGGCTATGGTGAAAAAGGAAATATCTTCCGTTCAAAACTGGAAAGAAGCTTTCTGAGAAACTGCTCTGTGTTCTGTTAATTCATCTCACAGAGTTACATCTTTCTCTTCAAGAAGCCTTTCGCTAAGGCTGTTCTTGTGGAATTGGCAAAGGGATATTTGGAAGCCCATAGAGGGCTATGGTGAAAAAGGAATATCTTCCGTTCCAAACTGGAAAGAAGATTTCTGAGAAACTGCTCTGTGTTCTGTTAATTCATCTCACAGAGTTACATCTTTTCCTTCAAGAAGCCTTTCGCTAATGCTGTTCTTGTGGAATTGGCAAAGGGATATTTGGAAGCCCATGGAGGGCTATGGTAAAAAACGAAATATCTTCCGTTCAAAACTGGAAAGAAGCTTTCTGAGAAACTGCTCTATGTTCTGGTAATTCACCTCACAGAATTACATCTTTCCCTACAAGAAGCCTTTCGCTTAGGCTGTTCTTGTGGAATTGGCAAAGGGATATTTGGAAGTCTTGAGAGGGCTATGGTGAAAAAGGAAATATCTTCCATTAAAAACTGGAAAGAAGCTTTCTGAAAACTGCTCTGTGTTCTGTTAATTCATCTCACAGAGTTACATGTTTCCCTTCAAGAAGCCTTTCGCTAAGGCTGTTCTTGTGGAATTGGCAAAGGGATATTTGGAAGCCCATAGAGGGCTATGGTGAAAAAGGAAATATCTTCCGTTCAAAACTGGAAAGAAGGTTTCTGAGAAACTGCTCATGTTCTGTTAATTCATCTCACAGAGTTACATCTTTCCCTTCAAGAAGCCTTTCGCTAAGGCTGTTCTTGTGGAATTGGCAAAGGAATACTTGTAAACCCATAGAGGGCTATGGTGAAAAAGGAAATATCTTCCGTTCCAAACTGGAAAGAAGCTTTCTGAGAAACTGCTCTGTGTTCTGTTAATTCATCTCACAGAGTTACATCTTCCCTTCAAGAAGCCTTTCGCTAAGACTGTTCTTGTCGAATTGGCAAAGGGATATTTGGAAGCCCATAGAGGGCTATGGTGAAAAAGGAAATATCTTCCGTTCAAAACTGGAAAGAAGCTTTCTGAGAAACTGCTCATGTTCTGTTAGTTCATCTCACAGAGTTACATCTTTCCTTTGAAGAAGCCTTTCGCTAAGGCTGTTCTTGTGGAATTGGCAAAGGGATATTTGGAAGCCCATAGAGGTCTATGGTGAAAAAGGAAACATCTTCCTTTCAAAACTTGAAAGAAGCTTTCTGAGAAACTGCTCTGTGTTCTGTTAATTCATTTCACAGAGTTATATCTTTCCCCTCAAGAAGGCAGTTTCTAAGGCTGTTCTTGTGGAATTGGCAAAGGGATATTTGGAAGCCCATAGAGGGCTATGGTGAAAAAGGAAATATCTTCCGTTCAAAACAGGAAAGAAGCTTTCTGAGAAACTGCTCTGTGTTCTGTTATTTCATGTCACAGAGTTACATCTTTCCCTACAAGAAGCCTTTCGCTAAGGCTGTTCTTGTGGAATTGGGAAAGGGATATTTGGAAGCACATAGAGGGCTATGGTGAAAACAAATATCTTCCGTTCAAAACTGCAAAGAAGCTTTCTGAGAAACTGCTCTGTGTTCTGTTGATTCATCTCACAGGGTTACATCTTTCCCTTCAAGAAGCCTTTCGCTAAGGCTGTTCTTGTGGCATTGGCAAAGGGATATTTGGAAGCCCATAGAGGGCTATGGTTAAAAAGGAAATAACTTCCGTTGAAAGCTGGAAAGAAGCTTTCTGAGAAACTGCTCTGTGTTCTCTTAATTCATCGCACAGAGTTACATCTTTCCCTTCAAGAAGCCTTTCGCTAAGGCTGTTCTTGTGGAATTTTCAAAGGGATATTTGGAAGCCCATAGAGGGCTATGGTGAAAAAGGAAATATCTTCCGTTCAAAACTGGAAAGAAGCTTTCTGAGAAACTGCCCTGTGTTCTATTAATTCATCTCACAGAGTTACATCTTTCCCTTCAAGAAGCCTTTCGCTAAGGCTGTTCTTGTCGAATTGGCAAAGGGATATTTGGAAGCCCATAGAGGGCTATGGTGAAAAGAAATATCTTCCGTTCAAAACTGGAAAGAAGCTTTCTGAGAAACTGCTCTGTGTTCTGTTAATTCATCTCACAGGGTTACATCTTTCCCTTCAAGAAGCCTTTCGCTAAGGCTGTTCTTGTGGAATTGGCAAAGGGATATTTGGAAGCCCATAGAGGGCTATGGTTAAAAAGGAAATAACTTCCGTTGAAAGCTTGAAAGAAGCTTTCTGAGAAACTGCTCTGCGTTCTGTTAATTCATGTCACTGAGTTACATCTTTCCCTACAAGAAGCCTTTCGCTAAGGCTGTTCTTGTGGAATTGGCAAAGGGATATTTGGAAGCCCTTAGAGGGCTATGGTGAAAACAAATATCTTCCGTTCAAAACTGGAAAGAAGCTTTTTGAGAAACTGCTTTGTGTTCTGTTAATTCATCTCACAGGGTTACATCTTTCCCTTCAAGAAGCCTTTCGCTAAGGCTGTTCTTGTGGAATTGGCAAAGGGATATTTAGAAGCCCATAGAGGGCTAGGGTTAAAAAGGAAATAACTTCCGTTGAAAGCTGGAAAGAAGCTTTCTGAGAAACTGCTCTGTGTTCTGTTAATTCATCTCACAGAGTTACATCTTTCCCTTCAAGAAGCCTTTCGCTAAGGCTGTTCTTGTGGAATTGGCAAAGGGATTTTTGGAAGCCCATAGAGGGCTATGGTGAAAAAGGAAATATCTTCCGTTCAAAACTGGAAAGAAGCTTTCTGAGAAACTGCTCTGTGTTCTGTTAATTCATCTCACAGAGTTACATCTTTCTCTTCAAGAAGCCTTTCGCTAAGGCTGTTCTTGTGGAATTGGCAAAGGGATATTTGGAAGCCCATAGAGGGCTATGGTGAAAAAGGAATATCTTCCGTTCCAAACTGGAAAGAAGATTTCTGAGAAACTGCTCTGTGTTCTGTTAATTCATCTCACAGAGTTACATCTTTTCCTTCAAGAAGCCTTTCGCTAATGCTGTTCTTGTGGAATTGGCAAAGGGATATTTGGAAGCCCATGGAGGGCTATGGTAAAAAACGAAATATCTTCCGTTCAAAACTGGAAAGAAGCTTTCTGAGAAACTGCTCTATGTTCTGGTAATTCACCTCACAGAATTACATCTTTCCCTACAAGAAGCCTTTCGCTTAGGCTGTTCTTGTGGAATTGGCAAAGGGATATTTGGAAGTCCTGAGAGGGCTATGGTGAAAAAGGAAATATCTTCCATTAAAAACTGGAAAGAAGCTTTCTGAAAACTGCTCTGTGTTCTGTTAATTCATCTCACAGAGTTACATGTTTCCCTTCAAGAAGCCTTTCGCTAAGGCTGTTCTTGTGGAATTGGTAAAGGGATATTTGGAAGCCCATAGAGGGCTATGGTGAAAAAGGAAATATCTTCCGTTCAAAACTGGAAAGAAGGTTTCTGAGAAACTGCTCATGTTCTGTTAATTCATCTCACAGAGTTACATCTTTCCCTTCAAGAAGCCTTTCGCTAAGGCTGTTCTTGTGGAATTGGCAAAGGAATACTTGTAAACCCATAGAGGGCTATGGTGAAAAAGGAAATATCTTCCGTTCCAAACTGGAAAGAAGCTTTCTGAGAAACTGCTCTGTGTTCTGTTAATTCATCTCACAGAGTTACACCTTCCCTTCAAGAAGCCTTTCGCTAAGACTGTTCTTGTCGAATTGGCAAAGGGATATTTGGAAGCCCATAGAGGGCTATGGTGAAAAAGGAAATATCTTCCGTTCAAAACTGGAAAGAAGCTTTCTGAGAAACTGCTCATGTTCTGTTAGTTCATCTCACAGAGTTACATCTTTCCTTTGAAGAAGCCTTTCGCTAAGGCTGTTCTTGTGGAATTGGCAAAGGGATATTTGGAAGCCCATAGAGGTCTATGGTGAAAAAGGAAACATCTTCCTTTCAAAACTTGAAAGAAGCTTTCTGAGAAACTGCTCTGTGTTCTGTTAATTCATTTCACAGAGTTATATCTTTCCCCTCAAGAAGGCAGTTTCTAAGGCTGTTCTTGTGGAATTGGCAAAGGGATATTTGGAAGCCCATAGAGGGCTATGGTGAAAAAGGAAATATCTTCCGTTCAAAACAGGAAAGAAGCTTTCTGAGAAACTGCTCTGTGTTCTGTTATTTCATGTCACAGAGTTACATCTTTCCCTACAAGAAGCCTTTCGCTAAGGCTGTTCTTGTGGAATTGGGAAAGGGATATTTGGAAGCACATAGAGGGCTATGGTGAAAACAAATATCTTCCGTTCAAAACTGCAAAGAAGCTTTCTGAGAAACTGCTCTGTGTTCTGTTGATTCATCTCACAGGGTTACATCTTTCCCTTCAAGAAGCCTTTCGCTAAGGCTGTTCTTGTGGAATTGGCAAAGGGATATTTGGAAGCAAATAGAGGGCTATGGTTAAAAAGGAAATAACTTCCGTTGAAAGCTGGAAAGAAGCTTTCTGAGAAACTGCTCTGTGTTCTCTTAATTCATCGCACAGAGTTACATCTTTCCCTTCAAGAAGCCTTTCGCTAAGGCTGTTCTTGTGGAATTTTCAAAGGGATATTTGGAAGCCCATAGAGGGCTATGGTGAAAAAGGAAATATCTTCCGTTCAAAACTGGAAAGAAGCTTTCTGAGAAACTGCCCTGTGTTCTATTAATTCATCTCACAGAGTTACATCTTTCCCTTCAAGAAGCCTTTCGCTAAGGCTGTTCTTGTGGAATTGGCAAAGGGATATTTGGAAGCCCATAGAGGGCTATGGTGAAAAAGGAAATATCTTCCGTTCAAAACTGGAAAGAAGATTTCTGAGAAACTGCTCTGTGTTCTGTTAATTCATCTCACAGAGTTACATCTTCCCTTCAAGAAGCCTTTCGCTAAGGCTGTTCTTGTCGTATTGGCAAAGGGATATTTGGAAGCCCATAGAGGGCTATGGTGAAAAAGGAAATATCTTCCGTTCAAAACTGGAAAGAAGCTTTCTGAGAAACTGCTCATGTTCTGTTAATTCATCTCACAGAGTTACATCTTTCCTTTCAAGAAGCCTTTCGCTAAGGCTGTTCTTGTGGAATTGGCAAAGGGATATTTGGAAGCCCATAGAGGGCTATGGTGAAAAGAAATATCTTCCGTTCAAAACTGGAAAGAAGCTTTCTGAGAAACTGCTCTGTGTTCTGTTAATTCATCTCACAGGGTTACATCTTTCCCTTCAAGAAGCCTTTCGCTAAGGCTGTTCTTGTGGAATTGGCAAAGGGATATTTGGAAGCCCATAGAGGGCTATGGTTAAAAAGGAAATAACTTCCGTTGAAAGCTTGAAAGAAGCTTTCTGAGAAACTGCTCTGCGTTCTGTTAATTCATGTCACTGAGTTACATCTTTCCCTACAAGAAGCCTTTCGCTAAGGCTGTTCTTGTGGAATTGGCAAAGGGATATTTGGAAGCCCTTAGAGGGCTATGGTGAAAACAAATATCTTCCGTTCAAAACTGGAAAGAAGCTTTTTGAGAAACTGCTTTGTGTTCTGTTAATTCATCTCACAGGGTTACATCTTTCCCTTCAAGAAGCCTTTCGCTAAGGCTGTTCTTGTGGAATTGGCAAAGGGATATTTAGAAGCCCATAGAGGGCTATGGTTAAAAAGGAAATAACTTCCGTTGAAAGCTGGAAAGAAGCTTTCTGAGAAACTGCTCTGTGTTCTGTTAATTCATCTGACAGAGTTACATCTTTCCCTTCAAGAAGCCTTTCGCTAAGGCTGTTCTTGTGGATTTGGAAAAGGGATATTTGGAAGCCCATAGAGGGCTATGGTTAAAAAGGAAATAACTTCCGTTGAAAGCTGGAAAGAAGGTTTCTGAGAAACTGCTCTGTGTTCTGTTAATTCATGTCACAGAGTTACATCTTTCCCTTCAAGAAGCCTTTCGCTAAGGCTGTTCTTGTGGAATTGGCAAAGGGATATTTGGAAGCCCATAGAGGGCTATGGTGAAAAAGGAAATATCTTCCGTTCAAAACTGGAAAGAAGCTTTCTGAGAAACTGCTCTGTGTTCTGTTAATTCATCTCACAGAGTTACATCTTCCCTTTCAAGAAGCCTTTCGCTAAGGCTGTTCTTGTGGAATTGGCTAAGGGATATTTGGAAGCCCATAGAAGTCTATGGTGAAAAAGGAAACATCTTCCATTCAAAACTGGAAAGAAGCTTTCTGAGAAACTGCTCTGTGTTCTGTTAATTCATTTCACAGAGTTATATCTTTCCCCTCAAGAAGCCATTTTCTAAGGCTGTTCTTGTGGAATTGGGAAAGGGATATTTGGAAGCCCATAGAGGGCTATGGTGAAAAAGGAAATATCTTCCGTTCAAAACTGGAAAGAAGCTTTCTGAGAAACTGCTCTGTGTTCTGTTAATTCATGTCATTGAGTTACATCTTTCCCTACAAGAAGCCTTTCGCTAAGGCTGTTCTTGTGAAATTGGCAAAGGGATATTTGGAAGCCCATAGAGGGCTATGGTGAAAACAAATATCTTCTGTTCAAAACTGGAAAGAAGCTTTCTGAGAAACTGCTCTGTGTTCTGTTAATTCATCTCACAGGGTTACATCTTTCCCTTCAAGAAGCCTTTCGCTAAGGCTGTTCTTGTGGAATTGGCAAAGGGATATTTAGAAGCCCATAGAGGGCTATGGTTAAAAAGGAAAGAACTTCCGTTGAAAGCTGGAAGGAAGCTTTATGAGAAACTGCTCTGTGTTCTGTTAATTCATCTCACAGAGTTACATCTTTCCCTTCAAGAAGCCTTTCGCTAAGGCTGTTCTTGTGGAATTGGCAAAGGGATATTTGGAAGCCCATAGAGGGCTATGGTGAAAAAGGAAATATCTTCCGTTCAAAACTGGAAAGAAGCTTTCTGAGAAACTTCTCTGTGTTCTGTTAATTCATCTCACAGAGTTACATCTTTCCCTTCAAGAAGCCTTTCGCTAAGGCTGTTCTTGTGGAATTGGCAAAGGGATATTTGTAAGCCCATAGAGGGCTATGGTGAAAAAGGAAATATCTTCCGTTCAAAACTGGAAAGAAGCTTTCTGAGAAACTGCTCTGTGTTCTGTTAATTCATCTCACAGAGTTACATCTTCCCTTCAAGAAGTCTTTCGCTAAGGCTGTTCTTGTCGAATTGGCAAAGGGATATTTGGAAGCCCATAGAGGGCTATGGTGAGAAAGGAAATATCTTCCGTTGAAAGCTGGAAAGAAGCTTTCTGAGAAACTGCTCTGTGTTCTGTTAATTCATCTCACAGAGTTACATCTTTCCCTTCAAGAAGCCTTTCGCTAAGGCTGTTCTTGTGGAATTGGCAAAGGGATATTTGGAAGCCCATAGAGGGCTATGGTGAAAAAGGAAATATCTTCCTTTCAAAACTGGAAAGAAGCTTTCTGAGAAACGGCTCTGTGTTCTCTTAATTCATTTCACAGAGTTATATCTTTCCCCTCAAGAATCCTTTGTCTAAGGCTGTTCTTGTGGAATTGGCAAAGGGATATTTGGAAGCCCATAGAGGGCTATGGTGAAAAAGGAAATATCTTCCGTTCAAAACTGGAAAGAAGCTTTCTGAGAAACGGCTCTGTGTTCTGTTAATTCATCTCACAGAGTTACATCTTTCCCTTCAAGAAGCCTTTCGCTAAGGCTGTTCTTGTGGAATTGGCAAAGGGATATTTGGAAGCCCATAGAAGGCTATGGTGAAAAAGGAAATATCTTCCGTTGAAAACTGGAAAGAAGCTTTCTGATTAACTGCTCTGTGTTCTCTTAATTCATCTCAAAAGGTTACACCTTTAGCTTCAAGAAGCCTTTCGCTAAGGCGGTTCTTGTGGAATTGGAAAGGGATATTTGGAAGCCCATAGAGGGCTACGGTGAAAAAGGAAATATCTTCCGTTCAAAACTGGAAAGAAGCTTTCTGAGAAACTGCTCTGTGTTCTGTTAATTCATCTCACAGAGTTACATCTTTCCCTTCAAGAAGCCTTTCGCTAAGGCTGTTCTTGTGGAATTGGCAAAGGGATATTTGGAAGCCCATAGAGGGCTATGGTGAAAAACGAAACAACTTCCGTTCAAAACTGGAACGAAGCTTTCTGAGAAACTGCTCTGAGTTCTGTTAATTCATCTCACAGGGTTACATCTTTCCCTTCAAGAAGCCTTTCGCTAAGGCTGTTCTTGTGGAATTGGCAAAGGGATATTTAGAAGCCCATAGAGGGCTATGGTTAAAAAGGAAATAACTTCCGTTGAAAGCTGGAAAGAAGCTTTCTGAGAAACTGCTCTGTGTTCTGTTAATTCATCTCACAGAGTTACATCTTTCCCTTCAAGAAGCCTTTCGCTAAGGCTGTTCTTGTGGAATTGGCAAAGGGATTTTTGGAAGCCCATAAAGGGCTATGGTGAAAAAGGAAATATCTTCCGTTCAAAACTGGAAAGAAGCTTTCTGAGAAACTGTTCTGTGTTCTGTTAATTCATCTCACAGAGTTACATGTTTCCCTTCAAGAAGCCTTTCGCTAAGGCTGTTCTTGTGGAATTGGCAAAGGGATATTTGTAAGCCCATAGAGGGCTATGGTGAAAAAGGAAATATCTTCCGTTCAAAACTGGAAAGAAGCTTTCTGAGAAACTGCTCTGTGTTCTGTTAATTCATCTCACAGAGTTACATCTTCCCTTCAACAAGCCTTTCGCTAAGGCTGTTCTTGTCGGATTGGCAAAGGGATATTTGGAAGCCCGTAGAGGTCTATGGTGAAAAAGGAAATATCTTCCGTTCAAAACTGGAAAGAAGCTTTCTGAGAAACTGCTCATGTTCTGTTAATTCATCTCACAGAGTTACTTCTTTCCTTTCAAGAAGCCTTTCGCTAAGGCTGTTCTTGTCGAATTGGAAAAGGGATATTTGGAAGCCCATAGATGGCTATGGGGAAATAGGAAATATCTTCCGTTGAAAGCTGGAAAGAAGCTTTCTGAATAACTGCTCTGTGTTCTGTTAATTCATCTCACAGACTTACATCTTTCCCTTCAAGAAGCCTTTCGCTAAGGCTGTTCTTGTGGAATTGGCAAAGGGATATTTGGAAGCCCATAGAGGGCTATGGTGAAAAAGGAAATATCTTCCTTTCAAAACTGGAAAGCAGCTTTCTGAGAAACGGCTCTGTGTTCTCTTAATTCATTTCACAGAGTTATATCTTTCCCCTCAAGAATCCTTTGTCTAAGGCTGTTCTTGTGGAATTGGCAAAGGGATATTTGGAAGCCCCTAGAGGGCTATGGTGAAAAAGGAAATATCTTCCGTTCAAAACTGCAAAGAAGCTTTCTTAGAAACTGCTCTGTGTTCTGTTAATTCATCTCACAGAGTTACATCTTTACCTTCAAGAAGTCTTTCGCTAAGGCTGTTCTTGTGGAATTGGCAAAGGGATATTTGGAAGCCCGTAAAAGGTCAATGGTGAAAAAGGAAATGTCTTCCGTTCAAAACTGGAAGGAAGCTTTCTGAGAAACTGCTCTGTGTTCTGTTAATTCATCTCACAGAGTTACATCTTTCCCTTCAAGAAGCCTTTCGCTAAGGCTGTTCTTGTGGAATTGGCAAAGGGATATTTGGCAGCCCGTAGAGGGCTATGGTGAAAAAGGAAATATCCTCCGTTCAAAACTGGAAAGAAGCTTTCTGAGAAACTTCTCTGTGTTCTGTTAATTCATCTCACAGACTTACATCTTTCCCTTCAAGAAGCCTTTCGCTAAGGCTGTTCTTGTGGAATTGGAAAAGGGATATTTGGAAGCCCATAGAGGGCTATGGTGAAAAAGGAGATATCTTCCGTTTAAAACTGGAAAGAAGCTTTCTGAGAAACTGCTCTGTGTTCTGTTAATTCATCTCACAGAGTTACATCTTTCCCTTCAAGAAGCCTTTCGCTAAGGCTGTTCTTGTGGAATTGGCAAAGGGATATTTGGAAGCCCATAGAGGGCTATGGTGAAAAAGGAAATATCTTCCGTTCAAAACTGGAAAGAAGCTTTCTGAGAAACTGCTCTGTGTTCTGTTAATTCATCTCACAGAGTTACATCATTCCCTTCAAGAAGCCTTTCGCTAAGGCTGTTCTTGTGGAATTGGCAAAGGGATATTTGGAAGCCCATAGAGGGCTATGGTGAAAAAGGAAATAACTTCCGTTCAAAACTGAAAGAAGCTTTCTGAGAAACTGCTCTGTGTCCTGTTAATTCATCTCACAGAGTTACATCTTTCCCTTCAAGAAGCCTTTCGCTAAGGCTGTTCTTGTGGAATTGGCAAAGGGATATTTGGAACCCCATAGAAGGCTATGGTGAAAAAGGAAATATCTTCCGTTGAAAACTGGAAAGAAGCTTTCTGATTAACTGCTCTGTGTTCTCTTAATTCATCTCAAAGAGTTACATCTTTAGCTTCAAGAAGCCTTTCGCTAAGGCTGTTCTTGTCGAATTGGCAAAGGGATATTTGGAAGCCCATAGAGGGCTATGGTGAAAAAGAAATATCTTCCGTTCAAAACTGGAAAGAAGCTTTCTGAGAAAGTGCTCTGTGTTCTGTTAATTCATCTCACAGAGTTACATCTTCCCTTCAACAAGCCTTTCGCTAAGGCTGTTCTTGTCGAATTGGCAAAGGGATATTTGGAAGCCCATAGAGGTCTATGGTGAAAAAGGAAATATCTTCCGTTCAAAACTGGAAAGAAGCTTTCTGAGAAACTGCTCATGTTCTGTTAATTCATCTCACAGAGTTACATCTTTCCTTTCAAGAAGCCTTTCGCTAAGGCTGTTCTTGTCGGAATTGGAAAAGGGATATTTGGAAGCCCATAGACGGCTATGGGGAAATAGGAAATATCTTCCGTTGAAAGCTGGAAAGAAGCTTTCTGATTAACTGCTCTGTGTTCTCTTAATTCATCTCAAAGAGTTACATCTTTAGCTTCAAGAAGCCTTTCGCTAAGGCGGTTCTAGTGGAATTGGAAAAGGGATATTTGGAAGCCCATAGAGGGCTACGGTGAAAAAGGAAATATCTTCCGTTCAAAACTGGAAAGAAGCTTTCTGAGAAACTTCTCTGTGTTCTGTTAATTCATCTCACAGAGTTACATCTTTCCCTTCAAGAAGCCTTTCGCTAAGGCTGTTCTTGTGGAATTGGCAAAGGGATATTTGGAAGCCCATAGAGGGCTATTTTGAAGAAGGAAATATCTTCCGTCCAAAGCTGGAAAGAAGCTCTCTGAGAAACTGCTCTGTGTTCTGTTAATTCATCTCACAGGGTTACGTCTTTCCCTTCAAGAAGCCTTTCGCTAAGGCTGTTCTTGTGGATTTGGCAAAGGGATATTTGGAAGCCCATAGAGGGCTATGGTGAAAAAGGAAATATCTTCCGTTCAATCCTGGAAAAAAGCTTTCTGAGAAACTGCTCTGTGTTCTGTTAATTCATCTCACAGAGTTACATCTTTCCCTTCAAGAAGCCATTCGCTAAAGCTGTTCTTGTGGAATTGGCAAAGGGATATTTGGAAGCCCATAGAGGGCTATGGTGAAATAGGAAATATCTTCCGTTCAAAACTGCAAAGAAGCTTTCTGAGAAACTGCTCTGTGTTCTGTTAATTCATCTCACAGAGTTACATCTTTACCTTCAAGAAGTCTTTCGCTAAGGCTGTTCTTGTGGAATTGGCAAAGGGATATTTGGAAGCCCGTAAAAGGTCAATGGTGAAAAGAAATGTCTTCCGTTCAAAACTGGAAAGAAGCTTTCTGAGAAACTGCTCTGTGTTCTGTTAATTCATCTCACAGAGTTACATCTTTCCCTTCAAGAAGCCTTTCGCTAAGGCTGTTCTTGTGGAATTATCAAAGGGATATTTGGCAGCACATAGCGGGCTATGGTGAAAAAGGAAATATCTTCCTTTCAAAACTGGAAAGAATCTTTCTGAGAAACTGCTCTGTGTTCTGTTAATTCATCTCACAGAGTTACATCTTTCCCTTCATGAAGACTTTCGCTAAGGTGTTTTTTTGGAATTGGCAAAGGGATATTTGGAAGCCCATAGAAGGCTATGGTGAAAAAGGAAATATCTTCCGTTGAAAACTGGAAAGAAGCTTTCTGATTAACTGCTCTGTGTTCTCTTAATTCATCTCAAAGAGTTACATCTTTAGCTTTAAGAAGCCTTTCGCTAAGGCGGGTCTTGTGGAATTGGCAAAGGGATATTTGGAAGCCCATAGAGGGCTACGGTGAAAAAGGAAATATCTTCCGTTCAAAACTGGAAAGAAGCTTTCTGAGAAACTTCTCTGTGTTCTGTTAATTCATCTCACAGAGTTACATCTTTCCCTTCAAGAAGCCTTTCGCTAAGGCTGTTCTTGTGGAATTGGCAAAGGGATATTTCTAAGCCCATAGAGGGCTATTTTGAAGAAGGAAATATCTTCCGTCCAAAGCTGGAAAGAAGCTCTCTGAGAAACTGCTCTGTGTTCTGTTAATTCATCTCACAGGGTTACATCTTTCCCTTCAAGAAGCCTTTCGCTAAGGCTGTTCTTGTGGAATTGGCAAAGGGATATTTGGAAGCCCTTAGAGGGCTATGGTGAAAAAGGAAATATCTTCCGTTCAAAACTGGAAAGAAGCTTTCTGAGAAACTGCTCTGTGTTCTGTTAATTCATCTCACAGAGTTACATCTTTCCCTTCAAGAAGCCATTCGCTAAAGCTGTTCTTGTGGAATTGGCAAAGGGATATCTGGAAGCCCATAGAGGGCTATGGTGAAATAGGAAATATCTTCCGTTCAAAACTGCAAAGAAGCTTTCTGAGAAACTGCTCTGTGTTCTGTTAATTCATCTCACAGAGTTACATCTTTACCTTCAAGAAGTCTTTCGCTAAGGCCGTTCTTGTGGAATTGGCAAAGGGATATTTGGAAGCCCGTAAAAGGTCAATGGTGAAAAAGGAAATGTCTTCCGTTCAAAACTGGAAAGAAGCTTTCTGAGAAACTGCTCAGTGTTCTGTTAATTCATCTCACAGAGTTACATCTTTCCCTTCAAGAATCCTTTCGCTAAGGCTGTTCTTGTGGAATTGGCAAAGGGATATTTGGCAGCCCATAGAGGGCTATGGTGAAAAAGGAAATATCTTCCGTTCAAAACTGGAAAGAAGCTTTCTGAGAAACTGCTCTGTGTTCTGTTAATTCATCTAACAGAGTTACATCTTTCCCTTCAAGAAGACTTTCGCTAAGGTGTTTTTGTGGAATTGGCAAAGGGATATTTGGAAGCCCATAGAAGGCTATGGTGAAAAAGGAAATATCTTCCGTTGAAAACTGGAAAGAAGCTTTCTGATTAACTGCTCTGTGTTCTCTTAATTCATCTCAAAGAGTTACATCTTTAGCTTCAAGAAGCCTTTCGCTAAGGCGGTTCTTGTGGAATTGGAAAGGGATATTTGGAAGCCCATAGAGGGCTACGGTGAAAAAGGAAATATCTTCCGTTCAAAACTGGAAAGAAGCTTTCTGAGAAACTTCTCTGTGTTCTGTTAATTCATCTCACAGAGTTACATCTTTCCCTTCAAGAAGCCTTTCGCTAAGGCTGTTCTTGTGGAATTGGCAAAGGGATATTTGGAAGCCCATAGAGGGCTATGGTGAAAAAGGAAATATCTTCCGTTCAAAACTGCAAAGAAGCTTTCTGAGAAACTGCTCTGTGTTCTGTTAATTCATCTCACAGAGTTACATCTTCCCTTCAAGAAGTCTTTCGCTAAGGCTGTTCTTGTCGAATTGGCAAAGGGATATTTGGAAGCCCATAGAGGGCTATGGTGAAAAAGGAAATATCTTCCGTTCAAAAATGGAAAGAAGCTTTCTGAGAAACTGCTCTTGTTCTGTTAATTCATCTCACAGAGTTACATCTTTCCTTTCAAGAAGCCTTTCGCTAAGGCTGTTCTTGTCGAATTGGAAAAGGGATATTTGGAAGCCCATAGACGGCTATGGGGAAAAAGGAAATATCTTCCGTTCCAAACTGGAAAGAAGCTTTCTGAGAAACTGCTCTGTGTTCTGTTAATTCGTCTCACAGAGTTACATCTTTCCTTCAAGAAGCCTTTCGCTAAGGCTGTTCTTGTGGAATTGGCAAAGGGATATTTGGAAGCCCATAGAGGGCTACGGTGAAAAAGGAAATATCTTCCGTTCCAAACTGGAAAGAACCTTGCTGAGAAACTGCTCTGTGTTCTGTTAATTCATCTCACAGAGTTACATCTTTCCCTTCAAAAAGCCTTTCGCTAAGGCTGTTCTTGTGGAATTGGCAAAGGGATATTTGGAAGCCCATAGAGGGCTATGGTGAAAAAGGAAATATCTTCCGTTCCAAACCGGAAAGAAGCTTTCTGAGAAACTGCTCTGTGTTCTGTTAACTCATCTCCCAGAGTTACATCTTTCCCTTCAAGAAGCCTTTCGCTATGGCTGGTCTTGTGGAATTGGCAAAGGGATATTTGGAATCCCATAGTGGGCTAAGGTGAAAAAGGAAATATCTTCCGTTCAAAACTGGAAAGAAGCTTTCTGAGAAACTGCTCTGTGTTCTGTTAATTCATCTCATAGAGTTACATCTTTCCCTTCAAGAAGCCTTTCGATAAGGCTGTTCTTGTGGAATTGGGAAAGGGATATTTGGAAGCCAATAGAGGGCTATGGTGAAAAAGAAAATATCTTCCGTTCAAAACTGGAAAGAAGCTTTCTGGGAAACTGCTCTGTGTTCTGTTAATTCATCTCACAGAGTTACAGCTTTCCCTTCAAGAAGCCTTTCGCTAAGGCTGTTCTTGTGGAATTGGCAAAGGGATATTTGGAAGCCCATAGAGGGCTATGGTGAAAAAGGAAATATCTTCCTTTCAAAACTGGAAAGAAGCTTTCTGAGAAACGGCTCTGTGTTCTCTTAATTCATTTCACAGAGTTATATCTTTCCCCTCAAGAATCCTTTGTCTAAGGCTGTTCTTGTGGAATTGGCAAAGGGATATTTGGAAGCCCCTAGAGGGCTATGGTGAAAAAGGAAATATCTTCCGTTCAAAACTGGAAAGAAGCTTTCTGAGAAACGGCTCTGTGTTCTGTTAATTCATCTCACAGAGTTACATCTTTCCCTTCAAGAAGCCTTTCGCTAAGGCTGTTCTTGTGGAATTGGCAAAGGGATATTTGGAAGCCCATAGAAGGCTATGGTGAAAAAGGAAATATCTTCCGTTGAAAACTGGAAAGAAGCTTTCTGATTAACTGCTCTGTGTTCTCTTAATGCATCTCAAAGGGTTACATCTTTAGCTTCAAGAAGCCTTTCGCTAAGGCGGTTCTTGTGGAATTGGAAAGGGATATTTGGAAGCCCATAGAGGGCTATGGTGAAAAACGAAACAACTTCCGTTCAAAACTGGAACGAAGCTTTCTGAGAAACTGCTCTGAGTTCTGTTAATTCATCTCACAGAGTTACATCTTTCCCTTCAAGAAGCCTTTCGCTAAGGCTGTTCTTGTGGAATTGGCAAAGGGATATTTGGAAGCCCATAGAGGGCTATGGTGAAAAACGAAACAACTTCCGTTCAAAACTGGAACGAAGCTTTCTGAGAAACTGCTCTGAGTTCTGTTAATTCATCTCACAGAGTTACATCTTTCCCTTCAAGAAGCCTTTCGCTAAGGCTGTTCTTGTGGAATTGGCAAAGGGATATTTAGAAGCCCATAGAGGGCTATGGTTAAAAAGGAAATAACTTCCGTTGACAGCTGGAAAGAAGCTTTCTGAGAAACTGCTCTGTGTTCTGTTAATTCATCTCACAGAGTTACATCTTTCCCTTCAAGAAGCCTTTCGCTAAGGCTGTTCTTGTGGAATTGGCAAAGGGATTTTTGGAAGCCCATAAAGGGCTATGGTGAAAAAGGAAATATCTTCCGTTCAAAACTGGAAAGAAGCTTTCTGAGAAACTGTTCTGTGTTCTGTTAATTCATCTCACGGAGTTACATGTTTCCCTTCAAGAAGCCTTTCGCTAAGGCTGTTCTTGTGGAATTGGCAAAGTGATATTTGTAAGCCCATAGAGGGCTATGGTGAAAAAGGAAATATCTTCCGTTTAAAACTGGAAAGAAGCTTTCTGAGAAACTGATCTGTGTTCTGTAAATTCATCTCACAGAGTTACATCTTCCCTTCAACAAGCCTTTCGCTAAGGCTGTTCTTGTCGAATTGGCAAAGGGATATTTGGAAGCCCGTAGAGGTCTATGGTGAAAAAGGAAATATCTTCCGTTCCAAACTGGAAAGAAGCTTTCTGAGAAACTGCTCATGTTCTGTTAATTCATCTCACAGAGTTACATCTTTCCTTTCAAGAAGCCTTTCGCTAAGGCTGTTCTTGTCGAATTGGAAAAGGGATATTTGGAAGCCCATAGACGGCTATGGGGAAATAGGAAATATCTTCCGTTGAAAGCTGGAAAGAAGCTTTCTGAGAAACTGCTCTGTGTTCTGTTAATTCATCTCACAGACTTACATCTTTCCCTTCAAGAAGCCTTTCGCTAAGGCTGTTCTTGTGGAATTGGCAAAGGGATATTTGGAAGCCCATAGAGGGCTATGGTGAAAAAGGAAATATCTTCCTTTCAAAACTGGAAAGAAGCTTTCGGAGAAACGGCTCTGTGTTCTCTTAATTCATTTCACAGAGTTATATCTTTCCCCTCAAGAATCTTTTGTCTAAGGCTGTTCTTGTGGAATTGGCAAAGGGATATTTGGAAGCCCGTAGAGGGCTATGGTGAAAAAGGAAATATCTTCCGTTCAAAACTGCAAAGAAGCTTTCTGAGAAACTGCTCTGTGTTCTGTTAATTCATCTCACAGAGTTACATCTTCCCTTCAAGAAGTCTTTCGCTAAGGCTGTTCTTGTCGAATTGGCAAAGGGATATTGGGAAGCCCATAGAGGGCTATGGTGAAAAAGGAAATATCTTCCGTTCAAAAATGGAAAGAAGCTTTCTGAGAAACTGCTCTTGTTCTGTTAATTCATCTCACAGAGTTACATCTTTCCTTTCAAGAAGCCTTTCGCTAAGGCTGTTCTTGTCGAATTGGAAAAGGGATATTTGGAAGCCCATAGACGGCTATGGGGAAAAAGGAAATATCTTCCGTTCCAAACTGGAAAGAAGCTTTCTGAGAAACTGCTCTGTGTTCTGTTAATTCATCTCACAGAGTTACATCTTTCCTTCAAGAAGCCTTTCGCTAAGGCTGTTCTTGTGGAATTGGCAAAGGGATATTTGGAAGCCCATAGAGGGCTATGGTGAAAAGAAATATCTTCCGTTCCAAACTGGAAAGAACCTTGCTGAGAAACTGCTCTGTGTTCTGTTAATTCATCTCACAGAGTTACATCTTTCCCTTCAAGAAGCCTTTCGCTAAGGCTGTTCTTGTGGAATTGGCAAAGGGATATTTGGAAGCCCATAGAGGGCTATGGTGAAAAAGGAAATATCTTCCTTTCAAAACTGGAAAGAAGCTTTCTGAGAAACGGCTCTGTGTTCTCTTAATTCATTTCACAGAGTTATATCTTTCCCCTCAAGAATCCTTTGCCTAAGGCTGTTCTTGTGTAATTGGCAAAGGGATATTTGGAAGCCCCTAGAGGGCTATGGTGAAAAAGGAAATATCTTCCGTTCAAAACTGGAAAGAAGCTTTCTGAGAAACGGCTCTGTGTTCTGTTAATTCATCTCACAGAGTTACATCTTTCCCTTCAAGAAGCCTTTCGCTAAGGCTGTTCTTGTGGAATTGGCAAAGGGATATTTGGAAGCCCATAGAAGGCTATGGTGAAAAAGGAAATAACTTCCGTTGAAAACTGGAAAGAAGCTTTCTGATTAACTGCTCTGTGTTCTCTTAATGCATCTCAAAGGGTTACATCTTTAGCTTCAAGAAGCCTTTCGCTAAGGCGGTTCTTGTGGAATTGGAAAGGGATATTTGGAAGCCCATAGAGGGCTACGGTGAAAAAGGAAATATCTTCCGTTCAAAACTGGAAAGAAGCTTTCTGAGAAACTTCTCTGTGTTCTGTTAATTCATCTCACAGAGTTACATCTTTCCCTTCAAGAAGCCTTTCGCTAAGGCTGTTCTTGTGGAATTGGCAAAGGGATATTTGGAAGCCCATAGAGGGCTATGGTGAAAAACGAAACAACTTCCGTTCAAAACTGGAACGAAGCTTTCTGAGAAACTGCTCTGAGTTCTGTTAATTCATCTCACAGGGTTACATCTTTCCCTTCAAGAAGCCTTTCGCTAAGGCTGTTCTTGTGGAATTGGCAAAGGGATATTTAGAAGCCCATAGAGGGCTATGGTTAAAAAGGAAATAACTTCCGTTGAAAGCTGGAAAGAAGCTTTCTGAGAAACTGCTCTGTGTTCTGTTAATTCATCTCACAGAGTTACATCTTTCCCTTCAAGAAGCCTTTCGCTAAGGCTGTTCTTGTGGAATTGGCAAAGGGATTTTTGGAAGCCCATAAAGGGCTATGGTGAAAATGGAAATATCTTCCGTTCAAAACTGGAAAGAAGCTTTCTGAGAAACTGTTCTGTGTTCTGTTAATTCATCTCACAGAGTTACATGTTTCCCTTCAAGAAGCCTTTCGCTAAGGCTGTTCTTGTGGAATTGGCAAAGGGATATTTGTAAGCCCATAGAGGGCTATGGTGAAAAAGGAAATATCTTCCGTTCAAAACTGGAAAGAAGCTTTCTGAGAAACTGCTCTGTGTTCTTTTAATTCATCTCACAGAGTTACATCTTCCCTTCAACAAGCCTTTCACTAAGGCTGTTCTTGTCGAATTGGCAAAGGGATATTTGGAAGCCCATAGAGGTCTATGGTGAAAAAGGAAATATCTTCCGTTCAAAACTGGAAAGAAGCTTTCTGAGAAACTGCTCTGTGTTCTGTTAATTCATCTAACAGAGTTACATCTTTCCCTTCAAGAAGACTTTCGCTAAGGTGTTTTTCTGGAATTGGCAAAGGGATATTTGGAAGCCCATAGAAGTCTATGGTGAAAAAGGAAATATCTTCCGTTGAAAACTGGAAAGAAGCTTTCTGATTAACTGCTCTGTGTTCTCTTAATTCATCTCAAAGAGTTACATCTTTAGCTTCAAGAAGCCTTTCGCTAAGGCGGTTCTTGTGGAATTGGAAAGGGATATTTGGAAGCCCATAGAGGGCTACGGTGAAAAAGGAAATATCTTCCGTTCAAAACTGGAAAGAAGCTTTCTGAGAAACTTCTCTGTGTTCTGTTAATTCATCTCACAGAGTTACATCTTTCCCTTCAAGAAGCCTTTCGCTAAGGCTGTTCTTGTGGAATTGGCAAAGGGATATTTGGAAGCCCCTAGAGGGTTATTTTGAAAAAGGAAATATCTTCCGTCCAAAGCTGGAAAGAAGCTCTCTGAGAAACTGCTCTGTGTTCTGTTAATTCATCTCACAGAGTTACATCTTTCCCTTCAAGAAGCCTTTCGCTAAGGCTGTTCTTGTGGAATTGGCAAAGTTATATTTGGAAGCCCATAGAGGGCTATGGTGAAAAACGAAACAACTTCCGTTCAAAACTGGAACGAAGCTTTCTGAGAAACTGCTCTGAGTTCTGTTAATTCATCTCACAGGGTTACATCTTTCCCTTCAAGAAGCCTTTCGCTAAGGCTGTTCTTGTGGAATTGGCAAAGGGATATTTAGAAGCCCATAGAGGGCTATGGTTAAAAAGGAAATAACTTCCGTTGAAAGCTGGAAAGAAGCTTTCTGAGAAACTGCTCTGTGTTCTGTTAATTCATCTTACAGAGTTACATCTTTCCCTTCAAGAAGCCTTTCGCTAAGGCTGTTCTTGTGGAATTGGCAAAGGGATTTTTGGAAGCCCATAAAGGGCTATGGTGAAAAAGGAAATATCTTCCGTTCAAAACTGGAAAGAAGCTTTCTGAGAAACTGTTCTGTGTTCTGTTAATTCATCTCACGGAGTTACATGTTTCCCTTCAAGAAGCCTTTCGCTAAGGCTGTTCTTGTGGAATTGGCAAAGGGATATTTGTAAGCCCATAGAGGGCTATGGTGAAAAAGGAAATATCTTCCGTTCAAAACTGGAAAGAAGCTTTCTGAGAAACTGATCTGTGTTCTGTAAATTCATCTCACAGAGTTACATCTTCCCTTCAACAAGCCTTTCGCTAAGGCTGTTCTTGTCGGATTGGCAAAGGGATATTTGGAAGCCCGTAGAGGTCTATGGTGAAAAAGGAAATATCTTCCGTTCAAAACTGGAAAGAAGCTTTCTGAGAAACTGCTCATGTTCTGTTAATTCATCTCACAGAGTTACATCTTTCCTTTCAAGAAGCCTTTCGCTAAGGCTGTTCTTGTCGAATTGGAAAAGGGATATTTGGAAGCCCATAGACGGCTATGGGGAAATAGGAAATATCTTCCGTTGAAAGCTGGAAAGAAGCTTTCTGAGAAACTGCTCTGTGTTCTGTTAATTCATCTCACAGAGTTACATCTTTCCCTTCAAGAAGCCTTTCGCTAAGGCTGTTCTTGTGGAATTGGCAAAGGGATATTTGGAAGCCCATAGAGGGCTATGGTGAAAAAGGAAATATCTTCCTTTCAAAACTGGAAAGAAGCTTTCTGAGAAACGTCTCTGTGTTCTCTTAATTCATTTCACAGAGTTATATCTTTCCCCTCAAGAATCCTTTGTCTAAGGCTGTTCTTGTGGAATTGGCAAAGGGATATTTGGAAGCCCCTAGAGGGCTATGGTGAAAAAGGAAATATCTTCCGTTCAAAACTGCAAAGAAGCTTTCTGAGAAACTGCTCTGTGTTCTGTTAATTCATCTCACAGAGTTACATCTTTACCTTCAAGAAGTCTTTCGCTAAGGCTGTTCTTGTGGAATTGGCAAAGGGATATTTGGAAGCCCGTAAAAGGTCAATGGTGAAAAAGGAAATGTCTTCCGTTCAAAACTGGAAAGAAGCTTTCTGAGAAAGTGCTCTGTGTTCTGTTAATTCATCTCACAGGGTTACATCTTCCCTTCAACAAGCCTTTCGCTAAGGCTGTTCTTGTCGAATTGGCAAAGGGATATTTGGAAGCCCATAGAGGTCTATGGTGAAAAAGGAAATATCTTCCGTTCAAAACTGGAAAGAAGCTTTCTGAGAAACTGCTCATGTTCTGTTAATTCATCTCACAGAGTTACATCTTTCCTTTCAAGAAGCCTTTCGCTAAGGCTGTTCTTGTCGGAATTGGAAAAGGGATATTTGGAAGCCCATAGACGGCTATGGGGAAATAGGAAATATCTTCCGTTGAAAGCTGGAAAGAAGCTTTCTGAGAAACTGCTCTGTGTTGTGTTAATTCATCTCACAGAGTTACATCTTTCCCTTCAAGAAGCCTTTCGCTAAGGCTGTTCTTGTGGAATTGGCAAAGGGATATTTGGAAGCCCATAGAGGGATATGGTGAAAAAGGAAATATCTTCCTTTCAAAACTGGAAAGAAGCTTTCTGAGAAACGGCTCTGTGTTCTCGTAATTCATTTCACAGAGTTATATCTTTCCCCTCAAGAATCCTTTGTCTAAGGCTGTTCTTGTGGAATTGGCAAAGGGATATTTGGAAGCCCCTAGAGGGCTATGGTGAAAAAGGAAATATCTTCCGTTCAAAACTGGAAAGAAGCTTTCTGAGAAACTGCTCTGTGTTCTGTTAATTCATCTCACACAGTTACATCTTTCCCTTCAAGAAGCCTTTCGCTAAGGCTGTTCTTGTGGAATTGGCAAAGGGATATTTGGAAGCCCATAGAAGGCTATGGTGAAAAAGGAAATATCTTCCGTTGAAAACTGGAAAGAAGCTTTCTGATTAACTGCTCTGTGTTCTCTTAATTCATCTCAAAGAGTTACATCTTTAGCTTCAAGAAGCCTTTCGCTAAGGCGGTTCTAGTGGAATTGGCAAAGGGATATTTGGAAGCCCATAGAGGGCTACGGTGAAAAAGGAAATATCTTCCGTTCAAAACTGGAAAGAAGCTTTCTGAGGAACTTCTCTGTGTTCTGTTAATTCATCTCACAGAGTTACATCTTTCCCTTCAAGAAGCCTTTCGCTAAGGCTGTTCTTGTGGAATTGGCAAAGGGATATTTGGAAGCCCATAGAGGGCTATTTTGAAGAAGGAAATATCTTCCGTCCAAAGCTGGAAAGAAGCTCTCTGAGAAACTGCTCTGTGTTCTGTTAATTCATCTCACAGGGTTACATCTTTCCCTTCAAGAAGCCTTTCGCTAAGGCTGTTCTTGTGGAATTGGCAAAGGGATATTTGGAAGCCCTTAGAGGGCTATGGTGAAAAAGGAAATATCTTCCGTTCAAAACTGGAAAGAAGCTTTCTGAGAAACTGCTCTGTGTTCTGTTAATTCATCTCACAGAGTTACATCTTTCCCTTCAAGAAGCCATTCGCTAAAGCTGTTCTTCTGGAATTGGCAAAGGGATATCTGGAAGCCCATAGAGGGCTATGGTGAAATAGGAAATATCTTCCGTTCAAAACTGCAAAGAAGCTTTCTGAGAAACTGCTCTGTGTTCTGTTAATTCATCTCACAGAGTTACATCTTTACCTTCAAGAAGTCTTTCGCTAAGGCTGTTCTTGTGGAATTGGAAAGGGATATTTGGAAGCCCGTAAAAGGTCAATGGTGAAAAAGGAAATATCTTCCGTTCAAAACTGGAAAGAAGCTTTCTGAGAAACTGCTCAGTGTTCTGTTAATTCATCTCACAGAGTTACATCTTTCCCTTCAAGAAGCCTTTCGCTAAGGCTGTTCTTGTGGAATTGGCAAAGGGATATTTGGCAGCCCATAGAGGGCTATGGTGAAAAAGGAAATATCTTCCGTTCAAAACTGGAAAGAAGCTTTCTGAGAAACTGCTCTGTGTTCTGTTAATTCATCTAACAGAGTTACATCTTTCCCTTCAAGAAGACTTTCGCTAAGGTGTTTTTGTGGAATTGGCAAAGGGATATTTGGAAGCCCATAGAAGGCTATGGTGAAAAAGGAAATATCTTCCGTTCAAAACTGGAAAGAAGCTTTCTGATTAACTGCTCTGTGTTCTCTTAATTCATCTCAAAGAGTTACATCTTTAGCTTCAAGAAGCCTTTCGCTAAGGCGGTTCTTGTGGAATTGGAAAGGGATATTTGGAAGCCCATAGAGGGCTACGGTGAAAAAGGAAATATCTTCCGTTCAAAACTGGAAAGAAGCTTTCTGAGAAACTGCTCTGTGTTCTGTTAATTCATCTCACAGAGTTACATCTTTCCCTTCAAGAAGCCTTTCGCTAAGGCTGTTCTTGTCGGATTGGCAAAGGGATATTTGGAAGCCCGTAGAGGTCTATGGTGAAAAAGGAAATATCTTCCGTTCAAAACTGCAAAGAAGCTTTCTGAGAAACTGCTCTGTGTTCTGTTAATTCATCTCACAGAGTTACATCTTTACCTTCAAGAAGTCTTTCGCTAAGGCTGTTCTTGTGGAATTGGCAAAGGGATATTTGGAAGCCCGTAAAAGGTCAATGGTGAAAAAGGAAATGTCTTCCGTTCAAAACTGGAAAGAAGCTTTCTGAGAAAGTGCTCTGTGTTCTGTTAATTCATCTCACAGAGTTACATCTTCCCTTCAACAAGCCTTTCGCTAAGGCTGTTCTTGTCGAATTGGCAAAGGGATATTTGGAAGCCCATAGAGGTCTATGGTGAAAAAGGAAATATCTTCAGTTCAAAACTGGAAAGAAGCTTTCTGAGAAACTGCTCATGTTCTGTTAATTCATCTCACAGAGTTACATCTTTCCTTTCAAGAAGCCTTTCGCTAAGGCTGTTCTTGTCGGAATTGGAAAAGGGATATTTGGAAGCCCATAGACGGCTATGGGGAAATAGGAAATATCTTCCGTTGAAAGCTGGAAAGAAGCTTTCTGAGAAACTGCTCTGTGTTGTGTTAATTCATCTCACAGAGTTACATCTTTCCCTTCAAGAAGCCTTTCGCTAAGGCTGTTCTTGTGGAATTGGCAAAGGGATATTTGGAAGCCCATAGAGGGCTATGGTGAAAAAGGAAATATCTTCCTTTCAAAACTGGAAAGAAGCTTTCTGAGAAACGGCTCTGTGTTCTCGTAATTCATTTCACAGAGTTATATCTTTCCCCTCAAGAATCCTTTGTCTAAGGCTGTTCTTGTGGAATTGGCAAAGGGATATTTGGAAGCCCCTAGAGGGCTATGGTGAAAAAGGAAATATCTTCCGTTCAAAACTGGAAAGAAGCTTTCTGAGAAACTGCTCTGTGTTCTGTTAATTCATCTCACACAGTTACATCTTTCCCTTCAAGAAGCCTTTCGCTAAGGCTGTTCTTGTGGAATTGGCAAAGGGATATTTGGAAGCCCATAGAAGGCTATGGTGAAAAAGGAAATATCTTCCGTTGAAAACTGGAAAGAAGCTTTCTGATTAACTGCTCTGTGTTCTCTTAATTCATCTCAAAGAGTTACATCTTTAGCTTCAAGAAGCCTTTCGCTAAGGCGGTTCTAGTGGAATTGGCAAAGGGATATTTGGAAGCCCATAGAGGGCTACGGTGAAAAAGGAAATATCTTCCGTTCAAAACTGGAAAGAAGCTTTCTGAGAAACTTCTCTGTGTTCTGTTAATTCATCTCACAGAGTTACATCTTTCCCTTCAAGAAGCCTTTCGCTAAGGCTGTTCTTGTGGAATTGGCAAAGGGATATTTGGAAGCCCATAGAGGGCTATTTTGAAGAAGGAAATATCTTCCGTCCAAAGCTGGAAAGAAGCTCTCTGAGAAACTGCTCTGTGTTCTGTTAATTCATCTCACAGGGTTACATCTTTCCCTTCAAGAAGCCTTTCGCTAAGGCTGTTCTTGTGGAATTGGCAAAGGGATATTTGGAAGCCCTTAGAGGGCTATGGTGATAAAGGAAATATCTTCCGTTCAAAACTGGAAAGAAGCTTTCTGAGAAACTGCTCTGTGTTCTGTTAATTCATCTCACAGAGTTACATCTTTCCCTTCAAGAAGCCATTCGCTAAAGCTGTTCTTGTGGAATTGGCAAAGGGATATCTGGAAGCCCATAGAGGGCTATGGTGAAATAGGAAATATCTTCCGTTCAAAACTGCAAAGAAGCTTTCTGAGAAACTGCTCTGTGTTCTGTTAATTCATCTCACAGAGTTACATCTTTACCTTCAAGAAGTCTTTCGCTAAGGCTGTTCTTGTGGAATTGGCAAAGGGATATTTGGAAGCCCGTAAAAGGTCAATGGTGAAAAAGGAAATGTCTTCCGTTCAAAACTGGAAAGAAGCTTTCTGAGAAACTGCTCAGTGTTCTGTTAATTCATCTCACAGAGTTACATCTTTCCCTTCAAGAAGCCTTTCGCTAAGGCTGTTCTTGTGGAATTGGCAAAGGGATATTTGGCAGCCCATAGAGGTCTATGGTGAAAAAGGAAATATCTTCCGTTCAAAACTGGAAAGAAGCTTTCTGAGAAACTGCTCTGTGTTCTGTTAATTCATCTCACAGAGTTACATCTTTCCCTTCAAGAAGCCTTTCGCTAAGGCTGTTCTTGTGGAATTGGCAAAGGGATATTTAGAAGCCCCTAGAGGGTTATTTTGAAAAAGGAAATATCTTCCGTCCAAAGCTGGAAAGAAGCTCTCTGAGAAACTGCTCTGTGTTCTGTTAATTCATCTCACAGAGTTACATCTTTCCCTTCAAGAAGCCTTTCGCTAAGGCTGTTCTTGTGGAATTGGCAAAGGGATATTTGGAAGCCCATAGAGGGCTATGGTGAAAAACGAAACAACTTCCGTTCAAAACTGGAACGAAGCTTTCTGAGAAACTGCTCTGAGTTCTGTTAATTCATCTCACAGGGTTACATCTTTCCCTTCAAGAAGCCTTTCGCTAAGGCTGTTCTTGTGGAATTGGCAAAGGGATATTTAGAAGCCCATAGAGGGCTATGGTTAAAAAGGAAATAACTTCCGTTGAAAGCTGGAAAGAAGCTTTCTGAGAAACTGCTCTGTGTTCTGTTAATTCATCTCACAGAGTTACATCTTTCCCTTCAAGAAGCCTTTCGCTAAGGCTGTTCTTGTGGAATTGGCAAAGGGATTTTTGGAAGCCCATAAAGGGCTATGGTGAAAAAGGAAATATCTTCCGTTCAAAACTGGAAAGAAGCTTTCTGAGAAACTGTTCTGTGTTCTGTTAATTCATCTCACAGAGTTACATGTTTCCCTTCAAGAAGCCTTTCGCTAAGGCTGTTCTTGTGGAATTGGCAAAGGGATATTTGTAAGCCCATAGAGGGCTATGGTGAAAAAGGAAATATCTTCCGTTCAAAACTGGAAAGAAGCTTTCTGAGAAACTGATCTGTGTTCTGTAAATTCATCTCACAGAGTTACATCTTCCCTTCAACAAGCCTTTCGCTAAGGCTGTTCTTGTCGAATTGGCAAAGGGATATTTGGAAGCCCGTAGAGGTCTATGGTGAAAAAGGAAATATCTTCCGTTCAAAACTGGAAAGAAGCTTTCTGAGAAACTGCTCATGTTCTGTTAATTCATCTCACAGAGTTACATCTTTCCTTTCAAGAAGCCTTTCGCTAAGGCTGTTCTTGTCGAATTGGAAAAGGGATATTTGGAAGCCCATAGACGGCTATGGGGAAATAGGAAATATCTTCCGTTGAAAGCTGGAAAGAAGCTTTCTGAGAAACTGCTCTGTGTTCTGTTAATTCATCTCAAAGAGTTACATCTTTCCCTTCAAGAAGCCTTTCGCTAAGGCTGTTCTTGTGGAATTGGCAAAGGGATATTTGGAAGCCCATAGAGGGCTATGGTGAAAAAGGAAATATCTTCCTTTCAAAACTGGAAAGAAGCTTTCTGAGAAACGGCTCTGTGTTCTCTTAATTCATTTCACAGAGTTATATCTTTCCCCTCAAGAATCCTTTGTCTAAGGCTGTTCTTGTGGAATTGGCAAAGGGATATTTGGAAGCCCCTAGAGGGCTATGGTGAAAAAGGAAATATCTTCCGTTCAAAACTGCAAAGAAGCTTTCTGAGAAACTGCTCTGTGTTCTGTTAATTCATCTCACAGAGTTACATCTTTACCTTCAAGAAGTCTTTCGCTAAGGCTGTTCTTGTGGAATTGGCAAAGGGATATTTGGAAGCCCGTAAAAGGTCAATGGTGAAAAAGGAAATGTCTTCCGTTCAAAACTGGAAGGAAGCTTTCTGAGAAGCTGCTCTGTGTTCTGTTAATTCATCTCACAGAGTTACATCTTTCCCTTCAAGAAGCCTTTCGCTAAGGCTGTTCTTGTGGAATTGGCAACGGGATATTTGGCAGCCCATAGAGGGCTATGGTGAAAAAGGAAATATCTTCCGTTCAAAACTGGAAAGAAGCTTTCTGAGAAACTGCTCTGTGTTCTGTTAATTCATCTCACAGAGTTACATCTTTCCCTTCAAGAAGACTTTCGCTAAGGTGTTTTTGTGGAATTGGCAAAGGGATATTTGGAAGCCCATAGAGGGCTATGGTGAAAAAGGAAATATCCTCCGTTCAAAACTGGAAAGAAGCTTTCTGAGAAACTTCTCTGTGTTCTGTTAATTCATCTCACAGACTTACATCTTTCCCTTCAAGAAGCCTTTCGCTAAGGCTGTTCTTGTGGAATTGGAAAAGGGATATTTGGAAGCCCATAGAGGGCTATGGTGAAAAAGGAGATATCTTCCGTTTAAAACTGGAAAGAAGCTTTCTGAGAAACTGCTCTGTGTTCTGTTAATTCATCTCACAGAGTTACATCTTTCCCTTCAAGAAGCCTTTCGCTAAGGCTGTTCTTGTGGAATCGGCAAAGGGATATTTGGAAGCCCATAGAGGGCTATGGTGAAAAAGGAAATATCTTCCGTTCAAAACTGGAAAGAAGCTTTCTGAGAAACTGCTCTGTGTTCTGTTAATTCATCTCACAGAGTTACATCATTCCCTTCAAGAAGCCTTTCGCTAAGGCTGTTCTTGTGGAATTGGCAAAGGGATATTTAGAAGCCCATAGAGGGCTATGGTTAAAAAGGAAATAACTTCCGTTGAAAGCTGGAAAGAAGCTTTCTGAGAAACTGCTCTGTGTTCTGTTAATTCATCTTACAGAGTTACATCTTTCCCTTCAAGAAGCCTTTCGCTAAGGCTGTTCTTGTGGAATTGGCAAAGGGATATTTGGAAGCCCATAGAAGGCTATGGTGAAAAAGGAAATATCTTCCGTTGAAAACTGGAAAGAAGCTTTCTGATTAACTGCTCTGTGTTCTCTTAATTCATCTCAAAGAGTTACATCTTTAGCTTCAAGAAGCCTTTCGCTAAGGCTGTTCTTGTGTAAATGGCAAAGGGATATTTGGAAGCCCATAGAGGGCTATGGTGAAAAAGAAATATCTTCCGTTCAAAACTGGAAAGAAGCTTTCTGAGAAAGTGCTCTGTGTTCTGTTAATTCATCTCACAGAGTTACATCTTCCCTTCAACAAGCCTTTCGCTAAGGCTGTTCTTGTCGAATTGGCAAAGGGATATTTGGAAGCCCATAGAGGTCTATGGTGAAAAAGGAAATATCTTCCGTTCAAAACTGGAAAGAAGCTTTCTGAGAAACTGCTCTGTGTTCTGTTAATTCATCTCACACAGTTACATCTTTCCCTTCAAGAAGCCTTTCGCTAAGGCTGTTCTTGTGGAATTGGCAAAGGGATATTTGGAAGCCCATAGAGGGATATGGTGAAAAAGGAAATATCTTACTTTCAAAACTGGAAAGAAGCTTTCTGAGAAACTTCTCTGTGTTCTGTTAGTTCATCTCACACAGTTACATCTTTCCCTTCAAGAAGCCTTTCGCTAAGGCTGTTCTTGTGGAATTGGCAAAGGGATATTTGGAAGCCCATAGAAGGCTATGGTGAAAAAGGAAATATCTTCCGTTGAAAACTGGAAAGAAGCTTTCTGATTAACTGCTCTGTGTTCTCTTAATTCATCTCAAAGAGTTACATCTTTAGCTTCAAGAAGCCTTTCGCTAAGGCGGTTCTAGTGGAATTGGCAAAGGGATATTTGGAAGCCCATAGAGGGCTACGGTGAAAAAGGAAATATCTTCCGTTCAAAACTGGAAAGAAGCTTTCTGAGAAACTTCTCTGTGTTCTGTTAATTCATCTCACAGAGTTACATCTTTCCCTTCAAGAAGCCTTTCGCTAAGGCTGTTCTTGTGGAATTGGCAAAGGGATATTTGGAAGCCCATAGAGGGCTATTTTGAAGAAGGAAATATCTTCCGTCCAGAGCTGGAAAGAAGCTCTCTGAGAAACTGCTCTGTGTTCTGTTAATTCATCTCACAGGGTTACGTCTTTCCCTTCAAGAAGCCTTTCGCTAAGGCTGTTCTTGTGGAATTGGCAAAGGGATATTTGGAAGCCCATAGAGGGCTATGGTGAAAAAGGAAATATCTTCCGTTCAAAACTGGAAAGAAGCTTTCTGAGAAACTGCTCTGTGTTCTGTTAATTCATCTCACAGAGTTACATCTTTCCCTTCAAGAAGCCATTCGCTAAAGCTGTTCTTGTGGAATTGGCAAAGGGATATTTGGAAGCCCATAGAGGGCTATGGTGAAATAGGAAATATCTTCCGTTCAAAACTGCAAAGAAGCTTTCTGAGAAACTGCTCTGTGTTCTGTTAATTCATCTCACAGAGTTACATCTTTACCTTCAAGAAGTCTTTCGCTAAGGCTGTTCTTGTGGAATTGGCAAAGGGATATTTGGAAGCCCGTAAAAGGTCAATGGTGAAAAAGGAAATGTCTTCCGTTCAAAACTGGAAAGAAGCTTTCTGAGAAACTGCTCTGTGTTCTGTTAATTCATCTCACAGAGTTACATCTTTCCCTTCAAGAAGCCTTTCGCTAAGGCTGTTCTTGTGGAATTGGCAAAGGGATATTTGGCAGCCCATAGCGGGCTATGGTGAAAAAGGAAATATCTTCCTTTCAAAACTGGAAAGAATCTTTCTGAGAAACTGCTCTGTGTTCTGTTAATTCATCTCACAGAGTTACATCTTTCCCTTCATGAAGACTTTCGCTAAGGTGTTTTTGTGGAATTGGCAAAGGGATATTTGGAAGCCCATAAAAGGCTATGGTGAAAAAGGAAACATCTTCCTTTCAAAACTGGAAAGAAGCTTTCTGATTAACTGCTCTGTGTTCTCTTAATTCATCTCAAAGAGTTACATCTTTAGCTTCAAGAAGCCTTTCGCTAAGGCGGTTCTTGTGGAATTGGAAAGGGATATTTGGAAGCCCATAGAGGGCTACGGTGAAAAAGGAAATATCTTCCGTTCAAAACGGGAAAGAAGCTTTCTGAGAAACTGCTCTGTGTTCTGTTAATTCATCTCACAGAGTTACATCTTTCTCTTCAAGAAGCCTTTCTCTAAGACTGTTCTTGTGGAATTGGCAAAGGGACATTTGGAAGCCCATAGATGGCTATGGTGAAAAAGGAATATCTTCCGTTCCAAACTGGAAAGAAGATTTCTGAGAAACTGCTCTGTGTTCTGTTAATTCATCTCACAGAGTTACATCTTTTTCTTCAGGAAGCCTTTAGCTAATGCTGTTCTTGTGGAATTGGCAAAGGGATATTTGGAAGCCCATGGAGGGCTATGGTAAAAAACGAAATATCTTCCGTTCAAAACTGGAAAGAAGCTTTCTGAGAAACTGCTCTATGTTCTGGTAATTCACCTCACAGAGTTACATCTTTCCCTTCAAGAAGCCTTTCGCTTAGGCTGTTCTTGTGGAATTGGCAAAGGGATATTTGGTAGTCCTGAGAGGGCTATGGTGAAAAAGGAAATATCTTCCATTAAAAACTGGAAAGAAGCTTTCTGAGAAACTGCTCTGTGTTCTGTTAATTCATCTCACAGAGTTACATGTTTCCCTTCAAGAAGCCTTTCGCTAAGGCTGTTCTTTTGGAATTGGCAAAGGGATATTTGGAAGCCCTTAGAGGGCTATGGTGAAAAAGGAAATATCTTCCGTTCAAAACTGGAAAGAAGCTTTCTGAGAAACTGCTCATGTTCTGTTAATTCATCTCACAGAGTTACATCTTTCCCTTCAAGAAGCCTTTCGCTAAGGCTGTTCTTGTGGAATTGGCAAAGGGATATTTGTAAGCCCATAGAGGGCTATGGTGAAAAAGGAAATATCTTCCGTTCCAAACTGGAAAGAAGCATTCTCAGAAACTGCTCTGTGTTCTGTTAATTCATCTCACAGAGTTACATCTCTCCCTACAAAAAGCCTTTCGCTAAGGCTGTTCTTGTGGAATTGGCAAAGGGATATTTGGAAGCCCATAGAGGGCTATGGTGAAAAAGGAAATATCTTCCGTTCCAAACTGGAAAGAAACTTTCTGAGAAACTGCTCTGTGTTCTGTTAATTCATCTCACAGAGTTACATCTTCCCTTCAAGAAGCCTTTCGCTAAGACTGTTCTTGTCGAATTGGCAAAGGGATATTTGGAAGCCCATAGAGGGCTATGGTGAAAAAGGAAATATCTTCCGTTCAAAACTGGAAAGAAGCTTTCTGAGAAACTGCTCATGTTCTGTTAGTTCATCTCACAGAGTTACATCTTTCCTTTCAAGAAGACTTTCGCTAAGGCTGTTATTGTGGAATTGGCAAAGGGATATTTGGAAGCCCATAGAGGTCTATGGTGAAAAAGGAAACATCTTCCTTTCAAAACTTGAAAGAAGCTTTCTGAGAAACTGCTCTGTGTTCTGTTAATTCATTTCACAGAGTTATATCATTCCCCTCAAGAAGCCAGTTTCTAAGGCTGTTCTTGTGGAATTGGCAAAGGGATATTTGGAAGCCCATAGAGGTCTATGGTGAAAAAGGAAATATCTTCCGTTCAAAACTGGAAAGAAGCTTTCTGAGAAACTGCTCTGTGTTCTGTTAATTCATCTCACACAGTTACATCTTTCCCTTCAAGAAGCCTTTCGCTAAGGCTGTTCTTGTGGAATTGGCAAAGGGATATTTGGAAGCCCATAGAGGGCTATGGTGAAAAAGGAAGTATCTTACTTTCAAAACTGGAAAGAAGCTTTCTGAGAAACTGCTCTGTGTTCTGTTAATTCATCTCACACAGTTACATCTTTCCCTTCAAGAAGCCTTTCGCTAAGGCTGTTCTTGTGGAATTGGCAAAGGGATATTTGAAAGCCCATAGAAGGCTATGGTGAAAAAGGAAATATCTTCCGTTGAAAACTGGAAAGAAGCTTTCTGATTAACTGCTCTGTGTTCTCTTAATTCATCTCAAAGAGTTACATCTTTAGCTTCAAGAAGCCTTTCGCTAAGGCGGTTCTAGTGGAATTGGCAAAGGGATATTTGGAAGCCCATAGAGGGCTACGGTGAAAAAGGAAATATCTTCCGTTCAAAACTGGAAAGAAGCTTTCTGAGAAACTTCTCTGTGTTCTGTTAATTCATCTCACAGAGTTACATCTTTCCCTTCAAGAAGCCTTTCGCTAAGGCTGTTCTTGTGGAATTGGCAAAGGGATATTTGGAAGCCCATAGAGGGCTATTTTGAAGAAGGAAATATCTTCCGTCCAGAGCTGGAAAGAAGCTCTCTGAGAAACTGCTCTGTGTTCTGTTAATTCATCTCACAGGGTTACGTCTTTCCCTTCAAGAAGCCTTTCGCTAAGGCTGTTCTTGTGGAATTGGCAAAGGGATATTTGGAAGCCCATAGAGGGCTATGGTGAAAAAGGAAATATCTTCCGTTCAAAACTGGAAAGAAGCTTTCTGAGAAACTGCTCTGTGTTCTGTTAATTCATCTCACAGAGTTACATCTTTCCCTTCAAGAAGCCATTCGCTAAAGCTGTTCTTGTGGAATTGGCAAAGGGATATTTGGAAGCCCATAGAGGGCTATGGTGAAATAGGAAATATCTTCCGTTCAAAACTGCAAAGAAGCTTTCTGAGAAACTGCTCTGTGTTCTGTTAATTCATCTCACAGAGTTACATCTTTACCTTCAAGAAGTCTTTCGCTAAGTCTGTTCTTGTGGAATTGGCAAAGGGATATTTGGAAGCCCGTAAAAGGTCAATGGTGAAAAAGGAAATGTCTTCCGTTCAAAACTGGAAAGAAGCTTTCTGAGAAACTGCTCTGTGTTCTGTTAATTCATCTCACAGAGTTACATCTTTCCCTTCAAGAAGCCTTTCTCTAAGGCTGTTCTTGTGGAATTGGCAAAGGGATATTTGGCAGCCCATAGCGGGCTATGGTGAAAAAGGAAATATCTTCCGTTCAAAACTGGAAAGAAGCTTTCTGAGAAACTGCTCATGTTCTGTTAGTTCATCTCACAGAGTTACATCTTTCCTTTCAAGAAGTCTTTCGCTAAGGCTGTTCTTGTGGAATTGGCAAAGGGATATTTGGAAGCCCATAGAGATCTATGGTGAAAAAGGAAACATCTTCCTTTCAAAACTTGAATGAAGCTTTCTGAGAAACTGCTCTGTGTTCTGTTAATTCATTTCAGAGAGTTATATCATTCCCCTCAAGAAGCCAGTTTCTAAGGCTGTTCTTGTGGAATTGGCAAAGGGATATTTGGAAGCCCATAGAGGGCTATGGTGAAAAAGGAAATAACTTCCGTTGAAAGCTGGAAAGAAGCTTTCTGAGAAACTGCTCTGTGTTCTCTTAATTCATCGCACAGAGTTACATCTTTCCCTTTAAGAAGCCTTTCGCTAAGGCTGTTCTTGTGGAATTCTCAAAGAGATATTTGGAAGCCCATAGAGGGCTATGGTGAAAAAGGAAATATCTTCCGTTCAAAACTGGAAAGAAGCTTTCTGAGAAACTGCTCTGTGTTCTGTTAATTCATCTCACAGAGTTACATCTTTCCTTTCAAGAAGCCTTTCGCTAAGGCTGTTCTTGTGGAATTGGCAAAGGGATATTTGGAAGCCCATAGAAGTCTATGGTGAAAAAGGAAACATCTTCCTTTCAAAACTGGAAAGAAGCTTTCTGAGAAACTGCTCTGTGTTCTGTTCATTCATTTCACAGAGTTATATCTTTCCCCTCAAGAAGCCTTTTTCTAAGGCTGTTCTTGTGGAATTGGCAAAGGGATATTTGGAAGCCCATAGAGGTCTATGGTGAAAAAGGAAATATCTTCCGTTCAAAACTGGAAAGAAGCTTTCTGAGAAACTGCTCTGTGTTCTGTTAATTCATCTCACAGAGTTACATCTTTCCTTTCAAGAAGCCTTTCACAAAGGCTGTTCTTGTGGAATTGGCAAAGGGATATTTGGAAGCCCATAGAGGGCTATGGTGAAAAAGGAAACATCTTCCTTTCAAAGCTGTAAAGAAGCTTTCTGAGAAACTGCTCTGTGTTCTGTTAATTCATTTCACAGAGTTATATCTTTCCCCTCAAGAAGCCTTTTTCTAAGGCTGTTCTTGTGGAATTGGCAAAGGGATATTTGGAAGCCCATAGAGGGCTATGGTGAAAAAGGAAATATCTTCCGTTCAAAACTGGAAAGAAGCTTTCTGAGAAACTGCTCTGTGTTCTGTTAATTCATGTCACTGAGTTACATCTTTCTCTACAAGAAGCCTTTCGCTAAGGCTCTTCTTGTGGAATTGGCAAAGGGATATTTGGAAGCCCATAGAGGGCTATGGTGAAAACAAATATCTTCCGTTCAAAACTGGAATGAAGCTTTCTGAGAAACTGCTCTGTGTTCTGTTAATTCATCTCACAGGGTTACATCTTTCCCTTCAAGAAGCCTTTCGCTAAGGCTGTTCTTGTGGAATTGGCAAAGGGATATTTAGAAGCCCATAGAGGGCTATGGTTAAAAAGGAAATAACTTCCGTTGAAAGCTGGAAAGAAGCTTTCTGAGAAACTGCTCTGTGTTCTGTTAATTCATCTCACAGAGTTACATCTTTCCCTTTAAGAAGCCTTTCGCTAAGGCTGTTCTTGTGGAATTGGCAAAGGGATATTTGGAAGCCCATAGAGGGCTATGGTGAAAAAGGAAATATCTTCCGTTCAAAACTGGAAAGAAGCTTTCTGAGAAACTGCTCTGTGTTCTGTTAATTCATCTCACAGAGTTACATCTTCCCTTCAAGAAGCCTTTCGCTAAGGCTGTTCTTGTCGAATTGGCAAAGGGATATTTGGAAGCCCATAGAGGGCTATGGTGAAAAAGGAAATATCTTCCGTTCAAAAATGGAAAGAAGCTTTCTGAGAAACTGCTCATGTTCTGTTAATTCATCTCACAGAGTTACATCTTTCCTTTCAAGAAGCCTTTCCTAAGGCTGTTCTTGTCGAATTGGAAAAGGGATATTTGGAAGCCCATAGACGGCTATGGGGAAAAAGGAAATATCTTCCGTTCCAAACTGGAAAGAAGCTTTCTGAGAAACTGCTCTGTGTTTTGTTAATTCATCTCACAGAGTTACATCTTTCCCTACAAGAAGCCTTTCGCTAAGGCTGTTCTTGTGGAATTGGCAAAGGGATATTTGGAAGCCCATAGACGGCTATGGTGAAAAAGGAAATATCTTCCGTTCAAAACTGGAAAGAAGCTTTCTGAGAAACTCCTCTGTGTTCTGTTAATTCATCTCACAGAGTTACATCTTTCCTACAAGAAGCCTTTCGCTAAGGCTGTTCTTGTGGAATTGGCAAAGGGATATTTGGAAGCCCATAGAGGGCTATGGTGAAAAAGGAAATATCTTCCGTTCCAAACTGGAAAGAACCTTGCTGAGAAACTGCTCTGTGTTCTGTTAATTCATGTCACAGAGTTACATCTTTCCCTTCAAAAAGCCTTTCGCTAAGGCTGTTCTTGTGGAATTGGCAAAGGGATATTTGGAAGCCCATAGAGGGCTATGGTGAAAAAGGAAATATCTTCCGTTCCAAACCGGAAAGAAGCTTTCTGAGAAACTGCACTGTGTTCTGTTAATTCATCTCCCAGAGTTACATCTTTCCCTTCAAGAAGCCTTTCGCTATGGCTGGTCTTGTGGAATTGGCAAAGGGATATTTGGAATCCCATAGAGGTCTATGGTGAAAAAGGAAACATCTTCCTTTCAAAACTGGAAAGAAGCTTTCTGAGAAACTGCTCTGTGTTCTGTTAATTCATCTCACAGAGTTACATCTTTCTCTTCAAGAAGCCTTTCGCTAAGGCTGTTCTTGTGGAATTGGCAAAGGGATATTTGGAAGCCCATAGAGGGCTATGGTGAAAAAGGAATATCTTCCGTTCCAAACTGGAAAGAAGATTTCTGAGAAACTGCTCTGTGTTCTGTTAATTCATCTCACAGAGTTACATCTTTTCCTTCAAGAAGCCTTTCGCTAATGCTGTTCTTGTGGAATTGGCAAAGGGATATTTGGAAGCCCATGGAGGGCTATGGTAAAAAACGAAATATCTTCCGTTCAAAACTGGAAAGAAGCTTTCTGAGAAACTGCTCTATGTTCTGGTAATTCACCTCACAGAATTACATCTTTCCCTTCAAGAAGCCTTTCGCTTAGGCTGTTCTTGTGGAATTGGCAAAGGGATATTTGGAAGTCCTGAGAGGGCTATGGTGAAAAAGGAAATATCTTCCATTATAAACTGGAAAGAAGCTTTCTGAGAAACTGCTCTGTGTTCTGTTAATTCATCTCACAGAGTTACATGTTTCCCTTCAAGAAGCCTTTCGCTAAGGCTGTACTTGTGGAATTGGCAAAGGGATATTTGGATCCCATAGAGGGCTATGGTGAAAAAGGAAATATCTTCCGTTCAAAACTGGAAAGAAGGTTTCTGAGAAACTGCTCATGTTCTGTTAATTCATCTCACAGAGTTACATCTTTCCCTTCAAGAAGCCTTTCGCTAAGGCTGTTCTTGTGGAATTGGCAAAGGGATATTTGGAAGCCCATAGAGGGCTATGGTGAAAAAGGAAATATCTTCCGTTCCAAACTGGAGAGAAGCTTTCTGAGAAACTGCTCTGTGTTCTGTTAATTCATCTCACAGAGTTACATCTCTCCCTACAAAAAGCCTTTCGCTAAGGCTGTTCTTGTGGAATTGGCAAAGGGATATTTGGAAGCCCATAGAGGGCTATGGTGAAAAAGGAAATATCTTCCGTTAAAAACTGGAAAGAAGCTTTCTGAGAAACTGCTCTGTGTTCTGTTAATTCATCTCACAGAGTTACATCTTCCCTTCAAGAAGCCTTTCGCTAAGACTGTTCTTGTCGAATTGGCAAAGGGATATTTGGAAGCCCATAGAGGGCTATGGTGAAAAAGGAAATATCTTCCGTTCAAAACTGGAAAGAAGCTTTCTGAGAAACTGCTCATGTTCTGTTAGTTCATCTCACAGAGTTACATCTTTCCTTTGAAGAAGCCTTTCGCTAAGGCTGTTCTTGTGGAATTGGCAAAGGGATATTTGGAAGCCCATAGAGGTCTATGGTGAAAAAGGAAACATCTTCCTTTCAAAACTTGAAAGAAGCTTTCTGAGAAACTGCTCTGTGTTCTGTTAATTCATCTCACAGAGTTACATCTTTCCCTTCAAGAAGCCTTTCGCTAAGGCTGTTCTTGTGGAATTGGCAAAGGGATATTTGGAAGCCCATAGAGGGCTATGGTGAAAAAGGAAATATCTTCCGTTCAAAACTGGAAAGAAGCTTTCTGAGAAACTGCTCTGTGTTCTGTTAATTCATCTCACAGAGTTACATCTTCCCTTCAGAAGCCTTTCGGTAAGGCTGTTCTTGTCGAATTGGCAAAGGGATATTTGGAAGCCCATAGAGGGCTATGGTGAAAAAGGAAATATCTTCCGTTCAAAAATGGAAAGAAGCTTTCTGAGAAACTGCTCATGTTCTGTTAATTCATCTCACAGAGTTACATCTTTCCTTTCAAGAAGCCTTTCCTAAGGCTGTTCTTGTCGAATTGGAAAAGGGATATTTGGAAGCCCATAGACGGCTATGGGGAAAAAGGAAATATCTTCCGTTCCAAACTGGAAAGAAGCTTTCTGAGAAACTGCTCTGTGTTTTGTTAATTCATCTCACAGAGTTACATCTTTCCCTACAAGAAGCCTTTCGCTAAGGCTGTTCTTGTGGAATTGGCAAAGGGATATTTGGAAGCCCATAGACGGCTATGGTGAAAAAGGAAATATCTTCCGTTCAAAACTGGAAAGAAGCTTTCTGAGAAACTCCTCTGTGTTCTGTTAATTCATCTCACAGAGTTACATCTTTCCTTCAAGAAGCCTTTCGCTAAGGCTGTTCTTGTGGAATTGGCAAAGGGATATTTGGAAGCCCATAGAGGGCTATGGTGAAAAAGGAAATATCTTCCGTTCCAAACTGGAAAGAACCTTGCTGAGAAACTGCTCTGTGTTCTGTTAATTCATGTCACAGAGTTACATCTTTCCCTTCAAAAAGCCTTTCGCTAAGGCTGTTCTTGTGGAATTGGCAAAGGGATATTTGGAAGCCCATAGAGGGCTATGGTGAAAAAGGAAATATCTTCCGTTCCAAACCGGAAAGAAGCTTTCTGAGAAACTGCACTGTGTTCCGTTAATTCATCTCCCAGAGTTACATCTTTCCCTTCAAGAAGCCTTTCGCTATGGCTGGTCTTGTGGAATTGGCAAAGGGATATTTGGAATCCCATAGAGGTCTATGGTGAAAAAGGAATCATCTTCCTTTCAAAACTGGAAAGAAGCTTTCTGAGAAACTGCTCTGTGTTCTGTTAATTCATCTCACAGAGTAACATCTTTCTCTTCAAGAAGCCTTTCGCTAAGGCTGTTCTTGTGGAATTGGCAAAGGGATATTTGGAAGCCCATAGAGGGCTATGGTGAAAAAGGAATATCTTCCGTTCCAAACTGGAAAGAAGATTTCTGAGAAACTGCTCTGTGTTCTGTTAATTCATCTCACAGAGTTACATCTTTTCCTTCAAGAAGCCTTTCGCTAATGCTGTTCTTGTGGAATTGGCAAAGGGATATTTGGAAGCCCATGGAGGGCTATGGTAAAAAACGAAATATCTTCCGTTCAAAACTGGAAAGAAGCTTTCTGAGAAACTGCTCTATGTTCTGGTAATTCACCTCACAGAATTACATCTTTCCCTTCAAGAAGCCTTTCGCTTAGGCTGTTCTTGTGGAATTGGCAAAGGGATATTTGGAAGTCCTGAGACGGCTATGGTGAAAAAGGAAATATCTTCCATTATAAACTGGAAAGAAGCTTTCTGAGAAACTGCTCTGTGTTCTGTTAATTCATCTCACAGAGTTACATGTTTCCCTTCAAGAAGCCTTTCGCTAAGGCTGTACTTGTGGAATTGGCAAAGGGATATTTGGATCCCATAGAGGGCTATGGTGAAAAAGGAAATATCTTCCGTTCAAAACTGGAAAGAAGGTTTCTGAGAAACTGCTCATGTTCTGTTAATTCATCTCACAGAGTTACATCTTTCCCTTCAAGAAGCCTTTCGCTAAGGCTGTTCTTGTGGAATTGGCAAAGGGATATTTGGAAGCCCATAGAGGGCTATGGTGAAAAAGGAAATATCTTCCGTTCCAAACTGGAGAGAAGCTTTCTGAGAAACTGCTCTGTGTTCTGTTAATTCATCTCACAGAGTTACATCTCTCCCTACAAAAAGCCTTTCGCTAAGGCTGTTCTTGTGGAATTGGCAAAGGGATATTTGGAAGCCCATAGAGGGCTATGGTGAAAAAGGAAATATCTTCCGTTAAAAACTGGAAAGAAGCTTTCTGAGAAACTGCTCTGTGTTCTGTTAATTCATCTCACAAAGTTACATCTTCCCTTCAAGAAGCCTTTCGCTAAGACTGTTCTTGTCGAATTGGCAAAGGGATATTTGGAAGCCCATAGAGGGCTATGGTGAAAAAGGAAATATCTTCCGTTCAAAACTGGAAAGAAGCTTTCTGAGAAACTGCTCATGTTCTGTTAGTTCATCTCACAGAGTTACATCTTTCCTTTGAAGAATCCTTTCGCTAAGGCTGTTCTTGTGGAATTGGCAAAGGGATATTTGGAAGCCCATAGAGGTCTATGGTGAAAAAGGAAACATCTTCCTTTCAAAACTTGAAAGAAGCTTTCTGAGAAACTGCTCTGTGTTCTGTTAATTCATTTCACAGAGTTATATCTTTCCCCTCAAGAAGCCAGTTTCTAAGGCTGTTCTTGTGGAATTGGCAAAGGGATATTTAGAAGCCCATAGAGGGCTATGGTGAAAAAGGAAATATCTTCCGTTCAAAACTGGAAAGAAGATTTCTGAGAAACTGCTCTGTGTTCTGTTAATTCATCTCACAGAGTTACATCTTCCCTTCAAGAAGCCTTTCGCTAAGGCTGTTCTTGTCGAATTGGCAAAGGGATATTTGGAAGCCCATAGAGGGCTATGGTGAAAAAGGAAATATCTTCCGTTCAAAACTGGAAAGAAGCTTTCTGAGAAACTGCTCATGTTCTGTTAATTCATCTCACAGAGTTACATCTTTCCTTTCAAGAAGCCTTTCGCTAAGGCTGTTCTTGTGGAATTGGCAAAGGGATATTTGGAAGCCCATAGAGGGCTATGGTGAAAAGAAATATCTTCCGTTCAAAACTGGAAAGAAGCTTTCTGAGAAACTGCTCTGTGTTCTGTTAATTCATCTCACAGTGTTACATCTTTCCCTTCAAGAAGCCTTTCGCTAAGGCTGTTCTTGTGGAATTGGCAAAGGGATATTTGGAAGCCCATAGAGGGCTATGGTTAAAAAGGAAATAACTTCCGTTGAAAGCTTGAAAGAAGCTTTCTGAGAAACTGCTCTGTGTTCTGTTAATTCATGTCACAGAGATACCTCTTTCTCTTCAAGAAGCCTTTCGCTAAGGCTGTTCTTGTGGAATTGGCAAAGGGATATTTGGAAGCCCATAGAGGGCTATGGTGAAAAAGGAAATATCTTCCGTTCAAAACTGGAAAGAAGCTTTCTGAGAAACTGTTCTGTGTTCTGTTAATTCATCTCACAGAGTTACATCTTTCCTTTCAAGAAGCCTTTCGCTAAGGCTGTTCTTGTGGAATTGGCAAAGGGATATTTGGAAGCCCATAGAAGTCTATGGTGAAAAAGGAAACATCTTCCTTTCAAAACTGGAAAGAAGCTTTCTGAGAAACTGCTCTGTGTTCTGTTAATTCATTTCACAGAGTTATATCTTTCCCCTCAAGAAGCCTTTTTCCAAGGCTGTTCTTTTGGAATTGGCAAAGGGATATTTGGAAGCCCATAGAGGGCTATGGTGAAAAAGGAAATATCTTCCGTTCAAAACTGGAAAGAAGCTTTCTGAGAAACTGCTCTGTGTTCTGTTAATTCATGTCACTGAGTTACATCTTTCCCTACAAGAAGCCTTTCGCTAAGGCTGTTCTTGTGGAATTGGCAAAGGGATATTTGGAAGCCCAGAGAGGGCTATGGTGAAAACAAATATTTTCCGTTCAAAACTGGAAAGAAGCTTTCTGAGAAACTGCTCTGTGTTCTGTTAATTCATCTCACAGGGTTACATCTTTCCCTTCAAGAAGCCTTTCGCTAAGGATGTTCTTGTGGAATTGGCAAAGGGACATTTAGAAGCCCTTAGAGGGCTATGGTTAAAAAGGAAATAACTTCCGTTGAAAGCTGGAAAGAAGCTTTCTGAGAAACTGCTCTGTGTTCTGTTAATTCATCTCACAGAGTTACATCTTTCCCTTCAAGAAGCCTTTCGCTAAGGCTGTTCTTGTGGAATTGGCAAAGGGATATTTGGAAGCCCATAGACGGCTATGGTGAAAAAGGAAATATCTTCCGTTCAAAACTGGAAAGAAGCTTTCTGAGAAACTGCTCTGTGTTCTGTTAATTCATCTCACAGAGTTACATCTTTACCTTCAAGAAGTCTTTCGCTAAGGCTGTTCTTGTGGAATTGGCAAAGGGATATTTGGAAGCCCGCAAAAGGTCAATGGTGAAAAAGGAAATGTCTTCCGTTCAAAACTGGAAGGAAGCTTTCTGAGAAGCTGCTCTGTGTTCTGTTAATTCATCTCACAGAGTTACATCTTTCCCTTCAAGAAGCCTTTCGCTAAGGCTGTTCTTGTGGAATTGGCAAAGGGATATTTGGCAGCCCATAGAGGGCTATGGTGAAAAAGGAAATATCTTCCGTTCAAAACTGGAAAGAAGCTTTCTGAGAAACTGCTCTGTGTTCTGTTAATTCATCTCACAGAGTTACATCTTTCCCTTCAAGAAGACTTTCGCTAAGGTGTTTTTGTGGAATTGGCAAAGGGATATTTGGAAGCCCATAGAGGGCTATGGTGAAAAAGGAAATATCCTCCGTTCAAAACTGGAAAGAAGCTTTCTGAGAAACTTCTCTGTGTTCTGTTAATTCATCTCACAGACTTACATCTTTCCCTTCAAGAAGCCTTTCGCTAAGGCTGTTCTTGTGGAATTGGAAAAGGGATATTTGGAAGCCCATAGAGGGCTATGGTGAAAAAGGAGATATCTTCCGTTTAAAACTGGAAAGAAGCTTTCTGAGAAACTGCTCTGTGTTCTGTTAATTCATCTCACAGAGTTACATCTTTCCCTTCAAGAAGCCTTTCGCTAAGGCTGTTCTTGTGGAATCGGCAAAGGGATATTTGGAAGCCCATAGAGGGCTATGGTGAAAAAGGAAATATCTTCCGTTCAAAACTGGAAAGAAGCTTTCTGAGAAACTGCTCTGTGTTCTGTTAATTCATCTCACAGAGTTACATCATTCCCTTCAAGAAGCCTTTCGCTAAGGCTGTTCTTGTGGAATTGGCAAAGGGATATTTAGAAGCCCATAGAGGGCTATGGTTAAAAAGGAAATAACTTCCGTTGAAAGCTGGAAAGAAGCTTTCTGAGAAACTGCTCTGTGTTCTGTTAATTCATCTTACAGAGTTACATCTTTCCCTTCAAGAAGCCTTTCGCTAAGGCTGTTCTTGTGGAATTGGCAAAGGGATATTTGGAAGCCCATAGAAGGCTATGGTGAAAAAGGAAATATCTTCCGTTGAAAACTGGAAAGAAGCTTTCTGATTAACTGCTCTGTGTTCTCTTAATTCATCTCAAAGAGTTACATCTTTAGCTTCAAGAAGCCTTTCGCTAAGGCTGTTCTTGTGTAAATGGCAAAGGGATATTTGGAAGCCCATAGAGGGCTATGGTGAAAAAGAAATATCTTCCGTTCAAAACTGGAAAGAAGCTTTCTGAGAAAGTGCTCTGTGTTCTGTTAATTCATCTCACAGAGTTACATCTTCCCTTCAACAAGCCTTTCGCTAAGGCTGTTCTTGTCGAATTGGCAAAGGGATATTTGGAAGCCCATAGAGGTCTATGGTGAAAAAGGAAATATCTTCCGTTCAAAACTGGAAAGAAGCTTTCTGAGAAACTGCTCTGTGTTCTGTTAATTCATCTCACACAGTTACATCTTTCCCTTCAAGAAGCCTTTCGCTAAGGCTGTTCTTGTGGAATTGGCAAAGGGATATTTGGAAGCCCATAGAGGGATATGGTGAAAAAGGAAATATCTTACTTTCAAAACTGGAAAGAAGCTTTCTGAGAAACTTCTCTGTGTTCTGTTAGTTCATCTCACACAGTTACATCTTTCCCTTCAAGAAGCCTTTCGCTAAGGCTGTTCTTGTGGAATTGGCAAAGGGATATTTGGAAGCCCATAGAAGGCTATGGTGAAAAAGGAAATATCTTCCGTTGAAAACTGGAAAGAAGCTTTCTGATTAACTGCTCTGTGTTCTCTTAATTCATCTCAAAGAGTTACATCTTTAGCTTCAAGAAGCCTTTCGCTAAGGCGGTTCTAGTGGAATTGGCAAAGGGATATTTGGAAGCCCATAGAGGGCTACGGTGAAAAAGGAAATATCTTCCGTTCAAAACTGGAAAGAAGCTTTCTGAGAAACTTCTCTGTGTTCTGTTAATTCATCTCACAGAGTTACATCTTTCCCTTCAAGAAGCCTTTCGCTAAGGCTGTTCTTGTGGAATTGGCAAAGGGATATTTGGAAGCCCATAGAGGGCTATTTTGAAGAAGGAAATATCTTCCGTCCAGAGCTGGAAAGAAGCTCTCTGAGAAACTGCTCTGTGTTCTGTTAATTCATCTCACAGGGTTACGTCTTTCCCTTCAAGAAGCCTTTCGCTAAGGCTGTTCTTGTGGAATTGGCAAAGGGATATTTGGAAGCCCATAGAGGGCTATGGTGAAAAAGGAAATATCTTCCGTTCAAAACTGGAAAGAAGCTTTCTGAGAAACTGCTCTGTGTTCTGTTAATTCATCTCACAGAGTTACATCTTTCCCTTCAAGAAGCCATTCGCTAAAGCTGTTCTTGTGGAATTGGCAAAGGGATATTTGGAAGCCCATAGAGGGCTATGGTGAAATAGGAAATATCTTCCGTTCAAAACTGCAAAGAAGCTTTCTGAGAAACTGCTCTGTGTTCTGTTAATTCATCTCACAGAGTTACATCTTTACCTTCAAGAAGTCTTTCGCTAAGGCTGTTCTTGTGGAATTGGCAAAGGGATATTTGGAAGCCCGTAAAAGGTCAATGGTGAAAAAGGAAATGTCTTCCGTTCAAAACTGGAAAGAAGCTTTCTGAGAAACTGCTCTGTGTTCTGTTAATTCATCTCACAGAGTTACATCTTTCCCTTCAAGAAGCCTTTCGCTAAGGCTGTTCTTGTGGAATTGGCAAAGGGATATTTGGCAGCCCATAGCGGGCTATGGTGAAAAAGGAAATATCTTCCTTTCAAAACTGGAAAGAATCTTTCTGAGAAACTGCTCTGTGTTCTGTTAATTCATCTCACAGAGTTACATCTTTCCCTTCATGAAGACTTTCGCTAAGGTGTTTTTGTGGAATTGGCAAAGGGATATTTGGAAGCCCATAAAAGGCTATGGTGAAAAAGGAAACATCTTCCTTTCAAAACTGGAAAGAAGCTTTCTGATTAACTGCTCTGTGTTCTCTTAATTCATCTCAAAGAGTTACATCTTTAGCTTCAAGAAGCCTTTCGCTAAGGCGGTTCTTGTGGAATTGGAAAGGGATATTTGGAAGCCCATAGAGGGCTACGGTGAAAAAGGAAATATCTTCCGTTCAAAACGGGAAAGAAGCTTTCTGAGAAACTGCTCTGTGTTCTGTTAATTCATCTCACAGAGTTACATCTTTCTCTTCAAGAAGCCTTTCTCTAAGACTGTTCTTGTGGAATTGGCAAAGGGACATTTGGAAGCCCATAGATGGCTATGGTGAAAAAGGAATATCTTCCGTTCCAAACTGGAAAGAAGATTTCTGAGAAACTGCTCTGTGTTCTGTTAATTCATCTCACAGAGTTGCATCTTTTCCTTCAGGAAGCCTTTAGCTAATGCTGTTCTTGTGGAATTGGCAAAGGGATATTTGGAAGCCCATGGAGGGCTATGGTAAAAAACGAAATATCTTCCGTTCAAAACTGGAAAGAAGCTTTCTGAGAAACTGCTCTATGTTCTGGTAATTCACCTCACAGAGTTACATCTTTCCCTTCAAGAAGCCTTTCGCTTAGGCTGTTCTTGTGGAATTGGCAAAGGGATATTTGGTAGTCCTGAGAGGGCTATGGTGAAAAAGGAAATATCTTCCATTAAAAACTGGAAAGAAGCTTTCTGAGAAACTGCTCTGTGTTCTGTTAATTCATCTCACAGAGTTACATGTTTCCCTTCAAGAAGCCTTTCGCTAAGGCTGTTCTTTTGGAATTGGCAAAGGGATATTTGGAAGCCCTTAGAGGGCTATGGTGAAAAAGGAAATATCTTCCGTTCAAAACTGGAAAGAAGCTTTCTGAGAAACTGCTCATGTTCTGTTAATTCATCTCACAGAGTTACATCTTTCCCTTCAAGAAGCCTTTCGCTAAGGCTGTTCTTGTGGAATTGGCAAAGGGATATTTGTAAGCCCATAGAGGGCTATGGTGAAAAAGGAAATATCTTCCGTTCCAAACTGGAAAGAAGCATTCTCAGAAACTGCTCTGTGTTCTGTTAATTCATCTCACAGAGTTACATCTCTCCCTACAAAAAGCCTTTCGCTAAGGCTGTTCTTGTGGAATTGGCAAAGGGATATTTGGAAGCCCATAGAGGGCTATGGTGAAAAAGGAAATATCTTCCGTTCCAAACTGGAAAGAAACTTTCTGAGAAACTGCTCTGTGTTCTGTTAATTCATCTCACAGAGTTACATCTTCCCTTCAAGAAGCCTTTCGCTAAGACTGTTCTTGTCGAATTGGCAAAGGGATATTTGGAAGCCCATAGAGGGCTATGGTGAAAAAGGAAATATCTTCCGTTCAAAACTGGAAAGAAGCTTTCTGAGAAACTGCTCATGTTCTGTTAGTTCATCTCACAGAGTTACATCTTTCCTTTCAAGAAGACTTTCGCTAAGGCTGTTATTGTGGAATTGGCAAAGGGATATTTGGAAGCCCATAGAGGTCTATGGTGAAAAAGGAAACATCTTCCTTTCAAAACTTGAAAGAAGCTTTCTGAGAAACTGCTCTGTGTTCTGTTAATTCATTTCACAGAGTTATATCATTCCCCTCAAGAAGCCAGTTTCTAAGGCTGTTCTTGTGGAATTGGCAAAGGGATATTTGGAAGCCCATAGAGGTCTATGGTGAAAAAGGAAATATCTTCCGTTCAAAACTGGAAAGAAGCTTTCTGAGAAACTGCTCTGTGTTCTGTTAATTCATCTCACACAGTTACATCTTTCCCTTCAAGAAGCCTTTCGCTAAGGCTGTTCTTGTGGAATTGGCAAAGGGATATTTGGAAGCCCATAGAGGGCTATGGTGAAAAAGGAAGTATCTTACTTTCAAAACTGGAAAGAAGCTTTCTGAGAAACTGCTCTGTGTTCTGTTAATTCATCTCACACAGTTACATCTTTCCCTTCAAGAAGCCTTTCGCTAAGGCTGTTCTTGTGGAATTGGCAAAGGGATATTTGAAAGCCCATAGAAGGCTATGGTGAAAAAGGAAATATCTTCCGTTGAAAACTGGAAAGAAGCTTTCTGATTAACTGCTCTGTGTTCTCTTAATTCATCTCAAAGAGTTACATCTTTAGCTTCAAGAAGCCTTTCGCTAAGGCGGTTCTAGTGGAATTGGCAAAGGGATATTTGGAAGCCCATAGAGGGCTACGGTGAAAAAGGAAATATCTTCCGTTCAAAACTGGAAAGAAGCTTTCTGAGAAACTTCTCTGTGTTCTGTTAATTCATCTCACAGAGTTACATCTTTCCCTTCAAGAAGCCTTTCGCTAAGGCTGTTCTTGTGGAATTGGCAAAGGGATATTTGGAAGCCCATAGAGGGCTATTTTGAAGAAGGAAATATCTTCCGTCCAGAGCTGGAAAGAAGCTCTCTGAGAAACTGCTCTGTGTTCTGTTAATTCATCTCACAGGGTTACGTCTTTCCCTTCAAGAAGCCTTTCGCTAAGGCTGTTCTTGTGGAATTGGCAAAGGGATATTTGGAAGCCCATAGAGGGCTATGGTGAAAAAGGAAATATCTTCCGTTCAAAACTGGAAAGAAGCTTTCTGAGAAACTGCTCTGTGTTCTGTTAATTCATCTCACAGAGTTACATCTTTCCCTTCAAGAAGCCATTCGCTAAAGCTGTTCTTGTGGAATTGGCAAAGGGATATTTGGAAGCCCATAGAGGGCTATGGTGAAATAGGAAATATCTTCCGTTCAAAACTGCAAAGAAGCTTTCTGAGAAACTGCTCTGTGTTCTGTTAATTCATCTCACAGAGTTACATCTTTACCTTCAAGAAGTCTTTCGCTAAGTCTGTTCTTGTGGAATTGGCAAAGGGATATTTGGAAGCCCGTAAAAGGTCAATGGTGAAAAAGGAAATGTCTTCCGTTCAAAACTGGAAAGAAGCTTTCTGAGAAACTGCTCTGTGTTCTGTTAATTCATCTCACAGAGTTACATCTTTCCCTTCAAGAAGCCTTTCTCTAAGGCTGTTCTTGTGGAATTGGCAAAGGGATATTTGGCAGCCCATAGCGGGCTATGGTGAAAAAGGAAATATCTTCCGTTCAAAACTGGAAAGAAGCTTTCTGAGAAACTGCTCATGTTCTGTTAGTTCATCTCACAGAGTTACATCTTTCCTTTCAAGAAGTCTTTCGCTAAGGCTGTTCTTGTGGAATTGGCAAAGGGATATTTGGAAGCCCATAGAGGTCTATGGTGAAAAAGGAAACATCTTCCTTTCAAAACTTGAATGAAGCTTTCTGAGAAACTGCTCTGTGTTCTGTTAATTCATTTCAGAGAGTTATATCATTCCCCTCAAGAAGCCAGTTTCTAAGGCTGTTCTTGTGGAATTGGCAAAGGGATATTTGGAAGCCCATAGAGGGCTATGGTGAAAAAGGAAATAACTTCCGTTGAAAGCTGGAAAGAAGCTTTCTGAGAAACTGCTCTGTGTTCTCTTAATTCATCGCACAGAGTTACATCTTTCCCTTTAAGAAGCCTTTCGCTAAGGCTGTTCTTGTGGAATTCTCAAAGAGATATTTGGAAGCCCATAGAGGGCTATGGTGAAAAAGGAAATATCTTCCGTTCAAAACTGGAAAGAAGCTTTCTGAGAAACTGCTCTGTGTTCTGTTAATTCATCTCACAGAGTTACATCTTTCCCTTCAAGAAGCCTTTCGCTAAGGCTGTTCTTGTGGAATTGGCAAAGGGATATTTGGCAGCCCATAGCGGGCTATGGTGAAAAAGGAAATATCTTCCTTTCAAAACTGGAAAGAATCTTTCTGAGAAACTGCTCTGTGTTCTGTTAATTCATCTCACAGAGTTACATCTTTCCCTTCATGAAGACTTTCGCTAAGGTGTTTTTGTGGAATTGGCAAAGGGATATTTGGAAGCCCATAAAAGGCTATGGTGAAAAAGGAAACATCTTCCTTTCAAAACTGGAAAGAAGCTTTCTGATTAACTGCTCTGTGTTCTCTTAATTCATCTCAAAGAGTTACATCTTTAGCTTCAAGAAGCCTTTCGCTAAGGCGGTTCTTGTGGAATTGGAAAGGGATATTTGGAAGCCCATAGAGGGCTACGGTGAAAAAGGAAATATCTTCCGTTCAAAACGGGAAAGAAGCTTTCTGAGAAACTGCTCTGTGTTCTGTTAATTCATCTCACAGAGTTACATCTTTCTCTTCAAGAAGCCTTTCTCTAAGACTGTTCTTGTGGAATTGGCAAAGGGACATTTGGAAGCCCATAGATGGCTATGGTGAAAAAGGAATATCTTCCGTTCCAAACTGGAAAGAAGATTTCTGAGAAACTGCTCTGTGTTCTGTTAATTCATCTCACAGAGTTACATCTTTTCCTTCAGGAAGCCTTTAGCTAATGCTGTTCTTGTGGAATTGGCAAAGGGATATTTGGAAGCCCATGGAGGGCTATGGTAAAAAACGAAATATCTTCCGTTCAAAACTGGAAAGAAGCTTTCTGAGAAACTGCTCTATGTTCTGGTAATTCACCTCACAGAGTTACATCTTTCCCTTCAAGAAGCCTTTCGCTTAGGCTGTTCTTGTGGAATTGGCAAAGGGATATTTGGTAGTCCTGAGAGGGCTATGGTGAAAAAGGAAATATCTTCCATTAAAAACTGGAAAGAAGCTTTCTGAGAAACTGCTCTGTGTTCTGTTAATTCATCTCACAGAGTTACATGTTTCCCTTCAAGAAGCCTTTCGCTAAGGCTGTTCTTTTGGAATTGGCAAAGGGATATTTGGAAGCCCTTAGAGGGCTATGGTGAAAAAGGAAATATCTTCCGTTCAAAACTGGAAAGAAGCTTTCTGAGAAACTGCTCATGTTCTGTTAATTCATCTCACAGAGTTACATCTTTCCCTTCAAGAAGCCTTTCGCTAAGGCTGTTCTTGTGGAATTGGCAAAGGGATATTTGTAAGCCCATAGAGGGCTATGGTGAAAAAGGAAATATCTTCCGTTCCAAACTGGAAAGAAGCATTCTCAGAAACTGCTCTGTGTTCTGTTAATTCATCTCACAGAGTTACATCTCTCCCTACAAAAAGCCTTTCGCTAAGGCTGTTCTTCTGGAATTGGCAAAGGGATATTTGGAAGCCCATAGAGGGCTATGGTGAAAAAGGAAATATCTTCCGTTCCAAACTGGAAAGAAACTTTCTGAGAAACTGCTCTGTGTTCTGTTAATTCATCTCACAGAGTTACATCTTCCCTTCAAGAAGCCTTTCGCTAAGACTGTTCTTGTCGAATTGGCAAAGGGATATTTGGAAGCCCATAGAGGGCTATGGTGAAAAAGGAAATATCTTCCGTTCAAAACTGGAAAGAAGCTTTCTGAGAAACTGCTCATGTTCTGTTAGTTCATCTCACAGAGTTACATCTTTCCTTTCAAGAAGACTTTCGCTAAGGCTGTTATTGTGGAATTGGCAAAGGGATATTTGGAAGCCCATAGAGGTCTATGGTGAAAAAGGAAACATCTTCCTTTCAAAACTTGAAAGAAGCTTTCTGAGAAACTGCTCTGTGTTCTGTTAATTCATTTCACAGAGTTATATCATTCCCCTCAAGAAGCCAGTTTCTAAGGCTGTTCTTGTGGAATTGGCAAAGGGATATTTGGAAGCCCATAGAGGTCTATGGTGAAAAAGGAAATATCTTCCGTTCAAAACTGGAAAGAAGCTTTCTGAGAAACTGCTCTGTGTTCTGTTAATTCATCTCACACAGTTACATCTTTCCCTTCAAGAAGCCTTTCGCTAAGGCTGTTCTTGTGGAATTGGCAAAGGGATATTTGGAAGCCCATAGAGGGCTATGGTGAAAAAGGAAGTATCTTACTTTCAAAACTGGAAAGAAGCTTTCTGAGAAACTGCTCTGTGTTCTGTTAATTCATCTCACACAGTTACATCTTTCCCTTCAAGAAGCCTTTCGCTAAGGCTGTTCTTGTGGAATTGGCAAAGGGATATTTGAAAGCCCATAGAAGGCTATGGTGAAAAAGGAAATATCTTCCGTTGAAAACTGGAAAGAAGCTTTCTGATTAACTGCTCTGTGTTCTCTTAATTCATCTCAAAGAGTTACATCTTTAGCTTCAAGAAGCCTTTCGCTAAGGCGGTTCTAGTGGAATTGGCAAAGGGATATTTGGAAGCCCATAGAGGGCTACGGTGAAAAAGGAAATATCTTCCGTTCAAAACTGGAAAGAAGCTTTCTGAGAAACTTCTCTGTGTTCTGTTAATTCATCTCACAGAGTTACATCTTTCCCTTCAAGAAGCCTTTCGCTAAGGCTGTTCTTGTGGAATTGGCAAAGGGATATTTGGAAGCCCATAGAGGGCTATTTTGAAGAAGGAAATATCTTCCGTCCAGAGCTGGAAAGAAGCTCTCTGAGAAACTGCTCTGTGTTCTGTTAATTCATCTCACAGGGTTACGTCTTTCCCTTCAAGAAGCCTTTCGCTAAGGCTGTTCTTGTGGAATTGGCAAAGGGATATTTGGAAGCCCATAGAGGGCTATGGTGAAAAAGGAAATATCTTCCGTTCAAAACTGGAAAGAAGCTTTCTGAGAAACTGCTCTGTGTTCTGTTAATTCATCTCACAGAGTTACATCTTTCCCTTCAAGAAGCCATTCGCTAAAGCTGTTCTTGTGGAATTGGCAAAGGGATATTTGGAAGCCCATAGAGGGCTATGGTGAAATAGGAAATATCTTCCGTTCAAAACTGCAAAGAAGCTTTCTGAGAAACTGCTCTGTGTTCTGTTAATTCATCTCACAGAGTTACATCTTTACCTTCAAGAAGTCTTTCGCTAAGTCTGTTCTTGTGGAATTGGCAAAGGGATATTTGGAAGCCCGTAAAAGGTCAATGGTGAAAAAGGAAATGTCTTCCGTTCAAAACTGGAAAGAAGCTTTCTGAGAAACTGCTCTGTGTTCTGTTAATTCATCTCACAGAGTTACATCTTTCCCTTCAAGAAGCCTTTCTCTAAGGCTGTTCTTGTGGAATTGGCAAAGGGATATTTGGCAGCCCATAGCGGGCTATGGTGAAAAAGGAAATATCTTCCGTTCAAAACTGGAAAGAAGCTTTCTGAGAAACTGCTCATGTTCTGTTAGTTCATCTCACAGAGTTACATCTTTCCTTTCAAGAAGTCTTTCGCTAAGGCTGTTCTTGTGGAATTGGCAAAGGGATATTTGGAAGCCCATAGAGGTCTATGGTGAAAAAGGAAACATCTTCCTTTCAAAACTTGAATGAAGCTTTCTGAGAAACTGCTCTGTGTTCTGTTAATTCATTTCAGAGAGTTATATCATTCCCCTCAAGAAGCCAGTTTCTAAGGCTGTTCTTGTGGAATTGGCAAAGGGATATTTGGAAGCCCATAGAGGGCTATGGTGAAAAAGGAAATAACTTCCGTTGAAAGCTGGAAAGAAGCTTTCTGAGAAACTGCTCTGTGTTCTCTTAATTCATCGCACAGAGTTACATCTTTCCCTTTAAGAAGCCTTTCGCTAAGGCTGTTCTTGTGGAATTCTCAAAGAGATATTTGGAAGCCCATAGAGGGCTATGGTGAAAAAGGAAATATCTTCCGTTCAAAACTGGAAAGAAGCTTTCTGAGAAACTGCTCTGTGTTCTGTTAATTCATCTCACAGAGTTACATCTTTCCTTTCAAGAAGCCTTTCGCTAAGGCTGTTCTTGTGGAATTGGCAAAGGGATATTTGGAAGCCCATAGAAGTCTATGGTGAAAAAGGAAACATCTTCCTTTCAAAACTGGAAAGAAGCTTTCTGAGAAACTGCTCTGTGTTCTGTTCATTCATTTCACAGAGTTATATCTTTCCCCTCAAGAAGCCTTTTTCTAAGGCTGTTCTTGTGGAATTGGCAAAGGGATATTTGGAAGCCCATAGAGGTCTATGGTGAAAAAGGAAATATCTTCCGTTCAAAACTGGAAAGAAGCTTTCTGAGAAACTGCTCTGTGTTCTGTTAATTCATCTCACAGAGTTACATCTTTCCTTTCAAGAAGCCTTTCACAAAGGCTGTTCTTGTGGAATTGGCAAAGGGATATTTGGAAGCCCATAGAGGGCTATGGTGAAAAAGGAAACATCTTCCTTTCAAAGCTGTAAAGAAGCTTTCTGAGAAACTGCTCTGTGTTCTGTTAATTCATTTCACAGAGTTATATCTTTCCCCTCAAGAAGCCTTTTTCTAAGGCTGTTCTTGTGGAATTGGCAAAGGGATATTTGGAAGCCCATAGAGGGCTATGGTGAAAAAGGAAATATCTTCCGTTCAAAACTGGAAAGAAGCTTTCTGAGAAACTGCTCTGTGTTCTGTTAATTCATGTCACTGAGTTACATCTTTCTCTACAAGAAGCCTTTCGCTAAGGCTCTTCTTGTGGAATTGGCAAAGGGATATTTGGAAGCCCATAGAGGGCTATGGTGAAAACAAATATCTTCCGTTCAAAACTGGAATGAAGCTTTCTGAGAAACTGCTCTGTGTTCTGTTAATTCATCTCACAGGGTTACATCTTTCCCTTCAAGAAGCCTTTCGCTAAGGCTGTTCTTGTGGAATTGGCAAAGGGATATTTAGAAGCCCATAGAGGGCTATGGTTAAAAAGGAAATAACTTCCGTTGAAAGCTGGAAAGAAGCTTTCTGAGAAACTGCTCTGTGTTCTGTTAATTCATCTCACAGAGTTACATCTTTCCCTTTAAGAAGCCTTTCGCTAAGGCTGTTCTTGTGGAATTGGCAAAGGGATATTTGGAAGCCCATAGAGGGCTATGGTGAAAAAGGAAATATCTTCCGTTCAAAACTGGAAAGAAGCTTTCTGAGAAACTGCTCTGTGTTCTGTTAATTCATCTCACAGAGTTACATCTTCCCTTCAAGAAGCCTTTCGCTAAGGCTGTTCTTGTCGAATTGGCAAAGGGATATTTGGAAGCCCATAGAGGGCTATGGTGAAAAAGGAAATATCTTCCGTTCAAAAATGGAAAGAAGCTTTCTGAGAAACTGCTCATGTTCTGTTAATTCATCTCACAGAGTTACATCTTTCCTTTCAAGAAGCCTTTCCTAAGGCTGTTCTTGTCGAATTGGAAAAGGGATATTTGGAAGCCCATAGACGGCTATGGGGAAAAAGGAAATATCTTCCGTTCCAAACTGGAAAGAAGCTTTCTGAGAAACTGCTCTGTGTTTTGTTAATTCATCTCACAGAGTTACATCTTTCCCTACAAGAAGCCTTTCGCTAAGGCTGTTCTTGTGGAATTGGCAAAGGGATATTTGGAAGCCCATAGACGGCTATGGTGAAAAAGGAAATATCTTCCGTTCAAAACTGGAAAGAAGCTTTCTGAGAAACTCCTCTGTGTTCTGTTAATTCATCTCACAGAGTTACATCTTTCCTACAAGAAGCCTTTCGCTAAGGCTGTTCTTGTGGAATTGGCAAAGGGATATTTGGAAGCCCATAGAGGGCTATGGTGAAAAAGGAAATATCTTCCGTTCCAAACTGGAAAGAACCTTGCTGAGAAACTGCTCTGTGTTCTGTTAATTCATGTCACAGAGTTACATCTTTCCCTTCAAAAAGCCTTTCGCTAAGGCTGTTCTTGTGGAATTGGCAAAGGGATATTTGGAAGCCCATAGAGGGCTATGGTGAAAAAGGAAATATCTTCCGTTCCAAACCGGAAAGAAGCTTTCTGAGAAACTGCACTGTGTTCTGTTAATTCATCTCCCAGAGTTACATCTTTCCCTTCAAGAAGCCTTTCGCTATGGCTGGTCTTGTGGAATTGGCAAAGGGATATTTGGAATCCCATAGAGGTCTATGGTGAAAAAGGAAACATCTTCCTTTCAATACTGGAAAGAAGCTTTCTGAGAAACTGCTCTGTGTTCTGTTAATTCATCTCACAGAGTTACATCTTTCTCTTCAAGAAGCCTTTCGCTAAGGCTGTTCTTGTGGAATTGGCAAAGGGATATTTGGAAGCCCATAGAGGGCTATGGTGAAAAAGGAATATCTTCCGTTCCAAACTGGAAAGAAGATTTCTGAGAAACTGCTCTGTGTTCTGTTAATTCATCTCACAGAGTTACATCTTTTCCTTCAAGAAGCCTTTCGCTAATGCTGTTCTTGTGGAATTGGCAAAGGGATATTTGGAAGCCCATGGAGGGCTATGGTAAAAAACGAAATATCTTCCGTTCAAAACTGGAAAGAAGCTTTCTGAGAAACTGCTCTATGTTCTGGTAATTCACCTCACAGAATTACATCTTTCCCTTCAAGAAGCCTTTCGCTTAGGCTGTTCTTGTGGAATTGGCAAAGGGATATTTGGAAGTCCTGAGAGGGCTATGGTGAAAAAGGAAATATCTTCCATTATAAACTGGAAAGAAGCTTTCTGAGAAACTGCTCTGTGTTCTGTTAATTCATCTCACAGAGTTACATGTTTCCCTTCAAGAAGCCTTTCGCTAAGGCTGTACTTGTGGAATTGGCAAAGGGATATTTGGATCCCATAGAGGGCTATGGTGAAAAAGGAAATATCTTCCGTTCAAAACTGGAAAGAAGGTTTCTGAGAAACTGCTCATGTTCTGTTAATTCATCTCACAGAGTTACATCTTTCCCTTCAAGAAGCCTTTCGCTAAGGCTGTTCTTGTGGAATTGGCAAAGGGATATTTGGAAGCCCATAGAGGGCTATGGTGAAAAAGGAAATATCTTCCGTTCCAAACTGGAGAGAAGCTTTCTGAGAAACTGCTCTGTGTTCTGTTAATTCATCTCACAGAGTTACATCTCTCCCTACAAAAAGCCTTTCGCTAAGGCTGTTCTTGTGGAATTGGCAAAGGGATATTTGGAAGCCCATAGAGGGCTATGGTGAAAAAGGAAATATCTTCCGTTAAAAACTGGAAAGAAGCTTTCTGAGAAACTGCTCTGTGTTCTGTGAATTCATCTCACAGAGTTACATCTTCCCTTCAAGAAGCCTTTCGCTAAGACTGTTCTTGTCGAATTGGCAAAGGGATATTTGGAAGCCCATAGAGGGCTATGGTGAAAAAGGAAATATCTTCCGTTCAAAACTGGAAAGAAGCTTTCTGAGAAACTGCTCATGTTCTGTTAGTTCATCTCACAGAGTTACATCTTTCCTTTGAAGAAGCCTTTCGCTAAGGCTGTTCTTGTGGAATTGGCAAAGGGATATTTGGAAGCCCATAGAGGTCTATGGTGAAAAAGGAAACATCTTCCTTTCAAAACTTGAAAGAAGCTTTCTGAGAAACTGCTCTGTGTTCTGTTAATTCATCTCACAGAGTTACATCTTTCCCTTCAAGAAGCCTTTCGCTAAGGCTGTTCTTGTGGAATTGGCAAAGGGATATTTGGAAGCCCATAGAGGGCTATGGTGAAAAAGGAAATATCTTCCGTTCAAAACTGGAAAGAAGCTTTCTGAGAAACTGCTCTGTGTTCTGTTAATTCATCTCACAGAGTTACATCTTCCCTTCAGAAGCCTTTCGGTAAGGCTGTTCTTGTCGAATTGGCAAAGGGATATTTGGAAGCCCATAGAGGGCTATGGTGAAAAAGGAAATATCTTCCGTTCAAAAATGGAAAGAAGCTTTCTGAGAAACTGCTCATGTTCTGTTAATTCATCTCACAGAGTTACATCTTTCCTTTCAAGAAGCCTTTCCTAAGGCTGTTCTTGTCGAATTGGAAAAGGGATATTTGGAAGCCCATAGACGGCTATGGGGAAAAAGGAAATATCTTCCGTTCCAAACTGGAAAGAAGCTTTCTGAGAAACTGCTCTGTGTTTTGTTAATTCATCTCACAGAGTTACATCTTTCCCTACAAGAAGCCTTTCGCTAAGGCTGTTCTTGTGGAATTGGCAAAGGGATATTTGGAAGCCCATAGACGGCTATGGTGAAAAAGGAAATATCTTCCGTTCAAAACTGGAAAGAAGCTTTCTGAGAAACTCCTCTGTGTTCTGTTAATTCATCTCACAGAGTTACATCTTTCCTTCAAGAAGCCTTTCGCTAAGGCTGTTCTTGTGGAATTGGCAAAGGGATATTTGGAAGCCCATAGAGGGCTATGGTGAAAAAGGAAATATCTTCCGTTCCAAACTGGAAAGAACCTTGCTAAGAAACTGCTCTGTGTTCTGTTAATTCATGTCACAGAGTTACATCTTTCCCTTCAAAAAGCCTTTCGCTAAGGCTGTTCTTGTGGAATTGGCAAAGGGATATTTGGAAGCCCATAGAGGGCTATGGTGAAAAAGGAAATATCTTCCGTTCCAAACCGGAAAGAAGCTTTCTGAGAAACTGCACTCTGTTCCGTTAATTCATCTCCCAGAGTTACATCTTTCCCTTCAAGAAGCCTTTCGCTATGGCTGGTCTTGTGGAATTGGCAAAGGGATATTTGGAATCCCATAGAGGTCTATGGTGAAAAAGGAAACATCTTCCTTTCAAAACTGGAAAGAAGCTTTCTGAGAAACTGCTCTGTGTTCTGTTAATTCATCTCACAGAGTAACATCTTTCTCTTCAAGAAGCCTTTCGCTAAGGCTGTTCTTGTGGAATTGGCAAAGGGATATTTGGAAGCCCATAGAGGGCTATGGTGAAAAAGGAATATCTTCCGTTCCAAACTGGAAAGAAGATTTCTGAGAAACTGCTCTGTGTTCTGTTAATTCATCTCACAGAGTTACATCTTTTCCTTCAAGAAGCCTTTCGCTAATGCTGTTCTTGTGGAATTGGCAAAGGGATATTTGGAAGCCCATGGAGGGCTATGGTAAAAAACGAAATATCTTCCGTTCAAAACTGGAAAGAAGCTTTCTGAGAAACTGCTCTATGTTCTGGTAATTCACCTCACAGAATTACATCTTTCCCTTCAAGAAGCCTTTCGCTTAGGCTGTTCTTGTGGAATTGGCAAAGGGATATTTGGAAGTCCTGAGAGGGCTATGGTGAAAAAGGAAATATCTTCCATTATAAACTGGAAAGAAGCTTTCTGAGAAACTGCTCTGTGTTCTGTTAATTCATCTCACAGAGTTACATGTTTCCCTTCAAGAAGCCTTTCGCTAAGGCTGTATTTGTGGAATTGGCAAAGGGATATTTGGAAGCCCATAGAGGGCTATGGTGAAAAAGGAAATATCTTCCGTTCAAAACTGGAAAGAAGCTTTCTGAGAAACTGCTCATGTTCTGTTAGTTCATCTCACAGAGTTACATCTTTCCTTTGAAGAATCCTTTCGCTAAGGCTGTTCTTGTGGAATTGGCAAAGGGATATTTGGAAGCCCATAGAGGTCTATGGTGAAAAAGGAAACATCTTCCTTTCAAAACTTGAAAGAAGCTTTCTGAGAAACTGCTCTGTGTTCTGTTAATTCATTTCACAGAGTTATATCTTTCCCCTCAAGAAGCCAGTTTCTAAGGCTGTTCTTGTGGAATTGGCAAAGGGATATTTAGAAGCCCATAGAGGGCTATGGTGAAAAAGGAAATATCTTCCGTTCAAAACTGGAAAGAAGATTTCTGAGAAACTGCTCTGTGTTCTGTTAATTCATCTCACAGAGTTACATCTTCCCTTCAAGAAGCCTTTCGCTAAGGCTGTTCTTGTCGAATTGGCAAAGGGATATTTGGAAGCCCATAGAGGGCTATGGTGAAAAAGGAAATATCTTCCGTTCAAAACTGGAAAGAAGCTTTCTGAGAAACTGCTCATGTTCTGTTAATTCATCTCACAGAGTTACATCTTTCCTTTCAAGAAGCCTTTCGCTAAGGCTGTTCTTGTGGAATTGGCAAAGGGATATTTGGAAGCCCATAGAGGGCTATGGTGAAAAGAAATATCTTCCGTTCAAAACTGGAAAGAAGCTTTCTGAGAAACTGCTCTGTGTTCTGTTAATTCATCTCACAGTGTTACATCTTTCCCTTCAAGAAGCCTTTCGCTAAGGCTGTTCTTGTGGAATTGGCAAAGGGATATTTGGAAGCCCATAGAGGGCTATGGTTAAAAAGGAAATAACTTCCGTTGAAAGGTTGAAAGAAGCTTTCTGAGAAACTGCTCTGTGTTCTGTTAATTCATGTCACAGAGATACCTCTTTCTCTTCAAGAAGCCTTTCGCTAAGGCTGTTCTTGTGGAATTGGCAAAGGGATATTTGGAAGCCCATAGAGGGCTATGGTGAAAAAGGAAATATCTTCCGTTCAAAACTGGAAAGAAGCTTTCTGAGAAACTGTTCTGTGTTCTGTTAATTCATCTCACAGAGTTACATCTTTCCTTTCAAGAAGCCTTTCGCTAAGGCTGTTCTTGTGGAATTGGCAAAGGGATATTTGGAAGCCCATAGAAGTCTATGGTGAAAAAGGAAACATCTTCCTTTCAAAACTGGAAAGAAGCTTTCTGAGAAACTGCTCTGTGTTCTGTTAATTCATTTCACAGAGTTATATCTTTCCCCTCAAGAAGCCTTTTTCCAAGGCTGTTCTTTTGGAATTGGCAAAGGGATATTTGGAAGCCCATAGAGGGCTATGGTGAAAAAGGAAATATCTTCCGTTCAAAACTGGAAAGAAGCTTTCTGAGAAACTGCTCTGTGTTCTGTTAATTCATGTCACTGAGTTACATCTTTCCCTACAAGAAGCCTTTCGCTAAGGCTGTTCTTGTGGAATTGGCAAAGGGATATTTGGAAGCCCAGAGAGGGCTATGGTGAAAACAAATATTTTCCGTTCAAAACTGGAAAGAAGCTTTCTGAGAAACTGCTCTGTGTTCTGTTAATTCATCTCACAGGGTTACATCTTTCCCTTCAAGAAGCCTTTCGCTAAGGATGTTCTTGTGGAATTGGCAAAGGGACATTTAGAAGCCCTTAGAGGGCTATGGTTAAAAAGGAAATAACTTCCGTTGAAAGCTGGAAAGAAGCTTTCTGAGAAACTGCTCTGTGTTCTGTTAATTCATCTCACAGAGTTACATCTTTCCCTTCAAGAAGCCTTTCGCTAAGGCTGTTCTTGTGGAATTGGCAAAGGGATATTTGGAAGCCCATAGACGGCTATGGTGAAAAAGGAAATATCTTCCGTTCAAAACTGGAAAGAAGCTTTCTGAGAAACTGCTCTGTGTTCTGTTAATTCATCTCACAGAGTTACATCTTTCCTTCAAAAAGCCTTTCGCTAAGGCTGTTCTTGTGGAATTGGCAAAGGGATATTTGGAAGCCCATAGAGGGCTATGGTGAAAAAGGAAATATCTTCCGTTCCAAACTGGAAAGAACCTTGCTGAGAAACTGCTCTGTGTTCTGTTAATTCATCTCACAGAGTTACATCTTTCCCTTCAAAAAGCCTTTCGCTAAGGCTGTTCTTGTGGAATTGGCAAAGGGATATTTGGAAGCCCATAGAGGGCTATGGTGAAAAAGGAAATATCTTCCGTTCCAAACCGGAAAGAAGCTTTCTGAAAAACTGCTCTATGTTCTGTTAGTTCATCTCCCAGAGTTACATCTTTCCCTTCAAGAAGCCTTTCGCTATGGCTGGTCTTGTGGAATTGGCAAAGGGATATTTGGAATCCCATAGTGGCCTAAGGTGAAAAAGGAAATATCTTCCTTTCAAAACTGGAAAGAAGCTTTCTGAGAAACTGCTCTGTGTTCTGTTAATTCATCTCATAGAGTTACATCTTTCCATTCAAGAAGCCTTTCGCTAAGGCTGTTCTTGTGGAATTGGCAAAGGGATATTTGGAAGCCAATAGAGGGCTATGGTGAAAAAGAAAATATCTTCCGTTCAAAACTGGAAAGAAGCTTTCTGGAAAACTGCTCTGTGTTCTGTTAATTCATCTCACAGAGTTACAGCTTTCCCTTCAAGAAGCCTTTCGCTAAGGCTGTTCTTGTGGAATTGGCAAAGGGATATTTGGAAGCCCATAGAGGGCTATGGTGAAAAAGGAAATATCTTCCGTTCAAAACTGGAAAGAAGCTTTCTGAGAAACTGCTCTGTGTTCTGTTAATTCATCTCACACAGTTACATCTTTCCTTTCAAGAAGACTTTCGCTAAGGCTGTTCTTGTGGAATTGGCAAAGGGATATTTGGAAGCCCATAGAGGTCTATGGTGAAAAAGGAAACATCTTCCTTTCAAAACTGGAAAGAAGCTTTCTGAGAAACTGCTCTGTGTTCTGTTAATTCATTTCACAGAGTTATATCTTTCCCCTCAAGAAGCCTTTTTCTAAGGCTGTTCTTGTGGAATTGGCAAAGGGATATTTGGTAGCCCGTAGAGGGCTATGGTGAAAAAGGAAATATCTTCCGTTCAAAACTGGAAAGAAGCTTTCTGAGAAACTGCTCTTTGTTCTGTTAATCATGTTACAGAGTTACATCTTTCCCTACAAGAAGCCTTTCGCTAAGGCTGTTCTTGTGGAATTGGCAAAGGGATATTTGGAAGCCCATAGAGGGCTATGGTGAAAAACGAAATAACTTCCGTTCAAAACTGGAACGAAGCTTTCTGAGAAACTGCTCTGAGTTCTGTTAATTCATCTCACAGGGTTACATCTTTCCCTTCAAGAAGCCTTTCGCTAAGGCTGTTCTTGTGGAATTGGCAAAGGGATATTTAGAAGCCCATAGAGGGCTATGGTTAAAAAGGAAATAACTTCCGTTGAAAGCTGGAAAGAAGCTTTCTGAGAAACTGCTCTGTGTTCTGTTAATTCATCTGACAGAGTTACATCTTTCCCTTCAAGAAGCCTTTCGCTAAGGCTGTTCTTGTGGAATTAGCAAAGGGATATTTGGAAGCCCATAGAGGGCTATGGTTAAAAAGGAAATAACTTCCGTTGAAAGCTGGAAAGAAGCTTTCTGAGAAACTGCTCTGTGTTCTGTTAATTCATGTCACAGAGTTACATCTTTCCCTTCAAGAAGCCTTTCGCTAAGGCTGTTCTTGTGGAATTGGCAAAGGGATATTTGGAAGCCCATAGAGGGCTATGGTGAAAAAGGAAATATCTTCCGTTCAAAACTGGAAAGAAGCTTTCTGAGAAACTGCTCTGTGTTCTGTTAATTCATGTCACTGAGTTACATCTTTCCCTACAAGAAGCCTTTCGCTAAGGCTGTTCTTGTGGAATTGGCAAAGGGATATTTGGAAGCCCAGAGAGGGCTATGGTGAAAACAAATATTTTCCGTTCAAAACTGGAAAGAAGCTTTCTGAGAAACTGCTCTGTGTTCTGTTAATTCATCTCACAGGGTTACATCTTTCCCTTCAAGAAGCCTTTCGCTAAGGATGTTCTTGTGGAATTGGCAAAGGGACATTTAGAAGCCCTTAGAGGGCTATGGTTAAAAAGGAAATAACTTCCGTTGAAAGCTGGAAAGAAGCTTTCTGAGAAACTGCTCTGTGTTCTGTTAATTCATCTCACAGAGTTACATCTTTCCCTTCAAGAAGCCTTTCGCTAAGGCTGTTCTTGTGGAATTGGCAAAGGGATATTTGGAAGCCCATAGACGGCTATGGTGAAAAAGGAAATATCTTCCGTTCAAAACTGGAAAGAAGCTTTCTGAGAAACTGCTCTGTGTTCTGTTAATTCATCTCACAGAGTTACATCTTTCCTTCAAAAAGCCTTTCGCTAAGGCTGTTCTTGTGGAATTGGCAAAGGGATATTTGGAAGCCCATAGAGGGCTATGGTGAAAAAGGAAATATCTTCCGTTCCAAACTGGAAAGAACCTTGCTGAGAAACTGCTCTGTGTTCCGTTAATTCGTCTCACAGAGTTACATCTTTCCCTTCAAAAAGCCTTTCGCTAAGGCTGTTCTTGTGGAATTGGCAAAGGGATATTTGGAAGCCCATAGAGGGCTATGGTGAAAAAGGAAATATCTTCCGTTCCAAACCGGAAAGAAGCTTTCTGAAAAACTGCTCTATGTTCTGTTAGTTCATCTCCCAGAGTTACATCTTTCCCTTCAAGAAGCCTTTCGCTATGGCTGGTCTTGTGGAATTGGCAAAGGGATATTTGGAATCCCATAGTGGGCTAAGGTGAAAAAGGAAATATCTTCCTTTCAAAACTGGAAAGAAGCTTTCTGAGAAACTGCTCTGTGTTCTGTTAATTCATCTCATAGAGTTACATCTTTCCCTTCAAGAAGCCTTTCGCTAAGGCTGTTCTTGTGGAATTGGCAAAGGGATATTTGGAAGCCAATAGAGGGCTATGGTGAAAAAGAAAATATCTTCCGTTCAAAACTGGAAAGAAGCTTTCTGGGAAACTGCTCTGTGTTCTGTTAATTCATCTCACAGAGTTACAGCTTTCCCTTCAAGAAGCCTTTCGCTAAGGCTGTTCTTGTGGAATTGGCAAAGGGATATTTGGAAGCCCATAGAGGGCTATGGTGAAAAAGGAAATATCTTCCGTTCAAAACTGGAAAGAAGCTTTCTGAGAAACTGCTCTGTGTTCTGTTAATTCATCTCACAGAGTTACATCTTTCCTTTCAAGAAGACTTTCGCTAAGGCTGTTCTTGTGGAATTGGCAAAGGGATATTTGGAAGCCCATAGAGGTCTATGGTGAAAAAGGAAACATCTTCCTTTCAAAACTGGAAAGAAGCTTTTTGAGAAACTGCTCTGTGTTCTGTTAATTCATTTCACAGAGTTATATCTTTCCCCTCAAGAAGCCTTTTTCTAAGGCTGTTCTTGTGGAATTGGCAAAGGGATATTTGGTAGCCCGTAGAGGGCTATGGTGAAAAAGGAAATATCTTCCGTTCAAAACTGGAAAGAAGCTTTCTGAGAAACTGCTCTTTGTTCTGTTAATCATGTTACAGAGTTACATCTTTCCCTACAAGAAGCCTTTCGCTAAGGCTGTTCTTGTGGAATTGGCAAAGGGATATTTGGAAGCCCATAGAGGGCTATGGTGAAAAACGAAATAACTTCCGTTCAAAACTGGAACGAAGCTTTCTGAGAAACTGCTCTGAGTTCTGTTAATTCATCTCACAGGGTTACATCTTTCCCTTCAAGAAGCCTTTCGCTAAGGCTGTTCTTGTGGAATTGGCAAAGGGATATTTAGAAGCCCATAGAGGGCTATGGTTAAAAAGGAAATAACTTCCGTTGAAAGCTGGAAAGAAGCTTTCTGAGAAACTGCTCTGTGTTCTGTTAATTCATCTGACAGAGTTACATCTTTCCCTTCAAGAAGCCTTTCGCTAAGGCTGTTCTTGTGGAATTAGCAAAGGGATATTTGGAAGCCCATAGAGGGCTATGGTTAAAAAGGAAATAACTTCCGTTGAAAGCTGGAAAGAAGCTTTCTGAGAAACTGCTCTGTGTTCTGTTAATTCATGTCACAGAGTTACATCTTTCCCTTCAAGAAGCCTTTCGCTAAGGCTGTTCTTGTGGAATTGGCAAAGGGATATTTGGAAGCCCATAGAGGGCTATGGTGAAAAAGGAAATATCTTCCGTTCAAAATTGGAAAGAAGCTTTCTGAGAAACTGCTTTGTGTTCTGTTAATTCATTTCACAGAGTTATATCTTTCCCCTCAAGGAGCCTTTTTCGAAGGCTGTTCTTGTGGAATTGGCAAAGCGATATTTGGAAGCCCATAGAGGGCTATGGTGAAAAAGGAAATATCTTCCGTTCAAAACTGGAAAGAAGCTTTCTGAGAAACTGCTCTGTGTTCTGTTAATTCATGTCACTGAGTTACATCTTTCCCTACAAGAAGCCTTTCGCTTAGGCTGTTCTTGTGGAATTGGCAAAGGGATATTTGGAAGCCCATAGAGGGCTATGGTGAAAAAGGAAATATCTTCCGTTCAAAACTGGAATGAAGGTTTCTGAGAAACTGCTCTGTGTTCTGTTAATCATGTTACAGAGTTACATCTTTCCCTACAAGAAGCCTTTCGCTAAGGCTGTTCTTGTGGAATTGGCAAAGGGATATTTGGAAGCCCATAGAGGGCTATGGTGAAAAACGAAATAACTTCCGTTCAAAACTGGAACGAAGCTTTCTGAGAAACTGCTCTGTGTTCTGTTAATTCATCTCACAGGGTTACATCTTTCCCTTCAAGAAGCCTTTCGCTAAGGCTGTTCTTGTGGAATTGGCAAAGGGATATTTAGAAGCCCATAGAGGGCTATGGTTAAAAAGGAAATAACTTCCGTTGAAAGCTGGAAAGAAGCTTTCTGAGAAACTGCTCTGTGTTCTGTTAATTCATCTGACAGAGTTACATCTTTCCCTTCAAGAAGCCTTTCGCTAAGGCTGTTCTTGTGGATTTGGCAAAGGGATATTTGGAAGCCCATAGAGGGCTATGGTTAAAAAGGAAATAACTTCCGTTGAAAGCTGGAAAGAAGCTTTCTGAGAAACTGCTCTGTGTTCTGTTAATTCATGTCACAGAGTTACATCTTTCCCTTCAAGAAGCCTTTCGCTAAGGCTGTTCTTGTGGAATTGGCAAAGGGATATTTGGAAGCCCATAGAGGGCTATGGTGAAAAAGGAAACATCTTCCGTTCAAAACTGGAAAGAAGCTTTCTGAGAAACTGCTCTGTGTTCTGTTAATTCATCTCACAGAGTTACATCTTTCCTTTCAAGAAGCCTTTCGCCAAGGCTCTTCTTGTGGAATTGGCTAAGGGATATTTGGAAGCCCATAGAAGTCTATGGTGAAAAAGGAAACATCTTCCTTTCAAAACTGGAAAGAAGCTTTCTGAGAAACTGCTCTGTGTTCTGTTAATTCATTTCACAGAGTTATATCTTTCCCCTCAAGAAGCCATTTTCTAAGGCTGTTCTTGTGGAATTGGCAAAGGGATATTTGGAAGCCCATAGAGGGCTATGGTGAAAAAGGAAATATCTTCCGTTCAAAACTGGAAAGAAGCTTTCTGAGAAACTGCTCTGTGTTCTGTTAATTCATGTCACTGAGTTACATCTTTCCCTACAAGAAGCCTTTCGCTAAGGCTGTTCTTGTGGAATTGGCAAAGGGATATTTGGAAGCCCATAGAGGGCTATGGTGAAAACAAATATCTTCCGTTCAAAACTGGAAAGAAGCTTTCTGAGAAACTGCTCTGTGTTCTGTTAATTCATCTCACAGGGTTACATCTTTCCCTTCAAGAAGCCTTTCGCTAAGGCTGTTCTTGTGGAACTGGCAAAGGGATATTTAGAAGCCCATAGAGGTCTATGGTTAAAAAGGAAAGAACTACCGTTGAAAGCTGGAAAGAAGCTTTATGAGAAACTGCTCTGTGTTCTGTTAATTCATCTCACAGAGTTACATCTTTCCCTTCAAGGAGCCTTTCGCTAAGGCTGTTCTTGTGGAATTGGCAAAGGGATATTTGGAAGCCCATAGAGGGCTATGGTGAAAAAGGAAATATCTTCCTTTCAAAACTGGAAAGAAGCTTTCTGAGAAACGGCTCTGTGTTATCTTAATTCATTTCAAAGAGTTATATCTTTCCCCTCAAGAATCCTTTGTCTAAGGCTGTTCTTGTGGAATTGGCAAAGTGATATTTGGAAGCCCCTAGAGGGCTATGGTGAAAAAGGAAATATCTTCCGTTCAAAACTGGAAAGAAGCTTTCTGAGAAACGGCTCTGTGTTCTGTTAATTCATCTCACAGAGTTACATCTTTCCCTTCAAGAAGCCTTTCGCTAAGGCTGTTCTTGTGGAATTGGCAAAGGGATATTTGTAAGCCCATAGAGGGCTATGGTGAAAAAGGAAATATCTTCCGTTCAAAACTGGAAAGAAGCTTTCTGAGAAACTGCTCTGTGTTCTGTTAATTCATCTCACAGAGTTACATCTTCCCTTCAACAAGCCTTTCGCTAAGGCTGTTCTTGTCGAATTGGCAAAGGGATATTTGGAAGCCCATAGAGGTCTATGGTGAAAAAGGAAATATCTTCCGTTCAAAACTGGAAAGAAGCTTTCTGAGAAACTGCTCATGTTCTGTTAATTCATCTCACAGAGTTACATCTTTCCTTTCAAGAAGCCTTTCGCTAAGGCTGTTCTTGTCGAATTGGAAAAGGGATATTTGGAAGCCCATAGACGGCTATGGGGAAATAGGAAATATCTTCCGTTGAAAGCTGGAAAGAAGCTTTCTGAGAAACTGCTCTGTGTTCTGTTAATTCATCTCACAGAGTTACATCTTTCCCTTCAAGGAGCCTTTCGCTAAGGCTGTTCTTGTGGAATTGGCAAAGGGATATTTGGAAGCCCATAGAGGGCTATGGTGAAAAAGGAAATATCTTCCTTTCAAAACTGGAAAGAAGCTTTCTGAGAAACGGCTCTGTGTTATCTTAATTCATTTCACAGAGTTATATCTTTCCCCTCAAGAATCCTTTGTCTAAGGCTGTTCTTGTGGAATTGGCAAAGGGATATTTGGAAGCCCCTAGAGGGCTATGGTGAAAAAGGAAATATCTTCCGTTCAAAACTGGAAAGAAGCTTTCTGAGAAACTGCTCTGTGTTCTGTTAATTCATCTCACACAGTTACATCTTTCCCTTCAAGAAGCCTTTCGCTAAGGCTGTTCTTGTGGAATTGGCAAAAGGATATTTGGAAGCCCATAGAAGGCTATGGTGAAAAAGGAAATATCTTCCGTTGAAAACTGGAAAGAAGCTTTCTGATTAACTGCTCTGTGTTCTCTTAATTCATCTCAAAGAGTTACATCTTTAGCTTCAAGAAGCCTTTCGCTAAGGCGGTTCTTGTGGAATTGGCAAAGGGATATTTGGAAGCCCATAGAGGACTACGGTGAAAAAGGAAATATCTTCCGTTCAAAACTGGAAAGAAGCTTTCTGAGAAACTTCTCTGTGTTCTGTTAATTCATCTCACAGAGTTACATCTTTCCCTTCAAGAAGCCTTTCGCTAAGGCTGTTCTTGTGGAATTGGCAAAGGGATATTTGGAAGCCCATAGAGGGCTATTTTGAAGAAGGAAATATCTTCCGTCCAAAGCTGGAAAAAAGCTCTCTGAGAAACTGCTCTGTGTTCTGTTAATTCATCTCACAGGGTTACATCTTTCTCTACAAGAAGCCTTTCGCTTAGGCTGTTCTTGTGGAATTGGCAAAGGGATATTTGGAAGTCCTGAGAGGGCTATGGTGAAAAAGGAAATATCTTCCATTAAAAACTGGAAAGAAGCTTTCTGAGAAACTGCTCTGTGTTCTGTTAATTCATCTCACAGAGTTACATCTCTCCCTACAAAAATCCTTTCGCTAAGGCTGTTCTTGTGGAATTGGCAAAGGGATATTTGGAAGCCCATAGAGGGCTATGGTGAAAAAGGAAATATCTTCCGTTCCAAACTGAAAAGAAACTTTCTGAGAAACTGCTCTGTGTTCTGTTAATTCATCTCAGAGAGTTACATCTTCCCTTCAAGAAGCCTTTCGCTAAGACTGTTCTTGTCGAATTGGCAAAGGGATATTTGGAAGCCCATAGAGGGCTATGGTGAAAAAGGAAATATCTTCCGTTCAAAACTGGAAAGAAGCTTTCTGAGAAACTGCTCATGTTCTGTTAGTTCATCTCACAGAGTTACATCTTTCCTTTCAAGAAGCCTTTCGCTAAGGCTGTTCTTGTGGAATTGGCAAAGGGATATTTGGAAGCACATAGAGGGCTATGGTGAAAACAAATATCTTCCGTTCAAAACTGGAAAGAAGCTTTCTGAGAAACTGCTCTGTGTTCTGTTAATTCATCTCACAGGGTTACATCTTTCCCTTCAAGAAGCCTTTCGCTAAGGCTGTTCTTGTGGAATTGGCAAAGGGATATTTGGAAGCCCATAGAGGGCTATGGTTAAAAAGGAAATAACTTCCGTTGAAAGCTGGAAAGAAGCTTTCTGAGAAACTGCTCTGTGTTCTCTTAATTCATCGCACAGAGTTACATCTTTCCCTTCAAGAAGCCTTTCGCTAAGGCTGTTCTTGTGGAATTGTCAAAGGGATATTTGGAAGCCCATAGAGGGCTATGGTGAAAAAGGAAATATCTTCCGTTCAAAACTGGAAAGAAGCTTTCTGAGAAACTGCCCTGTGTTCTATTAATTCATCTCACAGAGTTACATCTTTCTCTTCAAGAAGCCTTACGCTAAGGCTGTTCTTGTGGAATTGGCAAAGGGATATTTGGAAGCCCATAGAGGGCTATGGTGAAAAAGGAAATATCTTCCGTTCAAAACTGGAAAGAAGCTCTCTGAGAAACTGCTCTGTGTTCTGTTATTTCATGTCACAGAGTTACATCTTTCCCTACAAGAAGCCTTTCGCTAAGGCTGTTCTTGTGGAATTGGCAAAGGGATATTTGGAAGCACATAGAGGGCTATGGTGAAAACAAATATCTTCCGTTCAAAACTGGAAAGAAGCTTTCTGAGAAACTGCTCTGTGTTCTGTTAATTCATCTCACAGGGTTACATCTTTCCCTTCAAGAAGCCTTTCGCTAAGGCTGTTCTTGTGGAATTGGCAAAGGGATATTTGGAAGCCCATAGAGGGCTATGGTTAAAAAGGAAATAACTTCCGTTGAAAGCTGGAAAGAAGCTTTCTGAGAAACTGCTCTGTGTTCTCTTAATTCATCGCACAGAGTTACATCTTTCCCTTCAAGAAGCCTTTCGCTAAGGCTGTTCTTGTGGAATTGTCAAAGGGATATTTGGAAGCCCATAGAGGGCTATGGTGAAAAAGGAAATATCTTCCGTTCAAAACTGGAAAGAAGCTTTCTGAGAAACTGCCCTGTGTTCTATTAATTCATCTCACAGAGTTACATCTTTCTCTTCAAGAAGCCTTTCGCTAAGGCTGTTCTTGTGGAATTGGCAAAGGGATATTTGGAAGCCCATAGAGGGCTATGGTGAAAAAGGAAATATCTTCCGTTCAAAACTGGAAAGAAGCTTTCTGAGAAACTGCTCTGTGTTCTGTTAATTCATGTCACAGAGTTACATCTTTCCCTTCAAGAAGCCTTTCGCTAAGGCTGTTCTTGTGGAATTGGCAAAGGGATATTTGGAAGCCCATAGAAGTCTATGGTGAAAAAGGAAACATCTTCCTTTCAAAACTTGAAAGAAGCTTTCTGAGAAACTGCTCTGTGTTCTGTTAATTCATTTCACAGAGTTATATCTTTCCCCTCAAGAAGCCTTTTTCTAAGGCTGTTCTTGTGGAATTGGCAAAGGGATATTTGGAAGCCCATAGAGGGCTATGGTGAAAAAGGAAATATCTTCCGTTCAAAACTGGAAAAAAGCTTTCTGAGAAACTGCTCTGTGTTCTGTTAATTCATGTCACTGAGTTACATCTTTCTCTACAAGAAGCCTTTCGCTAAGGCTGTTCTTGTGGAATTGGCAAAGGGATATTTGGAAGCCCATAGAGGGCTATGGTGAAAACAAATATCTTCCGTTCAAAACTGGAATGAAGCTTTCTGAGAAACTGCTCTGTGTTCTGTTAATTCATCTCACAGGGTTACATCTTTCCCTTCAAGAAGCCTTTCGCTAAGGCTGTTCTTGTGGAATTGGCAAAGGGATATTTAGAAGCCCATAGAGGGCTATGGTTAAAAAGGAAATAACTTCCGTTGAAAGCTGGAAAGAAGCTTTCTGAGAAACTGCTCTGTGTTCTGTTAATTCATCTCACAGAGTTACATCTTTCCCTTCAAGAAGCCTTTCGCAAAGGCTGTTCTTGTGGAATTGGCAAAGGGATATTTGGAAGCCCATAGAGGGCTATGGTGAAAAAGGAAATATCTTCCGTTCAAAACTGGAAAGAAGCTTTCTGAGAAACTGCTCTGTGTTCTGTTAATTCATCTCACAGAGTTACATCTTCCCTTCAAGAAGCCTTTCGCTAAGGCTGTTCTTGTCGAATTGGCAAAGGGATATTTGGAAGCCCATAGAGGTCTATGGTGAAAAAGGAAATATCTTCCGTTCAAAAATGGAAAGAAGCTTTCTGAGAAACTGCTCATGTTCTGTTAATTCATCTCACAGAGTTACATCTTTCCTTTCAAGAAGCCTTTCGCTAAGGCTGTTCTTGTCGAATTGGAAAAGGGATATTTGGAAGCCCATAGACGGCTATGGGGAAAAAGGAAATATCTTCCGTTCCAAACTGGAAAGAAGCTTTCTGAGAAACTGCTCTGTGTTCTGTTAATTCATCTCACAGAGTTACATCTTTCCCTACAAGAAGCCTTTCGCTAAGGCTGTTCTTGTGGAATTGGCAAAGGGATATTTGGAAGCCCATAGAGGGCTATGGTGAAAAAGGAAATATCTTCCGTTCAAAACTGGAAAGAAGCTTTCTGAGAAACTGCTCTGTGTTCTGTTAATTCATCTCACAGAGTTACATCTTTCCTTCAAGAAGCCTTTCGCTAAGGCTGTTCTTGTGGAATTCGCAAAGGGATATTTGGAAGCCCATAGAGGGCTATGGTGAAAAAGGAAATATCTTCCGTTCCAAACTGGAAAGAACCTTGCTGAGAAACTGCTCTTTGTTCTGTTAATTCATCTCACAGAGTTACATCTTTCCCTTCAAAAAGCCTTTCGCTAAGGCTGTTCTGGTGGAATTGGCAAAGGGATATTTGGAAGCCCATAGAGGGCTATGGTGAAAAAGGAAATATCTTCCGTTCCAAACCGGAAAGAAGCTTTCTGAGAAACTGCTCTGTGTTCTGTTAATTCATCTCCCAGAGTTACATCTTTCCCTTCAAGAAGCCTTTCGCTATGGCTGGTCTTGTGGAATTGGCAAAGGGATATTTGGAATCCCATAGAGGTCTATGGTGAAAAAGGAAACATCTTCCTTTCAAAACTGGAAAGAAGCTTTCTGAGTAACTGCTCTGTGTTCTGTTAATTCATTTCACAGAGTTATATCTTTCCCCTCAAGAAGCCTTTTTCTAAGGCTGTTCTTGTGGAATTCGCAAAGGGATATTTGGAAGCCCGTAGAGGGCTATGGTGAAAAAGGAAATATCTTCCGTTCAAAACTGGAAAGAAGCTTTCTGAGAAACTGCTCTGTGTTCTGTTAATCATGTTACAGAGTTACATCTTTCCCTACAAGAAGCCTTTCGCTAAGGCTGTTCTTGTGGAATTGGCAAAGGGATATTTGGAAGCCCATAGAGGGCTATGGTGAAAAACGAAATAACTTCCGTTCAAAACTGGAACGAAGCTTTCTGAGAAACTGCTCTGAGTTCTGTTAATTCATCTCACAGGGTTACATCTTTCCCTTCAAGAAGCCTTTCGCTAAGGCTGTTCTTGTGGAATTGGCAAAGGGATATTTAGAAGCCCGTAGAGGGCTATGGTTAAAAAGGAAATAACTTCCGTTGAAAGCTGGAAAGAAGCTTTCTGAGAAACTGCTCTGTGTTCTGTTAATTCATCTCACAGAGTTACATCTTTCCCTTCAAGAAGCCTTTCGCTAAGGCTGTTCTCGTGGAATTGGCAAAGGGATTTTTGGAAGCCCATAGAGGGCTATGGTGAAAAAGGAAATATCTTCCGTTCAAAACTGGAAAGAAGCTTTCTGAGAAACTGCTCTGTGTTCTGTTAATTCATCTCACAGAGTTACATCTTCCCTTCAAGAAGCCTTTCGCTAAGGCTGTTCTTGTCGAATTGGCAAAGGGATATTTGGAAGCCCATAGAGGTCTATGGTGAAAAAGGAAATATCTTCCGTTCAAAAATGGAAAGAAGCTTTCTGAGAAACTGCTCATGTTCTGTTAATTCATCTCACAGAGTTACATCTTTCCTTTCAAGAAGCCTTTCGCTAAGGCTGTTCTTGTCGAATTGGAAAAGGGATATTTGGAAGCCCATAGACGGCTATGGGGAAAAAGGAAATATCTTCCGTTCCAAACTGGAAAGAAGCTTTCTGAGAAACTGCTCTGTGTTCTGTTAATTCATCTCACAGAGTTACATCTTTCCCTACAAGAAGCCTTTCGCTAAGGCTGTTCTTGTGGAATTGGCAAAGGGATATTTGGAAGCCCATAGAGGGCTATGGTGAAAAAGGAAATATCTTCCGTTCAAAACTGGAAAGAAGCTTTCTGAGAAACTGCTCTGTGTTCTGTTAATTCATCTCACAGAGTTACATCTTTCCTTCAAGAAGCCTTTCGCTAAGGCTGTTCTTGTGGAATTCGCAAAGGGATATTTGGAAGCCCATAGAGGGCTATGGTGAAAAAGGAAATATCTTCCGTTCCAAACTGGAAAGAACCTTGCTGAGAAACTGCTCTTTGTTCTGTTAATTCATCTCACAGAGTTACATCTTTCCCTTCAAAAAGCCTTTCGCTAAGGCTGTTCTGGTGGAATTGGAAAAGGGATATTTGGAAGCCCATAGAGGGCTATGGTGAAAAAGGAAATATCTTCCGTTCCAAACCGGAAAGAAGCTTTCTGAGAAACTGCTCTGTGTTCTGTTAATTCATCTCCCAGAGTTACATCTTTCCCTTCAAGAAGCCTTTCGCTATGGCTGGTCTTGTGGAATTGGCAAAGGGATATTTGGAATCCCATAGAGGTCTATGGTGAAAAAGGAAACATCTTCCTTTCAAAACTGGAAAGAAGCTTTCTGAGAAACTGCTCTGTGTTCTGTTAATTCATTTCACAGAGTTATATCTTTCCCCTCAAGAAGCCTTTTTCTAAGGCTGTTCTTGTGGAATTCGCAAAGGGATATTTGGAAGCCCGTAGAGGGCTATGGTGAAAAAGGAAATATCTTCCGTTCAAAACTGGAAAGAAGCTTTCTGAGAAACTGCTCTGTGTTCTGTTAATCATGTTACAGAGTTACATCTTTCCCTACAAGAAGCCTTTCGCTAAGGCTGTTCTTGTGGAATTGGCAAAGGGATATTTGGAAGCCCATAGAGGGCTATGGTGAAAAACGAAATAACTTCCGTTCAAAACTGGAACGAAGCTTTCTGAGAAACTGCTCTGAGTTCTGTTAATTCATCTCACAGGGTTACATCTTTCCCTTCAAGAAGCCTTTCGCTAAGGCTGTTCTTGTGGAATTGGCAAAGGGATATTTAGAAGCCCATAGAGGGCTATGGTTAAAAAGGAAATAACTTCCGTTGAAAGCTGGAAAGAAGCTTTCTGAGAAACTGCTCTGTGTTCTGTTAATTCATCTCACAGAGTTACATCTTTCCCTTCAAGAAGCCTTTCGCTAAGGCTGTTCTCGTGGAATTGGCAAAGGGATTTTTGGAAGCCCATAGAGGGCTATGGTGAAAAAGGAAATATCTTCCGTTCAAAACTGGAAAGAAGCTTTCTGAGAAACTGCTCTGTGTTCTGTTAATTCATCTCACAGAGTTACATCTTTCTCTTCAAGAAGCCTTTCGCTAAGGCTGTTCTTGTGGAATTGGCAAAGGGATATTTGGAAGCCCATAGAGGGCTATGGTGAAAAAGGAATATCTTCCGTTCCAAACTGGAAAGAAGATTTCTGAGAAACTGCTCTGTGTTCTGTTAATTCATCTCACAGAGTTACATCTTTTCCTTCAAGAAGCCTTTCGCTAATGCTGTTCTTGTGGAATTGGCAAAGGGATATTTGGAAGCCCATGGAGGGCTATGGTAAAAAACGAAATATCTTCCGTTCAAAACTGGAAAGAAGCTTTCTGAGAAACTGCTCTATGTTCTGGTAATTCACCTCACAGAATTACATCTTTCCCTTCAAGAAGCCTTTCGCTTAGGCTGTTCTTGTGGAATTGGCAAAGGGATATTTGGAAGTCCTGAGAGGGCTATGGTGAAAAAGGAAATATCTTCCATTAAAAACTGGAAAGAAGCTTTCTGAAAACTGCTCTGTGTTCTGTTAATTCATCTCACAGAGTTACATGTTTCCCTTCAAGAAGCCTTTCGCTAAGGCTGTTCTGGTGGAATTGGCAAAGGGATATTTGGAAGCCCATAGAGGGCTATGGTGAAAAAGGAAATATCTTCCGTTCAAAACTGGAAAGAAGGTTTCTGAGAAACTGCTCATGTTCTGTTAATTCATCTCACAGAGTTACATCTTTCCCTTCAAGAAGCCTTTCGCTAAGGCTGTTCTTGTGGAATTGGCAAAGGGATACTTGTAAGCCCATAGAGGGCTATGGTGAAAAAGGAAATATCTTCCGTTCCAAACTGGAAAGAAGCTTTCTGAGAAACTGCTCTGTGTTCTGTTAATTCATCTCACAGAGTTACATCTTCCCTTCAAGAAGCCTTTCGCTAAGACTGTTCTTGTCGAATTGGCAAAGGGATATTTGGAAGCCCATAGAGGGCTATGGTGAAAAAGGAAATATCTTCCGTTCAAAACTGGAAAGAAGCTTTCTGAGAAACTGCTCATGTTCTGTTAGTTCATCTCACAGAGTTACATCTTTCCTTTGAAGAAGCCTTTCGCTAAGGCTGTTCTTGTGGAATTGGCAAAGGGATATTTGGAAGCCCATAGAGGGCTATGGTGAAAAGAAATAACTTCCGTTCAAAACTGGAAAGAAGCTTTCTGAGAAACTGCTCTGTGTCCTGTTAATTCATCTCACAGGGTTACATCTTTGCCTTCAAGAAACCTTTCGCTAAGGCTGTTCTTGTGGAATTGGCAAAGGGATATTTGGAAGCCCATAGAGGGCTATGGTTAAAAAGGAAATAACTTCCGTTGAAAGCTTGAAAGAAGCTTTCTGAGAAACTGCTCTGCGTTCTGTTAATTCATGTCAGTGAGTTACATCTTTCCCTACAAGAAGCCTTTCGCTAAGGCTGTTCTTGTGGAATTGGCAAAGGGATATTTGGAAGCCCTTAGAGGGCTATGGTGAAAACAAATATCTTCCGTTCAAAACTGGAAAGAAGCTTTCTGAGAAACTGCTCTGTGTTCTGTTAATTCGTCTCACAGGGTTACATCTTTCCCTTCAAGAAGCCTTTCGCTAAGGCTGTTCTTGTGGAATTGGCAAAGGGATATTTAGAAGCCCATAGAGGGCTATGGTTAAAAAGGAAAGAACTTCCGTTGAAAGCTGGAAAGAAGCTTTATGAGAAACTGCTCTGTGTTCTGTTAATTCATCTCACAGAGTTACATCTTTCCCTTCAAGAAGCCTTTCGCTAAGGCTGTTCTTGTGGAATTGGCAAAGGGATATTTGGAAGCCCATAGAGGGCTATGGTGAAAAAGGAAATATCTTCCGTTCAAAACTGGAAAGAAGCTTTCTGAGAAACTGCTCTGTGTTCTGTTAATTCATCTCACAGAGTTACATCTTTCCCTACAAGAAGCCTTTCGCTAAGGCTGTTCTTGTGGAATTGGCAAAGGGATATTTGTAAGCCCATAGAGGGCTAGGGTGAAAAAGGAAATATCTTCCGTTCAAAAATGGAAAGAAGCTTTCTGAGAAACTGCTCTTGTTCTGTTAATTCATCTCACAGAGTTACATCTTTCCTTTCAAGAAGCCTTTCGCTAAGGCTGTCCTTGTCGAATTGGAAAAGGGATATTTGGAAGCCCATAGACGGCTATGGGGAAAAAGGAAATATCTTCCGTTCCAAACTGGAAAGAAGCTTTCTGAGAAACTGCTCTGTGTTCTGTTAATTCATCTCACAGAGTTACATCTTTCCTTCAAGAAGCCTTTCGCTAAGGCTGTTCTTGTGGAATTGGCAAAGGGATATTTGGAAGCCCATAGAGGGCTATGGTGAAAAAGGAAATATCTTCCGTTCCAAACTGGAAAGAACCTTGCTGAGAAACTGCTCTGTGTTCTGTTAATTCATCTCACAGAGTTACATCTTTCCCTTCAAGAAGCCTTTCGCTAAGGCTGTTCTTGTGGAATTGGCAAAGGGATATTTGGAAGCCCATAGAGGGCTATGGTGAAAAAGGAAATATCTTCCTTTCAAAACTGGAAAGAAGCTTTCTGAGAAACGGCTCTGTGTTCTCTTAATTCATTTCACAGAGTTATATCTTTCCCCTCAAGAATCCTTTGTCTAAGGATGTTCTTGTGGAATTGGCAAACGGATATTTGGAAGCCCCTAGAGGGCTATGGTGAAAAAGGAAATATCTTCCGTTCAAAACTGGAAAGAAGCTTTCTGAGAAACGGCTCTGTGTTCTGTTAATTCATCTCACAGAGTTACATCTTTCCCTTCAAGAAGACTTTCGCTAAGGTGTTTTTCTGGAATTGGCAAAGGGATATTTGGAAGCCCATAGAAGGCTATGGTGAAAAAGGAAATATCTTCCGTTGAAAACTGGAAAGAAGCTTTCTGATTAACTGCTCTGTGTTCTCTTAATTCATCTCAAAGAGTTACATCTTTAGCTTCAAGAAGCCTTTCGCTAAGGCGGTTCTTGTGGAATTGGAAAGGGATATTTGGAAGCCCATAGAGGGCTACGGTGAAAAAGGAAATATCTTCCGTTCAAAACTGGAAAGAAGCTTTCTGAGAAACTTCTCTGTGTTCTGTTAATTCATCTCACAGAGTTACATCTTTCCCTTCAAGAAGCCTTTCGCTAAGGCTGTTCTTGTGGAATTGGCAAAGGGATATTTGGAAGCCCATAGAGGGCTATGGTGAAAAACGAAACAACTTCCGTTCAAAACTGGAACGAAGCTTTCTGAGAAACTGCTCTGAGTTCTGTTAATTCATCTCACAGGGTTACATCTTTCCCTTCAAGAAGCCTTTCGCTAAGGCTGTTCTTGTGGAATTGGCAAAGGGATATTTAGAAGCCCATAGAGGGCTATGGTTAAAAAGGAAATAACTTCCCTTGAAAGCTGGAAAGAAGCTTTCTGAGAAACTGCTCTGTGTTCTGTTAATTCATCTCACAGAGTTACATCTTTCCCTTCAAGAAGCCTTTCGCTAAGGCTGTTCTTGTGGAATTGGCAAAGGGATTTTTGGAAGCCCATAAAGGGCTATGGTGAAAAAGGAAATATCTTCCGTTCAAAACTGGAAAGAAGCTTTCTGAGAAACTGTTCTGTGTTCTGTTAATTCATCTCACAGAGTTACATGTTTCCCTTCAAGAAGCCTTTCGCTAAGGCTGTTCTTATGGAATTGGCAAAGGGATATTTGTAAGCCCATAGAGGGCTATGGTGAAAAAGGAAATATCTTCCGTTCAAAACTGGAAAGAAGCTTTCTCAGAAACTGATCTGTGTTCTGTAAATTCATCTCACAGAGTTACATCTTCCCTTCAACAAGCCTTTCGCTAAGGCTGTTCTTGTCGGATTGGCAAAGGGATATTTGGAAGCCCGTAGAGGTCTATGGTGAAAAAGGAAATATCTTCCGTTCAAAACTGGAAAGAAGCTTTCTGAGAAACTGCTCATGTTCTGTTAATTCATCTCACAGAGTTACATCTTTCCTTTCAAGAAGCCTTTCGCTAAGGCTGTTCTTGTCGAATTGGAAAAGGGATATTTGGAAGCCCATAGACGGCTATGGGGAAATAGGAAATATCTTCCGTTGAAAGCTGGAAAGAAGCTTTCTGAGAAACTGCTCTGTGTTCTGTTAATTCATCTCACAGAGTTACATCTTTCCCTTCAAGAAGCCTTTCGCTAAGGCTGTTCTTGTGGAATTGGCAAAGGGATATTTGGAAGCCCATAGAGGGCTATGGTGAAAAAGGAAATATCTTCCTTTCAAAACTGGAAAGAAGCTTTCTGAGAAACGGCTCTGTGTTCTCGTAATTCATTTCACAGAGTTATATCTTTCCCCTCAAGAATCCTTTGTCTAAGGCTGTTCTTGTGGAATTGGCAAAGGGATATTTGGAAGCCCCTAGAGGGCTATGGTGAAAAAGGAAATATCTTCCGTTCAAAACTGGAAAGAAGCTTTCTGAGAAACTGCTCTGTGTTCTGTTAATTCATCTCACACAGTTACATCTTTCCCTTCAAGAAGCCTTTCGCTAAGGCTGTTCTTGTGGAATTGGCAAAGGGATATTTGGAAGCCCATAGAAGGCTATGGTGAAAAAGGAAATATCTTCCGTTCAAAACTGCAAAGAAGCTTTCTGAGAATCTGCTCTGTGTTCTGTTAATTCATCTCACAGAGTTACATCTTTACCTTCAAGAAGTCTTTCGCTAAGGCTGTTCTTGTGGAATTGGCAAAGGGATATTTGGAAGCCCTTAAAAGGTCAATGGTGAAAAAGGAAATGTCTTCCGTTCAAAACTGGAAAGAAGCTTTCTGAGAAACTGCTCTGTGTTCTGTTAATTCATCTCACAGAGTTACATCTTTCCCTTCAAGAAGCCTTTCGCTAAGGCTGTTCTTGTGGAATTGGCAAAGGGATATTTGGCAGCCCATAGCGGGCTATGGTGAAAAAGGAAATATCTTCCTTTCAAAACTGGAAAGAATCTTTCTGAGAAACTGCTCTGTGTTCTGTTAATTCATCTCACAGAGTTACATCTTTCCCTTCACGAAGACTTTCGCTAAGGTGTTTTTGTGGAATTGGCAAAGGGATATTTGGAAGCCCATAGAAGGCTATGGTGAAAAAGGAAATATCTTCCGTTGAAAACTGGAAAGAAGCTTTCTGATTAACTGCTCTGTGTTCTCTTAATTCATCTCAAAGAGTTACATCTTTAGCTTCAAGAAGCCTTTCGCTTAGGCGGTTCTTGTGGAATTGGCAAAGGGATATTTGGAAGCCCATAGAGGGCTACGGTGAAAAAGGAAATATCTTCCGTTCAAAACTGGAAAGAAGCTTTCTGAGAAACTTCTCTGTGTTCTGTTAATTCATCTCACAGAGTTGCATCTTTCCCTTCAAGAAGCCTTTCGCTAAGGCTGTTCTTGTGGAATTGGCAAAGGGATATTTGGAAGCCCATAGAGGGTTATTTTGAAGAAGGAAATATCTTCCGTCCAAAGCTGGAAAGAAGCTCTCTGAGAAACTGCTCTGTGTTCTGTTAATTCATCTCACAGGGTTACATCTTTCCCTTCAAGAAGCCTTTCGCTAAGGCTGTTCTTGTGGAATTGGCAAAGGGATATTTGGAAGCCCTTAGAGGGCTATGGTGAAAAAGGAAATATCTTCCGTTCAAAACTGGAAAGAAGCTTTCTGAGAAACTGCTCTGTGTTCTGTTAATTCATCTCACAGAGTTACATCTTTCCCTTCAAGAAGCCATTCGCTAAAGCTGTTCTTGTGGAATTGGCAAAGGGATATCTGGAATCCCATAGAGGGCTATGGTGAAATAGGAAATATATTCCGTTCAAAACTGCAAAGAAGCTTTCTGAGAAAGTGCTCTGTGTTCTCTTAATTCATCTCACAGAGTTACATCTTCCCTTCAACAAGCCTTTCGCTAAGGCTGTTCTTGTGTAATTGGCAAATGATATTTGGAAGCCCATAGAGGGCTGTGGTGAAAAAGGAAATATCTTCCGTTCAAAACTGGAAAGAAGCTTTCTGAGAAACTGCTCTGTGTTCTGTTAATTCATCTCACAGAGTTACATCTTTCCCTTCAAGAAGCCTTTCGCTAAGGCTGTTCTTGTGGAATTGGCAAAGGGATATTTGGAAGACCATAGAGGGCTATGGTGAAAAAGGAAATATCTTCAGTTCAAAACTGGAAAGAAGCTTTCTGAGAAACTGCTCTGTGTTCTGTGAATTCATCTCACAGAGTTACATCTTTCCCTTCAAGAAGCCTTTCCCTAAGGCTGTTCTTGTGGAATTGGCAAAGGGATATTTGGAAGCCCATAGACGGCTATGGTGAAAAAGGAAATATCTTCGGTTCAAAACTGGAAAGAAGCTTTCTGAGAAACTACTCTGTGTTCTGTGAATTCATCTCACAGAGTTACATCTTTCCCTTCAAGAAGCCTTTCGCTAAGGCTGTTCTTGTGGAATAAGCAAAGGGATATTTGGAAGCCCATAGACAGCTATGGTGAAAAAGGAAATATCTTCCGTTCAAAACTGGAAAGAAGCTTTCTGAGAAACTGCTCTGTGTTCTGTGAATTCATCTCACAGAGTTACATCTTTCCCTTCAAGAAGCCTTTCGCTAAGGCTGTTCTTGTGGAATTGGCAAAGGGATATTTGGAAGCCCATAGAGGGCTATGGTGAAAAAGGAAATATCTTCAGTTCAAAACTGGAAAGAAGCTTTCTGAGAAACTGCTCTATGTTCTGTTAATTCATCTCACAGAGTTACATCTTTCCTTTCAAGAAGCCTTTCGCTAAGGCTGTTCTTGTGAAATTGGCAAAGGGATATTTGGAAGCCCATAGAGGGCTATGGTGAAAAAGGAAATATCTTCCGTTCAAAACTGGAAAGAAGCTTTCTAGGAAACTGCTCTGTGTTCTGTGAATTCATCTCACAGAGTTACATCTTTCCCTTCAAGAAGACTTTCGCTAAGGCTGTTCTTGTGGAATTGGCAAAGGGATATTTGGAAGCCCATAGAGGGCTATGGTGAAAAAGGAAATATCTTCCGTTCAAAACTGGAAAGAAGCTTTCTGAGAAACTGCTCTGTATTCTGTGAATTCATCTCACAGAGTTACATCTTTCCCTTCAAGAAGCCTTTCGCTAAGGCTGTTCTTGTGGAATTGGCAAACAGATATTTGGAAGCCCATAGAGGGCTATGGTGAAAAAGGAAATATCTTCCGTTCAAAACTGGAAAGAAGCTTTCTGAGAAACGGCTCTGTGTTCTGTTAATTCATCTCACAGAGTTACATCTTTCCCTTCAAGAACCCTTTCGCTAAGGCTGTTCTTGTGGAATTGGCAAAGCGATATTTGGAAGGCCATAGAGGGCTATGGTGAAAAAGGAAATATCTTCCGTTCAAAACTGGAAAGAAGCTTTCTGAGAAACTGCTCTGTGTTCTGTTAATTCATCTCACAGAGTTACATCTTTCCCTTCAAGAAGCCTTTCGCTAAGGCTGTTCTTGAGGAATTGGCAAAGGGTTATTTGGAAGCCCATAGACGACTATGGTGAGAAAGGAAATATCTTCCGTTCAAAACTGGAAAGAAGCTTTCTGAGAAACTGCTCTGTGTTCTGTGAATTCATCTCACAGAGTTACATCTTTCCCTTCAACAAGCCTTACGCTAAGGCTGTTCTTGTGGAATTGGCAAAGGGATATTTGGAAGCCCATAGAGGGCTATGGTGAAAAAGGAAATATCTTCCGTTCAAAACCGGAAAGAAGCTTTCTGAGAAACTGCTCTGTGTTCTGTGAATTCATCTCACAGAGTTACATCTTTCCCTTCAAGAAGCCTTTCGCTAAGGCTGTTCTTGTGGAATTGGCAAAGGGATATTTGGAAGTCCTTAGAGGGCTATGGTGAAAAAGTAAATATCTTCCGTTCAAAACTGGAAAGAAGCTTTCTGAGAAACTGCTCTGTTTTATGTTAATTCTTCTCACAGAGTTGCATCTTTCCCTTCAAGAAGCCTTTCGCTAAGACTGTTCTTGTGGAATTGGCAAAGCGATATTTGGAAACCCATAGAGGGCTATGGTGAAAAAGGAAATATCTTCCGATCAAAAGTGGAAAGAAGCTTTCTGAGAAACTGCTCTGTGTTCTGTGAATTCATCTCACAGAGTTACATCTTTCCCTTCAAGAAGCCTTTCGCTAAGGCTGTTCTTGTGGAATTGGCAAAAGGATATTTGGAAGCCCATAGAGGCCTATGGTGAAAAAGGAAATATCTTCCGTTCAAAACTGGAAAGAAGCTTTCTGAGACACTGCTCTGTGTTCTGTGAATTCATCTCACAGAGTTACATCTTTCCCTTCAAGAAGCCTTTCGCTAAGTCTGTTCTTGTGGAATTGGCAAAGGGATATTTGGAAGCCCATAGAGTTCTATGGTGAAAAAGCAAATATCTTCCGTTCAAAACTGGAAAGAAGCTTTCTGAGAAACTGCTCTGTGTTCTGTGAATTCATCTCTAAGAGTTACATCTTTCCCTTCAAGAAGCCTTTCGCTAAGGCTGTTCTTGGGGAATTGGCAAAGGGATATTTGGAAGCCCATAGACGGCTTTGGTGAAAAAGGAAATATCTCCGTTCAAAACTGGAAAGAAGCTTTCTGAGAAACTGCTCTGTGTTCTGTGAATTCATCTCACAGAGTTACATCTTTCCCTTCAAGAAGCCTTTCGCTAAGTCTGTTCTTGTGCAATTGGCAAAGGGATATTTGGAAGTCCTTAGAGGGCTATGGTGAAAAAGGAAATATCTTCCGTTCAAAACTGGAAAGAAGCTTTCTGAGAAACTGCTCTGTGTTCTGTTAATTCTTATCACAGAGTTACATCTTTCCCTTCAAGAAGCCTTTCCCTAAGACTGTTCTTGTGGAATTGGCAAAGCGATATTTGGAAACACATAGAGGGCAATGGTGAAAAAGGAAATATCTTCCGTTCAAAACTGGAAAGAAGCTTTCTGAGAAACTGCTCTGTGTTCTGTGAATTCATCTCACAGAGTTACATCTTTCCCTTCAAGAAGCCTTTCGCTAAGGCTGTTCTTGTGGAATTGGCAAAAGGATATTTGGAAGCCCATAGAGGCCTAGGGTGAAAAAGGAAATATCTTCCGTTCAAAACTGGAAAGAAGCTTTCTGAGACACTGCTCTGTGTTCTGTGAATTCATCTTACAGAGTTACATCCTTCCCTTCAAGAAGCCTTTCGCTAAGGCTGTTCTTGTGGAATTGGGAAAGGGATATTTGGAAGCCCATAGAGGGCTATGGTGAAAAAGCAAATATCTTCAGTTCAAAACTGGAAAGAAGCTTTCTGAGAAACTGCTCTGTGTTCTGTTAATTCATCTCACAGAGTTACATCTTTCCCTTCAAGAAGCCTTTCGCTAAGGCTGTTCTTGTGGAGTTGGCAAAGGGATATTTGGAAGCCCATACACGGCTATGGTGAAAAAGGAAGTATCTTCCGTTCAAAACTGGAAAGAAGCTTTCTGAGAAACGGCTCTGTGTTCTATGAATTCATCTCACAGAGTTACATCTTTCCCTTCAAGAAGCCTTTCGCTATGGCTGTTCTTGTGGAATTGGAAAAGCGATATTTGGAAGCCCATAGAGGGCTGTGGTGAAAAAGGAAATATCTTCCGTTCAAACCTGGAAAGAAGCTTTCTGAGAAACTGCTCTGTGTTCTGTTAATTCATCTCACAGAGTTACATCTTTCCCTTCAAGAAGCCATTCGCTAAGGCTGTTCTTGTGGAATTGGCAAGGGGATATTTGGAAGCCCATAGAGGGCTATGGTGAAAAAGGAAATATCTTCGGTTCAAAACTGAAAAGAAGCTTTCTGAGAAACTGCTCTGTGTTCTGTTAATTCATCTCACAGAGTTACATCTTTCCCTTCAAGAAGCCTTTCGCTAAGGCTGTTCTTGTGGAATTGGCAAAGGGATATTTGGAAGCCCATAGAGGCCTATGGTGAAAAAGGAAATATCTTCCGTTCAAAACTGGAAAGAAGCTTTCTGAGAAACTGCTCTGTGTTCTGTTAATTCATCTCACAGAGTTACATCTTTCCCTTCAAGAAGCCTTTCGCTAAGGCTGTTCTTGTGGAATTGGCAAAGGGATATTTGGACGCCCATAGAGGGCTATGGTGAAAAAGGAAATATCTTCCGTTCAAAACTCGAAAGAAGCTTTCTGAGAAACTGCTCTGTGTTCTGTGAACTCATCTCACAGAGTTACATCTTTCCCTTCAAGAAGCCTTTCGCTAAGGCTGTTCTTGTGGAATTGGCAAAGGGATATTTGGAAGCCCATAGAGGGCTATGGTGAAAAAGGAAATATCTTCCGATCAAAACTGGAAAGAAGCTTTCTTAGAAACTGCTCTGTGTTCTGTGAATTCATCTCACAGAGTTACATCTTTCCCTTCAAGAAGCCTTTCGCTAAGGCTGTTCTTGTGGAATTGGCAAAGGGATATTTGGAAGCCCGTAGAGGGCTATGGTGAAAAAGGAAATATCTTCCGTTCAAAACTGGAAAGAAGCTTTCTGAGAAACGGCTCTGTGTTCTGTTAATTCATCTCACAGAGTTACATCTTTCCCTTCAAGAACCCTTTCGCTAAGGCTGTTCTTGTGGAATTGGCAAAGCGATATTTGGAAGTCCATAGAGGGCTATGGTGAAAAAGGAAATATCTTCCGTTCAAAACTGGACAGAAGCTTTCTGAGAAACTGCTCTGTGTTCTGTGAATTCATCTCACAGAGTTATATCTTTCCCTTCAAGAAGCCTTTCGCTAAGGCTGTTCTTGAGGAATTGGCAAAGGGATATTTGGAAGCCCATAGACGACTATGGTGAAAAAGGAAATATCTTCCGTTCAAAACTGGAAAGAAGCTTTCTGAGAAACTGCTCTGTGTTCTGTGAATTCATCTCACAGAGTTACATCTTTCCCTTCAAGAAGCCTTACGCTAAGGCTGTTCTTGTGGAATTGGCAAAGGGATATTTGGAAGCCCATAGAGGGCTATGGTGAAAAAGGAAATATCTTCCGTTCAAAACTGGAAAGAAGCTTTCTGAGAAACTGCTCTGTGTTCTGTGAATTCATCTCACAGAGTTACATCTTTCCCTTCAAGAAGCCTTTCGCTAAGGCTGTTCTTGTGGAATTGGCAAAGGGATATTTGGAAGCCCATAGAGGGCTATGGTGAAAAAGGAAATATCTTCTGTTCAAAACTGGAAAGAAGCTTTCTGAGAAACTGCTCTGTGTTCTGTGAATTCATCTCACAGAGTTACATCTTTCCCTTCAAGAAGCCTTTCGCTAAGGCTGTTCTTGTGGAATTGGCAAAGGGATATTTGGAAGCCCATAGAGGGCTATGCTGAAAAAGGAAATATCTTCCGTTCAAAACTGGAAAGAAGCTTTCTGAGAAAATGCTCTGTGTTCTGTGAATTCATCTCACAGAGTTACATCTTTCCCTTCAAGAAGCCTTTCGCTAAGGCTGTTCTTGTGGAATTGGCAAAGGGATATTTGGAAACCCGTAGAGGGCTATGGTGAAAAAGGAAATACCTTCCGTTCAAAACTGGAAAGAAGCTTTCTGAGAAACGGCTCTGTGTTCTGTTAATTCATCTCACAGAGTTACATCTTTCCCTTCAAGAAGCCTTTCGCTAAGGCTGTTCTTGAGGAATTGGCAAAGGGATATTTGGAAGCCCATAGACGACTATGGTGAAAAAGGAAATATCTTCCGTTCAAAACTGGAAAGAAGCTTTCTGAGAAACTGCTCTGTGTTCTGTGAATTCATCTCACAGAGTTACATCTTTCACTTCAAGAAGCCTTACGCTAAGTCTGTTCTTGTGGAATTGGCAAAGGGATATTTGGAAGCCCATAGAGGGCTATGGTGAAAAAGTAAATATCTTCCGTTCAAAACTGGAAAGAAGCTTTCTGAGAAACTGCTCTGTGTTCTGTGAATTCATCTCACAGAGTTACATCTTTCCCTTCAAGAAGCCTTTCGCTAAGGCTGTTCTTGTGGAATTGGCAAAGGGATATTTGGAAGTCCTTAGAGGGCTATGGTGAAAAAGGAAATATCTTCCGTTCAAAACTGGAAAGAAGCTTTCTGAGAAACTGCTCTGTGTTCTGTTAATCCTTCTCACAGAGTTACATCTTTCCCTTCAAGAAGCCTTTCGCTAAGACTGTTCTTGTGGAATTGGCAAAGCGATATTTGGAAACCCATAGAGGGCTATGGTGAAAAAGGAAATACCTTCCGATCAAAACTGGAAAGAAGCTTTCTGAGAAACTGCTCTGTGTTCTGTGAATTCATCTCACAGAGTTACATCTTTCCCTTCAAGAAGCCTTTCGCTAAGGCTGTTCTTGTGGAATTGGCAAAAGGATATTTGGAAGCCCATAGTGGCCTATGGTGAAAAAGGAAATATCTTCCGTTCAAAACTAGAAAGAAGCTTTCTGAGACACTGCTCTGTGTTCTGTGAATTCATCTCACAGAGTTACATCTTTCCCTTCAAGAAGCCTTTCGCTAAGTCTGTTCTTGTGGAATTGGGAAAGGGATATTTGGAAGCCCATAGAGTTCTATGGTGAAAAAGCAAATATCTTCCGTTCAAAACTGGAAAGAAGCTTTCTGAAAAACTGCTCTGTGTTCTGTGAATTCATCTCACAGAGTTACATCTTTCCCTTCAAGAAGCCTTTCGCTAAGGCTGTTCTTGGGGAATTGGCAAAGGGATATTTGGAAGCCCATAGACGGCTTTGGTGAAAAAGTAAATATCTTCCGTTCAAAACTGGAAAGAAGCTTTCTGAGAAACTGCTCTGTGTTCTGTGAATTCATCTCACAGAGTTACATCTTTCCCTTCAAGAAGCCTTTCGCTAAGGCTGTTCTTGTGGAATTGGCAAAGGGATATTTGGAAGCCCATAGAGGCCTATGGTGAAAAAGGAAATATCTTCCGTTCAAAACTGGAAAGAAGCTTTCTGAGAAACTGCTCTGTGTTCTGTTAATTCATCTCACAGAGTTACATCTTTCCCTTCAAGAAGCCTTTCGCTAAGGCTGTTCTTGTGGAATTGGCAAAGGGATATTTGGAAGCCCATAGAGGGCTATGGTGAAAAAGGAAATATCTTCCGTTCAAAACGGGAAAGAAGCTTTCTGAGAAACTGCTCTGTGTTCTGTTAATTCATCTCACAGAGTTACATCTTTCTTTCAAGAATCCTTTCGCTAAGGCTGTTCTTGTGGAATTGGCAAAGGGATATTTGGAAGCCCATAGAGGGCTATGGTGAAAAAGGAAATATCTTCCGTTCAAAACTGGAAAGAAGCTTTCTGAGAAACTGCTCTGTGTTCTGTGAATTCATCTCACAGAGTTACATCTTTCCCTTCAAGAAGCCTTTCGCTAAGGCTGTTCTTGTGGAATTGGCAAAAGGATATTTGGAAGCCCATAGAGGCCTAGGGTGAAAAAGGAAATATCTTCCGTTCAAAACTGGAAAGAAGCTTTCTGAGACACTGCTCTGTGTTCTGTGAATTCATCTTACAGAGTTACATCCTTCCCTTCAAGAAGCCTTTCGCTAAGGCTGTTCTTGTGGAATTGGGAAAGGGATATTTGGAAGCCCATAGAGGGCTATGGTGAAAAAGCAAATATCTTCAGTTCAAAACTGGAAAGAAGCTTTCTGAGAAACTGCTCTGTGTTCTGTGAATTCATCTCACAGAGTTACATCTTTCCCTTCAAGAAGCCTTTCGCTAAGGCTGTTCTTGTGGAATTGGCAAAGGGATATTTGGAAGCCCATACACGGCTATGGTGAAAAAGGAAATATCTTCCGTTCAAAACTGGAAAGAAGCTTTCTGAGAAACGGCTCTGTGTTCTATGAATTCATCTCACAGAGTTACATCTTTCCCTTCAAGAAGCCTTTCGCTATGGCTGTTCTTGTGGAATTGGAAAAGCGATATTTGGAAGCCCATAGAGGGCTGTGGTGAAAAAGGAAATATCTTCCGTTCAAAACTGGAAAGAAGCTTTCTGAGAAACTGCTCTGTGTTCTGTTAATTCATCTCACAGAGTTACATCTTTCCCTTCAAGAAGCCATTCGCTAAGGCTGTTCTTGAGGAATTGGCAAGGGGATATTTGGAAGCCCATAGAGGGCTATGGTGAAAAAGGAAATATCTTCGGTTCAAAACTGAAAAGAAGCTTTCTGAGAAACTGCTCTGTGTTCTGTGAATTCATCTCACAGAGTTACATCTTTCCCTTCAAGAAGCCTTTCGCTAAGGCTGTTCTTGTGGAATTGGCAAAGGGATATTTGGAAGCCCATAGAGGCCTATGGTGAAAAAGGAAATATCTTCCGTTCAAAACTGGAAAGAAGCTTTCTGAGAAACTGCTCTGTGTTCTGTTAATTCATCTCACAGAGTTACATCTTTCCCTTCAAGAAGCCTTTCGCTAAGGCTGTTCTTGTGGAATTGGCAAAGGGATATTTGGACGCCCATAGAGGGCTATGGTGAAAAAGGAAATATCTTCCGTTCAAAACTGGAAAGAAGCTTTCTGAGAAACTGCTCTGTGTTCTGTGAATTCATCTCACAGAGTTACATCTTTCCCTTCAAGAAGCCTTTCGCTAAGGCTGTTCTTGTGGAATTGGCAAAGGGATATTTGTAAGCCCATAGAGGGCTATGGTGAAAAAGGAAATATCTTCCGATCAAAACTGGAAAGAAGCTTTCTGAGAAACTGCTCTGTGTTCTGTGAATTCATCTCACAGAGTTACATCTTTCCCTTCAAGAAGCCTTTCGCTAAGGCTGTTCTTGTGGAATTGGCAAAGGGATATTTGGAAGCCCGTAGAGGGCTATGGTGAAAAAGGAAATATCTTCCGTTCAAAACTGGAAAGAAGCTTTCCGAGAAACGGCTCTGTGTTCTCTTAATTCATCTCACAGAGTTACATCTTTCCCTTCAAGAACCCTTTCTCTAAGGCTGTTCTTGTGGAATTGGCAAAGCGATATTTGGAAGTCCATAGAGGGCTATGGTGAAAAAGGAAATATCTTCCGTTCAAAACTGGACAGAAGCTTTCTGAGAAACTGCTCTGTGTTCTGTGAATTCATCTCACAGAGTTATATCTTTCCCTTCAAGAAGCCTTTCGCTAAGGCTGTTCTTGAGGAATTGGCAAAGGGATATTTGGAAGCCCATAGACGACTATGGTGAAAAAGGAAATATCTTCCGTTCAAAACTGGAAAGAAGCTTTCTGAGAAACTGCTCTGTGTTCTGTGAATTCATCTCACAGAGTTACATCTTTCCCTTCAAGAAGCCTTACGCTAAGGCTGTTCTTGTGGAATTGGCAAAGGGATATTTGGAAGCCCATAGAGGGCTATGGTGAAAAAGGAAATATCTTCCGTTCAAAACTGGAAAGAAGCTTTCTGAGAAACTGCTCTGTGTTCTGTGAATTCATCTCACAGAGTTACATCTTTCCCTTCAAGAAGCCTTTCGCTAAGGCTGTTCTTGTGGAATTGGCAAAGGGATATTTGGAAGCCCATAGAGGGCTATGGTGAAAAAGGAAATATCTTCCGTTCAAAACTGGAAAGAAGCTTTCTGAGAAACTGCTCTGTGTTCTGTGAATTCATCTCACAGAGTTACATCTTTCCCTTCAAGAAGCCTTTCGCTAAGGCTGTTCTTGTGGAATTGGCAAAGGGATATTTGGAAGCCCATAGAGGGCTATGGTGAAAAAGTAAATATCTTCCGTTCAAAACTGGAAAGAAGCTTTCTGAGAAACCGCTCTGTGTTCTGTGAATTCATCTCACAGAGTTACATCTTTCCCTTCAAGAAGCCTTTCGCTAAGGCTGTTCTTGTGGAATTGGCAAAGGGATATTTGGAAGCCCTTAGAGGGCTATGGTGAAAAAGGAAATATCTTCCGTTCAAAACAGGAAAGAAGCTTTCTGAGAAACGGCTCTGTGTTCTGTGAATTCATCTCACAGAGTTACATCTTTCCCTTCAAGAAGCCTTTTGCTAAGGCTGTTCTTGTGGAATTGGCAAAGGGATATTTGGAAGCCCTTAGAGGGCTATGGTGAAAAAGGAAATATCTTCTGTTCAAAACTGGAAAGAAGCTTTCTGAGAAACTGCTCTGTGTTCTGTGAATTCATCTCACAGAGTTACATCTTTCCCTTCAAGAAGCCTTTCGCTAAGGCTGTTCTTGAGGAATTGGCAAAGGGATATTTGGAAACCCATAGAGGGCTATGGTGCAAAAGGAAATATCTTCCGATCAAAACTGGAAAGAAGCTTTCTGAGAAACTGCTCTGTGTTCTGTGAATTCATCTCACAGAGTTACATCTTTCCCTTCAAGAAGCCTTTCGCTAAGGCTGTTCTTGTGGAATTGGCAAAAGGATATTTGGAAGCCCATAGAGGGCTACGGTGAAAAAGGAAATATCTTCCGTTCAAAACTGGAAAGAAGCTTTCTGAGAAACGGCTCTGTGTTCTGTGAATTCATCTCACAGAGTTACATCTTTCCCTTCAAGAAGCCTTTTGCTAAGGCTGTTCTTGTGGAATTGGCAAAGGGATATTTGGTGGCCCTTAGAGGGCTATGGTGAAAAAGGAAATATCTTCTGTTCAAAACTGGAAAGAAGCTTTCTGAGAAACTGCTCTGTGTTCTGTGAATTCATCTCACAGAGTTACATCTTTCCCTTCAAGAAGCCTTTCGCTAAGGCTGTTCTTGAGGAATTGTCAAAGGGATATTTGGAAGCCCATAGACTACTATGGTGAAAAAGGAAATATCTTCCGTTCAAAAATGGAAAGAAGCTTTCTGAGAAACTGCTCTGTGTTCTGTTAATTCTTTTCACAGAGTTACATCTTTCTCTTCAAGAAGCCTTTCGCTAAGACTGTTCTTGTGGAATTGGCAAAGCGATATTTGGAAACCCATAGAGGGCTATGGTGAAAAAGGAAATATCTTCCGATCAAAACTGGAAAGAAGCTTTCTGAGAAACTGCTCTGTGTTCTGTGAATTCATCTCACAGAGTTACATCTTTCCCTTCAAGAAGCCTTTCGCTAAGGCTGTTCTTGTGGAATTGGCAAAAGGATATTTGGAAGCCCATAGAGGCCTATGGTGAAAAAGGAAATATCTTCCGTTCAAAACTGGAAAGAAGCTTTCTGAGACACTGCTCTGTGTTCTGTGAATTCATCTCACAGAGTTACATCTTTCCCTTCAAGAAGCCTTTCGCTAAGGCTGTTCTTGTGGAATTGGGAAAGGGATATTTGGAAGCCCATAGAAGGCTATGGTGAAAAAGCAAATATCTTCCGTTCAAAACTGGAAAGAAGCTTTCTGAGAAACTGCTCTGTGTTCTGTGAATTCATCTCACAGAGTTACATCTTTCCCTTCAAGAAGCCTTTCGCTAAGGCTGTTCTTGTGGAATTGGCAAAGGGATATTTGGAAGCCCATAGAGGGCTATGGTGAAAAAGGAAATATCTTCAGTTCAAAACTGGAAAGAAGCTTTCTGAGAAACTGCTCTATGTTCTGTTAATTCATCTCACAGAGTTTCATCTTTCCTTTCAAGAAGCCTTTCGCTAAGGCTGTTCTTGTGAAATTGGCAAAGGGATATTTGGAAGCCCATAGAGGGCTATGGTGAAAAAGGAAATATCTTCCGTTCAAAACTGGAAAGAAGCTTTCTAGGAAACTGCTCTGTGTTCTGTGAATTCATCTCACAGAGTTACATCTTTCCCTTCAAGAAGACTTTCGCTAAGGCTGTTCTTGTGGAATTGGCAAAGGGATATTTGGAAGCCCATAGAGGGCTATGGTGAAAAAGGAAATATCTTCCGTTCAAAACTGGAAAGAAGCTTTCTGAGAAACTGCTCTGTATTCTGTGAATTCATCTCACAGAGTTACATCTTTCCCTTCAAGAAGCCTTTCGCTAAGGCTGTTCTTGTGGAATTGGCAAACAGATATTTGGAAGCCCATAGAGGGCTATGGTGAAAAAGGAAATATCTTCCGTTCAAAACTGGAAAGAAGCTTTCTGAGAAACGGCTCTGTGTTCTGTTAATTCATCTCACAGAGTTACATCTTTCCCTTCAAGAACCCTTTCGCTAAGGCTGTTCTTGTGGAATTGGCAAAGCGATATTTGGAAGGCCATAGAGGGCTATGGTGAAAAAGGAAATATCTTCCGTTCAAAACTGGAAAGAAGCTTTCTGAGAAACTGCTCTGTGTTCTGTTAATTCATCTCACAGAGTTACATCTTTCCCTTCAAGAAGCCTTTCGCTAAGGCTGTTCTTGAGGAATTGGCAAAGGGTTATTTGGAAGCCCATAGACGACTATGGTGAGAAAGGAAATATCTTCCGTTCAAAACTGGAAAGAAGCTTTCTGAGAAACTGCTCTGTGTTCTGTGAATTCATCTCACAGAGTTACATCTTTCCCTTCAACAAGCCTTACGCTAAGGCTGTTCTTGTGGAATTGGCAAAGGGATATTTGGAAGCCCATAGAGGGCTATGGTGAAAAAGGAAATATCTTCCGTTCAAAACCGGAAAGAAGCTTTCTGAGAAACTGCTCTGTGTTCTGTGAATTCATCTCACAGAGTTACATCTTTCCCTTCAAGAAGCCTTTCGCTAAGGCTGTTCTTGTGGAATTGGCAAAGGGATATTTGGAAGTCCTTAGAGGGCTATGGTGAAAAAGGAAATATCTTCCGTTCAAAACTGGAAAGAAGCTTTCTGAGAAACTGCTCTGTTTTATGTTAATTCTTCTCACAGAGTTGCATCTTTCCCTTCAAGAAGCCTTTCGCTAAGACTGTTCTTGTGGAATTGGCAAAGCGATATTTGGAAACCCATAGAGGGCTATGGTGAAAAAGGAAATATCTTCCGATCAAAACTGGAAAGAAGCTTTCTGAGAAACTGCTCTGTGTTCTGTGAATTCATCTCACAGAGTTACATCTTTCCCTTCAAGAAGCCTTTCGCTAAGGCTGTTCTTGTGGAATTGGCAAAAGGATATTTGGAAGCCCATAGAGGCCTATGGTGAAAAAGGAAATATCTTTCGTTCAAAACTGGAAAGAAGCTTTCTGAGACACTGCTCTGTGTTCTGTGAATTCATCTCACAGAGTTACATCTTTCCCTTCAAGAAGCCTTTCGCTAAGTCTGTTCTTGTGGAATTGGCAAAGGGATATTTGGAAGCCCATAGAGTTCTATGGTGAAAAAGCAAATATCTTATGTTCAAAACTGGAAAGAAGCTTTCTGAGAAACTGCTCTGTGTTCTGTGAATTCATCTCTAAGAGTTACATCTTTCCCTTCAAGAAGCCTTTCGCTAAGGCTGTTCTTGGGGAATTGGCAAAGGGATATTTGGAAGCCCATAGACGGCTTTGGTGAAAAAGGAAATATCTCCGTTCAAAACTGGAAAGAAGCTTTCTGAGAAACTGCTCTGTGTTCTGTGAATTCATCTCACAGAGTTACATCTTTCCCTTCAAGAAGCCTTTCGCTAAGTCTGTTCTTGTGGAATTGGCAAAGGGATATTTGGAAGTCCTTAGAGGGCTATGGTGAAAAAGGAAATATCTTCCGTTCAAAACTGGAAAGAAGCTTTCTGAGAAACTGCTCTGTGTTCTGTTAATTCTTATCACAGAGTTACATCTTTCCCTTCAAGAAGCCTTTCCCTAAGACTGTTCTTGTGGAATTGGCAAAGCGATATTTGGAAACACATAGAGGGCTATGGTGAAAAAGGAAATATCTTCCGTTCAAAACTGGAAAGAAGCTTTCTGAGAAACTGCTCTGTGTTCTGTGAATTCATCTCACAGAGTTACATCTTTCCCTTCAAGAAGCCTTTCGCTAAGGCTGTTCTTGTGGAATTGGCAAAAGGATATTTGGAAGCCCATAGAGGCCTAGGGTGAAAAAGGAAATATCTTCCGTTCAAAACTGGAAAGAAGCTTTCTGAGACACTGCTCTGTGTTCTGTGAATTCATCTTACAGAGTTACATCCTTCCCTTCAAGAAGCCTTTCGCTAAGGCTCTTCTTGTGGAATTGGGAAAGGGATATTTGGAAGCCCATAGAGGGCTATGGTGAAAAAGCAAATATCTTCAGTTCAAAACTGGAAAGAAGCTTTCTGAGAAACTGCTCTGTGTTCTGTGAATTCATCTCACAGAGTTACATCTTTCCCTTCAAGAAGCCTTTCGCTAAGGCTGTTCTTGTGGAATTGGCAAAGGGATATTTGGAATCCCATACACGGCTATGGTGAAAAAGGAAATATCTTCCGTTCAAAACTGGAAAGAAGCTTTCTGAGAAACGGCTCTGTGTTCTATGAATTCATCTCACAGAGTTACATCTTTCCCTTCAAGAAGCCTTTCGCTATGGCTGTTCTTGTGGAATTGGAAAAGCGATATTTGGAAGCCCATAGAGGGCTGTGGTGAAAAAGGAAATATCTTCCGTTCAAAACTGGAAAGAAGCTTTCTGAGAAACTGCTCTGTGTTCTGTTAATTCATCTCACAGAGTTACATCTTTCCCTTCAAGAAGCCATTCGCTAAGGCTGTTCTTGTGGAATTGGCAAGGGGATTTTTGGAAGCCCATAGAGGGCTATGGTGAAAAAGGAAATATCTTCGGTTCAAAACTGAAAAGAAGCTTTCTGAGAAACTGCTCTGTGTTCTGTTAATTCATCTCACAGAGTTACATCTTTCCCTTCAAGAAGCCTTTCGCTAAGGCTGTTCTTGTGGAATTGGCAAAGGGATATTTGGAAGCCGTTAGAGGCCTATGGTGAAAAAGGAAATATCTTCCGTTCAAAACTGGAAAGAAGCTTTCTGAGAAACTGCTCTGTGTTCTGTTAATTCATCTCACAGAGTTACATCTTTCCCTTCAAGAAGCCTTTCGCTAAGGCTGTTCTTGTGGAATTGGCAAAGGGATATTTGGACGCCCATAGAGGGCTATGGTGAAAAAGGAAATATCTTCCGTTCAAAACTGGAAAGAAGCTTTCTGAGAAACTGCTCTGTGTTCTGTGAATTCATCTCACAGAGTTACATCTTTCCCTTCAAGAAGCCTTTCGCTAAGGCTGTTCTTGTGGAATTGGCAAAGGGATATTTGGAAGCCCATAGAGGGCTATGGTGAAAAAGGAAATATCTTCCGATCAAAACTGGAAAGAAGCCTTCTGAGAAACTGCTCTGTGTTCTGTGAATTCATCTCACAGAGTTACATCTTTCCCTTCAAGAAGCCTTTCGCTAAGGCTGTTCTTGTGGAATTGGCAAAGGGATATTTGGAAGCCCGTAGAGGGCTATGGTGAAAAAGGAAATATCTTCCGTTCAAAACTGGAAAGAAGCTTTCTGAGAAACGGCTCTGTGTTCTGTTAATTCATCTCACAGAGTTACATCTTTCCCTTCAAGAACCCTTTCGCTAAGGCTGTTCTTGTGGAATTGGCAAAGCGATATTTGGAAGTCCATAGAGGGCTATGGTGAAAAAGGAAATATCTTCCGTTCAAAACTGGACAGAAGCTTTCTGAGAAACTGCTCTGTGTTCTGTGAATTCATCTCACAGAGTTATATCTTTCCCTTCAAGAAGCCTTTCGCTAAGGCTGTTCTTGAGGAATTGGCAAAGGGATATTTGGAAGCCCATAGACGACTATGGTGAAAAAGGAAATATCTTCCGTTCAAAACTGGAAAGAAGCTTTCTGAGAAACTGCTCTGTGTTCTGTGAATTCATCTCACAGAGTTACATCTTTCCCTTCAAGAAGCCTTACGCTAAGGCTGTTCTTGTGGAATTGGCAAAGGGATATTTGGAAGCCCATAGAGGGCTATGGTGAAAAAGGAAATATCTTCCGTTCAAAACTGGAAAGAAGCTTTCTGAGAAACTGCTCTGTGTTCTGTGAATTCATCTCACAGAGTTACATCTTTCCCTTCAAGAAGCCTTTCGCTAAGGCTGTTCTTGTGGAATTGGCAAAGGGATATTTGGAAGCCCATAGAGGGCTATGGTGAAAAAGGAAATATCTTCCGTTCAAAACTGGAAAGAAGCTTTCTGAGAAACTGCTCTGTGTTCTGTGAATTCATCTCACAGAGTTACATCTTTCCCTTCAAGAAGCCTTTCGCTAAGGCTGTTCTTGTGGAATTGGCAAAGGGATATTTGGAAGCCCATAGAGGGCTATGGTGAAAAAGGAAATATCTTCCGTTCAAAACTGGAAAGAAGCTTTCTGAGAAACTGCTCTGTGTTCTGTGAATTCATCTCACAGAGTTACATCTTTCCCTTCAAGAAGCCTTTCGCTAAGGCTGTTCTTGTGGAATTGGCAAAGGGATATTTGGAAGCCCGTAGAGGGCTATGGTGAAAAAGGAAATACCTTCCGTTCAAAACTGGAAAGAAGCTTTCTGAGAAACGGCTCTGTGTTCTGTTAATTCATCTCACAGAGTTACATCTTTCCCTTCAAGAAGCCTTTCGCTAAGGCTGTTCTTGAGGAATTGGCAAAGGGATATTTGGAAGCCCATAGACGACTATGGTGAAAAAGGAAATATCTTCCGTTCAAAACTGGAAAGAAGCTTTCTGAGAAACTGCTCTGTGTTCTGTGAATTCATCTCAGAGAGTTACATCTTTCACTGCAAGAAGCCTTACGCTAAGTCTGTTCTTGTGGAATTGGCAAAGGGATATTTGGAAGCCCATAGAGGGCTATGGTGAAAAAGTAAATATCTTCCGTTCAAAACTGGAAAGAAGCTTTCTGAGAAACTGCTCTGTGTTCTGTGAATTCATCTCACAGAGTTACATCTTTCCCTTCAAGAAGCCTTTCGCTAAGGCTGTTCTTGTGGAATTGGCAAAGGGATATTTGGAAGTCCTTAGAGGGCTATGGTGAAAAAGGAAATATCTTCCGTTCAAAACTGGAAAGAAGCTTTCTGAGAAACTGCTCTGTGTTCTGTTAATTCATCTCACAGAGTTACCTCTTTCCCTTCAAGAAGCCTTTCGCTAAGTCTGTTCTTGTTTAATTGGCAAAGAGATATTTGGAAGCCTATAGAGGGCTATGTTGAAAAAGGAAATATCTTCCTTTCAAAACTGGAAAGAAGCTTTCTGAGAAACTGCTCTGTGTTCTGTTAATTCATCTCACAGAGTTACATCTTTCCCTTCAAGAACCCTATCGCTAAGGCTGTTCTTGTGGAATTGGAAAAGGGATATTTGGAAGCCCATAGAAGGCTATGGTGAAAAAGGAAATCACATCCGTTCAAAACTGGAAAGAAGCTTTCTGAGAAACTGCTCTGTGTTCTGTTAGTTCATCTCACAGAGTTACATTTTTCCCTTCAAGAAGCCTTTGGCTAAGGCTGTTCTTGTGGAATTGGCAAAGAGATATTTGGAAGCCCATAGAGGGCTATGGTGAAAAAAAAATATCTTCCGTTCAAAACTGGAAGGAATCTTTGTGAGAAACTGCTCTGTGTTCTGTTAAATCACCTCACAGAGTTACATCTTTCCCTTCAAGAAGCCTTTCGCTATGGCTGTTCTTGTGGAATTGGCAAAGGGATATTTGGAAGCCCATAGAGGGCTACGGTGAAAAAGGAAATATCTTCCGTTCAAAACTGGAAAGAATCTTTCTGAGAAACTGCTCTGTGTTCTGTTAATTTATCTCGCAGAGTTACATCTTTCCCTTCAAGAAGCCTTTCGCTAAGGCTGTTCTTGTGGAATTGGCAAAGGGATATTTGGAAGCCCATAGAGGGCTATGGTGAAAAAGGAAATATCTTCCGTTCAGAACTGGAAAGAAGCTTTCTGAGAAACTGCTCCGTGTTCTCTTAATTCTTCTGACAGAGATACATCTTTCCCTTCAAGAAGCCTTTCGCTAAGGCTGTTCTTGTGGAATTGGCAAAGGGATATTTGGAAGCCCATAGAGGGCTATGGTGAAAAAGGAAATACATTCGTTTCAAAACTGGAAAGAAGCTTTCTGAGAAACTGCTCTGTGTTCTGTGAATTCATCTCACAGAGTTACATCTTTCCCTTCAAGAAGCCTTTCGCTAAGGCTGTTCTTGTGGAATTGGCAAAGGGATCTTTGGAAGCCCATAGAAGTCTATGTTGAAAAAGGAAATATCTTCCGTTCAAAACTGGAAAGAAGCTTTCTGAGAAACTGCTCTTTGTTCTGTGAATTCATCTCACAGAGTTACATCTTTCCCTTCAAGAAGCCTTTCGCTAAGGCTGTTCTTGTGGAATTGGCAAAGGGATATTTGGAAGCCTATAGAGGGCTATGTTGAAAAAGGATATATCTTCCGTTCAAAACTGGAAAGAAGCTTTCTGAGAAACAGCTCTGTGTTCTCTTAATTCATCTCACAGAGTTACATCTTTCCGTTCTAGAAGCCTTTGGCTAAGGCTGTTCTTGTGGAATTGGCAAAGGGATATTTGGAAGCCCATAGAGGGCTATGGTGAAAAAAAAAATATCTTCCGTTCAAAACTGGAAGGAAGCTTTCTTAAAACTGCTCTGTGTTCTGTTAATTCATCTCACAGAGTTCCATCTTTCCCTTTAAGAAGCCTTTCGCTAAGGCTGTTCTTGTGGAATTGGCAAAGGGATATTTGGAAGCCCATAGAGGGCTACGGTGAAAAAGGAAATATCTTCCGTTCAAAACTGGAAAGAAGCTTTCTGAGAAACTGCTCTGTGATCTGTTAATTCATCTCACAGAGTTACATCTTTCCCTTCAAGAAGCCTTTCGCTAAGGCTGTTCGTGAGGTATTGGAAATGTTATATTTGGAAGACGGTAGAGGACTATGGTGAAAAACGAAATATCTTCCTTTCAAAACTGGAAAGAAGCTTTCTGAGAAACTGCTCTGTGTTCTGCTAATTCATCTCACAGAGTTACATCTTTCCTCCAAGAACCCTTTCGCTAAGGCTGTTCTTGTGGAAGTGGCAAAGGGATATTTGGAAGTCCATAGAGGTCTATGGTGAAAAAGGAAATATCTTCCGTTCAAAACTGGAAAGAAGCTTTCTGAGAAACAGCTCTGTGTTCTGTTATTTCATCTCAAAGAGTTACATCATTCCCTTCAAGAAGCCTTTCGTTAAGTCTGTTCTTGTGGAATTGGCAAAGGGATATTTGGAATAGCATAGAGGGCTATGGTGAAAAAGGAAATATCTTCCGTTCAAAACTGGAAAGAAGCTTTCTAAGAAACTGCTCTGTGTTCTGTTAATTCATCTCATAGAGTTACATGTTTCCCTTCAAGAAGCCTTTTGATAAGGCTGTTCTGGTGGAATTGGCAAAGGGATATTTGGAAGCCCATAGAGGGCTCTGGTGAAAAAGGAAATATCTACCGTTCCAAACTGGAAAGACGCTTTCTGAGAAACTGCTCTGTGTTCTGTTAATTCATCTCACAGAGTTACAAATTTCCCTTCAAGAAGCCTTTCGCTATGGCTGTTCTTGTGGAATTGACAAAGGGATATTTGGAAGCCCATAGAGGGCTATGTTGAAAAAGGAAATATCTTCCGTTCAAAACTGGAAAGAAGCTTTATGAGAAACTGCTCTGTGTTCTGTTAATTTATCTCACAGAGTTACATCATTCCCTTCAAGAAGCCTTTAGCTAAGGCTGTTCTTGTGGAATTGGCAAAGGGATATTTGGAAGCCCATACAGGGCTATGGTGAAAAAGGAAATATCTTCCGTTCAAAACTGGAAAGAAGCTTTCTGAGAAACTGCTCTGTGTTCTCTTAATTCATCTGACAGAGCTACATCTTTCCCTTCAAGAAGCCTTTCACTAAGGCTGTTCTTGTGGAATTGGCAAAGGGATATTTGGAAGCCCATAGAGGGCTATGGTGAAAAAGGAAATATCTTCCGTTCAAAACTGGAAAGAAACTTTCTGAGAAACTGCTCTGTGTTCTGTTAATTCATCTCACAGAGTTACATCTTTCCCTTCAAGAAGCCTTTCGCTAAGGCTGTTCTTGTGGAATTGGCAAAGGGATCTTTGGAAGCCCGTAGAAGGCTATGGTGAAAAAGGAAATATCTTCCGTTCAAAACTGGAAAGAAGCTTTCTGAGAAACTGCTCTGTGTTCTGTTAATTCATGTCACAGAGTTACATCTTTCCCTTCAAGAAGCCTTTCGCTAAAGCTGTTCTTGTGGAATTGGCAAAGGGATATTTGGAAACCTATAGAGGGCTATGTTGAAAAAGGAAATATCTTCCGTTCAAAACTGGAAAGAAGCTTTCTGAGAAACTGCTCTGTGTTCTGTGAATTCATCTCACAGAGTTATATCTTTCCCTTCAAGAAGCCTTTGGCTAAGGCTGTTCTTGTGGAATTGGCAAAGGGATATTTGGAAGCCCATAGAGGGCTATGGTGAAAAAGGAATTATCTTCCGTTCAAAACTGGAAAGAAGCTTTCTGTGAAACTGCTCTGTGTTCTGTCAATTCATTTCATAGAGTTACATCTTTCCCTTGAAGAAGCCTTTGGCTAAGGCTGTTCTTGTGGAATTGGCAAAGGGATATTTGGAAGCCCATAGATTGCTATGGTGAAAAAGGAAATATCTTCGGTTCAAAACTGAAAAGAAGCTTTCTGAGAAACTGCTCTGTGTTCTGTTAATTCATCTCACAGAGTTACATCTTTCCCTTCAAGAAGCCTTTCGCTAAGGCTGTTCTTGTGGAATTGGCAAAGGGATATTTGGAAGCCCATAGAGGCCTATGGTGAAAAAGGAAATATCTTCCGTTCAAAACTGGAAAGAAGCTTTCTGAGAAACTGCTCTGTGTTCTGTTAATTCATCTCACAGAGTTACATCTTTCCCTTCAAGAAGCCTTTCGCTAAGGCTGTTCTTGTGGAATTGGCATAGGGATATTTGGAAGCCCATAGAGGGCTATGGTGAAAAAGGAAATATCTTCCGTTCAAAACTGGAAAGAAGCTTTCTGAGAAACTGATCTGTGTTCTGTTAATTCTTCTCACAGAGTTACATCTTTCCCTTCAAGAAGCCTTTCGCTAAGGCTGTTCTTGTGGAATTGGCAAAGGGATATTTGGAAGCCCATAGAGGGCTATGGTGAAAAAGGAAATATCTTCCGTTCAAAACTGGAAAGAAGCTTTCTGAGAAACTGCTCTGTGTTCTGTGAATTCATCTCACAGAGTTACATCTTTCCCTTCAAGAAGCCTTTCGCTAAGGCTGTTCTTGTGGAATTGGCAAAGGGATATTTGGAAGCCCATAGAGGGCTATGGTGAAAAAGGAAATATCTTCCGTTCAAAACTGGAAAGAAGCTTTCTGAGAAACTGCTCTGTGTTCTGTTAATTCATCTCACAGAGTTACATCTTTCCCTTCAAGAAGCCTTTCGCTAAGGCTGTTCTTGTGGAATTGGCAAAGGGATATTTGGAAGCCCATAGAGGGCTATGGTGAAAAAAGGAAATATCTTCCGTTCAAAACTGGAAAGAAGCTTTCTGAGAAACGGCTCTGTGTTCTGTTAATTCATCTCACAGAGTTACATCTTTCCCTTCAAGAACCCTGTCACTAAGGCTGTTCTTGTGGAATTGGCAAAGCGATATTTGGAAGTCCATAGAGGGCTATGGTGAAAAAGGAAATATCTTCCGTTCAAAACTGGAAAGAAGCTTTCTGAGAAACTGCTCTGTGTTCTGTGAATTCATCTCACAGGGTTATATCTTTCCCTTCAAGAAGCCTTTCGCTAAGGCTGTTCTTGAGGAATTGGCAAAGGGATATTTTGAAGCCCATAGACGACTATAGTGAAAAAGGAAATATCTTCCGTTCAAAACTGGAAAGAAGCTTTCTGAGAAACTGCTCTGTGTTCTGTGAATTCATCTCACAGAGTTACATCTTTCCCTTCAAGAAGCCTTACGCTAAGGCTGTTCTTGTGGAATTGGCAAAGGGATATTTGGAAGCCCATAGAGGGCTATTTTGAAAAAGGAAATATCTTCCGTTCAAAACTGGAAAGAAGCTTTCTGAGAAACTGCTCTGTGTTCTGTGAATTCATCTCACAGAGTTACATCTTTCCCCTCAAGAAGCCTTTCGCTAAGGCTGTTCTTGTGGAATTGGCAAAGGGATATTTGGAAGTCCTTAGAGGGCTATGGTGAAAAAGGAAATATCTTCCGTTCAAAACTGGAAAGAAGCTTTCTGAGAAACTGCTCTGTGTTCTGTTAATTCTTCTCACAGAGTTACATCTTTCCCTTCAAGAAGCCTTTCGCTAAGACTGTTCTTGTGGAATTGGCAAAGCGATATTTGGAAACCCATAGAGGGCTATGGTGAAAAAGGAAATATCTTCCGATCAAAACTGGAAAGAAGCTTTCTGAGAAACTGCTCTGTGTTCTGTGAATTCATCTCACAGAGTTACATCTTTCCCTTCAAGAAGCCTTTCGCTAAGGCTGTTCTTGTGGAATTGGCAAAAGGATATTTGGAAGCCCATAGAGGCCTATGGTGAAAAAGGAAATATCTTCCGTTCAAAACTAGAAAGAAGCTTTCTGAGACACTGCTCTGTGTTCTGTGAATTCATCTCACAGAGTTACATCTTTCCCTTCAAGAAGCCTTTCGCTAAGTCTGTTCTTGTGGAATTGGGAAAGGGATATTTGGAAGCCCATAGAGTTCTATGGTGAAAAAGCAAATATCTTCCGTTCAAAACTGGAAAGAAGCTTTCTGAGAAACTGCTCTGTGTTCTGTGAATTCATCTCACAGAGTTACATCTTTCCCTTCAAGAAGCCTTTCGCTAAGGCTGTTCTTGGGGAATTGGCAAAGGGATATTTGGAAGCCCATAGAGGGCTATGGTGAAAAAGTAAATATCTTCCGTTCAAAACTGGAAGGAAGCTTTCTGAGAAACTGCTCTGTGTTCTGTTAAATCATCTCACAGAGTTACATCTTTCTCTTCAAGAAGCCTTTCGCTATGGCTGTTCTTGTGGAATTGGCAAAGGGATATTTGGAAGCCCATAGAGGGCTACGGTGAAAAAGGAAATATCTTCCGTTCAAAACTGGAAAGAATCTTTCTGAGAAACTGCTCTGTGTTCTGTTAATTCATCTCACAGAGTTACAACTTTCCCTTCAAGAAGCCTTTCGCTATGGCTGTTCTTGTGGAATTGACAAAGGGATATTTGGAAGCCCATAGAGGGCTATGTTGAAAAAGGAAATATCTTCCGTTCAAAACTGGAAAGAAGCTTTATGAGAAACTACTCTGTGTTCTGTTAATTTATCTCACAGAGTTACATCATTCCCTTCAAGAAGCCTTTAGCTAAGGCTGTTCTTGTGGAATTGGCAAAGGGATATTTGGAAGCCCATACAGGGCTATGGTGAAAAAGGAAATATCTTCCGTTCAAAACTGGAAAGAAGCTTTCTGAGAAACTGCTCTGTGTTCTCTTAATTCATCTGACAGAGCTACATCTTTCCCTTCAAGAAGCCTTTCACTAAGGCTGTTCTTGTGGAATTGGCAAAGGGATATTTGGAAGACCATAGAGGGCTATGGTGAAAAAGGAAATATCTTCCGTTCAAAACTGGAAAGAAACTTTCTGAGAAACTGCTCTGTGTTCTGTTAATTCATCTCACAGAGTTACATCTTTCCCTTCAAGAAGCCTTTCGCTAAGGCTGTTCTTCTGGAATTGGCAAAGGGATCTTTGGAAGCCCGTAGAAGGCTATGGTGAAAAAGGAAATATCTTCCGTTCAAAACTGGAAAGAAGCTTTCTGAGAAACTGCTCTGTGTTCTGTTAATTCATGTCACAGAGTTACATCTTTCCCTTCAAGAAGCCTTTCGCTAAAGCTGTTCTTGTGTAATTGGCAAAGGGATATTTGGAAACCTATAGAGGGCTATGTTGAAAAAGGAAATATCTTCCGTTCAAAACTGGAAAGAAGCTTTCTGAGAAACTGCTCTGTGTTCTGTGAATTCATCTCACAGAGTTATATCTTTCCCTTCAAGAAGCCTTTGGCTAAGGCTGTTCTTGTGGAATTGGCAAAGGGATATTTGGAAGCCCATAGAGGGCTATGGTGAAAAAGGAATTATCTTCCGTTCAAAACTGGAAAGAAGCTTTCTGTGAAACTGCTCTGTGTTCTGTCAATTCATTTCATAGAGTTACATCTTTCCCTTGTAGAAGCCTTTGGCTAAGGCTGTTCTTGTGGAATTGGCAAAGGGATATTTGGAAGCCCATAGAGGGCTATGGTGAAAAAGGAAATATCTTCGGTTCAAAACTGAAAAGAAGCTTTCTGAGAAACTGCTCTGTGTTCTGTTAATTCATCTCACAGAGTTACATCTTTCCCTTCAAGAAGCCTTTCGCTAAGGCTGTTCTTGTGGAATTGGCAAAGGGATATTTGGAAGCCCATAGAAGCCTATGGTGAAAAAGGAAATATCTTCCGTTCAAAACTGGAAAGAAGCTTTCTGAGAAACTGCTCTGTGTTCTGTTAATTCATCTCACAGAGTTACATCTTTCCCTTCAAGAAGCCTTTCGCTAAGGCTGTTCTTGTGGAATTGGCAAAAGGATATTTGGAAGCCCATAGAGGCCTATGGTGAAAAAGGAAATATCTTCCGTTCAAAACTGGAAAGAAACTTTCTGAGAAACTGCTCTGTGTTCTGTTAATTCATCTCACAGAGTTACATCTTTCCCTTCAAGAAGCCTTTCGCTAAGGCTGTTCTTCTGGAATTGGCAAAGGGATCTTTGGAAGCCCGTAGAAGGCTATGGTGAAAAAGGAAATATCTTCCGTTCAAAACTGGAAAGAAGCTTTCTGAGAAACTGCTCTGTGTTCTGTTAATTCATGTCACAGAGTTACATCTTTCCCTTCAAGAAGCCTTTCGCTAAAGCTGTTCTTGTGTAATTGGCAAAGGGATATTTGGAAACCTATAGAGGGCTATGTTGAAAAAGGAAATATCTTCCGTTCAAAACTGGAAAGAAGCTTTCTGAGAAACTGCTCTGTGTTCTGTGAATTCATCTCACAGAGTTATATCTTTCCCTTCAAGAAGCCTTTGGCTAAGGCTGTTCTTGTGGAATTGGCAAAGGGATATTTGGAAGCCCATAGAGGGCTATGGTGAAAAAGGAATTATCTTCCGTTCAAAACTGGAAAGAAGCTTTCTGTGAAACTGCTCTGTGTTCTGTCAATTCATTTCATAGAGTTACATCTTTCCCTTGTAGAAGCCTTTGGCTAAGGCTGTTCTTGTGGAATTGGCAAAGGGATATTTGGAAGCCCATAGAGGGCTATGGTGAAAAAGGAAATATCTTCGGTTCAAAACTGAAAAGAAGCTTTCTGAGAAACTGCTCTGTGTTCTGTTAATTCATCTCACAGAGTTACATCTTTCCCTTCAAGAAGCCTTTCGCTAAGGCTGTTCTTGTGGAATTGGCAAACGGATATTTGGAAGCCCATAGAAGCCTATGGTGAAAAAGGAAATATCTTCCGTTCAAAACTGGAAAGAAGCTTTCTGAGAAACTGCTCTGTGTTCTGTGAATTCATCTCACAGAGTTACATCTTTCCCTTCAAGAAGCCTTTCGCTAAGGCTGTTCTTGTGGAATTGGCAAAAGGATATTTGGAAGCCCATAGAGGCCTATGGTGAAAAAGTAAATATCTTCCGTTCAAAACTAGAAAGAAGCTTTCTGAGACACTGCTCTGTGTTCTGTGAATTCATCTCACAGAGTTACATCTTTCCCTTCAAGAAGCCTTTCGCTAAGTCTGTTCTTGTGGAATTGGGAAAGGGATATTTGGAAGCCCATAGAGTTCTATGGTGAAAAAGCAAATATCTTCCGTTCAAAACTGGAAAGAAGCTTTCTGAGAAACTGCTCTGTGTTCTGTGAATTCATCTCACAGAGTTACATCTTTCCCTTCAAGAAGCCTTTCGCTAAGGCTGTTCTTGGGGAATTGGCAAAGGGATATTTGGAAGCCCATAGAGGGCTATGGTGAAAAAGTAAATATCTTCCGTTCAAAACTGGAAGGAAGCTTTCTGAGAAACTGCTCTGTGTTCTGTTAAATCATCTCACAGAGTTACATCTTTCCCTTCAAGAAGCCTTTCGCTATGGCTGTTCTTGTGGAATTGGCAAAGGGATATTTGGAAGCCCATAGAGGGCTACGGTGAAAAAGGAAATATCTTCCGTTCAAAACTGGAAAGAATCTTTCTGAGAAACTGCTCTGTGTTCTGTTAATTCATCTCACAGAGTTACAACTTTCCCTTCAAGAAGCCTTTCGCTATGGCTGTTCTTGTGGAATTGACAAAGGGATATTTGGAAGCCCATAGAGGGCTATGTTGAAAAAGGAAATATCTTCCGTTCAAAACTGGAAAGAAGCTTTATGAGAAACTACTCTGTGTTCTGTTAATTTATCTCACAGAGTTACATCATTCCCTTCAAGAAGCCTTTAGCTAAGGCTGTTCTTGTGGAATTGGCAAAGGGATATTTGGAAGCCCATACAGGGCTATGGTGAAAAAGGAAATATCTTCCGTTCAAAACTGGAAAGAAGCTTTCTGAGAAACTGCTCTGTGTTCTCTTAATTCATCTGACAGAGCTACATCTTTCCCTTCAAGAAGCCTTTCACTAAGGCTGTTCTTGTGGAATTGGCAAAGGGATATTTGGAAGACCATAGAGGGCCATGTTGAAAAAGGAAATATCTTCCGTTCAAAACTGGAAAGAAACTTTCTGAGAAACTGCTCTGTGTTCTGTTAATTCATCTCACAGAGTTACATCTTTCCCTTCAAGAAGCCTTTCGCTAAGGCTGTTCTTCTGGAATTGGCAAAGGGATCTTTGGAAGCCCGTAGAAGGCTATGGTGAAAAAGGAAATATCTTCCGTTCAAAACTGGAAAGAAGCTTTCTGAGAAACTGCTCTGTGTTCTGTTAATTCATGTCACAGAGTTACATCTTTCCCTTCAAGAAGCCTTTCGCTAAAGCTGTTCTTGTGTAATTGGCAAAGGGATATTTGGAAACCTATAGAGGGCTATGTTGAAAAAGGAAATATCTTCCGTTCAAAACTGGAAAGAAGCTTTCTGAGAAACTGCTCTGTGTTCTGTGAATTCATCTCACAGAGTTATATCTTTCCCTTCAAGAAGCCTTTGGCTAAGGCTGTTCTTGTGGAATTGGCAAAGGGATATTTGGAAGCCCATAGAGGGCTATGGTGAAAAAGGAATTATCTTCCGTTCAAAACTGGAAAGAAGCTTTCTGTGAAACTGCTCTGTGTTCTGTCAATTCATTTCATAGAGTTACATCTTTCCCTTGTAGAAGCCTTTGGCTAAGGCTGTTCTTGTGGAATTGGCAAAGGGATATTTGGAAGCCCATAGAGGGCTATGGTGAAAAAGGAAATATCTTCGGTTCAAAACTGAAAAGAAGCTTTCTGAGAAACTGCTCTGTGTTCTGTTAATTCATCTCACAGAGTTACATCTTTCCCTTCAAGAAGCCTTTCGCTAAGGCTGTTCTTGTGGAATTGGCAAAGGGATATTTGGAAGCCCATAGAAGCCTATGGTGAAAAAGGAAATATCTTCCGTTCAAAACTGGAAAGAAGCTTTCTGAGAAACTGCTCTGTGTTCTGTTAATTCATCTCACAGAGTTACATCTTTCCCTTCAAGAAGCCTTTCGCTAAGGCTGTTCTTGTGGAATTGGCATAGGGATATTTGGAAGCCCATAGAGGGCTATGGTGAAAAAGGAAATATCTTCCGTTCAAAACTGGAAAGAAGCTTTCTGAGAAACTGATCTGTGTTCTGTTAATTCTTCTCACAGAGTTACATCTTTCCCTTCAAGAAGCCTTTCGCTAAGGCTGTTCTTGTGGAATTGGCAAAGGGATATTTGGAAGCCCATAGAGGGCTATGGTGAAAAAGGAAATATCTTCCGTTCAAAACTGGAAAGAAGCTTTCTGAGAAACTGCTCTGTGTTCTGTGAATTCATCTCACAGAGTTACATCTTTCCCTTCAAGAAGCCTTTCGCTAAGGCTGTTCTTGTGGAATTGGCAAAGGGATATTTGGAAGCCCATAGAGGGCTATGGTGAAAAAGGAAATATCTTCCGTTCAAAACTGGAAAGAAGCTTTCTGAGAAACTGCTCTGTGTTCTGTTAATTCATCTCACAGAGTTACATCTTTCCCTTCAAGAAGCCTTTCGCTAAGGCTGTTCTTGTGGAATTGGCAAAGGGATATTTGGAAGCCCATAGAGGGCTATGGTGAAAAAAGGAAATATCTTCCGTTCAAAACTGGAAAGAAGCTTTCTGAGAAACGGCTCTGTGTTCTGTTAATTCATCTCACAGAGTTACATCTTTCCCTTCAAGAACCCTGTCGCTAAGGCTGTTCTTGTGGAATTGGCAAAGCGATATTTGGAAGTCCATAGAGGGCTATGGTGAAAAAGGAAATATCTTCCGTTCAAAACTGGAAAGAAGCTTTCTGAGAAACTGCTCTGTGTTCTGTGAATTCATCTCACAGGGTTATATCTTTCCCTTCAAGAAGCCTTTCGCTAGGGCTGTTCTTGAGGAATTGGCAAAGGGATATTTTGAAGCCCATAGACGACTATAGTGAAAAAGGAAATATCTTCCGTTCAAAACTGGAAAGAAGCTTTCTGAGAAACTGCTCTGTGTTCTGTGAATTCATCTCACAGAGTTACATCTTTCCCTTCAAGAAGCCTTACGCTAAGGCTGTTCTTGTGGAATTGGCAAAGGGATATTTGGAAGCCCATAGAGGGCTATTTTGAAAAAGGAAATATCTTCCGTTCAAAACTGGAAAGAAGCTTTCTGAGAAACTGCTCTGTGTTCTGTGAATTCATCTCACAGAGTTACATCTTTCCCCTCAAGAAGCCTTTCGCTAAGGCTGTTCTTGTGGAATTGGCAAAGGGATATTTGGAAGTCCTTAGAGGGCTATGGTGAAAAAGGAAATATCTTCCGTTCAAAACTGGAAAGAAGCTTTCTGAGAAACTGCTCTGTGTTCTGTTAATTCTTCTCACAGAGTTACATCTTTCCCTTCAAGAAGCCTTTCGCTAAGACTGTTCTTGTGGAATTGGCAAAGCGATATTTGGAAACCCATAGAGGGCTATGGTGAAAAAGGAAATATCTTCCGATCAAAACTGGAAAGAAGCTTTCTGAGAAACTGCTCTGTGTTCTGTGAATTCATCTCACAGAGTTACATCTTTCCCTTCAAGAAGCCTTTCGCTAAGGCTGTTCTTGTGGAATTGGCAAAAGGATATTTGGAAGCCCATAGAGGCCTATGGTGAAAAAGGAAATATCTTCCGTTCAAAACTAGAAAGAAGCTTTCTGAGACACTGCTCTGTGTTCTGTGAATTCATCTCACAGAGTTACATCTTTCCCTTCAAGAAGCCTTTCGCTAAGTCTGTTCTTGTGGAATTGGGAAAGGGATATTTGGAAGCCCATAGAGTTCTATGGTGAAAAAGCAAATATCTTCCGTTCAAAACTGGAAAGAAGCTTTCTGAGAAACTGCTCTGTGTTCTGTGAATTCATCTCACAGAGTTACATCTTTCCCTTCAAGAAGCCTTTCGCTAAGGCTGTTCTTGGGGAATTGGCAAAGGGATATTTGGAAGCCCATAGAGGGCTATGGTGAAAAAGTAAATATCTTCCGTTGAAAACTGGAAGGAAGCTTTCTGAGAAACTGCTCTGTGTTCTGTTAAATCATCTCACAGAGTTACATCTTTCCCTTCAAGAAGCCTTTCGCTATGGCTGTTCTTGTGGAATTGGCAAAGGGATATTTGGAAGCCCATAGAGGGCTACGGTGAAAAAGGAAATATCTTCCGTTCAAAACTGGAAAGAATCTTTCTGAGAAACTGCTCTGTGTTCTGTTAATTTATCTCACAGAGTTACATCTTTCCCTTCAAGAAGCCTTTCGCTAAGGCTGTTCTTGTGGAATTGGCAAAGGGATATTTGGAAGCCCATAGAGGGCTATGGTGAAAAAGGAAATATCTTCCGTTCAGAACTGGAAAGAAGCTTTCTGAGAAACTGCTCTGTGTTCTCTTAATTCATCTGACAGTGATACATCTTTCCCTTCAAGAAGCCTTTCGCTAAGGCTGTTCTTGTGGAATTGGCAAAGGGATATTTGGAAGCCCATAGAGGGCTATGGTGAAAAAGGAAATATATTCGTTTCAAAACTGGAAAGAAGCTTTCTGAGAAACTGCTCTATGTTCTGTTAATTCATCTCACAGAGTTACATCTTTCCTTTCAAGAAGCCTTTCCTTAAGGCTGTTCTTGTGAAATTGGCAAAGGGATATTTGGAAGCCCATAGAGGGCTATGGTGAAAAAGGAAATATCTTCCGTTCAAAACTGGAAAGAAGCTTTCTGAGAAACTGCTCTGTGTTCTGTGAATTCTTCTCACAGAGTTACATCTTTCCCTTCAAGAAGACTTTCGCTAAGGCTGTTCTTGTGGAATTGGCAAAGGGATATTTGGAAGCCCATAGAGGGCTATGGTGAAAAAGGAAATATCTTCCGTTCAAAACTGGAAAGAAGCTTTCTGAGAAACTGCTCTGTATTCTGTGAATTCATCTCACAGAGTTACATCTTTCCCTTCAAGAAGCCTTTCGCTAAGGCTGTTCTTGTGGAATTGGCAAACAGATATTTGGAAGCCCATAGAGGGCTATGGTGAAAAAGGAAATATCTTCCGTTCAAAACTGGAAAGAAGCTTTCTGAGAAACTGCTCTGTGTTCTGTTAATTCATCTAACAGAGTTACATCTTTCCCTTCAAGAAGCCTTTCGCTAAGGCTGTTCTGGTGGAATTGGCAAAGGGATATTTGGAAGCCCATAGAGGGCTATGGTGAAAAAGGAAATATCTTCCGTTAAAAACTGGAAAGAAGCTTTCTGAGAAACTGCTCTGTGTTCTGTTAATTCATCTCACAAGGTTACATCTTTCCCTTCAAGAAGCCTTTCGCTAAGGCTGTTCGTGAGGAATTGGAAAAGTTATATTTGGAAGCCGGTAGAGGACTATGGTGAAAAACGAAATATCTTCCTTTCAAAACTGGAAAGAAGCTTTCTGAGAAACTGCTCTGTGTTCTGTTAATTCATCTCACAGAGTTACATCTTTCCTCCAAGAACCCTTTCGCTAAGGCTGTTCTTGTGGAAGTGGCAAAGGGATATTTGGAAGTCCATAGAGGTCTATGGTGAAAAAGGAAATATCTTCCGTTCAAAACTGGAAAGAAGCTTTCTGAGAAACAGCTCTGTGTTCTGTTAATTCATCTCAAAGAGTTACATCATTCCCTTCAAGAAGCCTTTCGTTTAGTCTGTTCTTGTGGAATTGGCAAAGGGATATTTGGAATCCCATAGAGGGCTATGTTGAAAAACGAAATATCTTCCGTTCAAAACTGGAAAGAAGCTTTCTAAGAAACTGCTCTGTGTTCTGTTAATTCATCTCATAGAGTTACATGTTTCCCTACAAGAAGCCTTTTGATAAGGCTGTTCTGGTGGAATTGGCAAAGGGATATTTGGAAGCCCATAGAGGGCTCTGGTGAAAAAGGAAATATCTACCGTTCCAAACTGGAAAGAAGCTTTCTGAGAAACTGCTCTGTGTTCTGTTAATTCATCTCACAGAGTTACAACTTTCCCTTCAAGAAGCCTTTCGCTATGGCTGTTCTTGTGGAATTGACAAAGGGATATTTGGAAGCCCATAGAGGACTATGTTGAAAAACGAAATATCTTCCGTTCAAAACTGGAAAGAAGCTTTATGAGAAACTGCTCTGTGTTCTGTTAATTTATCTCACAGAGTTACATCATTCCCTTCAAGAAGCCTTTAGCTAAGGCTGTTCTTGTGGAATTGGCAAAGGGATATTTGGAAGCCCATAGAGGGCTATGGTGAAAAAGGAAATATCTTCCGTTCAAAACTGGAAAGAAGCTTTCTGAAAAACTGCTCTGTGTTCTCTTAATTCATCTGACAGAGCTACATCTTTCCTTTCAAGAAGCCTTTCACTAAGGCTGTTCTTGTGGAATTGGCAAAGGGATATTTGGAAGACCATAGAGGGCTATGGTTAAAAATTAAATATCTTCCGTTCAAAACTGGAAAGAAACTTTCTGAGAAACTGCTCTGTGTTCTGTTAATTCATCTCACAGAGTTACATCTTTCCCTTCAAGAAGCCTTTCGCTAAGGCTGTTCTTGTGGAATTGGCAAAGGGATATTTGGAAGCCCATGGAGGGCTATGGTGAAAAAGGAAATATCTTCCGTTCAAAACTGGAAAGAAGCTTTCTGAGAAACTGCTCTGTGTTCTGTTAATTCATGTCACAGAGTTAAATCTTTCCCTTCAAGAAGCCTTTCGCTAAAGCTGTTCTTGTGGAATTGGCAAAGGGATATTTGGAAACCTATACAGGGCTATGTTGAAAAAGGAAATATCTTCCGTTCAAAACTGGAAAGAAGCTTTCTGAAAAACTGCTCTGTGTTCTGTGAATTCATCTCACAGAGTTACATCTTTCCCATCAAGAAGCCTTTGGCTAAGGCTGTTCTTGTGGAATTGGCAAAGGGATATTTGGAAGCCCATAGAGGGCTATGGTGAAAAAGGAAATATCTTCCGTTCAAAACTGGAAAGAAGCTTTCTGTGAAACTGCTCTGTGTTCTGTCAATTCATTTCATAGAGTTACATCTTTCCCTTGAAGAAGCCTTTGGCTAAGGCTGTTCTTGTGGAATTGGCAAAGGGATATTTGGAAGCCCATAGAGGGCTATGGTGAAAAAAAAATATCTTCCGTTCAAAACTGGAAGGAAGCTTTCTGAGAAACTGCTCTGTGTTCTGTTAATTCATCTCACAGGGTTATATCTTTCCCTTCAAGAAGCCTTTGGCTAAGGCTGTTCTTGTGGAATTGGCAAAGGGATATTTGGAAGCGCATAGAGGGCTACGGTGAAAAAGGAAATATCTTCCGTTCAAAACTGGAAAGAAGCTTTCTGTGAAACTGCTCTGTGTTCTGTCAATTCATTTCATAGAGTTACATCTTTCCCTTCAAGAAGCCTTTGGCTAAGGTTGTTCTTGTGGAATTGGCAAAGGGATATTTGGAAGCCCTTAGAGGGCTATGGTGAAAAAAAAAATATCTTCCGTTCAAAACTGGAAGGAAGCTTTCTGAGAAACTGCTCTGTGTTCTGTTAATTCATCTCACAGAGTTATATCTTTCCCTGCAAGAAGCCTTTCGCTAAGACTGTTCTTGTGGAATTGGCAAAGTGGTATTTGGAAGCCCATAGAGGGCTATGGTGAAAAAGGAAATATCTTCCGTTCAAAAGTGGAAAGAAGCTTTCTGAGAAACTGCTCTATATTCTGTTAATTCATCTCACAGAGTTACAACTTTCCCTTCAAGAAGCCTTTCGCTAAGGCTGTTCTGATGGAATTGGCAAAGGGATATTTGGAAGCCCATAGAGGGCTATGGTGAAAAAGGAAATATCTTCCGTTCAAAACTGGAAAGAAGCTTTCTGAGAAACTGCTCTGTGTTCTGTTAATTCATCTAACAGAGTTACATCTTTCCCTTCAAGAAGTCTTTCGCTAAGGCTGTTCTGGTGGAATTGGCAAAGGGATATTTGGAAGCCCATAGAGGGCTATGGTGAAAAAGGAAATATCTTCCGTTCAAAACTGGAAAGAAGCTTTCTGAGAAACTGCTCTGTGTTCTGTTAATTCATCTCACAGAGTTACATCTTTCCCTTCAAGAAGCAGTTCGCTAAGGCTGTTCTTGTGGAATTGGCAAAGGGATCTTTGGAAGCCCATAGAAGGCTATGGTGAATAAGGAAATATCTTCCGTTCAAAACTGGAAAGAAGCTTTCTGAGAAACTGCTCTGTGTTCTGTTAATTCTTGTCACAGAGTTACATCTTTCCCTTCAAGAAGCCTTTCGCTAAGGCTGTTCTTGTGGAATTGGCAAAGGGATATTTGGAAGCCTATAGAGGGCTATGTTGAAAAAGGAAATATCTTCCGTTCAAAACTGGAAAGAAGCTTTCTGAGAAACTGCTATGTGTTCTGTTAATTTATCTGACAGAGTTACATCTTTCCCTTCAAGAAGCCTTTCGCTAAGGCTGTTCTTGTGGAATTGGAAAAGGGATATTTGGAAGCCCATAGAGGGCTATGGTGAAAAAGGAAATATCTTCCGTTCAAAACTGGAAAGAAGCTTTCTGAGAAACTGCTCTGTGTTCTCTTAATTCATCTCACAGAGTTACATCTTTCCCTTCAAGAAGCCTTTGGCTAAGGCTGTTCTTGTTGAATTGGCAAAGGGATATTTGGAAGCCCATAGAGGGCTATGGTGAAAAATAAATATCTTCCGTTCAAAACTGGAAAGAAGCTTTCTGAGAAACTGCTCTATGTTCTGTTAATTCATTTCCTAGAGTTACATCGATCCCTTCAAGAAATCTTTCGCTAATGCTGTTCTTGTGGAATTGGCAAAGGGATATTTGGAAGCCCATAGAGGGCTATGGTGAAAAAGGAAATATCTTCCGTTCAAAACTGGAAAGAAGCTTTCTGTGAAACTGCTCTGTGTTCTGTTAATTCTTGTCACAGAGTTACATCTTTCCCTTCAAGAAGCCTTTCGCTAAGGCTGTTGTGGTGGAATTGGCAAAGGGATATTTGGAAAACCATAGAGGGCTATGGTGAGAAAGGAAATATCTTCCGTTCCAAACAGAAAGAAACTTTCTGAGAAACTGCTCTGTGTTCTGTTAATTCATATCACGGAGTTACATCTTTCCCTTCAAGAAGCCTTTCGCTAAGGCTGTTCTTGTGGAATAGGCAAAGGGATATTTGGAAGCCCATAGAGGGCTAAGGTGAAAAAGGAAATATCTTCCCTTCAAAACTGGAAAGAAGCTTTCGGAGAAACTGCTCTGTGTTCTGTTAATTCATGTCACAGAGTTACATCTTTCCCTTCAAGGAGCCTTTCGCTAAGGCTGTTCTTGTGGAATTGGCAAAGGGATATTGGAAGCCATAGAGGGCTATGGTGAAAAAGGAAATATCTTCCGTTCAAAACTGGAAAGAAGCTTTCTGAGAAACTGCTCTGTGTTCTGTTAATTCATCTCACAGAGTTACAACTTTCAATTCAAGAAGCCTTTCGCTAAGGCTGTTCTTGTGGAATTGGCAAAGGGATATTTGGAAGCCCATAGAGGGCTATGGTGAAAAAGAACATATCTTCCGTTCAAAATTGGAAAGAAGCTTTCTGAGAAAATGCTCTGTGTTCTGTTAATTCATCTCACAGAGTTACATCTTTCCCTTCAAGAAGCCTTTCGCTAAGGCTGTTCTTGTGGAATTGGCAAAGGGATATTTGGAAGCCCATAGAGGGCTATGTTGAAAAAGGAAATATCTTCCGTTCAAAACTGGAAAGAAGCTTTCTGAGAAACTGCTCTGTGTTCTGTTAATTCATCTCACAGAGTTACATCTTTCCCTTCAAGAAGCCTTTCGCTAAGGCTGTTCCTGTGGAATTGGCAAAGGGATATTTGGAAGCCCCTAGTGTGCTATGGTGAAAAAGGAAATATCTTCCGTTCAAAACTGGAAAGAAGCTTCCTGAGAAACTGCTCTGTATTCTGTTAATTCATCTCACAGAGTTACCTCTTTCCCTTAAAGAAGCCTTTCGCTATGGCTGTTCTTGTGGAATTGACAAAGGGACATTTGGAAGCCCATAGAGGGCTATGTTGAAAAAGGAAATATCTTCCGTTCAAAACTGGAAAGAAGCTTTCTGAGAAACTTCTCTGTGTTCTCTTAATTCATCTGACAGAGATACATCTTTCCCTTCAAGAAGCCTTTCACCAAGGCTGTTCTCGTGGAATAGGCAAAGGGATATTTGGAAGCCCATAGAGGGCTATGGTTAAAAAGGAAATATCTTCCGTTCAAAACTGGAAAGAAGCTTTCTGAGAAACTGCTCTGTGTTCTGTGAATTCATCTCACAGAGTTACATCTTTCCCTTCAAGAAGCCTTTCGCTAAGGCTGTTCTTGTGGAATTGGCAAAGGGATATTTGGAAGCCCTTAGGGGGCTATGGTGAAAAAGGAAATATCTTCCGTTCAAAACTGGAAAGAAGCTTTCTGAGAAACTGCTCTGTGTTCTGTGAATTCATCTCACAGAGTTACATCTTTCCCTTCAAGAAGCCTTTCGCTAAGGCTGTTCTTGTGGAATTGGCAAAGGGATATTTGGAAGCCCATAGAGGGCTCTGGAGAAAAAGGAAATATCTTCCGTTCAAAACTAGAAAGAAGCTTTCTGAGACACTGCTCTGTGTTCTGTGAATTCATGCCACAGAGTTTCATCTTTCCCTTCAAGAAGCCTTTCGCTAAGTCTGTTCTTGTGGAATTGGGAAAGGGATATTTGGAAGCCCATAGAGTTCTATGGTGAAAAAGCAAATATCTTCCGTTCAAAACTGGAAAGAAGCTTTCTGAGAAACTGCTCTGTGTTCTGTTAATTTATCTCACAGAGTTACATCTTTCCCTTCAAGAAGCCTTTCGCTAAGGCTGTTCTTCTGGAATTGGAAAAGGGATATTTGGAAGCCGGTAGAGGGCTATGGTGAAAAAGGAAATATCTTCCGTTCAAAACTGTAAAGAAGCTTTCTGAGAAACTGCTCTGTGTTCTGTTAATTCATCTCACAGAGTTACATCTTTCCCTTCAAGAAGCCTTTCGCTAAGGCTGTTCTTGTGGAATTGGCAGAGGGATCTTTGGAAGCCCATAGAAGGCTATGGTGAAAAAGGAAATATCTTCCGTTCAAAACTGGAAACAAGCTTTCTGAGAAACTGCTCTGTGTTCTGTTAATTCATCTCACAGAGTTACCTCTTTCCCTTCAAGAAGCCTTTCGCTAAGGCTGTTCTTGTGGAATTGGCAAAGAGATATTTGGAAGCCTATAGAGGGCTATGTTGAAAAAGGAAATATCTTCCGTTCAAAACTGGAAAGAAGCTTTCTGAGAAACTGCTCTGTGTTCTGTGAATTTATCTCACAGAGTTACAGCTTTCCCTTCAAGAACCCTATCGCTAAGGCTGTTCTTGTGGAATTGGAAAAGGGATATTTGGAAGCCCATAGAAGGCCATGGTGAAAAAGGAAATAACATCCGTTCAAAACTGGAAAGAAGCTTTCTGAGAAACTGCTCTCTGTTCTCTTAATTCATCTCACAGAGTTACATCTTTCCCTTCAAGAAGCCTTTGGCTAAGGCTGTTCTTCTGGAATTGGCAAAGGGATATTTGGAAGCCCATAGAGGGCTATGGTGAAAAAAAAATATCTTCCGTTCAAAACTGGAAGGAGGCTTTCTGAGAAACTGCTCTGTGTTCTGTTAATTCATCTCACAGAGTTACATCTTTCCCTTCAAGTAGCCTTTCGCTAAGGCTGTTCTGGTGAAATTGGCAAAGGTATATTTGGAAAACCATAGAGGGCTATGGTGAAAAAGGAAGTATCTTCCGTTCCAAACAGAAAGAAGCTTTCTGAGAAACTGCTCTGTGTTCTGTTAATTCATCTCACGGAGTTACATCTTTCCCGTCAGGAAGCCTTTCGCTAAGGCTGTTCTTGTGGAATTGGCAAACGGATATTTTGAAGCCCATAGAGGGCTAAGGTGAAAAAGGAAATATCTTCCGTTCAAAACTGGAAAGAAGCTTTCTGAGAAACTGCTCTGTGTTCTGTTAATTTATCTGACAGAGTTACATCTTTCCCTTCAAGAACCCTTTCGCTAAGGCTGTTCTTGTGGAATTGGCAAAGGGATATTTGGAAGCCCATACAGGGCTAAGGTGAAAAAGGAAATATCTTCCGTTCAAAACTGGAAAGAAGCTTTCGGAGAAACTGCTCTGTGTTCTGTTAATTCATGTCACAGAGTTACATCTTTCCCTTCAAGAAGCCTTTCGCTAAGGCTGTTCTTGTGGAATTGGCAAAGGGATATTTGGAAGCCCACAGAGGGCTAAGGTGAAAAAGTAAATATCTTCCGTTCAAAACTGGAAAGAAGCTTTCTGAGAATCTGCTCTGTGTTCTCTTAATTCATCTGACAGAGATACATCTTTCTTTTCAAGAAGCCTTTCGCTAAGGCTGTTCTTGAGAATTGGCAAAGGGATACTTGGAAGCCCATAGAGGGCTACGGTGAAAAACGAAATATCTTCCGTTCAAAACTGGAAAGAAGCTTTCTGAGAAACTGCTCTGTGTTCTGTTAATTCATCTCACAGAGTTACATCTTTCCCTTCTAGAAGCTTTTCGCTAAGAATGTTCCTATGGAATTGGCAAAGGGATATTTGGTAGCCATAGAGGGCTATGGTGTAAAAGGAAATATCTTCCGTTCAAAACTGGAAAGAAGCTTTCTGAGAAACTGCTCTGTATTCTGTTAATTCATCTCACCGAGTTACATCTCTCACTTCAAGTAGCCTTTCGCTAAGGCTGTTCTGGTGGAATTGGCTAAGGGATATTTGGAAACCCATAGAGGGCTAAGGTGAAAAAGGAAATATCTTCCGTTCAAAACTGGAAAGAAGCTTTCTGAGAAACTGCTCTGTGTTCTGTTAATTCATCTCACAGAGTTACACCTTTCCCTTCAAGAAGTCTTTCGCTAAGCCTGTTCTTGAGGAATTGGAAAAGGGATATTTGGAAGCCCATAGAGGGCTATGGTGAAAAAGGAAATATCTTCCGTTCAAAACTGGAAAGAAGCTTTCTGAGAAACTGCTCTGTGTTCTGTTAATTCATCTCACAGAGTTACATCTTTCCCTTCAAGAAGCCTTTCGCTAAGGCTGTTCTTGTGGAATTGGCAAAGGGATATTTGGAAGCCCATAGAAGTCTATGGTGAAAAAGGAAATATCTTCCGTTCAAAAAAGGAAAGAAGCTTTCTGAGAAACTGCTCTGTGTTCTGTTAATTCATCTCACAGAGTTACATCTTTCCCTTCTAGAAGCCTTTCGCTAAGGCTTTTCTTGTGGAATTGGCAAAGGGATATTTGGAAGCCCATAGAGGTCTATGGTGAAAAAGGAAATATCTTCCGTTCAAAACTGGAAAGAAGCTTTCTGAGAAACTGCTCTGTGTTCTGTTAATTCATCTCACAGAGTTACATGTTTCCCTTCAAGAAGCCTTTCGCTAAGGCTGTTCTTGTGGAATTGGCAAAGGGATATTTGGAAGCCCATAGAGGTCTATGGTGAAAAAGGAAATATCTTCCGTTCAAAACTGGAAAGAAGCTTTCTGAGAAACTGCTCTGTGTTCTGTGAATTCATCTCACAGAGTTACATCTTTCCCTTCAAGAAGCCTTACGCTAAGGCTGTTCTTGTGGAATTGGCAAAGGGATATTTGGAAGCCCATAGAGGGCTATGGTGAAAAAGGAAATATCTTCAGTTCAAAACTGGAAAGAAGCTTTCTGAGAAACTGCTCTGTGTTCTGTGAATTCATCTCACAGAGTTACATCTTTCCCCTCAAGAAGCCTTTCGCTAAGGCTGTTCTTGTGGAATTGGCAAAGGGATATTTGGAAGTCCTTAGAGGGCTATGGTGAAAAAGGAAATATCTTCCGTTCAAAACTGGGAAGAAGCTTTCTGAGAAACTGCTCTGTGTTCTGTTAATTCTTCTCACAGAGTTACATCTTTCCCTTCAAGAAGCCTTTCGCTAAGACTGTTCTTGTGGAATTGGCAAAGCGATATTTGGAAACCCATAGAGGGCTATGGTGAAAAAGGAAATAACTTCCGATCAAAACTGGAAAGAAGCTTTCTGAGAAACTGCTCTGTGTTCTGTGAATTCATCTCACAGAGTTACATCTTTCCCTTCAAGAAGCCTTTCGCTAAGGCTGTTCTTGTGGAATTGGCAAAGGGATATTTGGAAGCCCATAGAGGGCTCTGGTGAAAAAGGAAATATCTTCCGTTCAAAACTAGAAAGAAGCTTTCTGAGACACTGCTCTGTGTTCTGTGAATGCATCTCACAGAGTTACATCTTTCCCTTCAAGAAGCCTTTCGCTAAGTCTGTTCTTGTGGAATTGGGAAAGGGATATTTGGAAGCCCATAGAGTTCTAAGGTGAAAAAGCAAATATCTTCCGTTCAAAACTGGAAAGAAGCTTTCTAAGAAACTGCTCTGTGTTCTGTTAATTCATCTCATAGAGTTACATGTTTCCCTACAAGAAGCCTTTTGATAAGGCTGTTCTGGTGGAATTGGCAAAGGGATATTTGGAAGCCCATAGAGGGCTCTGGTGAAAAAGGAAATATCTACCGTTCCAAACTGGAAAGAAGCTTTCTGAGAAACTGCTCTGTGTTCTGTTAATTCATCTCACAGAGTTACCTCTTTCCCTTCAAGAAGCCTTTCGCTAAGGCTGTTCTTGTGGAATTGGCAAAGAGATATTTGGAAGCCTATAGAGGGCTATGTTGAAAAAGGAAATATCTTCCGTTCAAAACTGGAAAGAAGCTTTCTGAGAAACTGCTCTGTGTTCTGTGAATTTATCTCACAGAGTTACATCTTTCCCTTCAAGAACCCTATCGCTAAGGCTGTTCTTGTGGAATTGGAAAAGGGATATTTGGAAGCCCATAGAAGGCCATGGTGAAAAAGGAAATAACATCCGTTCAAAACTGGAAAGAAGCTTTCTGAGAAACTGCTCTCTGTTCTCTTAATTCATCTCACAGAGTTACATCTTTCCCTTCAAGAAGCCTTTGGCTAAGGCTGTTCTTCTGGAATTGGCAAAGGGATATTTGGAAGCCCATAGAGGGCTATGGTGAAAAAAAAATATCTTCCGTTCAAAACTGGAAGGAGGCTTTCTGAGAAACTGCTCTGTGTTCTGTTAATTCATCTCACAGAGTTACATCTTTCCCTTCAAGTAGCCTTTCGCTAAGGCTGATCTTGTGGAATTGGCAAAGGGATATTTGGAAGCCCATAGAGGGCTACGGTGAAAAAGGAAATATCTTCCGATCAAAACTGGAAAGAAGCTTTCTGAGAAACTGCTCTGTGTTCTGTTAATTCATCTCACAGAGTTACATCTTTCCCTTCAAGAAGCCTTTCGCTAAGGCTGTTCTGGTGAAATTGGCAAAGGGATATTTGGAAAACCATAGATGGCTATGGTGAAAAAGGAAATATCTTCCGTTCCAAACAGAAAGAAGCTTTCTGAGAAACTGCTCTGTGTTCCGTTAATTCATCTCACGGAGTTACATCTTTCCCGTCAGGAAGCCTTTCGCTAAGGCTGTTCTTGTGGAATTGGCAAACGGATATTTTGAAGCCCATAGAGGGCTAAGGTGAAAAAGGAAATATCTTCCGTTCAAAACTGGAAAGAAGCTTTCTGAGAAACTGCTCTGTGTTCTGTTAATTCATGTCACTGAGTTACATCTTTCCCTGCAAGAAGCCTTTCGCTAAGGCTGTTCTTGTGGAATTGGCAAAGGGATATTTGGAAGCCCTTAGAGGGCTATGGTGAAAAAGGAAATATCTTCCGTTCCAAACTGGAAAGAAGCTTTCTGAGAAACTGCTCTGTGTTCTGTTAATTCATTTCACAGAGTTACATCTTTCCCTTCAAGAAGCCTTTCGCTAAGGCTGTTCTTGTGGAATTGGCAAAGGGATCTTTGGAAGCCAATAGAAGTCTATGGTGAAAAAGGAAATATCTTCCGTTCAAAACTGGAAAGAAGCTTTCTGAGAAACTGCTCTGTGTTCTGTTAATTTATCTGACAGAGTTACATCTTTCCCTTCAAGAACCCTTTCGCTAAGGCTGTTCTTGTGGAATTGGCAAAGGGATATTTGGAAGCCCATACAGGGCTAAGGTGAAAAAGGAAATATCTTCCGTTCAAAACTGGAAAGATGCTTTCTGAGAAACTGCTCTGTGTTCTGTTAATTCATGTCACAGAGTTACATCTTTCCCTTCAAGAAGCCTTTCGCTAAGGCTGTTCTTGTGGAATTGGCAAAGGGATATTTGGAAGCCCATAGAGGGCTAAGGTGAAAAAGTAAATATCTTCCGTTCAAAACTGGAAAGAAGCTTTCTGAGAATCTGCTCTGTGTTCTCTTAATTCATCTGACAGAGATACATCTTTCCCTTCAAGAAGCCTTTCGCTAAGGCTGTTCTTGAGAATTGGCAAAGGGATACTTGGAAGCCCATAGAGGGCTACGGTGAAAAACGAAATATCTTCCGTTCAAAACTGGAAAGAAGCTTTCTGAGAAACTGCTCTGTGTTCTGTTAATTCATCTCACAGAGTTACATCTTTCCCTTCTAGAAGCTTTTCGCTAAGGATGTTCCTGTGGAATTGGCAAAGGGATATTTGGTAGCCATAGAGGGCTATGGTGTAAAAGGAAATATCTTCCGTTCAAAACTGGAAAGAAGCTTTCTGAGAAACTGCTCTGTATTCTGTTAATTCATCTCACAGAGTTACATCTCTCACTTCAAGTAGCCTTTCGCTAAGGCTGTTCTGGTGGAATTGGCCAAGGGATATTTGGAAACCCATAGAGGGCTAAGGTGAAAAAGGAAATATCTTCCGTTCAAAACTGGAAAGAAGCTTTCTGAGAAACTGCTCTGTGTTCTGTTAATTCATCTCACAGAGTTACACCTTTCCCTTCAAGAAGTCTTTCGCTAAGGCTGTTCTTGAGGAATTGGAAAAGGGATATTTGGAAGCCCATAGAGGGCTATGGTGAAAAAGGAAATATCTTCCGTTCAAAACTGGAAAGAAGCTTTCTGAGAAACTGCTCTGTGTTCTGTTAATTCATCTCACAGAGTTACATCTTTCCCTTCAAGAAGCCTTTCGCTAAGGCTGTTCTTGTGGAATTGGCAAAGGGATATTTGGAAGCCCATAGAGGTCTATGGTGAAAAAGGAAACATCTTACGTTCAAAACTGGAAAGAAGCTTTCTGAGAAACTGCTCTGTGTTCTGTTAATTCATCTCACAGAGTTACATCTTTCCCTTCAAGAAGCCTTTCGCTAAGGCTTTTCTTGTGGAATTGGCAAAGGGATATTTGGAAGCCCATAGAGGTCTATGGTGAAAAAGGAAATATCTTCCGTTCAAAACTGGAAAGAAGCTTTCTGAGAAACTGCTCTGTGTTCTGTTAATTCATCTCACAGAGTTACATGTTTCCCTTCAAGAAGAATTTCGCTAAGGCTCTTCTTGTGGAATTGGCAAAGGGATATTTGGAAGCCCATAGAGGTCTATGGTGAAAAAGGAAATATCTTCCGTTCAAAACTGGAAAGAAGCTTTCTGAGAAACTGTTCTGTGTTCTGTGAATTCATCTCACAGAGTTACATCTTTCCCTTCAAGAAGCCTTACGCTAAGGCTGTTCTTGTGGAATTGGCAAAGGGATATTTGGAAGCCCATAGAGGGCTATGGTGAAAAAGGAAATATCTTCAGTTCAAAACTGGAAAGAAGCTTTCTGAGAAACTGCTCTGTGTTCTGTGAATTCATCTCACAGAGTTACATCTTTCCCCTCAAGAAGCCTTTCGCTAAGGCTGTTCTTGTGGAATTGGCAAAGGGATATTTGGAAGTCCTTAGAGGGCTATGGTGAAAAAGGAAATATCTTCCGTTCAAAACTGGAAAGAAGCTTTCTGAGAAACTGCTCTGTGTTCTGTTAATTCTTCTCACAGAGTTACATCTTTCCCTTCAAGAAGCCTTTCGCTAAGACTGTTCTTGTGGAATTGGCAAAGCGATATTTGGAAACCCATAGAGGGCTATGGTGAAAAAGGAAATCTCTTCCGATCAAAACTGGAAAGAAGCTTTCTGAGAAACTGCTCTGTGTTCTGTTAATTCATCTCACAGAGTTACATCTTTCCCTTCAAGAAGCCTTTCGCTAAGGCTGTTCTTGTGGAATTGGCAAAGGGATATTTGGAAGCCCATAGAGGGCTCTGGTGAAAAAGGAAATAACTTCCGTTCAAAACTAGAAAGAAGCTTTCTGAGACACTGCTCTGTGTTCTGTGAATTCATCTCACAGAGTTACATCTTTCCCTTCAAGAAGCCTTTCGCTAAGTCTGTTCTTGTGGAATTGGGAAAGGGATATTTGGAAGCCCATAGAGTTCTAAGGTGAAAAAGCAAATATCTTCCGTTCAAAACTGGAAAGAAGCTTTCTAAGAAACTGCTCTGTGTTCTGTTAATTCATCTCATAGAGTTACATGTTTCCCTACAAGAAGCCTTTTGATAAGGCTGTTCTGGTGGAATTGGCAAAGGGATATTTGGAAGCCCATAGAGGGCTCTGGTGAAAAAGGAAATATCTACCGTTCCAAACTGGAAAGAAGCTTTCTGAGAAACTGCTCTGTGTTCTGTTAATTCATCTCACAGAGTTACAACTTTCCCTTCAAGAAGCCTTTCGCTATGGCTGTTCTTGTGGAATTGACAAAGGGATATTTGGAAGCCCATAGAGGGCTATGTTGAAAAACGAAATATCTTCCGTTCAAAACTGGAAAGAAGCTTTATGAGAAACTGCTCTGTGTTCTGTTAATTTATCTCACAGAGTTACATCATTCCCTTCAAGAAGCCTTTAGCTAAGGCTGTTCTTGTGGAATTGGCAAAGGGATATTTGGAAGCCCATAGAGGGCTATGGTGAAAAAAGGAAATATCTTCCGTTCAAAACTGGAAAGAAGCTTTCTGAGAAACGGCTCTGTGTTCTGTTAATTCATCTCACAGAGTTACATCTTTCCCTTCAAGAACCCTGTCGCTAAGGCTGTTCTTGTGGAATTGGCAAAGCGATATTTGGAAGTCCATAGAGGGCTATGGTGAAAAAGGAAATATCTTCCGTTCAAAACTGGAAAGAAGCTTTCTGAGAAACTGCTCTGTGTTCTGTGAATTCATCTCACAGGGTTATATCTTTCCCTTCAAGAAGCCTTTCGCTAAGGCTGTTCTTGAGGAATTGGCAAAGGGATATTTTGAAGCCCATAGACGACTATAGTGAAAAAGGAAATATCTTCCGTTCAAAACTGGAAAGAAACTTTCTGAGAAACTGCTCTGTGTTCTGTTAATTCATCTCACAGAGTTACATCTTTCCCTTCAAGAAGCCTTTCGCTAAGGCTGTTCTTCTGGAATTGGCAAAGGGATCTTTGGAAGCCCGTAGAAGGCTATGGTGAAAAAGGAAATATCTTCCGTTCAAAACTGGAAAGAAGCTTTCTGAGAAACTGCTCTGTGTTCTGTTAATTCATGTCACAGAGTTACATCTTTCCCTTCAAGAAGCCTTTCGCTAAAGCTGTTCTTGTGTAATTGGCAAAGGGATATTTGGAAACCTATAGAGGGCTATGTTGAAAAAGGAAATATCTTCCGTTCAAAACTGGAAAGAAGCTTTCTGAGAAACTGCTCTGTGTTCTGTGAATTCATCTCACAGAGTTATATCTTTCCCTTCAAGAAGCCTTTGGCTAAGGCTGTTCTTGTGGAATTGGCAAAGGGATATTTGGAAGCCCATAGAGGGCTATGGTGAAAAAGGAATTATCTTCCGTTCAAAACTGGAAAGAAGCTTTCTGTGAAACTGCTCTGTGTTCTGTCAATTCATTTCATAGAGTTACATCTTTCCCTTGTAGAAGCCTTTGGCTAAGGCTGTTCTTGTGGAATTGGCAAAGGGATATTTGGAAGCCCATAGAGGGCTATGGTGAAAAAGGAAATATCTTCGGTTCAAAACTGAAAAGAAGCTTTCTGAGAAACTGCTCTGTGTTCTGTTAATTCATCTCACAGAGTTACATCTTTCCCTTCAAGAAGCCTTTCGCTAAGGCTGTTCTTGTGGAATTGGCAAAGGGATATTTGGAAGCCCATAGAAGCCTATGGTGAAAAAGGAAATATCTTCCGTTCAAAACTGGAAAGAAGCTTTCTGAGAAACTGCTCTGTGTTCTGTTAATTCATCTCACAGAGTTACATCTTTCCCTTCAAGAAGCCTTTCGCTAAGGCTGTTCTTGTGGAATTGGCAAAAGGATATTTGGAAGCCCATAGAGGCCTATGGTGAAAAAGGAAATATCTTCCGTTCAAAACTGGAAAGAAACTTTCTGAGAAACTGCTCTGTGTTCTGTTAATTCATCTCACAGAGTTACATCTTTCCCTTCAAGAAGCCTTTCGCTAAGGCTGTTCTTCTGGAATTGGCAAAGGGATCTTTGGAAGCCCGTAGAAGGCTATGGTGAAAAAGGAAATATCTTCCGTTCAAAACTGGAAAGAAGCTTTCAGAGAAACTGCTCTGTGTTCTGTTAATTCATGTCACAGAGTTACATCTTTCCCTTCAAGAAGCCTTTCGCTAAAGCTGTTCTTGTGTAATTGGCAAAGGGATATTTGGAAACCTATAGAGGGCTATGTTGAAAAAGGAAATATCTTCCGTTCAAAACTGGAAAGAAGCTTTCTGAGAAACTGCTCTGTGTTCTGTGAATTCATCTCACAGAGTTATATCTTTCCCTTCAAGAAGCCTTTGGCTAAGGCTGTTCTTGTGGAATTGGCAAAGGGATATTTGGAAGCCCATAGAGGGCTATGGGAAAAAGGAATTATCTTCCGTTCAAAACTGGAAAGAAGCTTTCTGTGAAACTGCTCTGTGTTCTGTCAATTCATTTCATAGAGTTACATCTTTCCCTTGTAGAAGCCTTTGGCTAAGGCTGTTCTTGTGGAATTGGCAAAGGGATATTTGGAAGCCCATAGAGGGCTATGGTGAAAAAGGAAATATCTTCGGTTCAAAACTGAAAAGAAGCTTTCTGAGAAACTGCTCTGTGTTCTGTTAATTCATCTCACAGAGTTACATCTTTCCCTTCAAGAAGCCTTTCGCTAAGGCTGTTCTTGTGGAATTGGCAAAGGGATATTTGGAAGCCCATAGAAGCCTATGGTGAAAAAGGAAATATCTTCCGTTCAAAACTGGAAAGAAGCTTTCTGAGAAACTGCTCTGTGTTCTGTGAATTCATCTCACAGAGTTACATCTTTCCCTTCAAGAAGCCTTTCGCTAAGGCTGTTCTTGTGGAATTGGCAAAAGGATATTTGGAAGCCCATAGAGGCCTATGGTGAAAAAGGAAATATCTTCCGTTCAAAACTAGAAAGAAGCTTTCTGAGACACTGCTCTGTGTTCTGTGAATTCATCTCACAGAGTTACATCTTTCCCTTCAAGAAGCCTTTCGCTAAGTCTGTTCTTGTGGAATTGGGAAAGGGATATTTGGAAGCCCATAGAGTTCTATGGTGAAAAAGCAAATATCTTCCGTTCAAAACTGGAAAGAAGCTTTCTGAGAAACTGCTCTGTGTTCTGTGAATTCATCTCACAGAGTTACATCTTTCCCTTCAAGAAGCCTTTCGCTAAGGCTGTTCTTGTGGAATTGGCAAAGGGATATTTGGAAGACCATAGAGGGCTATGGTGAAAAAGGAAATATCTTCCGTTCAAAACTGGAAAGAAACTTTCTGAGAAACTGCTCTGTGTTCTGTTAATTCATCTCACAGAGTTACATCTTTCCCTTCAAGAAGCCTTTCGCTAAGGCTGTTCTTCTGGAATTGGCAAAGGGATCTTTGGAAGCCCGTAGAAGGCTATGGTGAAAAAGGAAATATCTTCCGTTCAAAACTGGAAAGAAGCTTTCTGAGAAACTGCTCTGTGTTCTGTTAATTCATGTCACAGAGTTACATCTTTCCCTTCAAGAAGCCTTTCGCTAAAGCTGTTCTTGTGTAATTGGCAAAGGGATATTTGGAAACCTATAGAGGGCTATGTTGAAAAAGGAAATATCTTCCGTTCAAAACTGGAAAGAAGCTTTCTGAGAAACTGCTCTGTGTTCTGTGAATTCATCTCACAGAGTTATATCTTTCCCTTCAAGAAGCCTTTGGCTAAGGCTGTTCTTGTGGAATTGGCAAAGGGATATTTGGAAGCCCATAGAGGGCTATGGTGAAAAAGGAATTATCTTCCGTTCAAAACTGGAAAGAAGCTTTCTGTGAAACTGCTCTGTGTTCTGTCAATTCATTTCATAGAGTTACATCTTTCCCTTGTAGAAGCCTTTGGCTAAGGCTGTTCTTGTGGAATTGGCAAAGGGATATTTGGAAGCCCATAGAGGGCTATGGTGAAAAAGGAAATATCTTCGGTTCAAAACTGAAAAGAAGCTTTCTGAGAAACTGCTCTGTGTTCTGTTAATTCATCTCACAGAGTTACATCTTTCCCTTCAAGAAGCCTTTCGCTAAGGCTGTTCTTGTGGAATTGGCAAAGGGATATTTGGAAGCCCATAGAAGCCTATGGTGAAAAAGGAAATATCTTCCGTTCAAAACTGGAAAGAAGCTTTCTGAGAAACTGCTCTGTGTTCTGTTAATTCATCTCACAGAGTTACATCTTTCCCTTCAAGAAGCCTTTCGCTAAGGCTGTTCTTGTGGAATTGGCATAGGGATATTTGGAAGCCCATAGAGGGCTATGGTGAAAAAGGAAATATCTTCCGTTCAAAACTGGAAAGAAGCTTTCTGAGAAACTGATCTGTGTTCTGTTAATTCTTCTCACAGAGTTACATCTTTCCCTTCAAGAAGCCTTTCGCTAAGGCTGTTCTTGTGGAATTGGCAAAGGGATATTTGGAAGCCCATAGAGGGCTATGGTGAAAAAGGAAATATCTTCCGTTCAAAACTGGAAAGAAGCTTTCTGAGAAACTGCTCTGTGTTCTGTGAATTCATCTCACAGAGTTACATCTTTCCCTTCAAGAAGCCTTTCGCTAAGGCTGTTCTTGTGGAATTGGCAAAGGGATATTTGGAAGCCCATAGAGGGCTATGGTGAAAAAGGAAATATCTTCCGTTCAAAACTGGAAAGAAGCTTTCTGAGAAACTGCTTTGTGTTCTGTTAATTCATCTCACAGAGTTACATCTTTCCCTTCAAGAAGCCTTTCGCTAAGGCTGTTCTTGTGGAATTGGCAAAGGGATATTTGGAAGCCCATAGAGGGCTATGGTGAAAAAAGGAAATATCTTCCGTTCAAAACTGGAAAGAAGCTTTCTGAGAAACGGCTCTGTGTTCTGTTAATTCATCTCACAGAGTTACATCTTTCCCTTCAAGAACCCTGTCGCTAAGGCTGTTCTTGTGGAATTGGCAAAGCGATATTTGGAAGTCCATAGAGGGCTATGGTGAAAAAGGAAATATCTTCCGTTCAAAACTGGAAAGAAGCTTTCTGAGAAACTGCTCTGTGTTCTGTGAATTCATCTCACAGGGTTATATCTTTCCCTTCAAGAAGCCTTTCACTAAGGCTGTTCTTGAGGAATTGGCAAAGGGATATTTTGAAGCCCATAGACGACTATAGTGAAAAAGGAAATATCTTCCGTTCAAAACTGGAAAGAAGCTTTCTGAGAAACTGCTCTGTGTTCTGTGAATTCATCTCACAGAGTTACATCTTTCCCTTCAAGAAGCCTTACGCTAAGGCTGTTCTTGTGGAATTGGCAAAGGGATATTTGGAAGCCCATAGAGGGCTATTTTGAAAAAGGAAATATCTTCCGTTCAAAACTGGAAAGAAGCTTTCTGAGAAACTGCTCTGTGTTCTGTGAATTCATCTCACAGAGTTACATCTTTCCCCTCAAGAAGCCTTTCGCTAAGGCTGTTCTTGTGGAATTGGCAAAGGGATATTTGGAAGTCCTTAGAGGGCTATGGTGAAAAAGGAAATATCTTCCGTTCAAAACTGGAAAGAAGCTTTCTGAGAAACTGCTCTGTGTTCTGTTAATTCTTCTCACAGAGTTACATCTTTCCCTTCAAGAAGCCTTTCGCTAAGACTGTTCTTGTGGAATTGGCAAAGCGATATTTGGAAACCCATAGAGGGCTATGGTGAAAAAGGAAATATCTTCCGATCAAAACTGGAAAGAAGCTTTCTGAGAAACTGCTCTGTGTTCTGTGAATTCATCTCACAGAGTTACATCTTTCCCTTCAAGAAGCCTTTCGCTAAGGCTGTTCTTGTGGAATTGGCAAAAGGATATTTGGAAGCCCATAGAGGCCTATGGTGAAAAAGGAAATATCTTCCGTTCAAAACTAGAAAGAAGCTTTCTGAGACACTGCTCTGTGTTCTGTGAATTCATCTCACAGAGTTACATCTTTCCCTTCAAGAAGCCTTTCGCTAAGTCTGTTCTTGTGGAATTGGGAAAGGGATATTTGGAAGCCCATAGAGTTCTATGGTGAAAAAGCAAATATCTTCCGTTCAAAACTGGAAAGAAGCTTTCTGAGAAACTGCTCTGTGTTCTGTGAATTCATCTCACAGAGTTACATCTTTCCCTTCAAGAAGCCTTTCGCTAAGGCTGTTCTTGGGGAATTGGCAAAGGGATATTTGGAAGCCCATAGAGGGCTATGGTGAAAAAGTAAATATCTTCCGTTCAAAACTGGAAGGAAGCTTTCTGAGAAACTGCTCTGTGTTCTGTTAAATCATCTCACAGAGTTACATCTTTCCCTTCAAGAAGCCTTTCGCTATGGCTGTTCTTGTGGAATTGGCAAAGGGATATTTGGAAGCCCATAGAGGGCTACGGTGAAAAAGGAAATATCTTCCGTTCAAAACTGGAAAGAATCTTTCTGAGAAACTGCTCTGTGTTCTGTTAATTTATCTCACAGAGTTACATCTTTCCCTTCAAGAAGCCTTTCGCTAAGGCTGTTCTTGTGGAATTGGCAAAGGGATATTTGGAAGCCCATAGAGGGCTATGGTGAAAAAGGAAATATCTTCCGTTCAGAACTGGAAAGAAGCTTTCTGAGAAACTGCTCTGTGTTCTCTTAATTCATCTGACAGTGATACATCTTTCCCTTCAAGAAGCCTTTCGCTAAGGCTGTTCTTGTGGAATTGGCAAAGGGATATTTGGAAGCCCATAGAGGGCTATGGTGAAAAAGGAAATATATTCGTTTCAAAACTGGAAAGAAGCTTTCTGAGAAACTGCTCTATGTTCTGTTAATTCATCTCACAGAGTTACATCTTTCCTTTCAAGAAGCCTTTCCTTAAGGCTGTTCTTGTGAAATTGGCAAAGGGATATTTGGAAGCCCATAGAGGGCTATGGTGAAAAAGGAAATATCTTCCGTTCAAAACTGGAAAGAAGCTTTCTGAGAAACTGCTCTGTGTTCTGTGAATTCTTCTCACAGAGTTACATCTTTCCCTTCAAGAAGACTTTCGCTGAGGCTGTTCTTGTTGAATTGGCAAAGGGATATTTGGAAGCCCATAGAGGGCTATGGTGAAAAAGGAAATATCTTCCGTTCAAAACTGGAAAGAAGCTTTCTGAGAAACTGCTCTGTATTCTGTGAATTCATCTCACAGAGTTACATCTTTCCCTTCAAGAAGCCTTTCGCTAAGGCTGTTCTTGTGGAATTGGCAAACAGATATTTGGAAGCCCATAGATTGCTATGGTGAAAAAGGAAATATCTTCCGTTCAAAACTGGAAAGAAGCTTTCTGAGAAACTGCTCTGTGTTCTGTTAATTCATCTAACAGAGTTACAAATTTTCCCTTCAAGAAGCCTTTCGCTAAGGCTGTTCTGGTGGAATTGGCAAAGGGATATTTGGAAGCCCATAGAGGGCTATGGTGAAAAAGGAAATATCTTCCGTTAAAAACTGGAAAGAAGCTTTCTGAGAAACTGCTCTGTGTTCTGTTAATTCATCTCACAAGGTTACATCTTTCCCTTCAAGAAGCCTTTCGCTAAGGCTGTTCGTGAGGAATTGGAAAAGTTATATTTGGAAGCCGGTAGAGGACTATGGTGAAAAACGAAATATCTTCCTTTCAAAACTGGAAAGAAGCTTTCTGAGAAACTGCTCTGTGTTCTGTTAATTCATCTCACAGAGTTACATCTTTCCTCCAAGAACCCTTTCGCTAAGGCTGTTCTTGTGGAAGTGGCAAAGGGATATTTGGAAGTCCATAGAGGTCTATGGTGAAAAAGGAAATATCTTCCGTTCAAAACTGGAAAGAAGCTTTCTGAGAAACAGCTCTGTGTTCTGTTAATTCATCTCAAAGAGTTACATCATTCCCTTCAAGAAGCCTTTCGTTAAGTCTGTTCTTGTGGAATTGGCAAAGTGATATTTGGAATCCCATAGAGGGCTATGGTGAAAAAGGAAATATCTTCCGTTCAAAACTGGAAAGAAGCTTTCTAAGAAACTGCTCTGTGTTCTGTTAATTCATCTCATAGAGTTACATGTTTCCCTACAAGAAGCCTTTTGATAAGGCTGTTCTGGTGGAATTGGCAAAGGGATATTTGGAAGCCCATAGAGGGCTCTGGTGAAAAAGGAAATATCTACCGTTCCAAACTGGAAAGAAGCTTTCTGAGAAACTGCTCTGTGTTCTGTTAATTCATCTCACAGAGTTACAACTTTCCCTTCAAGAAGCCTTTCGCTATGGCTGTTCTTGTGGAATTGACAAAGGGATATTTGGAAGCCCATAGAGGACTATGATGAAAAACGAAATATCTTCCGTTCAAAACTGGAAAGAAGCTTTATGAGAAACTGCTCTGTGTTCTGTTAATTTATCTCACAGAGTTACATCATTTCCTTCAAGAAGCCTTTAGCTAAGGCTGTTCTTGTGGAATTGGCAAAGGGATATTTGGAAGCCCATAGAGGGCTATGGTGAAAAAGGAAATATCTTCCGTTCAAAACTGGAAAGAAGCTTTCTGAAAAACTGCTCTGTGTTCTCTTAATTCATCTGACAGAGCTACATCTTTCCTTTCAAGAAGCCTTTCACTAAGGCTGTTCTTGTGGAATTGGCAAAGGGATATTTGGAAGACCATAGAGGGCTATGGTTAAAAATTAAATATCTTCCGTTCAAAACTGGAAAGAAACTTTCTGAGAAACTGCTCTGTGTTCTGTTAATTCATCTCACAGAGTTACATCTTTCCCTTCAAGAAGCCTTTCGCTAAGGCTGTTCTTGTGGAATTGGCAAAGTGATCTTTGGAAGCCCGTAGAAGGCTATGGTGAAAAAGGAAATATCTTCCGTTCAAAACTGGAAAGAAGCTTTCTGAGAAACTGCTCTGTGTTCTGTTAATTCATGTCACAGAGTTAAATCTTTCCCTTCAAGAAGCCTTTCGCTAAAGCTGTTCTTGTGGAATTGGCAAAGGGATATTTGGAAACCTATACAGGGCTATGTTGAAAAAGGAAATATCTTCCGTTCAAAACTGGAAAGAAGCTTTCTGAAAAACTGCTCTGTGTTCTGTGAATTCATCTCACAGAGTTACATCTTTCCCTTCAAGAAGCCTTACGCTAAGGCTGTTCTTGTGGAATTGGCAAAGGGATATTTGGAAGCCCATAGAGGGCTATGGTGAAAAAGGAAATATCTTCAGTTCAAAACTGGAAAGAAGCTTTCTGAGAAACTGCTCTGTGTTCTGTGAATTCATCTCACAGAGTTACATCTTTCCCCTCAAGAAGCCTTTCGCTAAGGCTGTTCTTGTGGAATTGGCAAAGGGATATTTGGAAGTCCTTAGAGGGCTATGGTGAAAAAGGAAATATCTTCCGTTCAAAACTGGAAAGAAGCTTTCTGAGAAACTGCTCTGTGTTCTGTTAATTCTTCTCACAGAGTTACATCTTTCCCTTCAAGAAGCCTTTCGCTAAGACTGTTCTTGTGGAATTGGCAAAGCGATATTTCGAAACCCATAGAGGGCTATGGTGAAAAAGGAAATAACTTCCGATCAAAACTGGAAAGAAGCTTTCTGAGAAACTGCTCTGTGTTCTGTGAATTCATCTCACAGAGTTACATCTTTCCCTTCAAGAAGCCTTTCGCTAAGGCTGTTCTTGTGGAATTGGCAAAGGGATATTTGGAAGCCCATAGAGGGCTCTGGTGAAAAAGGAAATATCTTCCGTTCAAAACTAGAAAGAAGCTTTCTGAGACACTGCTCTGTGTTCTGTGAATGCATCTCACAGAGTTACATCTTTCCCTTCAAGAAGCCTTTCGCTAAGTCTGTTCTTGTGGAATTGGGAAAGGGATATTTGGAAGCCCATAGAGTTCTAAGGTGAAAAAGCAAATATCTTCCGTTCAAAACTGGAAAGAAGCTTTCTAAGAAACTGCTCTGTGTTCTGTTAATTCATCTCATAGAGTTACATGTTTCCCTACAAGAAGCCTTTTGATAAGGCTGTTCTGGTGGAATTGGCAAAGGGATATTTGGAAGCCCATAGAGGGCTCTGGTGAAAAAGGAAATATCTACCGTTCCAAACTGGAAAGAAGCTTTCTGAGAAACTGCTCTGTGTTCTGTTAATTCATCTCACAGAGTTACCTCTTTCCCTTCAAGAAGCCTTTCGCTAAGGCTGTTCTTGTGGAATTGGCAAAGAGATATTTGGAAGCCTATAGAGGGCTATGTTGAAAAAGGAAATATCTTCCGTTCAAAACTGGAAAGAAGCTTTCTGAGAAACTGCTCTGTGTTCTGTGAATTTATCTCACAGAGTTACATCTTTCCCTTCAAGAACCCTATCGCTAAGGCTGTTCTTGTGGAATTGGAAAAGGGATATTTGGAAGCCCATAGAAGGCCATGGTGAAAAAGGAAATAACATCCGTTCAAAACTGGAAAGAAGCTTTCTGAGAAACTGCTCTCTGTTCTCTTAATTCATCTCACAGAGTTACATCTTTCCCTTCAAGAAGCCTTTGGCTAAGGCTGTTCTTCTGGAATTGGCAAAGGGATATTTGGAAGCCCATAGAGGGCTATGGTGAAAAAAAAATATCTTCCGTTCAAAACTGGAAGGAGGCTTTCTGAGAAACTGCTCTGTGTTCTGTTAATTCATCTCACAGAGTTACATCTTTCCCTTCAAGTAGCCTTTCGCTAAGGCTGATCTTGTGGAATTGGCAAAGGGATATTTGGAAGCCCATAGAGGGCTACGGTGAAAAAGGAAATATCTTCCGATCAAAACTGGAAAGAAGCTTTCTGAGAAACTGCTCTGTGTTCTGTTAATTCATCTCACAGAGTTACATCTTTCCCTTCAAGAAGCCTTTCGCTTAGGCTGTTCGTGAGGAATTGGAAAAGTTATATTTGGAAGCCGGTAGAGGGCTATGGTGAAAAAGGAAATATCTTCCGTTCAACACTGGAAAGAAGCTTTCTGTGAAACTGCTCTGTGTTCTGTTAATTCATGTCACAGAGTTACATCTTTCCCTTCAAGAAGCCTTTCGCTAAGGCTGTTCTGGTGAAATTGGCAAAGGGATATTTGGAAAACCATAGAGGGCTATGGTGAAAAAGGAAATATCTTCCGTTCCAAACAGAAAGAAGCTTTCTGAGAAACTGCTCTGTGTTCCGTTAATTCATCTCACGGAGTTACATCTTTCCCGTCAGGAAGCCTTTCGCTAAGGCTGTTCTTGTGGAATTGGCAAACGGATATTTTGAAGCCCATAGAGGGCTAAGGTGAAAAAGGAAATATCTTCCGTTCAAAACTGGAAAGAAGCTTTCTGAGAAACTGCTCTGTGTTCTGTTAATTCATGTCACTGAGTTACATCTTTCCCTGCAAGAAGCCTTTCGCTAAGGCTGTTCTTGTGGAATTGGCAAAGGGATATTTGGAAGCCCTTAGAGGGCTATGGTGAAAAAGGAAATATCTTCCGTTCAAAACTGGAAAGAAGCTTTCTGAGAAACTGCTCTGTGTTCTGTTAATTCATTTCACAGAGTTACATCTTTCCCTTCAAGAAGCCTTTCGCTAAGGCTGTTCTTGTGGAATTGGCAAAGGGATCTTTGGAAGCCAATAGAAGTCTATGGTGAAAAAGGAAATATCTTCCGTTCAAAACTGGAAAGAAGCTTTCTGAGAAACTGCTCTGTGTTCTGTTAATTTATCTGACAGAGTTACATCTTTCCCTTCAAGAACCCTTTCGCTAAGGCTGTTCTTGTGGAATTGGCAAAGGGATATTTGGAAGCCCATACAGGGCTAAGGTGAAAAAGGAAATATCTTCCGTTCAAAACTGGAAAGATGCTTTCTGAGAAACTGCTCTGTGTTCTGTTAATTCATGTCACAGAGTTACATCTTTCCCTTCAAGAAGCCTTTCGCTAAGGCTGTTCTTGTGGAATTGGCAAAGGGATATTTGGAAGCCCATAGAGGGCTAAGGTGAAAAAGTAAATATCTTCCGTTCAAAACTGGAAAGAAGCTTTCTGAGAATCTGCTCTGTGTTCTCTTAATTCATCTGACAGAGATACATCTTTCCCTTCAAGAAGCCTTTCGCTAAGGCTGTTCTTGAGAATTGGCAAAGGGATACTTGGAAGCCCATAGAGGGCTACGGTGAAAAACGAAATATCTTCCGTTCAAAACTGGAAAGAAGCTTTCTGAGAAACTGCTCTGTGTTCTGTTAATTCATCTCACAGAGTTACATCTTTCCCTTCTAGAAGCTTTTCGCTAAGGATGTTCCTGTGGAATTGGCAAAGGGATATTTGGTAGCCATAGAGGGCTATGGTGTAAAAGGAAATATCTTCCGTTCAAAACTGGAAAGAAGCTTTCTGAGAAACTGCTCTGTATTCTGTTAATTCATCTCACAGAGTTACATCTCTCACTTCAAGTAGCCTTTCGCTAAGGCTGTTCTGGTGGAATTGGCCAAGGGATATTTGGAAACCCATAGAGGGCTAAGGTGAAAAAGGAAATATCTTCCGTTCAAAACTGGAAAGAAGCTTTCTGAGAAACTGCTCTGTGTTCTGTTAATTCATCTCACAGAGTTACACCTTTCCCTTCAAGAAGTCTTTCGCTAAGGCTGTTCTTGAGGAATTGGAAAAGGGATATTTGGAAGCCCATAGAGGGCTATGGTGAAAAAGGAAATATCTTCCGTTCAAAACTGGAAAGAAGCTTTCTGAGAAACTGCTCTGTGTTCTGTTAATTCATCTCACAGAGTTACATCTTTCCCTTCAAGAAGCCTTTCGCTAAGGCTGTTCTTGTGGAATTGGCAAAGGGATATTTGGAAGCCCATAGAGGTCTATGGTGAAAAAGGAAACATCTTCCGTTCAAAACTGGAAAGAAGCTTTCTGAGAAACTGCTCTGTGTTCTGTTAATTCATCTCACAGAGTTACATCTTTCCCTTCAAGAAGCCTTTCGCTAAGGCTTTTCTTGTGGAATTGGCAAAGGGATATTTGGAAGCCCATAGAGGTCTATGGTGAAAAAGGAAATATCTTCCGTTCAAAACTGGAAAGAAGCTTTCTGAGAAACTGCTCTGTGTTCTGTTAATTCATCTCACAGAGTTACATGTTTCCCTTCAAGAAGAATTTCGCTAAGGCTCTTCTTGTGGAATTGGCAAAGGGATATTTGGAAGCCCATAGAGGTCTATGGTGAAAAAGGAAATATCTTCCGTTCAAAACTGGAAAGAAGCTTTCTGAGAAACTGTTCTGTGTTCTGTGAATTCATCTCACAGAGTTACATCTTTCCCTTCAAGAAGCCTTACGCTAAGGCTGTTCTTGTGGAATTGGCAAAGGGATATTTGGAAGCCCATAGAGGGCTATGGTGAAAAAGGAAATATCTTCAGTTCAAAACTGGAAAGAAGCTTTCTGAGAAACTGCTCTGTGTTCTGTGAATTCATCTCACAGAGTTACATCTTTCCCCTCAAGAAGCCTTTCGCTAAGGCTGTTCTTGTGGAATTGGCAAAGGGATATTTGGAAGTCCTTAGAGGGCTATGGTGAAAAAGGAAATATCTTCCGTTCAAAACTGGAAAGAAGCTTTCTGAGAAACTGCTCTGTGTTCTGTTAATTCTTCTCACAGAGTTACATCTTTCCCTTCAAGAAGCCTTTCGCTAAGACTGTTCTTGTGGAATTGGCAAAGCGATATTTGGAAACCCATAGAGGGCTATGGTGAAAAAGGAAATCTCTTCCGATCAAAACTGGAAAGAAGCTTTCTGAGAAACTGCTCTGTGTTCTGTTAATTCATCTCACAGAGTTACATCTTTCCCTTCAAGAAGCCTTTCGCTAAGGCTGTTCTTGTGGAATTGGCAAAGGGATATTTGGAAGCCCATAGAGGGCTCTGGTGAAAAAGGAAATAACTTCCGTTCAAAACTAGAAAGAAGCTTTCTGAGACACTGCTCTGTGTTCTGTGAATTCATCTCACAGAGTTACATCTTTCCCTTCAAGAAGCCTTTCGCTAAGTCTGTTCTTGTGGAATTGGGAAAGGGATATTTGGAAGCCCATAGAGTTCTAAGGTGAAAAAGCAAATATCTTCCGTTCAAAACTGGAAAGAAGCTTTCTAAGAAACTGCTCTGTGTTCTGTTAATTCATCTCATAGAGTTACATGTTTCCCTACAAGAAGCCTTTTGATAAGGCTGTTCTGGTGGAATTGGCAAAGGGATATTTGGAAGCCCATAGAGGGCTCTGGTGAAAAAGGAAATATCTACCGTTCCAAACTGGAAAGAAGCTTTCTGAGAAACTGCTCTGTGTTCTGTTAATTCATCTCACAGAGTTACAACTTTCCCTTCAAGAAGCCTTTCGCTATGGCTGTTCTTGTGGAATTGACAAAGGGATATTTGGAAGCCCATAGAGGGCTATGTTGAAAAACGAAATATCTTCCGTTCAAAACTGGAAAGAAGCTTTATGAGAAACTGCTCTGTGTTCTGTTAATTTATCTCACAGAGTTACATCATTCCCTTCAAGAAGCCTTTAGCTAAGGCTGTTCTTGTGGAATTGGCAAAGGGATATTTGGAAGCCCATAGAGGGCTATGGTGAAAAAAGGAAATATCTTCCGTTCAAAACTGGAAAGAAGCTTTCTGAGAAACGGCTCTGTGTTCTGTTAATTCATCTCACAGAGTTACATCATTCCCTTCAAGAACCCTGTCGCTAAGGCTGTTCTTGTGGAATTGGCAAAGCGATATTTGGAAGTCCATAGAGGGCTATGGTGAAAAAGGAAATATCTTCCGTTCAAAACTGGAAAGAAGCTTTCTGAGAAACTGCTCTGTGTTCTGTGAATTCATCTCACAGGGTTATATCTTTCCCTTCAAGAAGCCTTTCGCTAAGGCTGTTCTTGAGGAATTGGCAAAGGGATATTTTGAAGCCCATAGACGACTATAGTGAAAAAGGAAATATCTTCCGTTCAAAACTGGAAAGAAGCTTTCTGAGAAACTGCTCTGTGTTCTGTGAATTCATCTCACAGAGTTACATCTTTCCCTTCAAGAAGCCTTACGCTAAGGCTGTTCTTGTGGAATTGGCAAAGGGATATTTGGAAGCCCATAGAGGGCTATTTTGAAAAAGGAAATATCTTCCGTTCAAAACTGGAAAGAAGCTTTCTGAGAAACTGCTCTGTGTTCTGTGAATTCATCTCACAGAGTTACATCTTTCCCCTCAAGAAGCCTTTCGCTAAGGCTGTTCTTGTGGAATTGGCAAATGGATATTTGGAAGTCCTTAGAGGGCTATGGTGAAAAAGGAAATATCTTCCGTTCAAAACTGGAAAGAAGCTTTCTGAGAAACTGCTCTGTGTTCTGTTAATTCTTCTCACAGAGTTACATCTTTCCCTTCAAGAAGCCTTTCGCTAAGACTGTTCTTGTGGAATTGGCAAAGCGATATTTGGAAACCCATAGAGGGCTATGGTGAAAAAGGAAATATCTTCCGATCAAAACTGGAAAGAAGCTTTCTGAGAAACTGCTCTGTGTTCTGTGAATTCATCTCACAGAGTTACATCTTTCCCTTCAAGAAGCCTTTCGCTAAGGCTGTTCTTGTGGAATTGGCAAAAGGATATTTGGAAGCCCATAGAGGCCTATGGTGAAAAAGGAAATATCTTCCGTTCAAAACTAGAAAGAAGCTTTCTGAGACACTGCTCTGTGTTCTGTGAATTCATCTCACAGAGTTACATCTTTCCCTTCAAGAAGCCTTTCGCTAAGTCTGTTCTTGTGGAATTGGGAAAGGGATATTTGGAAGCCCATAGAGTTCTATGGTGAAAAAGCAAATATCTTCCGTTCAAAACTGGAAAGAAGCTTTCTGAGAAACTGCTCTGTGTTCTGTGAATTCATCTCACAGAGTTACATCTTTCCCTTCAAGAAGCCTTTCGCTAAGGCTGTTCTTGGGGAATTGGCAAAGGGATATTTGGAAGCCCATAGAGGGCTATGGTGAAAAAGTAAATATCTTCCGTTCAAAACTGGAAGGAAGCTTTCTGAGAAACTGCTCTGTGTTCTGTTAAATCATCTCACAGAGTTACATCTTTCCCTTCAAGAAGCCTTTCGCTATGGCTGTTCTTGTGGAATTGGCAAAGGGATATTTGGAAGCCCATAGAGGGCTACGGTGAAAAAGGAAATATCTTCCGTTCAAAACTGGAAAGAATCTTTCTGAGAAACTGCTCTGTGTTCTGTTAATTCATCTCACAGAGTTACAACTTTCCCTTCAAGAAGCCTTTCGCTATGGCTGTTCTTGTGGAATTGACAAAGGGATATTTGGAAGCCCATAGAGGGCTATGTTGAAAAAGGAAATATCTTCCGTTCAAAACTGGAAAGAAGCTTTATGAGAAACTACTCTGTGTTCTGTTAATTTATCTCACAGAGTTAC